>NC_085845.1:46216237-46838023 GCF_035594765.1 Anolis carolinensis
AAAACCTGGAGAATGAATTAGAATTTTGTTTTAGTATTTCATAAACTTCCTGAAAAACTGCAAAAAAATGCAAAAAAAAAAAAGACAAGTTAACACGTTCCAGACTTACGTGAACTTCTATTTACATGCATATTTAAAATCTAAATAGTCAAAGTTATTGCAAGTTAAGATTTACTGCAAGCAGAACAAAATGTCACATCTGAGAGAGAAGTTGTTAGCCTATCCAGCACATTAATGTACCAGTTGTCTGTTTTTGAAGGTTTTGGTGTCTTTCAGTTGGAAGAAGCATTAAAAATGTTAGCTTGCACCTACAGTCTGGAAGGACGCAGTCATTCAACCCCTCGATAACGCTGCTGCCTCATTCCCATTCATGTTTGAAGGACAAGGTTTGAAACAAGAAGCAAAGCAAGGAACTAGGAAGCAGGTGTTATAAAGCTAAATGATTTTTGAAACAGCATTCAAAATGCTAGGCATTAATTACCAATCTGCAACCACTCATATAGGCATGAAACTATGAAGTATATGCTTTCCAGAATTTTTTTAAAAACTTAATTGTATGCACACATAACATGTTGTTAGCTTGTTACTTTTTAAAAAAAACACATTTACCAAAATACCCAAAGTAGTATGTTTTGTAATAATGCATAATGAAAACTTGCATAACACTACATAACATGATTTTTGTTCCTGGGTCAAAAATGTCATTTCCTAATTGGTTCTATCATTAAAAAAAAACATGAGGAAAGTTTATCAAACTGCAAAAACTTCGTTTCTGCGGGAGGGACATCCTGCAGCACATTTTGCTCCAGTTTTTCATTGATTATCTCACAGTCTTGATCAATCCAACATTGTTTACGGCAGCCACAAAAATGAAGTTTCTGGAGTATAACGACTACTTTAAAGTAAGTGCCACATAATTAAACAGGAAATAACACTTTCAAACCAGGAACAGATTTTTTTAAAAAAATTGTTAATGTAATTTGCATTAAAAGGTAATGGCATTGCCCCTGATTACAAACAAAAAACACATTGATGTATGCCTTCAAGTCATTTCTGAATTATGGTGTGCTTAAAGGAGTTTTCGTGTCAGAAGCGACTTGAGAACATACTGCAAGTCGCTTCTAGTGTGAGAGAATTGGCCGGCTACAGTGACGTTGCCCAAGGGATGCCGCAATATGATAGATGGGAGGCTTCTCTCATGTCTCTGCAAGCTAGAGCTGACAGACAGGAGCTCATCCCATCATCCGGATTCGAACCGGCAACCTTCAGGTCAGCAACCCAAACTTCAGGTCAGCAGTCCAACCAGGGGTAAGAACTGGCAATATCATTTCTGAATATTCCTTGTCTAAGAAAAACCTATGAAATTTATAGGATTGTCAACAGACAATTTGAAGGCACAAAGACAAGTTGAAACTATCTGGGGTTTTCTTGGCAAGAACTGTTCAGAAGAGGTTTTGCCTTTGCCTTCCTCTGAGGCTGAAAAAATGTAGCTTGCCTAAGGTCACCCAATGAATTCCATTGACTGAGCAGGGATTCGAACCCTAATCTCCAGAGTTGGAGTACAACTCTACATCACACATAATGTTATAGTATTTTACTAGGGCTTCCAAATAACACATTATAACATTATTATTTTGAAAACCTCTATAAACAAGCATTTGTACAGTGGTTCAGAGCACCCAAATATTTTATCCCCACAATATTATTGCAATCCTTACAACAGCCCTGTAAATTGGATCTTTCTTATCCTCTTGCTTGACTCCTTCGCGGGTTCATAAAAGAGATTAAGAATCAATGCAAGGGACTTGTGACTCAGACTCAACTTCTAATGTAATAAACCCATTCTCAGAAACAAGGCTTTAGTTCTGAGCATAATCTGACAACAAATTCCAATATTGCAAAACATTGCCAGTGCTCCAAAAGCCCCTAGAAGCAGAGAGAGGCCAAAAGGATGGGCAGCTCTTCACTCTTTTCCCAAAAGGTTTTCACTGTTTTCCCAAAAGGTGCCCAGTCATTTCATTTAATGCAGCCTATGGGGCATTTGTTTGCTTAGTAGACCAGACAGCATTTCAGGACAGCCTCTGGTCTGAATTTTAAATTCCAGCCTGAACACAAATGCTCCACACGTTCTCAGAACCACGACAAAAATGAAAAAGCAAATACAGCAAGGTTAGTCGCGGGAGGGGACTTTCTCTTTTAACAGGACACACTTAAGAAACCAAAGGCTTAAGGGGCATTTACACTGTGGCATTAATGCAGTTTGACAGCATTTCCAATGCCATCACTCAATGCTTTGGAATTCTGGGAGTTGTCGTTTTACAAGGTCTTTAACATTCTCTCACAATGGCCGCTGTGGCTTCACCAATATACAAATCCCAGGATTCCGTTGCATTGAGCCATATCCATCAAAGTGGGGTCAAACTGCATTAATTCTGTAGTACAAATGCACCCTTCAGGGGTTTTCTCTCTCTTTTACACAGCTTGTCCTTAAATTACTTAAATATGGAGAGAACAAAGTGCTGCTAATACAGTAGACTTTCAATTAATCAGAACTCAAGCAACCACACACAAAAACAAATAACGGAAAATGTGTTGTTGAAGGCTTTCATGTCCGGAATCACTGGGTTGCTGTGAGTTTTCCGGGCTGTACAGCCATGTTCTAGAAGCAGTCACTCCTGACATTTCACCCACATCTATGGCAGGCATCCTCAGAGGTTGTGAGATGTTGGCAAGTGGGGTTTGTATAACTGTGGAATGTCCAGGGTGGGAGAAAGAGCTCTTGTCTGCTTGAGGCAAGCAATCAGGACAGTAAATAAAGAATAACACTTTAATAAACACTTTATTAAAAACTGGGGAATTCCAGACAGGAAACAATCAGGGCCAGCTATCACCTCCCAACAAAGGATTCCCCCAGGCAGTAAGCAGCCAAACCTTGAAGGTGCAAGGCTTTGCAATGCTAATCAAGGTGATCAATTACAACATTCACCCTTCCTCAAACAAACAAAATTTCTTTCTCGCACCCTGGACTTTCTACAGATATATAAAGCCCACTTGCCTAGTTTCCAACAGACCTCACACCTCTGAGAATGCCTGCCATAGATGTGTTTATAATACAACAAAACTGTGTTACATTAATTTCCTTTAATTATTGTATTTTAGTATCAATATCAAGTCAAGACAGAGTGTATGGTATGGTATGGTTTAGAATGGAATATAGTATTATAGTTAGGCCTGTTTTTCATTGCAGTTCTCAAGCAACCAGAAACCACATGTATCTGATATCTACCAATTCCCATAGGTGCTGGTTAACTGAGAGTCTACTATATATGTGTGTGTGTGTGTGTGGATGCATTCCAACAAATAAGGGGGAAATAGTTATTTATCCTCCCCTCTGCTTTGCCATAGATTAAGGAACAACAAATAAACCAGGAGATAAGAAATGAAAATGGGGAGGAGGTGCAGGCAAGTGCTTGGATGCAGCAATGTGCTGAGCTACTCAAAACAGAAAAGTTTCGTTTCTTACCAGAGAGGCGGCAAGAGAAGGCGGCAACTCTAGAAAATCTCCCTCCCTGGATTCGATTCAATTCAGGCGAATGAGGAAGGATCTTAAGAATTTGCTTCCAGCCCTTGAAATTGCTTCCCTGCCCTAGTTTCTTTCAAGAAATGCCTACACCCTAACCACAACTTTCACACACAAATCTATTATTTGAACTAGAAACTGGCAAAGTGAGGCTGGCTCTACATTGCAAAATAATGCAGTTTGGACTGCATTATGTGGTCAGTGTAGACCGGGCATGGGCAAACTTTGGCCCTCCAGGTGTTTTGGACTTCAACTCCTACAATTCCTAACAGCCAGTAGACTGTTAGGAATTGTGGGAGTTGAAGTCCAAAACACCTGGAGGGCCAAAGTTTGCCCATGCCTGGTGCAGACCCATATACAAGCCATATTCCAGAAGCATTCTCTCCTGACAGTTCGCCCACATCTATGGCAGGCATCCTCAGAGGTTGTGAGGTCTGTTGGAAACTAGGTGGCTTGATTAGCATTTAATAGCCTTGCAGCTTCAAAGCCTGGCTGCTTCCTGCCTGGGGGAATCTGTAGCACTGAGCCATCGCAGTACAAGTAGTTACCTCAGAGGTAATTACCTCATTACCGCTGAGGATGCCTGCCATAGATGCAGACAAAATGTCAGGAAAGAATGCTTCTGGAACATGGCTAGAAAACTCACAGCAACTCAGTCCATCACACCAGAATATGGATCGACTTTAAATCCGGTTTCTGCCTCCTGCAGAATTCTGGGGTTTGTAGTTTGGTGAGGCCCAGAACCTCGAGAACTGCCTGTAGTACCTTTTAAATGTGAGCATTTAATGTGAGCAGTAGCAGCAACAACAACTTGTATATCCTAGATGTGGTAATGACCAAACGTATCTTTTATATAGAGATTCCAATCTACATATAATCAAACTTCTATATTATAGGAAAATTATCAAAAAGACTGGGTATGTGTGTGTGTGTGTCTTCACAGACAATGTAGATTTGAACTTTCTATAGCTTTAGGCCAGAAGCATAATAGTGTCATTGTACTTAACACTGCAGGTATTTATTGTTCTCTATGTATATTCTTATGTTTATGTTTTATAGCATAATAAAACATTAACCCTGGACTATGGCTTGAATTTGTGTAATTTTAAATGGGTGTTTTTATAATGGATGTTTTAATTATTTGTTTTTAATTGTAATTGTATAATAACTCTTAAGTTTTTCCCATCTAATGATTGCTGGTTGTGAGGCCACCCTAGGGGTGAGAAGGACAAGATACAAATGTACAAATGTATCTGGCTGAGTTGTTTAAAAGCAGCTCCCTAAAGTGGATTTAAAGTGGATCCAAACTCTAGTGTGATGAGGTTCCGAGTAGTGTCAACAAACTGCATTCATTCTATTTATTAATTATTTATTTACTACATTTATATCCCGCCCTTCTCACCCCGAAAAGGACTCAGAGTGGCTTACAAATTATATGTACATACAATATATTATATTATTAGCATAGCACAATATTAGCATTAAATTACTATACTGTACTATATCAATATACGGTAATATTATTAGTAATATTACATGTAATATATAATATGTATTTTATATTATTATATTGTATTATTAGTATTGTATTTATTATAATATTATTATCAATATTAAATGTATATACATTATATTATATATTGCATATATTATTGTATATTATATACAATATTATATATATAGCATAGCATGTTACTGGGGGGAGGGACCCCCAACTGATGGCAAAGGAGACAAGATGGAAGTGTCAGCGCCTAGAGATTATTATTATATTATATACTGTATATACTCGAGTATAAGCCTAGTTTTTCAGCCCTCTTTTTAAGACTGAAAAAGCCTCCCTCTGCATATACCCAGGTGAGGGTCCTGGTTGGCTTATATTTGGGTCAGCTTATACTCGAGAATATATGGTAAATTTATTATTTTTCTCTATTATTGTTGCTATTACATTTATTTTATTCTATTTTATTATTAATAATAATAAATTTAATATTTCACTCTGGTCTTATCATTATTGCATTTATTATTTTACTCTATTATTACATGTATTATTTTACTCCGTTTATTATTAAAAGGATACATAAGCATATTTACATTGAAGAAGATGAGAATCATGATTTGATCAGAGTTGGACAGTCTTATCTTAAATTTGAGCTTTATGTAAATATTCAAAAACATTTAACCTACTGATGCCTCAATTAATGTAATTTTATTGGTATCTATTTTTATTTCTGAAATTTACCACCCCGGGCTTATACTGGAGCCAATGTTTTCCCAGTTTTTTGGTGGTAAAATTAGGTGCCTTGGCTTATATTCGGATCGGCTTACACTGGAGTATATACGGTACACCCCTATGAGTGCCTGCTGTTAGCCCCAGCTTCTGACAAACTAGCAGTTCGAAAACATGCAAAGGCGAGTAGATCAATAGGTACTGCACCAGCAGGAAGGTAACGGCGCTCCATGAAGTCATGCCGGCCACATGACCTTGGAGGTGTCTACGGACAACGCCGGCTCTTAGGCTTAGAAATGGAGATGCGCACCAACCCCCAGAGTTAGACAAATCTGGGCTTAATGTCAGAGGAAAACCTTTACTTTTATATACATCCCTAAAACTCAAGGTACTATATAAATATACATCATGGAGGCTGTAAGTTTGGTGGCAGGGAAGGCCAAAGACCTTGTAGAACTATAGAAGTTGCAATAGTTTCCCCCAAGTCTTGCCCCTTCCACACAGCTGAATAAAATCCCACATTTTCTGCTTTGAATTGGGATATATGGCAGTGTGGACTTAAGACAACCCAGTTCAAAGCAGATATTTTGGGTTTTTATGCTTTTGATATTCTGGGTTATATGGCTGTGTGGAAGGACCCTTTGTCTCCCCCAACTGCAAACTGCCAGGATTCCACACTGGCCTTAAAGCGGTCTGAAAGTGCGTTAACTCTGCAGTGCGGATGCAAAAGTGTAGCTGTTACCTGCTCGGCGACGGCTCGGAAGAGGCAGGACCCGTCCTTAGCCACTGCCTTGCGGTGCAGCCCCTGGGAGCGCAAGGAGTGGTCCATGGCGGCCCGGCTTGCCCAGGGCGCCTCCGCTCCGCCCTTGGGGGGCCTTGGGCTCCCCTTGGGCTCCTTCTCCTCCTCCTCCTCCTCCTTGCCCCCAGCCCCAGCTTCCTCCATGCCTCTCTTCTTGCAGAAAGGGCTTCACCAAGAAATCCCCTCCTCCTCGCAGCCCCACATGGCAGAGCAGAGGCGGAATGAGCGTCTCAAGGCAGGATCAGGAATTCAGGCTGGAGGGGAAAAACCTTCCTGTCTCCCAGCAGCGGCGGCAGCGACTCTCCTGCGGAAACAAAAGGGAAACGAAACACGCGGTTTCCCCACTGAAACGGGCAGCAACGAAGTTTGTTTTCACTTTCAGAGCCAAGACAAGACCGACGGCCCCGGGGGCTCCTGGAAGTTGTAGTCCCGCGGAAGCAGGAAGGGGAGGAGACCAAGGAGCGGCCACTGGCGCGCCTTCCAGCTCTTGGCGAAGGCTCTCATGGCCGGAGTCGCTGAGTTGCTGTGAGGTTCCCGGGCAGTATGGTTATGTTCCAGAAGCATTCCCTCCTGACGTTTCGCCGGCATCCATGGCAGGCATCCTCAGAGGTTGTGAGGTCTATGTGTTCTCGAAGGCTCTCATGGCCGGAATCACTGGGTTGCTGTGAGTTTCCCGGGCAGTATGGCCATGTTCCAGAAGCATTCTCTCCTGACGTTTCGCCTACATCTATGGCAGGCATCCTCAGAGGTTGTGAGGTCTATGTGTTCTCGAAGGCTCTCATGGCCGAAATCGCTGAGTTGCTGTGAGTTTCCCAGGCAGTATGGCCATGTTCCAGAAGCATTCCCTCCTGACGTTTCGCCGGCATCTATGGCAGGCATCCTCAGAGGTTGTGAGGTCTATGTGTTGTCGAAGGCTCTCATGGCCGGAATCACTGGGTTGCTGTGAGTTTCCCGGGCAGTATGGCCATATTCCAGAAGCATTCTCTCCTGACGTTTCGCCTACATCTATGGCAGGCATCCTCAGAGGTTGTGAGGTCTGTCAAAAACTAATCAACTGGAGTTTATATATCTGTGGGATGTGCAGGGTGGGAGAAAGAACTCTTGTCTGTTTGAATATTGCAGTTGGCCACCTTGATTAGCATTGAAAAGCCTTTCAGCTTCAAGGTCTGGCTTGTTGCGGATTGTAGATGATAGATGGAAGCTCTTACGTGTGCCCGTGAGCCCAGAATCATCCTGCAGAATGATGCACCACTTAGCTTTGCAAAACAAATAACACAGGAACTTTTACTAAATCCAAGAGATCAACAGAACAATGATATTTACAATAGTCCCTCTGATTGCTTACAGAAATCAGCAGTCATAAGCAGTCCTTTCTTAGTCCATAAATCTGCTTCAGTGAAGATCAGCAGCAAACAAGGCCTCCGAAATAGTCAGGCTTCTTTGAGTACAGAGCCATCTTCTTTCCAGCCAGTACTAAGTAGACTCACAGAGAGAAAGAAACCTGTTCAGACCGGTTCTCCAGCAGCAGGACAGCAACAGTTACAAAACCAATTCCCCAGGTCCTTGCAAACTCAGCCAATCGGCTTCATGCATTTGATTTTTCAGTTAACATACATATAGTATCTTTGCAAACTATGAAATGGCTGCTTACTGCCTGGGGGAATCCTCTGTTGGGCGGTGTTAGCTGGCCCTGATTAATTCATGTATGAAATTCCTCTGTTTTCTTAGTGGTGTCTTTTATTTACTGTCCTGATTTTAGAGGTTTTTTAAATACTGGTAGCCAGATTTTGTTCATTTTCATGGTTTCCTCCTTTCTGTTGAAATTGTCCACATGCCTGTGGATTTCATTGTCTTCTCTCTGTCGTCTGACATGGTGGCTGTTAGAATGGTCCATCATTTCTGTGTTCTCAAATAATATACCTTGTCCAGGTTGGTTCATCAAGTGCTCTTTCTCCCATCCTGGACATTCCACAGATATACAAACCCCACTTGCCTAGTTTCCAGCAGACCTCACAACCTCTAAGGATGCTTGCTATAGATGCAGGCGAAACGTCAGGAGAAAATGCTCCTGGAACATGGCCATACAGCCCAGAAGACTCACAGCAACCCAAGATAGATTCTGTAGGTTTGTTCTTAAGTTGAATTTCTGTGTAATTCGGAAGAGGTCTGTGCCCCTGTTCAGAAGATTTCACTTCACTTACTGCCGTTGTGAGAATTTGATTTTGAAAAAATTGGCTTGTTGTGGAAACAGGGATTGACGATAAAGCGTCAGTGGAGACACCTTTTCCCCATGATAACTCTTCCAGGTATGACTTTCCCTTCCTAGGGATAGATTTCCCTCACTTCCCGTTGTCTCACTGCCATTCTCAACTGTGAGTCGTTCGTAAGTCAGATGTTTGTAACTCGGGGACTGCCTGTACATGTAAAAATTAAAAACAATTAAATATTTCTTCTTAGCAAACTGCAACTCCCAGGAATCCATGGCAGTGGACAAACATATTTAAAGTAATGTCAAATTGCATCAATCGATGCGCCCTGAGTGCTCAGGGGAAAAAGGGAGTAAATTTACTGTTTCCTTGCAGGCTAAACCAAAGTAGCAGACACTGGAAGGCTCACAAATTGATTTTAGCTGTGCTTTCATAGAGTGGATTTACAGTAGACTCTCGCTTATCCAACATAAACAGGCCGGCAGAACATTGGATAAGCGAAACTGTTGGATAATAAGGAGGAATTAAGGAAAAGTCTATTAACCGTCAAATTAAATTATGATTTTACAAATTAAGCACCAAAATATCATGTTTTACAAGTCTACCACTTGTTTGGGAGCATGACTGTTGTTGGTGGGCGTGTTGGCCTGCTGCACGCTGCTGTCTAGAGAAACAGTTGTGGATCCAGGAGGCAGACTGTGTTGGATAATACAGAACGTTGGATGAGTGAAGGTTGGATAAGTGAGACTCTACTATATAACACATGAATAATAATAACAATAATAATAATACATTTTATTTGTTACCCACCTTTTTGCACAGCTCACAACCTTAATGCAAAGTCTTCCTTCCAAGTAAACATGGAAACCAGGGTTGCTGTGAGTTTTTCAGGCTGCATGGCCATGTTCCAGCAGCATTGTCTCCTAACATTTTGCCTGTATCTGTGGTTGGCATCAGAGGTTCTGTTGGCAGTGAAGCAAGTGGAGTGAACTGTTATTAGAATTGAAGAAAGGCAAAGATTTCTAAATAAGTTGTCTGGTCTTTGCTTCTTTTACTGCATAGCTATTGGTAAGTTTCATTCTAAATTGAGCCAGTACTGGTAGTTGGAGATGGGCAAACAAGTATAGCAGGTTGTTTCATATCTAGCTGGAACAAAGGGATTACATATTTCGTAGACCTGGAGAAACCAGCTAAGTCTCCCTTGTTATCAGAAGTCACCAAAGGTCTACCCTAGAACTTGCTTTCGGTGCCATCATTAGATTTTGGGATGTGTGAAGGGATACAATAGAATAATCTATTAAGTATGTGCTACGTGCCTTTCCCTTTCTCTAATAAGTCACAGCTGTGAGAAAAGAGCTGGTTATTTGTTCTTCTTCCTTAATAACAATACTTTTGAAAAAGACTACAAAAGGCTTAACAAACAACAACACTGTGGTGCAGTTGCCAAAAATAATAACAGCCAATGCATTTCTAGGCAGTATCAAAGGAATATAGTGTCAAGATCAAGGAAAGTAACTCTATTCTACTTTGGTCAAATCTTACCTAGAATACTATATCCAGCTATGAACATAATCCAAAAAGGATATTGGAAAGCATGAATGTGCCAAGGAGAGGATGACTAAGATGGGAAGAGGGATTACATCCTAGTCATTTTTAAATACCTGGAAGGGCAAAAAAAGGTCTTTGTAAAAATTAGTTATACTATCAGAGTCCTTGTTAACTGAAGTGTGGCTGTATTGGTTGGGGTAACAAAAAGTTGCTGCATTTAATGCATTCGATTTGGGTAATCGTTAAATAACATATTCCTGTTGGTAGTAGAAATTTATTATATTAAAATAAACCTCCAAATTATCAACAGTTTTTAAAAGGATCTGTAAGAAGTAAAGGTTTTCCCCTGTCCAATTCTGGGGGTTGGGGCTCATCTCCATTTCTAAGCTGAAGAGCCAGCATTGTCCGTAGACACCTCCATGGTCATGTGGCCGGCATGACTGCATGGAGCGCCATTACCTTTCCACCGGAGCGGTACATATTGATCTACTCACATTTGCATGTTTTTCGAACTGCTAGATTGTCAGAAGCTGGGGCTAACAGCGGGAGCTCACTCTGCTTCCCTGATTCGAACCGCCGAACCTTTGGTCAGCAAGTTCAGCAGCTCAGTGGTTTAACCCACTGTGCCACCGGGGGCTCCTAAAAGGAACTGTAGAAGCCCAATAATAACAGTGCTAAAATTAGAAAATTAGCCTTGGCAGTTTCAAAGCCTGGCTGCTTCCTACCTGGGGGAATCCTTTGTTGGGAGATGTTAGTGGGCCCTGATTGTTTCATGTCTGGAATTCCCCTATTTTCAGAGTGTTCTTTATTTACTGTCCAGATTTTAGAGGGTTTTTTTTTTAATACTGATAGCCAGATTTTGTTCGTTTTCATGATTTCCTCCTTTCTGATGAAATTGTTCATATGCTTGTGAATTTCAGTGGCTTCTCTGACAAGGCTTTTCAATGCTAATCAAGGTGATTAATTGAAACATTCACACTTGCCTCCAACAGACAAAGAGTTATTTCTCCCACCCTGGGCCTTCCACAGATAATACAAACCTCACTTGCCTAGTCTCTAACAGATCTCAACAACCTCTGAGGATCCCACCCATATATGTGGGCAAATCATCAGGAGAGAATGCTTCTGGAACATTGCCATACAGCCTGGAAAACTCACAGCAACTCTTTAACCTCTGAAAATTAGTGCCAAACTACAACACCCATGATTCCATAGCATTGAGCCATGACAGTTAAAATAGTGTCAAACTGCATTAATTCTACAGCGTAGATGCACCCCTAGATACCTCAAAACAAAGGAGGGAGAACAGGGGTCCATCAATAACCAGCACCTGGACACATAGACTGAGGTCTTAAGCTGCTATGCTATAATGAGTTATGTTGTACTGTTGGCCCTCCACATTTATGGCTTTGATGTTTACAGATTTGATTATTCACGGATGTTATTAAAGTGTTCTCTAAAGGAATCTCCAGGTCCTCCAGTATGGGTCTATGATCAACCTCTCCCAAAGGTTAGGATGAATCCCATGACTCTGAATGATCCCCCATTTTCAGGTGGAAGTGCAGCAGCAAAGGAAAACAAGAGTCTTATAGTTCTTTTTAATTCTACCTGTACTAAACAGCTAGAAAAGTTGAAAGAAAGGTGAAATACTGTAGTTTTATGATCCAAGAGCCTTGCTAATAAACAGGCAGAGCCTACCATTAGACAAAGGGAGTCAGCCTTCTCTGCTGACCAACTCTGGAGGATAATATTTTGTCGATTTTATTTTCCTCCATTGAAGTCAAGCAGTTGTGCTATGTGTGCATTTACTACCAGGGACATTGAGTGGTATTTTTAGAACTGTTTGTCCCTGGTGGGTAATTCGTAATTTGATTTGGAGATCACAAGGGATGGTATCTGTCAGTGAGATGGAAACACAACAAGAAGCGGGATTTCTAGCCTCCCTGGAAGTGCCACCAAGAAGAACTTGTTTTGCTTCTTCATCAGATACACCCATCAAGGTGATAGAACTAGGATCTTAATATATTTATATGATGGCATACAGTCCTGCAGGTAGTCTAGACTCAAGGTATAATGGGATACCTGGAATAATAAAACCCAAAAGTAGGTCAGGAGATGACTTGTGCTGCTCAGCAGTAAATCAGACATTCCTTGCTTTAATATACAATGGAATGGCAAAGAAAGAAACTCTAGGTTTCATACACAGAGGAACCGCTCATCATATGTTTGTTTATCGTGTCAGAAGCAAATTGAGAATACAGTTATAATGCATTTAAAAACCAGAGTTAAAAACTTGGCATTATACTAAATGTCTTTGACAAGAAACTGGCCACTTGGAGTGCCACTGGTGTGGCTGTAAAAAGGTCCTCCATTGTGCATGTGGCAGGGATCAGGTTACATTGTAGTAAGTGGTCTGTGGTTTGCTCTTCTCCACACTCGCATGTCATGGACTCCCCTTTGTAGCCCCTTTTCTTAAGAGTGACTCTGCATCTCGTGGTGCCAGAGCGCAGTCTGTTCAGCGCCTTCCAAGTCGCCCAGTCTTCTGTGTGCCCAGGAGGGAGTTTCTCATCTGATATCAGCCACGGATTAAGGTTCCGGGTTTTAGCCTGACACTTTTGGACTCTCGCTTGCTCAGGTGTTCCTGCGAGTATCTTTGGCGATCTTAGAAAGCTATTTCTTGATTTAACACATTGGCTTGCTGGCTGATATCCGAACAGAGGATGGGCCGGAGATGTCAATGCTTGGGTACTTTCATTATTGGCTGCTACTTCCCAACGGATGTCAGGTGGTGCAATACAGGCTAAACAGTATAATTTCTCCAGCATTGTTGGGCGTAGACATGCTGTGATAATGCGACATGTCTCATTAAGAGCCACGTTCACTGTTTTAACATGGTAAGTTGTATCCCACATTGGGCATGGGTATTCAACAACAGAGTAGCAAAGCACAAGGGCAGATGTCTTCACCATATATCTGGTTATGATCCCCAAGTTGAGATGGAGGACATGAGAGAAGCCTTCCTGCAGGATGTTAACACATCCTGGCATCCCCTGATCCACATTTTTGTAGACGGCCAATTCTCGCACACCAGAAGTGACTTGCAGTATGCAACCAAACAAATAAGCTCGTATGTTAATCAGATCTAAATGAAAGTGGGCATCCCCTTCAACTGGTAGGTAAGGCCGCACATTTTGAGTGCTGTTATCACCATCATTAATAATTACCATTACTATTGAGTGTGCAAGCTACAATTATCTCCAGCTTTTGCTAATACAAAAATTGACTGATTTCTCTGTAATTCAGCTTCCTGCTTATCAAAAGCCTGTGTTTGGCTTATGAATAGAAATCTGGAAAGAAATGGAATACACACCCACGCATATAAACAAGGCAGGATTGATCACTCTTTATTTCTTTAGCCATGCCATTCTTTGAACAACTTAAAACCATCACAATACTTCATTGAACCAGTTTTGAATGCCTAAAAATAAATGTATACCCCATCATCTTGCCTGGAGAAGTCAAAGCATATAAATTATTTTGTGATACTTCAGTTAGCCAACTGAAGGCATTGTCCTACACATTTTGAGATTTCCCTTAAAGCAAGAGGTCTACTGATCTGTTTCACAATGACATGCTTTTTATAGCAGCCTGAAGCCCCTAGGTGGCAGTACATCCTTGGGCATGTCACAAAAGCCAATCAGGAGACATTAAATGCTGAGTTGCTACAGCTACCATATATTATAGACATTTGCATTTGATTAATCAAAAGATTTTTATAATGCTGAAATGCTACAACAGTGTGTGCAAGCAATAGCAGGGAATTATTACATTATAGATAGCAAGATGTGCCAGACAAAAACCTCTGTGTTACTCCGTAAGGCCTGGGACATCAAACTACATACAGTAATCAATAATATAATAAGAGCAGGGCCGGCCCTAGGTAATTTTCAAGTGTAAGCAAACAAAATTTTGGCAGCCCCCCCCCCCCCAAACCAATCACTGAATAATAAAAGCGTTAGATAATAAGGAGGGATTAAGGAAAAGCCTATTAAACATCAAATTACATTATGATTTTACAAATTAAGCACCAAAACATGTTTTACAACAAATCAACAGAAAAAGCAGTTCAATACATGGTGGTATTATGTAGGAATTACTATATTTGCGAATTTAGCAACAAGCATTGAACTGGGATATAGGGTAAGATAACCCAGACTCAGATAATAAGACTCAGTTCAAAGCAAATATTTGCTATTCTGGGTTATATGACTGTGTGGAAGAGCAGTGAGGGTCCTTCCACACAGCCATATAACCCAGAATATCAATGCAGACTTTAAAATCAGGACAGTAAATAAAGAACAACACTCTGAAATCCAGACAGGAAACAATCAGTGCCAGCTAACACCTCCCAACCAAGGATACCCCCAGGGAGGAAGCAGCCAGATTTTGAATCTGCAAGGCCATTAAATGCTAATCAAGCTGGCCAATTGCAATGTTCACAGTAGCCTCAAACAGACAAGAGCTCTTTCTCCCACCCTGGACTTTCCACAGATATATAAACCCCACTTACCTAGCTTCCAACAGACCTCACAACCTCTGAGGATGCCTGCCATAGGTGTGGGTTAAGGCGGGCCTGGCCCCGGAGGCGGCCACAGGCCGAAGGTGGGCCCATGCGTGAAGGTGGGCCCATGGCCGAAGGTGGGCCCACGGCCGAAGGCCCGAAGGCAGACCCAGGCTGGAGCGACCCTGGGAGGAGGAGGCGGGGGTGCGCGTGCACACATGCACGCATGCACATGCACCTGGGAGCGCCTAAACTGTGCCCCCTAGAGGATGGTGCCACAGGCAACTGCCTAATTTGCCTCGCTGTTGAACTGTCACACAGAAGCAGACCAAAAACCTGCTTCATCCCGCATGCTGATTCTGCATCCAGCTAGATCAGTGGTTCCCAACTTGTGGGCCGTGAGACCTAAAATAAGGTCTGCGAGATATGTGGGGAAAATCAGCTGTAGCTTATTAAATATAGTTTTCTTTGAGCAAGCTGATGGCGACTACTGGATAGCATATGTTCTGTATCAGAAACTAGAGCTAATGTGATTTATCCAATGTAATTTTGTGAGTCAGCACCCCAAATAACCAAACCGAATCTAAAGTTCACCAAAAATTGATTCGTAATCCTTTTGGTACGAATGTTGGAGAGTGGTCCCCGGTAAAGGTGGTCCCTGGTCAAAAAAAAGGTTGGGAACCACTGGTCTAGATTCATATTGAAAGCCCAATAAAAGGACACAATTAGAAAGACATGCTCCTATTCATGCCCCATTGCAATTAGTATTCAGAGATATCCTGCCACCGATTGTGGAATTAGTATAGTTGTTAATACTACATTGCCCCATCTGTGAAATGCCCCAAAAGGCCAACTTGGTATATACACGGAGATGGATTCAGGCCCAAGTTGAAACTTGGCTTCCATCACATCCCATGGTGCTTAAGGATTATTACTTGACTAGTTAATAAAAGGTAAAGGTTTCCTTTGACATTAAGTAGAGTCGTGTCTGACTCTGGGGGTTGGTGCTCATCTCCATTTCTAAGCTGAAGAGTCGCCATTGTCTGTAGACGCATCCTAGATCATGTGGTCAGTATGACTGCATGAAGCGCCCTTACCTTCCCACTGAAGTAGTACCTATTGATCTACTCACATTTGCATGTTTCCAAACTGCTAGGTTGGTAGAAGCTGGGGCTAACAACAGGAGCTCGCCCCATATGTGGATTTGAACCACCAACCTTCCGATCAGCAAATTCTGCAGCTTAGCAGTTTAACCCGTTTTGCCACCGGGCCTAGTTAATAGTCTTTTGATAAAATGTATGTAAATAAGACAGCTTTACATTGCTTTTAGATTTTCCAAACTGTTTTCACTTTGCTTAATATGTTTTAGATTGACATTTTGCTGTTCATACCTTTCCCTAATGTCTTTTTTATACACTGTAGGCCTTTACTATTTTAATAAATCATAAAATAATACATGTTGTTATAGAAAATAACTGTACTAAAATTTGAGTGCATGAAGAAGTACTTTTTTTGTCCTAAACTTCCCACCAGTCAACTTCATCCTCCGTTTAGTATTTTAAGTTAGAGAAACCTCTCCTTATTTCTATTCTCTCCCACCAGAAGTGACTTGAAGTATGTTCTCAAGTTGCTACTGATACGATTTTTAAAAATTGCAATGACATGACTGTTGTTATTAGATTAAATTATCATCATCTTCGCCACTGGCTTTGCTAAACAGGGCTGATGGGAGGTGTAGTCCAGGACTATGGGTGACACAGAACTGCAGTCTAGAATCTTATATGCACCTATTTGAGAGTAAGATCTCATCTACATTGCCATATAATCCCATTTTTGAATGCTTATTAACTGATTTGAACTGGATTTTCTGGCAGTGTAGACTGATATAATCCTGTTCAAGAAGTTAATCTGCATTCAAAAACTGGTTTATGTGGCAGTGTAGATCCAGCCTAAGTCCTCCTGTCCTCTGATTAGCCAGCAAATGCAGATAGGTGTGCGTTGCCAGGCTTTATCAGATAATCCTTTGTCGCTCCATTGTGCTTCCTTTCATCAGCTTTTAATCTGACCAGTTGATATTCCCAGCCTTTAGATATCTTTTTCAAACTCACATGAAGAGAACTTGAAAAGTTGCTCAAGATACGTTGTCTGCATAGTCACCATTTTATCTTCATCTGCGGTAAATTAATGATATTGGGACCACTTAATAACAGAGATCTTTTGTGTTTTTATCTATAATTTTGCTCTGGTTTTTTTTTTACATTAACAATATAAAAGCAATACTCACTGATTCGGAAACTGTACTTACTTTCATTAAATATCTGAACAGTCCAGGACAGATTGGCCTTGCTTACTGTGCTCTAAACAAAAATGTAAGACTTATGGAAGAGAAAGGGTTTTTTAAATCAGGTCAGAAGCAACTTGCGAACATACCGCACGTCGCTTCTGGTATGAGAGAATTGGCCGTCACCTGGATGTGTGACCGAGAGGCTTCTCTAATGTGCCTGCAAGCTAGGGCTGACAGATGGGAGCTCACCCCATCTCACAGATTCAAACCAGCAACCTTCAGGTCAGCAACCCAACTTTCAAGTCAGCAGTTCACAAGGGTTTAACCTATTGCAACACCGCGGCTTTCTGGGAGAGAGAAGGTTAAGTGTGGGTTTAGGGACACGGGTTTTCTCAATTTTTCCTATTATATAGGGATATTAGGAGACTTAAATACCTTGCCCTGATTCTATCACAAAATATATGATAAAAGCACCAAATGAAAAGTTGGTGATGGCATTCCAAGACAGCTGTTTCTTTAAAGAGCCTTGCTTCTAGAAGAAGGAAAAGTAATTTATAACTTGGCACTGATTTTAAAGACTTAGAATGTTTCTACCTGTAACAAAATATGTCTTATATCTGATTAACACCGCTGAGGAGGAAAGGAGACATGTCATCACTAAATATTAGCTTTATCTTCCAGGTTTCCTTGATGTGTGTTGAGCTGCAGCCAGTTACTTCAGTCCAAAAAGGGAGATCTGCGTATGTCAGCAGCTCTTCATGAGCGTCATCACATCACATGAGGCCACACTGAAATAATTTTGTCTCATATGGGTTTCTTTCCCCTCTTTTTAATTGATTTCCCTAATCTTGATCATAGGTCCCTAATTGTTGTGAATTACAATCAGTCCTCCACATTTGCTGTGGTAGGAGCCGTGCGGTGGCGCAGTGGGTTAAACCTTTGGGCCAGCTGAACTGTTGACATGAAGGTTGGGTTGCTCCACAAGATGGAGTGAGCTCCCGTCTGTCTAATTGATACCAGTCATCCTGTATTCATCCACAATTATCTCTCAGAATTTCTAGATCCTTCAGTACAACCCTCTCGTCAACTTCTACTTGAAGCTGAGCACAGAATCACACCGGAGAACCTTGAGATTCCTCCAGAGAACATTTCAGTTAGATCTGAATAACACGATGTAACAAAATTTGAAAATAAATTCTATTCCTGGTTTGAAAGTGTTATTTCCTGTTTAATTGTGTGATACTTACTTTGAAAGTAGTTGTTATACTCCAGAAACTTCATCTTTGTGGCTTCCACAAACTATGTTGAATTGGTTGAGATATTCATTAAAAAAAACATAGCAAAATGTGCACCAGGATGTCACACAAAAACAAAGTTTTTACTTTTTAATATACGCTTTTCCATGTTTTTGTGATAGAAACAATTAGGAAAATGACATTTATAACTGAGGAACAAAAATCGTGTTACATAGTGTAATCAAATCTGCAAAAAAAAAAAAAAAAAGATTATAGTTTGTTGTCAAAGGCTTTCATGGCCGGAATCACTGGGTTGCTGTGAGTTTTCCTGGCTGTATGGCCATGTTCAATAAATATCCTCTCCTGACATTTCACCCACACTATGGCAGGCATCCTCAGAGATTGTGAGGATGCCTGCCATAGATGTGGGTGAGTTGTCAGGAGAGGATATTTATGGAACATGGCCAAATAGCCCAGAAACTCACAGCAACCCAATGATTATAATAGCTGATCTACAACTGGATCACAGCCTAACTTAGAAAAGATACTTCTTGGCACCATAATTCCCAGCCATCACAGATACTTCCAGGGATTGGATAGGCTACTTTTTTAATTACAAAAGTAATTGGGGATTGTGGAAGCTGTGGTGCCCCCCCCCTCCAAAAAAAACCCCAAGATTTCCAAGCTCTAGAACAGAGCATATATCATCCAAGGGCTAGCATGTAGGTCACCAATACAGCAAATAATGAATCATAACCTCAAAAATCCTTCACTTGGACAGACTCCAACAGCTACTATCTCTCAGCCTTGGTGTCGCCCCTCTAATCTATAAAAGGGAAAAGTGGAAAAATGTTTTAATAGAGTTGAGTGCCTGGGAGGTATGATGAATTATAAAATTATTATTTAAGACGAGTGGCTCCAGTCCTTAAGTATGCAAGGAAAGGGAGAAAAATTGAGTTGACAGACACAGAAATATCACAGGAGACAAGATCTATTCCCTTCTTTCCAGCCATATGGTTTTCTACTTGTACTTACAAATGAGAAATAATTATTTTTCTCCTGGTGCCAAAAATGGCAGCGATATTCAATATCTCTTGGATGACTTGGAGTTTGTGCGTGCCTTTTTAAAAAAAAGATGAACATTTGGTGTTTTCCCCAAGTTTGTGCACACTATATATGGAAAATATGATAATGTAGCTGAGCCGCTTTATTGGCAGATGGCTAATTAATACTAATTAAAGAATAGTGGAAGGATCCAAATAGGTGGGTAAGCCTTAACCTAGATAAAAAGGGGATCAGGTTACTTACCATGATTTAGACCACACAGATTATAGTGTGATCTAATGTTTTAAACAGTGCAGGAAATTCAGGAGTATTTTTGGCAATTCTTTCATCTATACACAACAAATGTGAAAATCTGCATGTATGTGGCTGAGGTGCTCACTTTCACAGACAGGCTCCCACTCCCACAAACAGCTATGATCCCCAGCTATGAAGAGCCACCAATGGCCCACCCTCCAATGACACTGCAGGTTATAGGGAGCGCCATGAACGTGTCCAAGAGCCCTGCCAATGTCCTCCGCAAACACCATACTGCCCACCACCCAAGTGAAGGCTTTCATACGGGGACAATTTCCTCCTAGATTGTATGTGTTTACTACAGACATCCTTTCTCTCTCCACTGGTGGGGAATTTGCATGACCACACCCACTGACTCTCCCTTAACCCTTTCCTTCCCTGGATCTGGATCAAACTTGGAACCCAGAACCCCCGTTACCAACTGAACATACTGGAGGGGTTTTGGGGGAACTGATAATCATTTCTGAGAGTTGTAGTTTACTTACATCCGGAGACACGGTAACTACCACCAACAGTAGACCAGGACCAAACTTGGCACCACAGAACCCGCATGACCAACTGAACATACAGGAGAGGTTTGAGGGGAACAGACCTGCCATGGTGGGTGCTGTAGTTCACCCTGCAGCCAGAGACCACATGGACCCCACTAATGATGCATCTAGAGAGCAAATTTGCCCAACATGACAAACTTTAACCACTGATGGAGTTTCAGGCGGTTAACCTGGCATGATGTAAGTTGTAGTTCACTAACAACCTTATGCATTTTGTGACTTTTTCAATTAACCCGAGCAATGCTGGGTACCAAAGCTAGTAATATAATAGTCTACAGCACCTGGTATTTGCCAGTGTCGTCTCATCCAAGTACCAGAGCTGAGCCTGTTTAGCTTGCAAGATCAGACAGGATCTGGAGTCTTTAAGATATTTCCTCCCTTCAAAGTGATAACCCCTTTGAAATACATACAGGAATTAAATAACATCACCTCACACCATTAATTGGGTAATCTTCAATAGAACAAGGGTCCAAAACTGAAGATCACTACTGTTAAGCACCCACCAAGAATAAGTCTAAAATAGCAGCATGACTATTAACAACAATTTTACTCAATAAATGAAACAGCACTTTCATACACACACACACACACATATATATATTCAAAATAATTTTCTGTGCCAATCCTATTACATTTATTTAGCATGATGCAAGCCATTTTTATAATGCCTTATTATGACTAGGGCTGTCAACCAATTACAAAACTGTAGTTGATTTATCAGGCAGTTAGCCAATTAACTAATTAAATTCATGCCTTGGTGACATCCAGACTAGATTAATGCAATGCACTCTCTGCAGAGCACAAATATATAACTGGTTCATAATGAGCCATGCAATTGCTAACTGGGACAGCTGGAAGGAATGTATGTTACCAAATTTTAAAATGAACTCTTCTGCTCTTATCAAATTTCTGGTCTAATCAACCCAAAATGCTGTTTTAATACCTTCAAATACTTACGCCTTTTTTACAGGTGTCACTGTGGACATTTTCTAGTTGGAGGAAAGGTAAACCTTGCTGAGGGTGATCCTTCTGGTCTAAATATAGTCAAAATATACCCAGTCAATTTTAAATTGTGAATTTTAACATTTCATTTCATTAGTATTGGTGTCCACCTGTGTTCTGTGTATTTTAATAAATGCATTTTTACCATGTTGTATCCCATGTCGAGCTGTGAGGAGATGGGTAACATTATTATTATTATTATTATTATTATTATTATTATTATTATTATTATCATCATCATCATTATTAGCTATTATTAGCTATTATCCATGGTTTCAGGTATCAACCAAGGTCTTCAAATATATCATCTGCAGATACAGGAGTCGTAATATATCGTAATTTGTGCTAATCAGGGCAGACTGTTCTCCAATAGGAGTGCCACAGCAAATAATTCCCTGTCCTATGTACACTACCTTTTATTTCTCCTACTAGTAGTAGACAGAACAGCAAATTTAGACATCAGTCACTTGTATATTGAGACAAGTACTCCTTCATATGCCTACACCCTGACAATCAGAATCATCTTGTGGCTTCTGCGTCATGGGTATATAATGGATCTCCTCTGGGTTTTTATTACAGATGTTGAAATAGCTATCCAAGGCATTAAATTTCTTTTATGGAAAGGATGCAAAAAAAAAAAACATTTTAGAGACAGGAATAAAACCAGGAGTGGATGGATACACTGCACCCATGATAAAGGAAGCTTTCAGCGAGAATACAACACATGTTCTAACTTGGGTCCTTTTGGAACAGTGGGTTCGGATGAGTGAGGACTAAGGGACGAATGCCTTACTTGGAGTGTAGCTGCTATTTTGTTGTAGAGATATAAAATACCCAATAGGGTCTGGTAAATGCCTGTTGGAGGTCAGTGTGGGTATTAGACCTGTGTGTGGACCTTTTCCCCTTCAGTACCTTCATTTCCTTTGGTACCTTCAGGAAGGTCCCTCCCAGTATGAAAACTCGCTCGATACGAAATCAAGCAGGAGCCGATCTCGACTCCTCCTCTGCTTTTTGGGAGCACATGGTGCTCTTTGCATGGGGTTTCCCTAGGAGTCTAACTCTGATGCTTTTAATCCAGATCTTAATGAAATAATCCTAGAAAGAGTGGTATCTTAACTATGATGCTTTTAATCCAGGTCTTAATGAATGATGCAAGAATAAACAATCCCAGAAAGAGTGGTATCCTAAATCTGATGCTTTTAATCCAGGTCTTAATGAAAGATATAAGAACAAATGATCTCAGAAAGAGTAGTATTCTTACTCTGATGCTTTTAATCCAGGTCTTAATGAAGGATATAAGGACAAATGATGCCATTGCCTAAAATGACAATGCCACCCCCCCCCCCCCAATGATTGCCAATGGGCTGAATCTAGCCGTATTTATCAGCTGGGGTCTGAAAACTCCATCCGCTGTGCGCCTATTTTTGGGAGGCGTGGTGAAAAGGATATGGGGTCTATTGGTATCTGGCCAACAGAAATGGATCAAAGTTCATCCAAAATGCACAAACCTAGGGTTAGGGTCACATCTAGGTCATCTTGCATGTTGTTTGTGGGATCTCTTTGCAATTGTGTCTGTATGCTGTTTGAATTTGGTATACCTTGCCCCATTAGCATTTACCTTTGGCACTTGGGGTTTACATTCTCTTGGCCTTTTCATGTGTAAAAAATAGATTGTGGTGCCTCATAGTCCATAGCAGCTCCAAGCAGAGTCGAGAGACTGCATTCCTGCATGGCATAGAATTGGACTGGATGGCTCTTGTGGTCTCTTGTAATTCTGTTATTCATGATTTCCTGATTTCCAAGTACATATGGTTGTCTGGGCTGGTGAAGCCTCCTTTTCACATTTGGAAGTCCATATCCTACATTTTCTGATGCACTTTAGTAGGCATTTCTGAAAAAAACTACAGAACTGGTCAGTCTAGAGCACATATGTTAAATGTAAGCTGCACTAGCTGAATCAAGTCCACCACATAATTTTATGTGGCCCATGGGGCCAGTGCAACATAGTTACATTTATACAGTTTTACAATTACAAATGGCCTTTTGAAGGCAACCATAAGGCTGACGTGTCCCTCAGTCAAAATGAGTTTGATACCCCTAGTCTAGAGCAAGCAACTTGCTGCAATTATAAATTGATCAGATTTATACAGCAAAAGATTTTTAAAGTCATCAGCATAACTCCCTCATATCAATTTCCTCCCCTTTCAACCCTATTGATTTTACAAACTAAGGTGGTAAAACCTTTTAATATTTCATCCTTCTAAATGTGCATTCCAATATTAAGTATGAATTCAGCTTTGCTAGATCTGTGGAAGTTTAGGAACAGAATGAAAGTCAGAATTCCTGCCAATGACTCTATTTCGGGTTGTCTTTTTTTTTTTATTTAGGGAAGTCTGCAAGGCTGAGTTTTGTTTTTGAGAATTGCAATTAACAGTGCAATCCTATACATGTCTACTCAGGGGTGCATGGCATGGCGTTCAATGAGACTTTCCCCCTGGTAAATGTGTGGTAAATGTGTAGATTATGGTCCTTTTGCAATTTTATTTCACACACAAAATACTAGGGGTATTTTTTGTTCACCCCAGATGCATTGATGCATCATGACATTGATGAGATGATCTGCCTCCATCATGACATTGATGATAAAAGATTTAATTCAACACAAGTGGAGGTCACCAAGAAGACACTTCTAAGCAATTTCTACTCTCAACAACCTTTATCTCCCAACTCAGCCCCATGCAAAAAACAAAAACAAAAAACCAAACAAACATTTTAAAATAAAACTCAACAACCAATCATCACTACTTCTCCTTGAAAAATCACAAGTGAGGATCTGGATCTATTAGTAGATCTATCAATCATCTGCTGTATTCTATAAAGTCTTCTGACTGGCTTTTGTTTAATAATAGCACAAACCAAATGACTAATTCCTACCTCTAAATGAAGGAGGCTTGGAGAGCCAAGAGTGGGTGGTTGTGTGGAAGACCTATGAACTCCATTCGGTCCTGGTTTACAAAGTCATATTCCTGACTCAGAATTCTTTAATTCTAAGTTTGTATCTCCTGAACCAGGGTCCAACTCGTGAATCATAGGCTTGTAGTTTAACTTCTTCAGCAACAACAGCCATCACCACCAATGAATTCTGCAAGCGTGACGTCTGCCCAATCTTATTTTACAGACTTGGTGGGCCTTGTTTGCCTGGTTCACAACCAAACCACACCAAAGCTTAGCAATACTTTCTTTATACATTTATTGAATTTATATTCCACCTTTTGCCCAAGATGAAATTCAAGTTGCCATTGCAGCAAAGACATCACAGGCCACACTAGCTGGTAAGTAAAGGTAAAGTATTGCATATACAGTAGAGTCTCACTTATCCAACATTCTGGATTACCCAACGCAGTCTGCCTCCCGCCCAGATCCACAGCTGTTTCTCTAGGCAACAACGCGCAGCAGGCCAACACGCCCAAGAACAACACAAGTGCAGCCACGCTCCCAAACAAGTGGCAGACTTGTTGTAAAACATGATGTTTTGGTGCTTAATTTATAAAATCATAACGTAATTTGACGTTTAATAGGCTTTTCCTTAATCTCTCCTTATTATCCAACGTTCTGCTGGCCCATTTATGTTGGAGAAGTGAGAGTCTACTGTACCACTAACAGCCTTTTTTATAGTAAATCCCTTTTAATAATAAAAAAAATTAGACTATATCCTAACTCTGCAAGCCTTTGTCTGGTATAATTGTCTTTCATTAGTATGTAAAATACTGTTATTTCCCCCATTCAAATAAAAGATAAGAAGCCTTTTTCTCGACTCCTCTTTAGCAGAAAGACCTTCTAGTCACTTTCCCTAATAAGCCTCTCTGTTCTCAACTTCCTTCCAATCTCTATTTCGGTTCCAACACAAATACTTAAACTTATGGTGTGAGGTCACATTTATAGACTCAACTCTGTGACCTCAGAGACCATAATAACAGCCTTTGTAAATTGGTGTTTTAAAAACCATTTTGTAAGAACGTTAGAGAGGCAACTGACAGGCAGTGGTCACTCTTGGTGGCCTATTGTAGAAGCAATGTGTCTTACTTTGAAAATTCAAATTTTCATAGGCTATCGTTTGTCTATCACACAACAACCAATATAGCATCCACCTAAATATTTGAATAATTCTTTGTGCCTATTCTTTTCAAAACAGATGGATAAGTTATTCAAATTTTTAGAAACTTTTAAAAAGTCTAGACAATTTATCTAAAATGTCTGTCTGCAAAGAAATTCAGCTTCTAGCATCTTGAGAACAGGTGAGAAAAAAACAGGGCCAGGTGCCTGAAAGCCTGATGAAGGAAAATTGCTTTTTGCAGTGAGACACATAATTGTAATACCATATGTTTTTCACAACAATTCTCAGTGTCAAGTGCCAATGAAGCAAAAATGTCATTCTAAACTTTTCGCTGTTGTATCTTCTTATACTACAAAAGAAAGAAGAACAAAATGAGGGGGGGGGGAGCAGTAATGTACAACTGAGGTGTGTGCTTTCCCTGACCGCTGCAGCAAGAATAAGGCACAGGAAAAGGTGATGTAATGGTGATATCAGTTGCACCATTCTCTCCCTAATGAATAACCTTCCACACCAGGGATGAGCTCACTTACTATTATTGGAATCGCATCTGTAAGCCACAGGACACCGCTGAACATTTGAAGGATTTAGTGCTGTGTGATCAGCCTGTAGCTAACAAGAGCTTTTGTAAAAGCCAAATTACTGTGTATATGCCCCAGATAACAAGACATTTATTTCATGATTCGAAAATTAACACCATGGGGAGAAGATCATTGGGATTTTTTTTTTAAAAAAAAATTGTTTGCTGGTTTTATTGCAAGAGATCCATGCTTTCTAGGCACAACACATTCTTTCTCTGGAACTCAGAACTGAGGCTATTATTAGCTTGAATAGCTAAAATGCAACAAATGCCTCGACTCTCTACTTCAACAATGACAATGACATGATAATCATAGGAGACCTGCCTATGTTTCATTTTCAAACAAAGATAGAAAATGGTTTCTGCTCTTTTTCTCATCATCCAGACACACATTACAAATTTTGGGGGCAAAACTGCAAGTATGTTTATACCAAATATACTTTGGCAATGCACTGGGTATAATTACAACCCTATTAAACCTTTAAGTTGGAATGGTGTAGTGGTTGGACTATCAAACTCATCAGCTGGGGGAAGAATCGACAGCATAATAATAAATAATAATAAAACTTTATGTCTACCCTGCTAGCATCTCCAAAAAGGGACTCAGAACGATTTACAAAGCACTTGTAATGTAACAATACATATGGTGCAATAAATACAGATGCATAAATATCAAAGAGAAACATAATTCACATCATCACTTCATACCACAGTAAAATACTGATCCTAAAATACAGTAAAATGTTATGGTACTTATAGACATAAAATAAATAACAGCCAAATAGTGAGAAAACCAATGGGTCTACAATTAGAACCTTTTGAGCTCTATAACTATTGGAAAGCTTGGTTAAATAGCCACATTTTTAGGTTGGACCAAAAACATTGGAGGGTGGGGCCAGCCTAATTTCCCTTGGGAGAGCGTTCCAGAGCTGGGGGGCCACCACTGAGAAGGCCCTCTCCCTTATCCCCACCAACCGTACTTGTGAAGGCAGTGGGACCAAGAGGAGGGTCTCCCCAGTAGACCTCAGAGTCCACGCCAGTTTGTAAAAAGATGCTCCACTTCAATGCCCCTTTAAGCACAGAACCCGCAGGTTCCCATTACACAACATACTACTACCTCCAGCGGGTTTCTGTGCTTAAAGGGCTGGTGGAGCATGCCTCAGCGGCGACAACATGGAAGGCTTTCCGTGTTGCCTTGGAGCAAAGGGGGGAAGGAAGATGGTCAATGCATCTCCCTATGAGATCACCCTGCGGGTAACCTGGGCGATGAAAGGCATGGGGCAATGGGTTCCCCATGCCCCTGATGGCAGTCACCAAATTCCTCACAATGCATGGCAATTCCAATGGCAAGTGTGAAGAGGTCATATGACTCTGAAGGCCAGGGTTCAAATCTCTGCTCAGCCATGGAGAACCAACTTGGTTTATTTATTTATTGTGTCAGAAGTGAAATGAGAATACAGTTATACTGTATAGAAAAACCACAAAGTTAAAAACTTGACATTATATTAGTGTCCTTTGACCAGTAGCTGGCCACTTGGAGTGTCTCTAGTGTTGGTATAAGAAGGTCCTCCATTGTGCATGTGGCAGGGCTCAGACTGCATTGTAGTAAGTGGCCTGTGGTTTGCTCTTCTCCACACTCACATGTCGTGGACTCCACTTTGTAGAAAAAAACCAACTAGGTGACCGTGGGAAGTCATACTTTCTCAGCCTCAGAGAAGGGCAAAGGCAATACCTGTGAACAAATCTTGCCATGGAAACCCCTTGATTAGACATACTATTGAAGAGTAAAAATTCCCAAAGAGTGTTAGCTGAGCATGACAATACAATATTATGGATGGTGTCCATATTTTAGAAACGTTGTTTTATATATAGACTACAGCTTCCAGAATTTACCAGCCAGCATGGCCATGTGGTGGGATTAAGTCACTTATATCCAAGCACATGTTGTAATAGTGTCAGTATTATTTCAAAAATGTATTTAGAATGAGAGGACAGTCTTGATAATGCCATTAAAATGAGTGAGCACCAACTCCCATTAGCCTGAGGCAGCATAGCCAAAAGATGGGAGCATTAGCAGTTAAGCTACATTTGAGGCCACATGTTTCCCATCCCTGCATTACAATATGTATTTTAAAAATAAATGGTTATTCAGGCCCATTGTATATCCTAAATTATGGGCTGATTCCAGACTTTGAGGAGTGCCATGTGAACGGTAATAAATATCTGAAAGGCCAAAGCAGGTGCTTGCATGCACGCACCTGCTCTGCATCCCTATGCCACAGGGATACAAGGTAAGGTCAGTTTGCTCCAAGCAAACTATGGATCGTTTCTCTGCATCTGCTCAGAATTCTGCAATTGATGGTGATGATAATGTTAAGTTTCCAGCCTTTGGAAATAAAGTGTTTGAGAACATAACTGGAAAATGGTGATAGGGCTATGTTATCATGGATAACATAGGATAACACAAGAATATGGAATAAGTATCTAGTATTCACCTAGCATTCTTAAGTGATAGGCTGCCAACTTAAAAATGCATTTTCTGAGGTATGTGTGATAAGGACGTAGAACAGTGGTTCCCAACCTGTGGTCTGTGGACCATCAGTGGTACGCAAGAACTAAAATATGGTTTGCAGCTTCACCGTTACTACTGTGGATAATAACACCACCCAACAAATATATGTATATATATATATTTTCTTGGTGTCTTCATTTTTAGGCCTATTCCTGGGGTTATTTGGGGTGGTGATTCAGAAAATTGCATTGGATAAACTACATCAACTCTAGATTATTGAATATGGTTTTCTGTGGGCGAGCATATGGTGACTACTGGATGGTATATGTTCTGTATCTGAAACTAGAGCTGATGGGGTCTATTTAATCCAATTTTCTGAATCAACACCCCAAATAACCAAACCGAATCTAAAGTTGACCAAAAACTGATTCATAACCCTTTGAACATTAATGTTGGAGAGTGGACACTAGTCAAAGTGGGACCTGATCAAAGTGGGACCTGGTCAAAGTGGGACCTAGTCAAGTGATCCCTGGTCAAAATGGTTCCTGGTCAAGTGCTCTCGGATCAAATAAAAAAAGGTTGGAAACCACGGTCCTAGAATAAACCTACCATGGGATTTTCTGGGGCTGTACATGTGTAACTCACCCAAGGTCACCCAGTGGGTTTCTATGCCTGAGTGTGGAATTGAACCCTGGTCTCCAGAGTTATTGTCCAATGCTCAAACCACTACACCACACTTTTTCTCAGTTTACAGATTAGGGGGTTGTTATATTTCTCAGCCAAAAAATGATAGTGCCACACCAAACCCATGATTTCATAGGATGCAGCCATGACAATTTAAGTGGGATTGATTGTGCAATGTAAAAGGGTAAGCTCTGGATCTGGGTATGTAGGTTGTTCTGGATCTGGGTATGTAGGTTCTTCTTTTCCTTTGTTTGCTTGTACCTTCCATCCATTTCTAATAATTTTGCTTGTTTGGGTTTTTTATGTTGTTCTTTTTTCGTTGTTGGTTTATTTCTTTAATTTGACTTGCTTTCTTGCCTTGCCTTGCCTTGCCCTTCAACCCCCATTGCCCTCTTCCCTTGAGAAGGTGTGATTTCCCAGCTAGGAGAGCTTTGTCTTTGTTGCTAAGTTACCCACTTGGCTGCTGAATACTGAGTCCATCAAATAGCACAGCTCCTTGTTCCCCTTCTTCCAGTGTGCAGCTCCAAATTCAGTATGGCTCCAGGCATGTAATTCTGGCAAAGCTTTTCCTGCAATGTAGGCACCTTCCTGCATGTTATATACAATTCAATAGCTATCCCTTGACACACTGATTTATTGTTATCATAACCCAATGCTAGAACTTTGGATGAGTTACTTTTGGGAACACTGCTAGAAAACCCCAGCCAGATTAAGTCACAAAACGTTACTTTTCCATACTCAGTCTATTGGAGACCTGCCAACTGTTGTCTATTCTCTTTCTATCGATGCCAACCTTTGAAGTTCAGCTGACTATTCACATTAAAGGCCCTGAGATATTTTTTTCCTGCTTCACTTTGAGTTGGATCTTGCCTCCCGTTTTCATCCAAATGCAAGTAATTGCAGGGACCTATCCTCTGGTCTGCTAAAGGAGGCATTTGACCACTTGTCCCAACATACTGAATGGCTTTTCCCCCACTTGTTCTGTTTCTTTCAGCTGATTGCTTCCCTTCCAACCCTGCCTGGCACTTCTTTCTTTGAGAGCTGCCAAAATTGTTTCTTTCCCCTGTTTTGTGTGCTGATTAATTCTCTGCACATTCCAGGAACACAGCCCAGAATGATGAATTCAGTCTACTGATGTGATTCTTGTATGGGAAAACGCCATTATGTCCCTCATCACTGTTGGGCGCTGAATTGCCCAGTTCATTGCACACCTTCCTTAAACTTGCATCCAGAGATCTGGGGAATACAATATGCTGGCTGGCTAAATCTGGGTACTGTAGTCCCAAATCATAATACTTTTAAGATCTGGTTGTGTTGAATCTTACAGTAAAGTCATTTCGTTATTTGATTCAATGAATGCTCAATAATAACCTCAACATTTATTGGTTTTGCACAGATACAGACATAATTGCATTAGAAATGCATTTTGCTTTCTCTTTGTACATTAAGTGAACAAAGTGGTTTTCGTTCTATTATGTTTATCTGCATATTCATAGCTGAAAATGATAAACTTGCATCTTGAAAAAATATTGAGTCCACTATATAATATTAAGTGAGACATAAAGTTACTATTTTTCGATTAGGCTTTCTGGCATGAATCCAAATGTTTTAATATTTTCTCCAAAAAAAGTTTTAATGGACCACTCTAACAACTACCATGCCAGACTACACAGAGAAACCATTGAAATCCACAAGCATGTAGACAATTTCGACAAAAAGGAGGAAACCATGGAAATGAACAAAATCTGGCTACCAATATTTTAAACACTCTAAAGCCAGGACAGTAAATAAAGAACAACATTCAGAAGATGGGAATTCCAGGCATGAAACAATCAGGGCCAGCTAACACTTCCCAACAAAGAATACCCCCAGGTAGAAAGAGCCAGGCTTTGAAGCCACAAGGCCATTCAATGCTAATCAAGATGGCCAATTGCAACATTCACACTTGCCTCAAACAGACAAAAATTTCTTTCTCGCACCCTGGACTTTCTACAGATATATAAACCCCACTTCTCTAGTTTCCAACAGACCTCACAACGTCTGAGGATGCCTGCCATAGATGTGGGTGAAACGTCAGGAGATAATGCTTCTGGAACATGGCCATACAGCCTGGAAAACCCACAGCAACCCGGTTATTTAATTAATTTATATCCCAACCTTCTCCCAATTTGAGATCCAAAGTGGTAGTTTTTTTAATGAATTTTTATTGCAAGCATTTATAATAATGTGGTTTACAAAGTGGTAGTTTTCAATAGCAAGTAGACTTCAAGCAGTTATATGCCAAGCCTGAACTTAATCTGAATGGATTTAAACAACTATGGACCTTATCTCGCAATAGATGTGTTGCCTGATTGCATTAATAGTACTGTGTTTGATCTTTGCTTATCACATGACGTCATGACTCTCCTGATGTGGCACTGCATTGTTATCACTTTGGATTGCATCTTTTCATTGACTGGAAAACCCCATAAATATCGCTTTGGTTTAACTACTGTTTCTGGTGCAATCATTTTGGTCTACTTCCGTACCACTATTCCAGCAGTCATGTGATGTGAGCTGGCATGGGCGTATCCCAAATCAGGGTGAAATTACATTGCTTTATTCTGTTACCCAGGGGGTTTTTAAAGGAAAAAAATTGCTATAATTGTGCAACTGTGCTACCATGGGATGGGGGAGGTCATCAATATGCTGCAATTATGCAATTACAGCCATGCCCACCATTTGCGACAAGTGTTGAACTGATTAATTGTGGTATAAGAGGAACAAGGTGTATCTGCTATGTAGGGCAGATGCAGGAGTGAAGCAACGCAGTGCAGAAGACTAAATGTGGGGACACACATCACTAAAATGGCACCATAGCAGTTCAGTGAGAAGGTGTCAAAGTTATTGTTTCCATATAAATATGTTTCCATTTGTTTAAACCAGTGGTCCTCAACCTGTGAATCCCCAGGTGTTTTGGCTTACAACTCCCAGAAATCCCAGCCAGTTTACCAGCTGTTAGGATTTCTGGGAGTTGAAGGCCAAAACATCTGGGGACCCACAGGTTGAGAACCACTGGTTTAAACAATGTGATTGGTGCACTGGACTCATAGCAAATTTAGAGTTAGAATGGTGTAGTGGTTTGGGTGATCTGGGGTAAACGACACTCTCTCAGCCTCAGAGGAGCTGTGGGAAGCTGCCTCTGAAAAAACCTTCCCAATAAATTCCATGGGTAGAGCTGATTTTAAGTTGACTTACCATTAAAGGCACATAACAATAACAGTGACATAAGCCTGCATCTACTGTTGTTGTATGAAAACAGTAGAACGGAGCAGCTGCCTCCTATCTCTCACTACAACTTTCTGCACGCACACACCCTTATGCCTTTCAAAATCTCCAGATAATTTTAGTGATGAACACAGAAGCTCTGACCATCAGCAAAACCACCCCAAAATTCCTGACCACAGAACCTTCTCTGAACAAATAAATGTACGTACACCCAGCCCCTGGAGGCGCAGCAGATTAAACTACTAAACTGCTGAACTTGCTGACCGAAAGCTCAGCAGTTCAAATCAGGGTGAGCTCCTGCTTTTAGCCCCAGCTTTTGCCAACCTAGCAGTTTGAAAACATGCAAATGTGAGTAGATCAATAGGTACCGCTCTGGCAGGAAGGTAATGGCGCTCCATGCAGTCATGCCGGCCACATGACCTTGGAGGCGTCTACGGACAACGCTGGCTCTTCAGCTTAGAAATAGAGATGAGCACCAACCTCCAGAGTCGGACACGACTAGACTTAATGTCAGGAGAAAACCTTTACCTTTACACTGATAAAGAAACTCCGAGTTGGGGGGGGGGGGGGGAAGCTGGGGCTTCAACTCTACAGTTCTGTGCCATGCATTCAGTCCTATGCTCTGTGTTGGCAAAGGAGAGAGAGGACTAGGCTCCAAACTTTTTGCTCTTGGCATAAACCAGCTCACTGCTTCTGACACTGAATATTGTGGTCTATGGGAGTAGTACCAATAAACTGGTTGAAAGCTTTTCAGTTTCCTTTGTGCTGGCACAAAGCACAAGTCCTGGATAATTGTGGTGATTCATTAATTGTATATGAGTAAGAATAGTACCTATGGAGATTGGTTAACTATACATGAGTAAGGCTAGTGCACATATTAGTGAATGTGTGGAGGGCATTTTTGAGAACTTTGTACACATATACATGCACCCTCGGACTGAATGCTGATATTTGGCTGAAGACATGTAAGCCCCTTGGCATTCATGTTTAGTCCCCCACAGCTATTTTGTATGGGAGGCACTAGTAAAAGTGGTTGAAAAGTCTCAGAAGGCAAGTAGAATTATTGATTTGCTTCCTCTTCACACTATACAATTAATATTTATTTATTTATTTATTTATTTATTACAGATTTTCTACACCACCCTTCTCACCCAACAGGGGACTCAGGACAGCTTACAATATAAACACATATATAAACAATCAAAGTAATGTTCAATTTCAGTTTTAAATTAATTACATTAAAACATTCATAAAAGCACATATAAATATATATTTAGGCACAATTCAAGTACAAGCCAGATCTGTCAAATTATGTCCTGAACCATGTATTACAGATGGTGCTGCTGAAAGCCTGGACCCACAGCCAATAATAATAATAATAATAAAACTTTATTTATACCCCGCCACCATCTCCCCAATGGGGACTCGGGGCGGCTTACATGGGGCCATGCCCAGGACAATACAATATAACCATAACATAATGCAATTAAATAATACAATACATAAAATAAACAGTACAACATAAGATCAAAACAGCAATATAACAAGGGCGGGCCGCATGAGCACTACATTTAAAAACTAGATTAAAAATTAAAAACTCTGGGTGAGAAAGGGATCAGAATAAAAACCTCGAGGGACAGGGACATCAGATAGTGAACCAGTCAAGTCTTGACTCTTAACGAAAGGAAAGGAGAGAGGGAGTTTATCTGATTTCATTTAGGAGGGCGTTCCAGTACTTTGCTAGCACTTTAATCGCTATGGCTACAGAATTCTGGGATCTGTAGTTTGCTCAGGCTCAGGCACAAGACCTTTTTGGCAGAAAGCCTCATGGAATTATAAATTCCAGGATTCCATGAAATGAAGCCATGGCGATTAAAGTGACATTTTAAAATCTATATTAATTTAGTACCAGTTGAATATCCTTTGTCTGAAATGTTTGGGACTTCAGCTGTCTTTTATTTTATTTTGGAGTATTTGTATTTATGTAATGAGATAGCTTGGAGATGTGATCCAAATCTAAACATGAAATTAGCATACGTTTTATAAACATTTTATACACATTTGTTGTTTTGTGTCTTCAAGTTGTTTTGGACTTATGGCAACCTAAGGCAATGTATCAAGAGATTTTCTTGGCAATATCTGATTGGGGGGGGGGGGGCTGCCTTCCTCTCAGGCTGAGAGAGTGTGACTTTCCCAAAGCCAACCGGGAGGATCCCATCGCTGATCAGGGATTCAGCTCCTGGTCTCTCCATAATGCTCAAACCACTGCACCACTCTTGACTCCTTTTAAACACAATACAGTATTTTTAATACTTTGATGCATGAAGCTAATTTTGTGTGCATTGGATGATCAGAAAGCAAAGGTGTCACTATCTGAGCCACCCATGTGGACAGTTTTGGATTTTGAAGCATTTTGAATTTCTGGATAATGGATACTCGAAGGTTCTGCTTTATCTGCTACACTAAAGAACTTTCCCGTCTTTCATTTTATAAGGAAAGGGACCTCAGGAATTCCTCTTGCTTTTTCTCAGAGCATTAAACAATGTTAAATAAAGGAACAGAACTTTCTGTGGGAAGTGTTAGCTATAAACCAACATGGATCTGTACTTAAAGCATGAAACATCTATAGCAGCCTTCCCAAAACTGATACCTTCTGGGTGATTCGGGCTACAGCTTGCATTATGGTATATCTAATGTATTGTAAGCTGAAGATGACATCAGGAGAGCAAAAGGTTGGGGAAGGCAGGAAAGTAACAAGAAACGCCTCCTCATTAAATTAAAAATAAATAATAAATGCTTCCAATTATCTTATTTAAAATATATGCTGTCTACATTGTTTTACATGAATGTTTACACAGGTAGAAAGATACCGTAGGACTTCTATATTGGTACACATAGCTTCACTTACCCATGTCTGAAAAAAAGTTTTCTCTAGGAATGTAATAGGTCCTCAAGTCTGGTTCTGTGGTATACTTCTTCTAGAAGCTGACCATAGAATCAACTTGGAGGATGTAGAAATGCTAAAGAGGCATTTTCTAGGTCCTCCAGCTTTATTCTGCAGTATACTTCTACTACAAGTGGTTCATAAATAGGATTTGTTATTATCCATGTTTTTGCATTTCCATGGTCAGTCCAGGAACATATATCCTGTGGATACAGGGGCCATACTGTATTTCCCAATGTACACACACACATATAAGCCATCTGTTTAATATTCTGGTTTTGTCTAATAGTGAAGAGTAGAATGTCTTAACCCTCTGTATGAATTTGTAGATGAGCTCTAAAAGTCATAAGGCTAATAAAAGCATCTTTCCATATCTAGATAACCCTCCTTCTAAATCCCAGCACATGAATAAATCACATAAATTGCATCTTTAGGAAGCTACTGGCAAAGACATAAAATGCAAGTCATTTCCCCTATTTTCCTGGGTCATTGATTTCCTTCCCAGTCATCTGTTACTAGTTTCTTGTCAGATGTGATCAGATGGATTTCACATCCCATTAAGAGATTACATAGGAAGAATCCATTCATACACACAGTCCATCTGCAATAATCTTTGAGCATTAATAACTCCCCATCTGGGATATCCCAAAGGACAAAGCCCCTTGGGAAATCATCTATATCACATGAATTCAACTAGGCTTTAACAAAAATGTATTGAATTGATATGGTGCACTGATGTTAGCATTCTTTTTACATGTAAAGGTAAACACAATTTTAATTGGAAATGTACCAGTTATGATTATTTAACACCAAGTCTCTCAGAAAAAAACCCTTTATTTGCTAGGTCTCATCAGTGAGGGAAAACAAGCAAAGCTCTTTTCATCTTCCCTGACTTTATGAGGTGTAATAAGACCCTGCTATCTGTGGAAACAATATTTGCATTTTCACTTATCCATTTAGAGCCTCCTATACCACAGTTTATTAAACTCTGGGTGCTGACCCCTACCCCACTAGTCTGGAAGTTTGTCAAAGAATCTTTCCAGAAGGTTCAAAAACGTTGTTCACTTTTGCAAGGCCTGTATGACCTAGGACAGACATTCTCAAACTGCAGCCCTCCAGCTGTTTGGGCCTCCAAGTTTCTGATTTCCCAATCATTGAACAAGTTGGTTAGGGAGTTGGAGACCCAAATAGCTGGAGAGTCGCAATTTGAGGGTTCCTAACCTAGGACCTATCTACTTGGGCCAAATGAACCAGTGCAGGAATGAATGGATTTCATGGCATCCATATGACGCACAAGGTCAATTTGCCTTAATGCGGGAGCCTCCAAGCTGGCTTAGTGGCTGGTCATGCAAATTTTGGAGGTGCTGATCCAAAGTAGCACACTCCGGATCACCATTTCTTGCCCATGTAGATGACCCCCGTGGTTGTTTCATCTCATATGTGTATACTGCTAGGGTTTTTTTTGGTGAGGCGTGGAGGGTGGGAAGCAATGTTCATTTACCACTTCATCACATTGAACCTGGTCAAGTGTTTGGTAGTGTAGAGCTCTGTCATACTCTGATGATTTTCCAAACTATTCTTCTTTCTTGTAATGTAGGAATCAATCCCTTTTCTCTCTAAGTTATTTGTATACCCCATACAAAATGTTCTGTTAAAGAAGTAATGTTCGGGAACATGTTTACTACATGTTTGTAGTAAACAATTTGATCTTCAGTGTTGCAACTTCCAAAAACTGTTCCTCCTCCCTTGCTGGCATTGTTTTTTTCTTTTGCCAGCGACAGCCCCTCCTACGCAAGTCCAGAGACCATATGGATGCAGTGTGGCAACCTTGTGTTCTTAGACTGTTCTATTGGTATGACAAGACATGGAAAATTATAGCATCTGTTTCTTAACCAAATGGAAACATGCCCTTTGCGTAGCTCTTAACATTCTCATTGTTTTGAGCTACCAGTGCCTCCACCACTTTGCACCCTTTTTATAAAGAGAACATGGTTGTCCCAGATGCCACATGTGCAGTTGACTTCTGCATTATTTACTTCTTAATCTGAATTGCTGGGTTAGATTTTAGGCACATGGCTTAAGTGTCTCCACTCTTCAATTTGGTTTGTTTTGTTTTCTTGAGGCAGATGTTGCAAATTATCTGCAGAAATATTGAAGATGAGCAAAGCATACTTTCTGGTTTTGATGTGGAGTCAGTCACACAGGCGTTGAAAGTAATATGATTCAGCAAAGGGTCTGAAGTGACTTGAAATGATTTTCTGATGCCACTGGCCTATTTCTTGGCATGCGGTATTACCACAGATCTTATTAGCTTCCCAGAAATCTGTGAAATGTTGAGCTCAGATGGTTTCTCTCAACCACAGAAAAGGCTAAGCAAGTTAACCCTTTCTATGAAACACTATGGCAAATATAATGTTACTCATATGTATCGTATGGTAGGGTCAGTCAACAAGAACTTCCGCGCAGTGACATAACTATAATACAGAGGTAGATTTTTGTTCATGTCGGTCTGATGTTGTTTGTTCTCCACTCCCCTCTTTCTTTGTGGTATTTTTGCCTGAATGAATAATCTCTGGGATGGCTTTGGAGCCATGAAGGGGTGGCACTGGCAACTGTGAGTTTAGGATTGGAATCATTAAAGAGGGAATTTTGAACCGAGATCATTACAGGTACAAAAAGGGTTTTAAAGACATTTCCCCAATCCAGGGGCCCAATCCAGATTGCTCCACCGTGTTTACTTTGGTGTCATAGCTATGTCTTTATCAGGAGTTGGGAACTAAGGGCTCTCCAAACACTGTTGGAGCTACTTATACATAGAGACATATAGAAAAGGTCTCTTATAAAAGTCTCTGATTCTCTAAATTCAGGCATGATTTGCCTTGTTGAACTAGAGTTGCCATTTCTTTCTCATAGACTCCATGTATTAACAGCTGTATTCCAGGAAGATAAAAACAGATGGAATAGAATCAAGTTGGGAATAGCTATGTACATGTTTAATCTAAGTGGTGCAGTTTAAAGTTTATTTGCTCACATTTGTTATGATCTTACCCAAATTTACAGATATCTTCATAAACAGGGTGCAAAGAACTTGGCATTTAAAATATAGAAGAGAGCAAAACTGGAGCATCTGTCCATTCATAAGGCAACTTCTTAAATCCTAATAGCAATATTGTTTTTAAGTCCCCTTCAGCGTGAAAAGGGTGGGGTACTAATGTGGGAAATAATAAATAAATAAATAAATAAACAAATAAATAAATGGGATTCTCCTGTTGGCCTTCCAGATGCTTTTGACTACAACATTTTTTGACTACACCTTATTATTGAGCAAGATTCCTTACAGGACCATAGCCAGAAAAAAAAATCGGGCAGCTATGGAGTGATACGAATAGCTCCAGCCCTTTCCCAACCAAAACCAACTTCTGATAAACATGAAAATCTTGCCTTTCATTATGTTTTTAAAAAGAAATACAGACTTGAATGAATGAATTAGTGAATGATGGGGATGGGAGAGCATAGATCTAGGAATAGAAAATGGAGCAATGCAATTGTAGTGCATTAAATGGTTTTTTAAACTATACTAGAAAAAATATTAGTTTTGATGGACCAGTGGTTGAACTTTCTAACAAATATCAGAAGGCAAAACAAAATTATGAAACATTTTATACTAGCTAACATGTGTTGTAAGATAATGATAACAATAATAATTTTATTTATTACCTCTCCTCGTGGTGGGTTACAACATAGCTAAAACACATAATAATTATTATATATATATATATATATATATATATATATATATATAAACATATTTCTGCAAAAAAACATTTATCAAAATATACAGAACAATGATTAAAATAGAGTGGACACAAGACGCGAATTTAAAATTAATTATTAAAACTGACTGGATAGGCCTGCCAGAAGAGATAGGTCTTCAGGTGTGTTTTAAATTCCAATAGCTCATTTAGCTGGCAGGTCATTCCATAGTCTTTGGGCGGTCAACAAAAAGGTCCTCTGGGTGATGGTCACCAGTTGGGTATGTAAGTATTGGCATTTTAAATTAAACCACCTTTGCCATGAAAAAATGGAAAAAAGAATGACTTATCCCAAGGAGCTTACCAGTATATCTGTTGATTGAGCTTCCACATATGTTTTTTTTTCTAAAGAAGCATTTTATTTTGAAGTCATTTCATGCTTTTTGTAAGTATTGCAGATTGAGTGAAGTAACAGGCACCTGTATAATGAATTAGTGCTTCTTTCTTTCTTTTTCTTTTTACAATTTAAGAATCTTCTCTTAGGTGGGTGTTTTAGAAAGAGGTTTTATTTGCTTGTCTGTTCTCCCTCCCCCTCCCTCCCCCTCTCTCTCTCTCCCTCCCCCCCTCTCTCTCCCTCTCTCTCTCTCTCTCTCTTCCTTCCTTCCCTCCTTCAAGGAGTTCACAGCAACCTATCTATCCTTCCCAATCCCAAGCATTTTCTAATCAGGACAATTTGCAGGGCTAGACATGCTTAGTTTCAGTGACAGATCTGCATTATGCACCTTGAGGCTATTCTATGGAGCTAAGATGCAATCAGCTCCCTGTTTCATCTGTTCTTGCTACCTTGAACACTATACAATCAATGATTAATGTATGCTGTCCCCATTCACTTGATTTGTTGAGAATTTGTACAAGAGCTGACAGCTGGCTGATCAGTAGTTTAGTCAAGTTCCCTTCCTTTTGGCAATCCCTTTCAGAAATCCATGTGACTCTCTACTAGGCTGCACAAACAGGAAGAAACTTGAAACAGATTCTACCTGTTTGCTAGATAACTCTTTAAATTCATTTCTCTTTCTCACAACAGAATCATGTTGGTTTTCATTCCTTGGAATTTATAACAACTGGATGTTTTTGGCTAGAATGTTTTGGGGATTGAAAAGAAGGCCTTGTTTAGGCTTGACCTTTGCCTATTGGATAGTTGATGAAGATCTGTTCTGGACTAGAATAGTACCGTATATACATTCAGTTAAATAGAATCCATAAACACTCTTAAACTAGGTGATCAGCATTAATCTCTGTTCCTCAGCTCCTTGTCTCTTCAGTAAAACGTATATTTCTTGCATGCATGCACGGACACAAATAGATACCCACACTTTGCTGTTTTAATTTGAAGGCAAAAGTTTCAGTCTGGTCAACTAGCCTAAAGCCATTGTGTAGTGGTTAGAATACTGGATGGAAGGAGATCTGGATACAAATCCCCACTTGGTCATGAAACTCAAGATGTGACCTTGGGCCAGTCACTCAGTTTTTTCTCAGCATACCTCATAGGGTAGATGTGAGGATAAGACTGGGGAGAAGATCCATGTATGTTGTCATGAACTTTATGAGAAAAGGGAGGACAGAAAAAGCAGCAGCCAAAGATGAAATATTTGCTTTCTTGTTCACTTTTGTGCTTAAACAATTATATTAAATGTTGCTTTTGCTTTCCTGTCTTCAGCAGCCAATTAACTAACCTATCTACATTATTCTAATTTTTATTGGTGGCCAGTATGTCTGAGAAAAATATGCTTCCAATCTTCCAGTTGTTGGGAATACCATGACAGAGGACCCCAGATAGCAACTGATAGGGATGTCCATGCTGAAATCCTTTTACAAGTTTTGCTTCTCCTCTTTGCTAAGCAGGAATGCTGGGTGTTACCTAAACTGTATTGCTCGAGGACTTGTCTCCAAACAGCAGGTAACATGAACATAGCCTGATTCATAAATTTATTTGGCATAAAAGTTTGTCAAGATGGATTGCATAAAATGAACATTATCTACACTGTGGACTTTACCTGATACTGTGTATAGCCTAATGCGTATGAATGCATGCTATAGAAACAAAGAGTTCATTTTACAAACTCAAGACAGGGTCCCATTCAAGCTAAAACTCATGGGAGTAAACTGCATGGATTACCTTCTGCTTTATTTCAAGAGTTTGTCACATTTTCAAATTAGGTGACCCTCAACATATAAAGCATGCATTTTATGTCAGCATAAGAGGTACTTAGGAAAGCTGTCCAGACACAGAGGGAAAAATATTCCACAGGAAGTGATAGTTTCAGCATGCAGGGCAAGCTCCTGATGACACTACTAAAATTCCACTGATGGAAAGCCGACAGCGTACTCTGACCCCCAAATGTTTTGTGATTAGATGCAAAACAGTCTGGAACCTGGAGTGACCTTGCCTTGACAATCCAGTGTGTTAGACTTCCAAATATTCCATCTGGGTTGCCGTTCTCATAATTCAGCATCAGATGTGCCAGTACAAATAGAATAATGACATATTTGTTTTGGAAATTCCGCATAGAAAACTGATTTGCCAGGGCAGAGGTGAATACAGTGAGATAAATCTCACTATTGAAAGCCAGAAACTGGAGAGCGAATGGCTAGTTTTTCCAATCCAGACTAAATGTTGAAGTGTGATATATATATGCCAATGGAAAGAGGGAACATTCAAACGTCGGCCAAGGTAGAACAGTCTATAAACTGTAGTACTTGTCTGTTGGGAATGGGCATAGACAGAAGAGCAAGTAAGGAACAGTGTTGTTTAATACTGACTTCATTTCTGAACCCAAAGAGGAGTTGCCACATGCTTTTAATATTCACACATACCACGATCATACCCTCTGCCTTGATTCAGCAGGGACAGTCCTGATTAAACCTCAGTTCTTCTACTTTGAAATGTCCCAGTTTCCCTCTCCACTTTTCCCCTTTGTCCCCAGATTATCTCACTTCCTGCAAACTGAATTCAAAATGCAAAAGTAGTGAACTCAGCAGGTTGTAGTGGAGAGGATGAAATAATATCTTTTCCCAGGCAAAAGCAAACTGCTGACAACCCTCCTAGCTTGTGTGTTCTTTCTCATTATTGCCTTTTGCTGCCTTGACCACATTCTGATGTCACTTGGCCTGTTTTCATCTGTGAAATATTGGCAAGTGTGCAAGTCGTTATTTGTTAACTCAAAGTATCGTACTGTTATGTAATCCTGTTCCCTTCTTTCCTCTGCCACTTTCTGTGTTCCCCAGTAACAAACCCACAGTCAACAATGCTGTGTTGGGGCAATCTTGGTATAATTATGAAAAACCAGCATGGTTAAAGAAAAAGCAAGTAAAGTGCGGTATTGCAAATACAATATGAAATAAGTGTCTCATCCTCCACCAAGGCCTGGGGAACAGGCAGAAGGTAGAGAGAGCCAATAGTCCAAATAGCAGCAGGCTATCTGAGATTGGTGGGAACACAGAAAGTGGCAGAGGAAAGAAAGAAACTGGGAGGCCTCGAAACTGGAGGTTCTCTTTAGGATATAGAAGAAATCAATAAAACAATAGATATATCTACACACATTGGGAAATTTTGGAATGTGGCAGACAGATACCTCTTCTTCAAAAAATATCAACAATCCACATCAAAAGGTGTTTCCAGAATGTTGTCATAGAACAGCCATCACTGATTCCCAAGACATGTTTTAAATATGCCCTGTGAGATTTGCTCCACAAAGTATCTATGGCATGTAAAAACTTCTTTGCACCTGTTCAAATATTTGTTTTGTTCCTTTGACTCCCTTTGAATGGCTCAGCCATGCACGAGGATCCAATTGCACACATGAACTGGTAAGTGCAGGTGCAAAGTAGCATGTGGTCCAGATGCTCCCGAGCTTGTCTAGGTCCATTGGGGTAGAAAGGAAGGAGTCAGCTCCAATTAGTGCCATCACTTTGTACAGTACTAGCAATTGAAGATATAATGTACTGAGAGATAAGGGCAGAGCTTGGAAATTTTACTATTTTGGATACAACTTGCATGGCCTTTCCAAGCTCTGGAGATGTACATTATCATAGGCGCCCCTATCCTTGCTCCAAATCTGTCTTGGGAAGCAGCAGCTTTCACAGTGACAACACAATGGATATTTGAGATGTGAGGTTAATATTGGCAGTTGAGGAAATGGCTAATTTTAGTGTGTCCTGGTATAACAAAAATTAGCTAATGAGCAGAGGGCAAGACAAGATTAAAATGGAAGTATTTTCCCCAGAAGAAGTTAGTAATACTGAATAAATGAAAGCCGACACCACAATTGCAAGCAGAAGGAGAAGGCACTGATAGTAAATGTTGCCAACTGTTGTAAGCCGCCCTTAGTCCCCCCGGATGAGAAGGGCGGGGTATAAATGCTGGAAATAAATAAAAATAAATAAATAGTAACACAAAAATCCATGGCCATATGACCACACAATCTGGAATCTGAAGGGATCCTTACCATATGTATCTTCACCCGTTGGCTTTTGTGAAGGAGTTGACACTAATTTTTGAACCTGACTATCTGCACCCTGTCCATGTTGCTGTTTGTTGCTTGAAGGGGATACATACAAGCATAATGATGTTCTATTGTTGTTGATGATTATCATGCTGTCTTGTAAAACCTCAGCCTCTGAGCATGATGCACACAATTTGAAAAGTGTGTGTTCTGTTCATTGTACAAATATATTAGTCACAACAAATCTGTTATAGAACTCCAATATGCAGATGAAAACATAGTCTGTGCACATTTAGAAGAAAACCTACAAGCCACTCTAAACACCTTTCCAAAAGCATACAAGAAGCTCAGCCTCTCACTGAACATCAAGAAAAGTGCTCTTCCATCAGTCACTAGCCAATCACTCTGCAATGCCAGAAATACAGCTTAATGGTGTAACATTAGAAAATGTTGACCATTTCAGCTACCTTGGCAGCTACCACAAAAGTCAACATTGACACTGAAATATAACACTGCCTGAGCTCTGCGAGTGCAGCATTTCTCCGAATGAAGCAGAGAGTGTTTGAGGATCGGGATATCCGTAGGGATACCCAGGTGCTTGTTTATAAGCCCTGTTATATGCCTATGAAACGTGGACTGAATACAGACGTCACACTCAACTCCTGGAACAATTCCATCAGTGTTGCCTCCGAAAAATCTTGCAAATCTCTTGGGAAGACAGGTGGACAAATGTCCGCGTGCTGGAAGAAGCAAAGACCATCAGCACTGAAGCGATGCTCCTTTGACATCAACTCCGCTGGACTGGCCATGTTGTCCGAATACCCGATCACCGTCTTCCAAAGCAGTTACCATACTCCCAACTCAAGAATGGGAAACGTAATGTTGGTGGACAGGAAAAGAGATTTAAAGATGGGCTTAAAGCCAACCTTAAAAACTGTGGCATAGACATCGAGAACTGGGAAGCCTTAGCCCTTGAGCGCTCTAACTGAAGGTCAGCTGTGACCAGCAATGCTGCAGAATTCGAAGAGGCACAAATGAAGGGCTTAAGGGAGAAATGTGCCAAGAGGAAGGCTCGTCAAGCCAACCCTGACCTGGACCACTTTCCACCTGGAAACCAATGTCCTCACTGCGGAAGAACATGCGGGTCAAGAATAGGTCTCCACAACCACCTACGCATCCACCACCAAGACTTGGAGGGTCATCATCCTTGGGCTACGAGGAATCGCCTATGTAAGTAAGTATCTAAGTATATTAGTACATTGAAAACCTTGCCTCAGTGCTGTAATGGAATAAATATATCTGGTCCTCATCATTATGGAGTCTAACAGCCTAATCCAATGTATGTTTCTTGGAACTAAGCACTACTGAGTTCAAAGGATTAGCTTCTTAAGTTTCTATTATTGTAGATTGTTAGTGTTGAATGGGGCCCCTGGTGGCAAATCCCGGGAGCGGAATGAGCGCCAGCTGTTAGCCCCAGCTCCTGCCAACCTAGCAGTTCGAAAACATGCAAATGTGAGTAGATCAATAGGTACCGCTCCAGCGGGAAGGTAACAGCGCTCTATGCAGTCATGCTGGCCACATGACCTGGAGATGTCTATGGACAATGCCGGCTCTTCAGCTTAGAAGTGGATATGAGCACCAACCCCCAGAGTCAGTCACGACTGGACTTACCGTCAGGGGAAACCTTTACCTTTTACTTAGTGTTGAATGGTTGAAAATATCTGGTGCTGAAGTTACTTTGGAGGAAATAACCCCAAAAAATGAAGATTCTCTCAACTTTGTGAAACATATGTGAAAATGTCTTACAGATTTACTCTAACTAACTGTCATCCCACTGGGGCTTTGCTTGAACATGGTATTGTAATGCAATTAAAAATAAGCATTTCGTCAGTATTGCTCATCCCTGAAGTATACAGTTTCAGAATCATATGCCAAATGTATTGTTTCATATGTTGCAACCCTATTTATCCATGACTGGAAATCTTAGAAAAATCGTTTTTCAATGTGTGCACACAATGATAAGCACTGTATTTTTAAAAATAACTTTTGTAATGGTCATAGAGGAGACTGGACAAATTGTGTCCTTTTGCATCTGTTTGGTGAAGCTCCCAGTGTTTCCTGGAGTGTCTAAAATCCACAAAATGTCTCAGCGTACTTAGTTTTATCATCTGTATCCTTGATTTAGCAGACAGATGTCAAGAAACACATGGAGTCAGAGAACTCCCCAGTATCTTCACAGCTGCAGATACTAAAATTAAATGGCTACAGTCAGCATATATTTAAGCCCAGATGCATCCTCCCTTAAAAGGAAGGAAGACCTACATTGAATGACCAGTATCAACTACATTTATAAATTCTGTGAGAAGATGGAAGATCAAGAGGGAAAATGTGCAGCAATTCAGTGTTGCTAGATTGTAATTCCCAGCAAACCTTGCCAGTGTAGCCTATAGTGTGAAATGATGGGAGATGTGGTTCAATAATAGCTGGAGGGCTGCATAGTTTTCATCATAATAGTAACTCAATGCTTATATAAGGGCAATTGATTGAATGGTTCTACCCTAGTTGGAGTAGCTATAGGATCTGGGGCAATGACTAGAAATGATCCAACAACTTTAAGAACCAAGTTCCTCTGAAAGTATGGCATTATAGTGCTTTCGTAACCTCTCTTCATTTGAGATTGGCTTATGTAGAAGAACTTCTTTATAAATAATGTCAAATAGTAATAATGTATTGGTGTGCATAATCCATTTTCACACTGCACAGCATTATGATTCCACCTTAGCTGCCATGGCAACATCCCAGGGTTTGTAATTTGATGAGGTATTTGTGCTCTAAATACCACTCCCTAAACTGCAAATCCCAAGACTCCATAGAATAAAACCACAGAAATTGAAGTGGAATCATTACGCAATAATTGTATAATGTGACAAAGCCCTTAAAAAACAATGGTCTGAGCATGTTTTGATGACATGCTACTGTAATTAATGTGGTGAGACCAATGTGTCTACCCCACATTTAAAGGTTTTTCACCACTCCCGTTTCATGTTTTCATTTTAGAATACTGGGATACTGTAATCTATAAACATTTGTTATAAATGGAAGACTATGGTTACAGATGTCATTTGTTGGCCTGCCATTACTTTCCCCTGTAGTCTCTACTGATATTACTAATTTTCTGATTATTGGAATTTTCTATTATAATAGACACAAAACCAATCTTAGTCCAACATAAACTTTGCATTTTGAACTGTCAAAAGCAATTACATGTTGCCTTTGAATTCAATTTGAACATAAAATGCTGAGAAGATGTTGTGTCATCTAACAGATATTTGCAACCGATGCAGGCATGCTTGCATAATATTTATACCACAGCTGCACATAAAGCAAAACAGCTTAACAAATAAAGCTTCCAGCTATATTCCCAGATATTATGTGTCTCTCAAGGATGACCATATTCTATATGTGTCCCAGTAACAAAACCAATACCTATACAATTTTTAAAATAAAGTAAAGGTTAGGTAAAGGTTTTCCCCTGACGTTAAGTCCAGTCGTGACCGACTCTGGGGGTTGGTGCTCATCTCCATTTCTAAGCTGAAGAGCCAGCGTTGTCCGTAGACACCTCCAAGGTCATGTGTCCGGCATGACTGCATGGAGCGCTGTTACCTTCCTGCCGGAGCGGTACCTATTGATCTACTCACATTTGCATGTTTTCGAACTGCTAGATTGGCAGGAGGTGGGGCTAACAGCAGGCGCTCATTCCGCTCCCAGGATTTGAACCTGGCACCTTTCGGTTTGCAAGTTCAGCAGCTCAGTGCTTTAACATACTGCGCCACCACCAGGGGCCCCTTTTAAAATAAAGCTGTCAATAAATCACATGCACTGTATTATAAACAAGGGGCAATTAAATGATAGTATTTCATAGAATCATAGAGTTAGAAGAGATCTCGTGGGCCATCCAGTCCAACCCTCTGCCAAGAAGCAGGAAAATTGTATTCAGAGCACTCCTGACAGATGGCCATCCAGCTTCTGTTTAAAAGTCTCCAAAAGAGGAGCCTCCATGACACTCCAGGGCAGAGAGTTCCACTGCTGAACAGCTCTCACAGTGAGGAAGTTCTTCCTAATGTTCAGGTGGAATCTCCTTTCCTGAAGTTTGAAGCCATTGTTCCTAGTCTCCAGGGCAGCAGAAAACAAACTTGCTCTCTCCTCCCTATGACTTCCCCTCATATATTTATATATGGTCATCATGTCTCCTCTCAGCCTTCTTTTCTGCAGGCTAAACATACACAGCTCTTTAAGCCACTCCTCAAAGGGCTTGTTCTCCAAACCCTTTTATCATTTTAGTTGCCCTACTTCAGACACATTCCAGCTCGTCAACATCTTCCTTAAATTGCGGTGCCCAGAATTGGACACAGTATTCCAGGTGTGGTCTGACCATGCTAATACAGGGGTAGCATGACTTCCCTGGATCTAGACACTATACTCCTATTGATGCAGGCCAAAATCCCATTGGCTTTTTTGCCGCCACATCACATTGTTGGCTCATGTTTAACTTCTTCCCCACGAGGACTCCAAGATCTTTTTCACATGTACTGCTCTCTAGCCAGGCATCCCCCATTCTGTATCTTTGCATTTCATCTTTTTCTGCCTAAATGGAGCATATTGTATTTGTCCCTCTTGAACTTCATTTCCTTGTTTGGAATTTGTTTGGATTTCTTAAATTGAAAACTATTACTGTGGTTTCAGGATACAGGTAATGAGAAGCTTCATACATAGACTGAAAGTTTTTGGACTATAGTTTCCAGAACTTCCCAGCCAGATTACAGTTGTGATGGGCATCATGGAGACTGGAGAGGGGAATTCCGACTATGGATTTTGTGAATTGTAGCCCAGAAACAACTTTTCCAAACTCTGAGGAAGGTTCAGATTCATATCCTCGGGCAAACTATGATGTTGACTTAAACAGACTGGCTTCATTCACTGTTTAACAGCCTATTCTATCTCAGCTGGTCAGGATAAAAAAAGGGGGGGGGGGGAATGGAATCGTTATGTGGAAAATAAATATTTAATAATAGAGAATTGGCAAGGTAGGAGGGGATGATTGGCTAGAGGTGTGAGTCTCCATGATTAGAAACAGGAGAATCTCCCTGGCAGGCATTCACCTGATCAAGAGCCCAGTGCAGCAGCTGGGCAGCCAAGGTCAAGTCTGGCCGGGTTGCCAGACAAAACCCAAGCCTGTCTTGCCTAATAGGTCAGGGAAACCAGTGGTCTGCTTGGATGGGATGAGTCATCCTGTTGCTTGAGGTCATTTCAGACAGAAATACTGAAAGAGCTCCTTAAACAACCATAAGGGAAAACTGATGACGAGTAGCCATAAGGGGCAGCAAACACAGATCTGGGCTATTCTAGTTGTCACGAGCTCTCATAGCTCATGACAACTAGTTAAATAATTGCTAGTAATGGGAAAGATACAGTGTTTTAAGTGGAGAAAGCCAAGAGGATGACTGCCAATGACATGTGCCATTCCCCCTTCTTTCCAGAAGGAACTCAAGAGATACTGGATATGTATTGCAACATTAATTGAAGGATTGCTTTCTAATCCTTGTTAAAGTTCGTGTACTACAGCTGCTTGTTTCTGTGCCTATTGGGCCCTTTTATTTTAAGTATTTGTATAAATTAATATGTTCATATGGTTCACAGTCTTTCCAAGTCAGGAACTGGAATATATGGCAATGTGGACACAGATAACCCAGTTCAAAGCAAATATTGTGTTCTGCCTTGATATTCTAGAATATAGGGCAGTGTGGAAGGGCCCTAAAACTCAATGCAGCGAAGTGAGAGATGGGGGCATATGATGGACAGGGACAGACTGAAAGGGAAACAGGTATTTCTGACCACTTATTAATAAAAATATAAGTACCTTTCCACTTACAACCCTGTTTTCCACAAAATAAGACCTACCCGGAAAATAAGACCTATCATGATTTTTCAGCATTTCTGAGGATGCTTGAAATATAAGCCCTATTTCGAAAATAAGCCCTAGATGTAGTTCATTTTGAAAGTCAGTTTGGAAAAATAAGACTGCCCCTGAAAACAAGCTTCAGCACATCGTTAGGAGCAAAAATTAATATAAGACCCTATCTTATTTTTGGGGAAACAGGGAAGTTGCCAGCAGCTGAAACCCAATGAACCATTTAAAAAGCAGTATCAGTGGATATCCTTTGGAAAATAGGCATTCACTCCCCTAAGAGTTTCACTGGCAAAATATCATTTCTGTTGTAAGTGGCAGGATGGTAGCTAAGACCACTTGACCTATACTTGATTTGATTATAGGCATCACATTAGTCATTTCTCTACATAGAAGAAGAGAAATCATTGGATGCTAACAATTTGATTTACTTTGCAAGAAATGCATAATTCAAAGAACACACACACCTTGAAACAGTCATAATAGTCCCTCCATTTGTTCCTGTGTTTCTGTATTATGTATGTATCTATATCAATCAGTAAATAATCAGATTATTAGAAAACAACTCTTTGTATCAGAATTCTGTATTCCAAAAATGCATTCTGTAAAGAGTGCCCTGACCTTCTGACTTTTTGAAGAAAAAATGCATGCCTCTATGTTATGTTCAAAGGAAATGTTATGCACCATGAATCATAGGAGTCAAAATCTGGAAGAGCTCTTTTCTGGACTATTGTTTCCCAAATTCACCTCAGCTATGATTGCTGGGGATTCATGGATCAAATGGTCCAAAATTATGTTTTCTTGTCCTTCAAACAATATGTCCAATTGTAAAGTTGAACAAAGCATTTCACTGAGCATTGTATTTTAGGATATTTATATTAATGGTCATCTTTAAAGTTCTATCTTCTCCCCATGAACATCTCCGGTAGTGTTTCATTATCCAGGCAGAGGCCACAAGGTGGCACTAGAAAGAAGGATAGTCCATTTTATGGGGGTGGAGGGTGGGTGGAAGGAAGAAAATAATTCCTCCTGTTTTCCTGTTATTCCCCCCAGCCATATCCCCATCATGGAAACAACCCTTGTTTATAATATGGGAAGGGGGGAGGGGGAATAACCAGCAAAAACAGGGGAAATGGTTTTCCTTCTTCAACTCTCCCCCAAAAATAGACTATCCTTCTCTCTCTAGCACCCCCTAGTGGATATGGATAATGGAACAGTATCATATCTCCTAAAGACCTAGGGGCCATTTTATGCAATACATCTGACTCACTGTGATAATTTGAAAACTTCTGAAACTATGCACAATTTTATATGTACCACATCACTGTACACATCAGGTCCCATGTGTTATGTCCAGGCTATTGTCCCTTGCAATGAGGTTTTTTGTTGTTGTTCCTAGCACTACAATATGTAGACCTTGGAGTATATGTGTAAGATGAGTAAGAGAGTTGCCAATGAAGACAGTTTTTCTCAAGTACTTGTACCGCAGCAGCTATAGTTAGAAGGCTAGTCAGTTCCTAATACAACTCTGCCTGTCTCATTATGTGGACACACTGCTTCTAGGTAAGGGAAAAACTACTAAAATGGATTGTTCCAAATCCCTAAACTTTTCCTAAGAATCCAAAATCCATGTTAGTTTAATCATATCTTTATTACTTCACCAACCGAAAGCAGTCAGTCTATTAACGCTATTACAATTTGATATTTTTTTACCAACACCAGTTACCTTCAGGTTTTCTCTAAAGCATTATTTGCCTGTCCTCAAAAAATTTACAAAATTTTCTGTTATTTGTGTGAAATATTTCCATACGGTATTCTCCCACACAAGCTCAACTGGATACTCTCAACATAGAAGGGAAGTTTAGCTCACCCAAGTACTGTCTGTTTTCTCATCTGCTGGGACAAGGCAACAAAAGCAGAGACAGAGAAGGCAGGATAGTCAAGGCATTGCAATGAATAACATGTTGTTGTGGGATTTTACAGCAAAAATTACGGGAACACCTTAACCAGTTGTGTTCTTTTAGCCTGGGCTGCATCACAAGGCTGTTGGATGGATAAAATAGAAAAATTAGAGCCATGTACAGTGACTTGAGCTCATTGGGGGGGGAAAGCTTGATAGCACCTCAAATAGGAAATCACTAATGTATAACAACACTTAATGAGACCAATTATTAAAATTAAAACTCCGTGGGGATGGTTGTTATTGGAGCCCCAGAGGAATTTGCCTTGCAGTCCTTGTTTCTGCACATGACTTCGCATTTCAAAGTCAGGCTATGTTAATGTGCTGTGGACACAACTGTTTGACATCTATTGGCCATCTGTTTTCCAGATTGCAGGGGCCAGACAGGTAAATGTTCTTCCCTTCCTAGAATTGTTTGTGAGACCCTGGGAGTGTGGCCCATCTGGTGAAAACAGCCACTACCATGTCATCATCTGCTACTATAAAGATGAAGGTTTGATATCTAGTCACATGATTTCCCCCCCGACTGTCAATAAAGGCCTATGACACACTGGACCAAATCCTATTTGTGATATAGCTCTCATGCAGCGTCCGAAAATGACACAGCATGAAGAATACCAGCAGCTGAATCATCATCCTCATCATTTACTGCAAGACTCGTGATTTTTTCTTCAGTGTCTGTCTCCCATCCAACTGCCAATTGGACCTGCCCTGCATAGCTTCAATACGATGAGCTCATTCTGCTTGGCTGTGTAAATGCAAGCCATAAATCTGAGCTATGGCTCCTGATGGTTACTGTCTGACTAATGTACATTACGGTTGCCTTCAGTGAGGATATTGAGACACAACCTGTTCATGTTCCTTATCAATACATTATGTGAGGATCACCAGCCAGATGACTATGGGATACATGTTATTTTTGTGAATATAAAAGATGGTATACATGGCATTTATATTCTAGGGAAGTGAATTGAATTAGGACAGTTAGGAGTTGTGTAGCTCAATAGATATAAAGGAAAGATGGTACTACAGTAGGAATTGCTAAAGCCCAGTATTCCCTTGGATCTTGTATCTTAGGTTTGTCCACCTTGCCTGAGTCATAGCCAAAGTGAGGCAGCAGATTTTGGGCATCATGAAAGAGCATCCTATAGTTAGTTTGTTTTGATTGTAGTTTTGTCACAAGAAAATTGTATTTGTAAAATATCTTGACACAAATACCAATATTTTTACTAGCCTAGGATACTGTGCACTTGGAGAGAGAATATCATTTGCTCCTCAGGGGATACAATGTTTTGGGGGTGCCTCTAATTCTCAATGACTGCAAGAAATATGAGTGCATATGTTTGTAGGAAACCATGATTGGAAGTTGTTTCTTCTTTAATGGACTTAATCTCACATACCATGTCTTCACAATTGGCTCTATATTGTGTATATGTATATGACTGTTGTCTTATGGTAACCTCATGAATGTAATAGAATTTTCTCAGGGAATACTCAAAAGTGGTTTTGTCAGTCCCTTCCTCTGAAATGTAGCCTACAGTGTGTGGTATTCATTGGTGAGCTTTCATATAAGCCACTCTGCTTAGCCACCAATATTAGACCAAATCTGGTGCCCTTAGGGTATTTAACCTGGCTCTAAACCAGTGGTTCTCAACCTTTTTTTGACTAGGGACCTTTTTACCCAGATACCACTCTCCAACATTAGTACCAAAAAGGTTACGAATCAGTTTTTGGTCAACTTCAGATTTGGTTTGGTTATTTGAGGTGCTGATTCAGAAAATTGCATTGGATAAACCACATCAGCTCTAGTTTCTGATACAGAACATATGCCATCCAGTAGTTGCCATCTGCTCACCCACAGAAAAACATATTTAATAATCTAGAGCTGATGTGGTCTATCCAATGCAATTTTCTGAATCAGCACCCCAAATAATCCCAGAAACAGGCCTAAAAATGAAGACACGAATAAATTTTTTTTTTATTGTGCTGTGTTATTATCCATAGTAGTGAGGCCGCGGTCGATATTTTAGTTCTTGTGGACCACTGGTGGTCCATGGACTACAAGTTGAGAACCACTGCTCTGAACTGTGCGTTATAAAATTATAGTATGAAGTCTTTTGCTCTCTCTGCTTACTGGATTGGATCTGTTGGACCATGAAAATCTACTCATAAAAGTAAATCCCATCTAACACAGGCTCCTCTTGATGTAATCCTAACCATTGATCATGCTGGGAACTATAGTCTAAAATAGTCTAAAATTTTAAAGGTCAGATTCTAGTATCTCACTAACCAGCATTTGCCTCTTCTGGAAGTTTAGTTCTGAAACAATCTTTTTAAAAAAAACAAAAAAAAAACCCCCAGCTTCCATCTCAATTGAAAATTCCAGTGAAAATAAACAACTTTGCTAACCACAGTTAAGAGAAAGAAGGGGGGAGGGAATCCAGCAGACAGGAATTTACCCCATTACACAAACTAAAAAGCCACTACATTTTAGCAGGGAAACCGCAGATTCAGCCATGTGTGCGCGAGTGAGATGGAGAGAATATAAGACCCCTGCTGAATCAGAGCAAGGCCTCTATGTGCTCCAGCATCCTGTTTCCCACTGTGCCCCACCAGATGCCTTTCAGAAGACCATACACAGGACATAAAGGCCATAGCCCTTTCCTGTTTTTGCTCCCCAGCAGCTGATATTTATTGGCACACTGTCTCTGAGCCTGGGATTTTACATATAGCCATCATGTCCAGAAGCTATGGGTAGATTTATTCTAGAACAGGGCTATAGCTTGAAGACAAAAGGTACAATTTTTGGGATTCTATAGTTCTTTTTGAACTTCATTTCCCAAGAGCCCAAAGCAATAAACATCTGGAGGACAAGTCCTGGTCTATGGGGCAGTGGAACTGAAAGGAAGTTTCAAGGGTAAACAGTCAGTTCAGCTCTGAGCTTCTCAAAGTAGGTCCTGAGGAGACAAATAGAATCAGAATACAAGAGACAAACATGTGAACAAATGTAATGGCACATGAAGGAACAGGAAGAGTACGACTTGAACACACACTCACACACATTGACTTCAAAGTGAAGGGCAGTACTCACACACTGCTTCATGAGTTTCCAAATGATTCCTCTATTTACCAACACCTTTCTGCAATAGTTAGGGTTCCCAGATCTCAGGGTCTAGCCCTGATTTTCAGTACCTGGGCTCTCTTTCTCCTGTCCTCAGGATGAAGGTGAAGAGTCTCTGGGAACGAGCATTGCCTCAAAAAGTATGTGTCTGTGGGTGCATATACACTGTAGAATTAATTCAGTTCAACTTCACTTTAACTGCCATGGCTCAATGCTATGGGATCCTGGGAATTGTAGTTTTATAAGGTCTTGAGCCATCTCTGCCAAAGAGTGCCTCACCAAACGACAACTCCCAGGATTCTATATCATTGAGCTATGGGAATTAAAGTGGTGTCAAACTGTATTAATTCTATGGTGTAGGTGTACCCTGTGTGTACATGCATTTCTTCATTTGTTTACTTAGGTTTTTTTAAATGTCATATTCAATGCAGTTGTAAGGTCATTTCATGGCTTTACCAGCAGTTGCTCCTTGTAACATCATCTTTGTCGAATTAGTGTGACATCACAGAAAATCATCCCCTTATGTTTTTGGTCCTGAAATTTGAAGACTTGTGATCACTCTGACCTATCTAACATAATGAGAAGAATAATATCATCTACCTTTGTATCCCTCCCTGCAGTTGCAGATCGAGTTTAAGGAGCAAATATATATCCTTTTCCTTGGGGAAGGCATTTTACCACCGAAAGAACAAATCATTCTGCTGACATTTAAAGTCCAGGGTTGAATTCCCATTCACTGCAGCAGATGACTTGTGCAAGCGTGTTGCTGTCAGGATGCCTGAAACCTGCAACAAAACTTGCTCCAGGAGGTGCAAATGGAAAGAAAGATTTGTCTCAAGCCCATCTGTCTTCAAGTACCTGCCAAGAACCCACTGCCCCAGGAAAGAGAACTAGACAGCCCACATTTTAACTGGTCTTTAACATTCAGTTGTATCAAGGTTTGAAACAGAGCCAGGGAGCCGTCCAAAATATATTCAGTTCACCCAGTCAAGGAGGAAGGTGCAATGAATGTGGGTGGGCATGCTGTTTATGTTGGCAGAAGGCTCACTGCTTTATGGCTGCTGTGAGGTACAGTTATAGCTTTGGAAAAAACTCTGTTATAGGTGCCAAGCTAGGAATCCTATACTGAACCGGCACAGTTATGTAATAAATGTGAATGTACAGCTGCAGATCTTTCTAGTGTCTGAGAAAATTAAAAAGAAAAATGGCTTTACACCTATAACTAATATCTATCCCGTGTACACACATGTATTCCACTTTTTCCACACTTAAGGTAAATCTGCACCACACAAATACAGCACTTTGATCACTTTTTTACTGCAATAGTGACAAATTATGGAATCTGTGGAGTACTCATTTAATGAGGTTCTTGGACTCCTCTGTTGCAGTTCAAGAAAATGCACTTGAGAATTCTGTATATCGATAGGATGCATCCATGTCAGTTAAAGCAGTATCAAAGTGATTGTACAGCCTTAAATTGTAATTATATGCACACTTTACATGAGTATACATGTTATTAAACTCAATGGGATTTGTTTATGAGTAGGCACATACAGAATTGTACAATTTAGCTCTTTTATTTTATTTTTGTATTTAAATCAGACTTACATAAAGTTTCAGTCTGTGCTCCAAAAACTGAATATGCCTTCTGCATCTGTGATTCTAAGCAATACAGTAGAGTCTCACTTATCCAACACTCACTTATCCAACATTCTGGATTATCCAACACATTTTTGTAGTCAATGTTTTCAATATATTGTGATATTTTGGTGCTAAATTCATAAATACAGTAATTACTATATAGCATTACTGTGTATTGAACTGCTTTTTCTGTCAAATTTGTTGTTAAACATGTTTTGGTGCTTAATTTGTAAAATCATAACCTAATTTGATGTTTAATAGGCTTTCCCTTAATCCCTCCTTATTATCCATCATATTCGCTTATCCAACGTTCTGCCGGCCTGTTTATGTTGGATAAGTGAGACTCTACTGTATTTGGAAATACTGCTTAATGGAACTCCTCTATGTTCTCCAACAACAAAAGTACCTGACTCATGAGAATATTCAGTATTGTTTTGTTTTTAATTCTGGCAACTTAACTTTAAAAAAAAAAGGCTTACTGCATTATTGTGACTGACACTTAACATTTTTTGCATGTTCTCAAGTGTTCTTCTTGCCTATGCATGTGTTCTGTGTGATTCTGGAAAGTGGATAATGTAACTGTCATCTTCCATGACAAACAAAATTTGTCTCTGATGTATTTATTTTGCTGTCTTATGCTGCGGCTTTTACTGGTATTAATTAATTCATTACAAACAGACCTGTGAATCTCCTGGATTTAAAAAAATCAGGTTATGAAGGCTTGACCTGAAAATGTATAAATATAAAATCCATAGTAAAATAAACACACACAATATACATATGTACATGTACACAAAAATACACAGAAGAAGCTTTTGAAAGTTAAGCTCTCTCTGTCCAACATCCCTACACTCTGTTCTGTTTTATGATCATACTAAAATGCCACTAAGAGATGGACAGAATTGTTCAATATATGATTTCACATATCTGTTTGACGATATGCCATTAGCCAATTACATTAAGGTACACAAATAGTTATACTCTGCAGGGGGATCAGTAATAGTCTGGGGAAATACTCACTTTGTGGAATGGGTACAAAACATCTGCCAAAAATAAGAACAGAACATCCCTTATGCACGCTGAATTGTGAATGTGTGCCAGAGTTTTGTAGCATATTGGATTTGGGCCATAATATAATCCAGCGCTAACAGTGTTTCCTAGAAGGCAATTACGACATTTCAGAAGGTAACTATTACCACATATCTTTAAAAACAATTACAACAGCAGGGCGCTTACCAGCCTTATCATGTAGAAGACCTTGCTCCAAGAGCTCCCCCTTTGCTTGTTTTTCAACATGTAAACTAGGTTACAAATTTTGTACTTTACTGAAATGCCACATGTTCCTTAGCAATTTTATTGAGAAATAAGTTGAATAGACTTACTGCTATGCAAGTGTGTACTCATGACAGGTCAGCTTTTTCAGACAGCTCAAACTATGTTCCCATCTGTGATAGTTTAAGGGAATGGTGCAGAGCAAGGAAGCGATAGGGTACGAAACAATGAAGTTTACAAGTGTCTCCTCACCAGAGAAAGAGGGGAACTTTGAATTTTGTACTTATCTTGTGTTGTCAGTTTTTAACGAGATGTAACTAGGACACAGCTCATAATTAATTTGTAATTAATTTGTCAAAATAGGCTCATAGGAAGGGTGTCTTCCAAGACACAAATGGAAAACTGTGTTAATTCAGTTATGTAAATGTCTCTAAATGGAAAGTTTAAAAGGAAATGATTTATTTTCAATGATTGTTTGTAGAACATTGAGAACAAGAAGCAGAAGTAGTTCCACCATGCCCTGGTCTTGAAGCAGATGAAATGACCTCACTCCATTCAACTGCCACTGCCCTGGCCTTAGAGAGAAGAAAGCAATATCTACTGGACTTAATCCGTTCCCAACTGCCATCCCCTTTCCCTTTTGTGCCATGTCTTAATTAAAGACCCAAGCCAGGGAACTGTTTTGTTGTTCTGTTACTTGTAAAGCTGTGGTTCCCAACATGTGATCCATGGACCACCAGTGGGCATCAAGAACTAAAATATGGTCAGTGGCCTCACCGTTACTGCACCGTTGCAACGAGAGCGATTGGTCTCACAAAACCCTCTTATAGTGCTAAGGCAACAGAGATGTTGGGCCCGGGCTGTGGCGCAGGCTGTTGAGCAACCAGCTGCAGCCAGCTGCAACAAATCACTCTGACCAAGAGGGCATGAGTTCAAGGCTATGTCAGAGCCCCGTGTTTGTCTTTGTCTTTGTTCTATGTTAAGGCATTGAATGTTTGCCTTATATGTGTAATGTGATCTGCCCTGAGTCCCCTCCGGGGTGAGAAGGGCGGAAAATAAATACTGTAAATAAAATAAATAAATAAATAAATAAATAAATAAATAAATAAATAAATGTTGGGAGGGGAGAGGCTGACTACCCACAAAAGGCATGACAACAAGCCTCCTGACTGCTGCTTCTCCTCCTCCTCCTCCTTTCCCCCTGAGCGGAGCCAAGTTATTTGGTTATTTGGGGTGCTGATTCAGAAACTTGCATTGGATAGACCACATCAGCTCTAGGTTATTAAATATGGTTTTCTGTGGGCGAGCAGATGGCAACTACTGGATGGCATATGTTCTGTATCAGAAACTAGAGCTGATGTGGTCTATCAAATCCAATTTTCTGAATCAGCATCCCAAGCAGCTAAACCGAATCTAAAGTTGACCAAAAACGGATTCGTAACCCTTTGGGTACTAATGTTGGAGAGTGGTCCCTGGTCAAGTGGTTCCTGGTTAAAGTGGTCTCTGGTCAAGTGGTGCCTGGTCAAAAAAAGGTTTTTTTGTACAGTAGTGGTTCTCAACCTGTGGGTCCCCAGATGTTTTGGCCTTCAACTCATAGAAATCCTAACAGCTGGTAAACTGGCTGGGATTTCTGGGAGTTGTAGGCCAAAAAATCTGGCAACTTGCAAGCTGAGAACCACTGATGGAAAGAGATGGTACCATATAAGTAAATGATGATATAATAATGGCCATAATCATAATGATAGATGAATAAATAGACCGCTGATAGCCAATGTCATTGAAAAATAGGGGCATGCTTAAGGGTTTGCTAGCAATACTTTCCTTATTCTGTAATGGTTTTAGTAGGAGGAAGGGGCAGTTCCTGTATGCCCAGTAGATGCTCTTAAAAACAGATTATTATTACCACAATGTAATATCTATAACCTGATATTCTAGATTCCTGACTTTGAAACTAAGAGCAGTTGATGGAGTGAATTCTTTTATCCGAGTATAGCTTGTGATGACAGGCGGTAAAGAAAGATAGCAGGGCAAGTCCTCCCTGCTATTGTCTCAGTCTCCAAACTTTTAATTTAAAATCTTTAATCAGAGTCTTGGCTGCTACGGATGGATACATTAATCTGACCTAAGTAATGAATTTTGGTCTGAATCCCATCAGAGCCTAAGTACCAAAGATAAATGAGTGTTCTGAGCCAAGCAAATACTTTTTTGGCATCTAGATATTCAATTACTGCAGAAGTACTATCTAATTTAGGAAAGTGAAATGTATTTAATAATACTAGAATGTTTTCATTTCTCTGATGATTCTGTGCTCTTTGTGTCCTGTGCTTCATTCCATAGGAGAATACTCACTTCCATAGGAAAGATGGAAAGAGATTATGCTGTTAGCTTTTGGAATGCCTCTGTTGTGGTGAAGAGACCAACTAATCCCAAAAGCTCTTCAACAGACCTTTTTTATTCTGAGAACAACCTTCGATTCTTCTAAATCTGCCATAAAGGCAAAATCGTTGTTTCAAATAAAAGAAATCTCACTTTTGGTTTATAACTCTGCCCAACTTTGATCAATATTTTTGTTTATACTTACCATTCAGTTGCTCCTTGTCTTATCTAGCATTTGTGTGTGTGTTGTCTGTCAATTTATGGTGACCCTGTGAATTTTGTAAGGTTTTCTTGGGCAAGGAATACTCCGATATGGTTTTATTGGTCCCTTCCTATGAAATACAGCCTACAGCACATGGTATTTGTTCCCAGAATCCCACCTAAATATTAACCAGGGCTGACCCTGCTTAGTTTCTAAGATCAAATGTGATATAACAACTACATAATGCACAATTGTCAACTTCCATTTTCCCTCTCCCTTCTTGTAGGACTCCATGCCCTGAACTGCTCCAAATTATATAGAAGATAGATAGATATCCCAATCCCCTCCCCCCTCACAAGCTCAGGATAGCTTACAAAAATTAAATCAAATAGTCTTGAGAGTATATACTACACGCACGCACGCACAGTAAACATACAAAATAGTTGTTAAAAATGTAATCAAGCTACCTAAATTATTACTATTAGTTAAAGATTGTCCCCTGACATTGTCTAGTCGTGTCCGACTCTGGGGGTTGGTGCTCATTTCCATTTCTAAGCTGAAGAACCAGCGCTGTCCATAGACACCTCCAAGGTCATGTGGCCAGCATGACTGCATGGAGCGCCGTTACCTTCCTGCCGGAGCGGTACCTATTAATCTACTCACATTTGCATGTTTTGAACTGCTAGGTTGGCAGAAGCTGGGGCTAATAGCCGGAACTCACCCCGCTCCCCATATTTGAACCACCAACCTTTTGGTCAGCAAGTTCAGCAGCTCAGCGCTTTAACATGCTGCGCCATCAGGGGCTCCTTATTACTATTTCTACATAATAATAATTTGTTGGGAGCTTTTCCTGGCATGAGGGTGATCAGCCTTGTCTTTAGTTAGGATATTTTCCAAAAAATACAGGCAATCCATATCAGCAGGATGCAAAAGAAGAGAGCTGTGTTCCATGTGGATGAATCTCCTGCTGCCTTCAAACATATTGTCTCATTGGCAGTAGTGGGGAAAAAGTCAAAGTCTAGTCAACTTTTGTACATGAAATGAAAATGGGTGCTCTCTTGGTTTGGTTTTGCTTTACTCAGATAGCAAAATGCTTTGGACCAGGGTCAACTATGGCAGTCAGCTATTCTAGATCAAGCAGGGACTTAACATTAGTAAGTACTGCCACCAGTCTTTTCATATTACTTTTAAAGAGATAAAGTCCTTTTTAAAGATAATATAAATCCTTTGAGATTATGATTGACTGTGACAGATGCTTCTAATAATATAATTCTACCCGGAACCCTAAATAAAGCAGAATTCCCAGTATTTCCTACTTGCTCAATAGAACTGAATCCACTGACTTCTTTCGATTAAGTTGGGGGTACTGTTAGATGTCAACTCCCAGCATTCTTCACCACTATGTTAGTGATAGAATGGGAATTGCAGTCCAGCATCTGAAGGGTCACATTTTGTCCACCCCTGAATCAAAGGGCATATAATATTGCACTTCATTGCAATCAACATTTAAAATCCTTTGCATGTGGAAAACAAACAGCAAATAGAACACCAGTAAGAACAAATGTTGAAGTATGAATGCTAGTAATTCTGACTTTAAGGGTTAAATCCAACTGGAACAGACCCACTGAAATCAAACTGAGCCTATAGAAATGGTAATTGAGATAGCCCATTCATTTCAGTGGGATGTTCTACTTGCGTTTGACATTACGGAGACCTGTTTATGTCTTTTGTGACTTATTCTGGAACAGAAATGAGAATCAAGCAACTGTAGATGTCATTGTTGTTAAGTCCCAGCAGCACCTAGAACAGGCATGGGCAAACCTCTGCTCTCCAGGTGTTTTGGACTTCAAATCCCACAATTCCTAACAGTCAGTATAGGCTGTTAGGAACTGTAGGAGCTGAAGTCCAAAACACTTGGAGGGCCAAAGTTTTCCCACGCCTGACCTAGAAACTAATGAAGAATGCTTGGAATTATGATTCAACAATATCTGGAGGGCTACATGATTCTCACCCCTGATACAAAAGAAGTTACATCTCTGTCAATGCATAAACAGGAGCCCAGATATCTTCAAAGTTCAAACATGGGACTTTCCTTATTACCTTTTTTAAAATGTCCAGACAGTATGCTGAGATATGTTGCTGTGCCATGTAATAATATGAGAATATTTATGATGAGCTTGGCATCACTGAAGAGAAAGCATCACTGTATTTCTTTTTGAAGAGGATTAATGGCTCTGGGACTACTCTTAACCCTAAGTACAATTTCCTTTTCAGAACTTGACCTTCCTTGGCTTTGACTTCAAATAAAAATACTCCCCTTTTGCATCCATATTAGCTTCAGCTTGCCGTGGGAGGCAAGGGCCCCCTTCCTCCAGGATCTGAGGCACCTACCTACATATAAAAAACACACTGTGATTCCAAGCTGATGAATGTAGGGCAGATCCTTCCACTACCATACATTATAAACTTTATTTATTTCACAAGCGTACACTGAAGAAACAGGGAGAGGAGCTGAGGGGAATCCACCTTTTCAGTCACTGGAGTGGCTACTTACACACCAAAGTTAGAAATACATGACCAATTGTGGGAGGTGAGGAGAATAAAGGAAAAAAGAGGCCAAAGGTTTACCATACGTGAGCATGTCTCTAAAGAAATATTCACTATAATTAAAGAAAAATAAAGTATATAGTATGACACCAATACCATGGTTTCACTTACCTATGCTCCAAAAAATATCTTCCCCCACCCTCCAGATATGTTTGTGGATCTCTCTTGGCCTTCAGTTGCAGTTTTGTGGCATGCTTCTGGTTCAGGTATGGTAAAATATAGGATTCAATATTATGCACAGTTTCGGGTAATCATTGTGGGCTGGGTTTTGGAATGTATTCCCTATGGATGCATCAAGCCCTATGCCTTTGAGAGTTTGTAAATTTGGCCCTGTAAATCATTTTTAATTGGCATACAGGTATTAAAAAACAAGGAGGAAAAAATCTCTCCGTTTACTACTTTTTATTATCCTCGAATGTATGACAGATTGGTTAAAAGGCATCAAATAGTAAATAATATGTGATACATTCCCTTGACAATCATTTTGTTCTGGATCAGATAATATGCTTCTGTCTATTCAATATCACTTTGGAGTATAGGTGGATACTGGTTTGACTGAATGTTTATTTAGTAAAATCAATCTTTGCCTTTAAAAAAATTAACAAATTTTGAAAAGACTAGCCTAGAAATCCTCTAGTGTAGTGGTTTGAGTGCTAGGACTATGACTCTGGATACATGAGTTTGGGCCCATACTCACCCATGGAAACCTTCTGGGGAGCCTTGGACAAGTCACATTTTTTCACCCACAGAGGAAGACAAAGGCAAATGCCCTATGAACAAAGCTTGCTAAGAAAATCCCATGCTAGTTTCACCTTATGGTCGTTGTATGTGGAAAACAACTTGAAAGCACACAACACCAACTAGCATTCCCCTCCCTTATATTTAGTATTCCATGTGAAGGAATTGTGATGATGATAGATGGGAAACATTCAGCCAAGTTAGTTCACACCTGCAGCCTGAATACAGCCCACACAGAGATTATCTTCTCAGTTCAGAGATAGCCTTGAGCCTGGTTGACGCTATTATAGATTAAAATGAGATAAAAACATTCAGATATAGAATTCCTATAATTTTAACTCGCAAGTGGCAGAATAGTTGTCTTCTCAAAATGGTTTGCGCTGTAAGGGTAATTGGGCTGGCAGTTGTTGAAGATAGGGGTCTGGACTAAACAATGCAGCTTTCCTTCATATTGCCATGCTGGGTGAAAATAATGCAAGTTCTGGAAACCAATAAATGACATGGAGTTAATCTGTAAAAGATGTTCTGAGTAGACCTTATAATAACAAGTTTTATAAACTGTGTCTCCCACAATTCTTGTTTTCTTTGTTTTCCAAGCCCTGGTTCCAACCCAGCAAGATAAGTAACTTCCTTCTCAAGGGCAACCTATCCTCTGGGATGGGCTCTGGTGTTATGGTCTTCAGATACTGTTTTATTCATGTCAAATCACCATTTTCTTTTCCCATATGGGCTGGGATTGTGTTCTTCTGGCACCATCACATCGAAAACACATTTTGAATCTGCATGTGTTGGGCTATTTCCAAGCAAAAGGCTGTCCCAAGGGGTATGTGAATATAGCCGTTTTTGTAGTTGGTCCTTACTTTTAAACTTTATATAGATGGAGATTGTGCAACTGCATGTTATATTTGCAAGTAGAAGTAGATAGCATGGTGTTCAAACATTGGGAACTCAAGCTTCAAATCCCTCCTTGGCCAATTAAACTCTCACTGAATACTCTTGAACATATCAGTGCCTCAGCTTCATCTCTGGGGATGCAGCAGTAATATATGAGAGGAATCATTAAACATTTTCCATGGAAATACAGCATTTGAGCAATTTAATATATAGTATCAGATTGTAATTATAGTGTAGACTGTGCAGGTCAAATGCAGTCTAGAAGTGAGAATTGATTCAAACAGATCTTGTCTCAAATTACTTTAACACTCATAGCATAGATCAGGGGTTCTCAAACGTTTTCAGCCACAGAGTCCTTTCTGAAGCAAAATTTTCTCATGGAGCCCCAATAAATGTTTATATAATGGATATAATCAGGTGTGAGAAAACCTTTGGACACAGGGACCGCATTGTCTTTTAAAATTTGACAGACCAGTGGCAGATGGCTAGAGAGTGTTTGTGTGAACTAATTAAAAAATATATGAACAAATTCCTATGCACAGAGCATATATCTCATTTGTGGTGCAAAAGAAAAAAGAAAAGAAAGAAAGAACAATATAATAATTAAAATTAAGAAAATTCTAACAGTAGTTCTGTGGAAGACCCCGGGGGTCATCCAATTGAACTCCCTTCTATCATGTAGTAAAAGCACAAAGTACCCCCAACAGGTGTCCATGTAGCCTTTGCAATAACAACAACAACAACAACAACAACAACAATAGGAGCAACCCCAGGGATTATCCAGTCCAATCCCCTTCTCCCATGTAGTAAAACCACAAACAAAACAGCTCCAACAGATAGCCATCCAGCCTTTGTAATAATAATACAAAATAATAATAATGGGAGGAACTCCAGGGGCCATCTAGTCTAATCCCATTCTGCCATACAGTAAAAGCACAATCAAAACAACTCCAACAGATGGCCATCCATTTTAAGTAAATAAATAATAATAATAATAAGGAGCAAGCCATCAGAACAAATGCAATTAAGGCCAAGATTGAAAAATCAGCTGATGACCCAAAATGCAGATTGTGCAAGGAAGCTGACGAAACCATTGATCATATCCTCAGCTGCTGTAAGAAAATCACACAGACAGACTACAAACAGAGGCACAACTATGTCGCCCAAATGATTCATTGGAACTTATGCCTCAAGTACCACCTGCCAGCAGTAAAAAACTGGTGGGATCACAAACCTGCAAAAGTATTGGAAAATGAGCACGCAAAGATAATATGGGACTTCCGAATCCAGACTGACAAAGTTCTGGAACACAACACACCAGACATCACAGTTGTGGAAAAGAAAAAGGTTTGGATCATTGATGCTGCCATCCCAGGGGACAGTCGCATTCACGAAAAACAACAGGAAAAACTCAGCCGCTATCAGGACCTCAAGATTGAACTTCAAAGACTCTGGCAGAAACCAGTGCAGGTGGTCCCGGTGGTGATCGGCACATTGGGTGCCGTGCCAAAAGACCTCAGCCGGCATTTGGAAACAATAGACATTGACAAAATTACGATCTGCCAACTGCAAAAGGCCACCCTACTGGGATCTGCATGCATCAACCGAAAATACATCACACAGTCCTAGACACTTGGGAAGTGTTCGACTTGTGATTTTGTGATACGAAATCCAACATATCCATCTTTCTTTGCTGTGACATAATATAATAATAATAATAATAATAATAATAATAATAATAATAATAATAGCAACCCCAGAGGCCAGTCAACCCCCTTATGCCATGCAGGAAAGCACAAAGTGACCCTGGAAGACAGCAATCCAGTTTCTATAGTAATGGTAGTAGTAGTAGTAGTAGTAGTAGTAGTAATAATAATAATAATAATAATAATAATAATAATAATAGCCGAAACCCTAGAGGTGATCTGATTTAACTCCATTCTGTCATGCAGCAAAAGCACAAAGTACCCCGTGAGCAGTGAGAGGGAAATGGGGTTTTGGAAGCAAGGAATGGAGGGTCTGGGTAAAAAAACGAGCCTGGACAACGAGGGAGCCAGGTGGGTGGGGGGAATCTGTGCCCCAGGAGGACACTACTGCTGCTGTTTTGGCAGCTCCAAGTTTAATTTCCCTGCATTTCTCGGAGGTGAAGGAGGAGGAAAGAGAAGGAGGTGGGAAGCAGTATGGTGCCGTGGAACCCCTTACTATCAGTCACAGAGCCCCAAGGGCTCCGCAGAACACAATTTGAGAACACCTGGCATAGATGTTTGTGATCCAGTAAGGCCTAAGTAAAGCAGTTGATGACCGGGAGGTCTCTTGTTCATAGGGTCACAGTAAGTCAAAATCAACTTGACAGTAAATAACAACAAACTGATTTTTTTGGTCAGGGACGGCTATGTTTCTTCAGTGTTAAGACAGCAAGTTTTTATCATTTACACATCTAAACCTGAGCTGAGTTGCAAACTTGCCACATTTTTTATTCAACTACAGTTGCAAATGGATCATAAAGCAAAATAACTAGATACCACAAGACTCTTCTGCAAGTACAAAAAAAGTCTTGCTCCCTTTAGACCACTGTTGAAATCACACTTGAGGCAACCAATGACCTTATCACAAAGGCCAGTCAAATGTCCAACTTTGCCTGGCTTCATGGAGGAAAGAGAGGGGCAGCAGAGCAAATCTGTCACCCCTCATGCAGCTCACTCTCAGCAATGCCTTCCCCATCACACATGGGAAGTGTTGCCCTTCTGGCGAGGATCCATTGGAGCCAGCACAACACAAAAGCCTCCCGCATTATGAAAGAAGCATCCAAGACACTTCCATCCCACTTGAGGGCAGGGCCTCCACTGGAAGTCACACAATGTCATGTGATGACTGACATGGGGCTGTATCCCCAAAACACTCTGGGAGCATCCTAAGAAGCTGAATTTGGTGAGTGTGATGATGTCACAAGTCTTGTTTGGCACCATTTAAGACATATATTGGACATATGAGTTGGGGATGAAATATATGGTAATATCTGAATCCATTTGTTTGAGGGAAACAACTCCAAAAGTTCAATTTTCTTTTATCCTTGATCTGCTATTCCTTCAGTGCTGTGTCATTTACAGTAGACATGATTTGTGATCTCATGTCCAACAGTACAAATAAAACATAGTACTATGCTTGCTACAGTGGGTAAAAACTCTGTCCTTTAATGTAAGTGCTACATTATCAGCAGCAATGCATCCATCATACCTTTCTCCATCTGTGCATCTTTATGGAACAGTAGGAGTACCAAATACTTTTCTTCCCTGGGGCTGTTGGATTTTAAAAGATGGTAACTCTGTTCATAGCCTCCATCATATTTATGAAAACACTGTCCATAATATGTTCCTACTCTAAATCCAGAATCCTCTTAGTCATATTACCATGGTCATGAAATATAAAGGGCTGCTCCACATATTCTGGCTACTGGGATGAACATCAGAGCTTCACCAAGGTTTTCGGCAAGAAAATATATAACATGTTTGAGAAATCTGCTCAAATATTTTTATTATGGGGATAGAAATGCATTGAAACCTGGTGTTTGATGTCCATAATCAGTTTTTTTTCCTGCTGTGGACCAATGTTATAAGACATGGAAAGAAGCATCCAACTGCCACAACAAGAGTTAGAGTTTGGAACAGTTTACAAATGTGGACTTTGACAACAAAGTGCATCTTTCCAAACATTGGACATTTTAGGTTTTGGGACTATTACTTTCTGAATCCTATAGCCAGGGTTAAATGCAGCATTAGTCCAACCAGAGCAGATCCAGTGAAATCAATGGAACTCGTGTTGCTTGTGGCTAACATCAATAAGTTTATTTTAGTTGGGACCGTCATTGGATTTCACCCATTGTCTTCATCTGTGTTGTGTGTCCATGCACATAGGCACAAGAAGAGAGTTTTGTGGCACCAAGAAGACTAACACATGTATTGTGGTATAAGCTTTCACAGATTAGAAACCACTTAAAGTGCATGACTTCACACCTCCAATAAAGAGCTACAATCAATAAAAAATTCTGCCACAGTAAGAGATTTCCAGCGCCAGGAAGACGTTATTTTTGTCTGCATATAAATAACAGCACAACTCACTGCATGCTAAATCAGAATAGTTCTTCAGTGCTAAGGTGAGAATCACGTGGCCCTCCAGATGTTGTTGGACTTGAATTCCCAGTAGTCCTGGGCAGAATAGCCCATTGCAAAGAATGTTAGGAGTTGCACTTCAAAGACTTCTGGAGAGCTACAAAAGAACAATTCCCTGCTGTAATATAATCAGTAGATTTCATTAGCCAGTGCTAAGGTCTGGACCCTAACAGAACACTTCCTCTGAAATTTTATATACTGTACACCCATTTCACCATGTAATTCATTGCATCTTTAAATTCATGAATTTCATGTACAAATACAGTTTGGCATTATAAGCACTCACAGTTACTACCACGGTTATAGCCGGGGCTGGGGGCACAAAACAAGGAGATTGTCCCTTTGCAGATAAGCATTCTGGCCCTGAAATGTATTTTCCTTCCAGTCCTCAAAGTTCTTGTATAATCAGTATTCCACATTTTTTACTTTTGCAGATTTGCTTAATACGTTCTCTTTAGCACTTTCTAGGCTCTCCAGTATGATTCTATTGGCAATTTCCCACAAAAGTTGACCATAGTGTTATACTGAAGGACTTAGAAATATATACATAGCATACACCTCCATCTTATTCCAAAAGATGTACCTGTTGCTTTTCCTTGAGGATAAAGGGTGCTGCGAATGCCATTTGACAACCACTTTCACTGCCATGGCTCAAAGCTATGGTATTAGTAATAATATTAATAGTAGCAGTAGTAGTAATATTCCACTTTGATCTTTTTGATGATTGAGATGCAATGTGGCTGCAATCCTAGCAGTTGTTGTTTGGGGAGACCCTAGCTCTCTTTGGCAGAGAAGACAAACTATGTGTCGTGACATATTAATGCATCAGCTGCATTGTGTAGCTGCATTGTGCAAATGAACAAGAAACTTCTGACTATGTGAAATAAGCAAAGAAGTGTGTATGTGTGTGTGTGTTGAAAGGTTTTTATTAGATATACAGGTAGTGCATCCGACTTACAAATGACTCATAGTTAAGAATGGGGGGTAAGTGAGTGAAATATTCCCCTTGGAAGGGAAATTCTCTCCTGGAAGAGTTATCATGGGGAAAAGGTATTGCCACTGAAGCTTTATCACCAACCCTTGTTTCCATAAGCCAATTTTTTCAAAATCTAATTGTCACAGGGACAGAAAGGGAGGCAAAATCTTCTGAACAGGGGCACAAACAGCAAAACAAACACCACAGGGGTGTTCATTGCAATTAGCAAGCTTGATTAGCATTGAGTATGTGAACAAGGCCTGTGTTTACATGGATATACTTCAATATGGGTACTAGACCAATTTAATTCATAGGAATGGCTGTGTTTTTAACTAATATTTTTATCATTTTTATTGTTAATTTTGTTTATTTGTGCTTGGCCTATCTTGTTTGTTTTATATTGATTTGATGTGTTATTATTTGATTATTTTATTTTATGTATCTTACTGTACTAAGTGTATTGATTATATTTTTTCAAGTTGTGAGCTGCCCCAAGTCCCTTGGGGAGATGGGGCAGGGTACAAATAAAGTTTATTATTATTATTATTGAGTACAAATAAAGGTAAATCACCCCCAAACCCTGCCTGTGTTCACAGTTGGTTGTGTTGGGTCTGTGTGCCAAGTCTGGTCCAGATCCATTGTCAGCTGTGTTCAGAGCTCTCTGGAGAAGAGCGAACTACAAATCCCATATGCCAAGGTCAATCACCCCCAAACCCCGCCTGTATTCAGTTGGCCTTGTTAGGTCTGTGTGCCAAGTTTAGTCCAGATCTATCATCTACTACGTTCAGAGCTCTCTGAAGAAGGGTGAACTACAACTCCCAGATTCAAGGTCAATCACCCCCGAACCCCTGCAGTATGTTCAGTTGGCCATGGGGCTTCTCTGTGCCAAGTTTGATCCTGGTCTATTGTCGGTAGGGGTATGTGTAGGTAATGTATGTATAGACAGACAGATACTGTAGACAGACAGACAGACAGACAGACAGATAGATAATGTATATCAGGCATGGGCAAACTTTTTAACTTGGAGGCCACATGGCGGGCCAGAGGGGAGTGAGTGGGCTGGCCAGGGAGGGAGGGGGGAGGCCAGGGAGGGTTGGTGCGGGGGGGGGGGGGGGTGTTACACATGGCAGCTTGCCTGCCGCATGGCCATGCCCAGGAAGTTGTGCTCATCAGCAACAGTCCCGGGCAGAGCCTCTTCCCTGGCCTGCGCTTTGGCCTCCACTGCCACGGACTCAGCTGTCCTTGCCAGTACACTCCTCTTCTTCTGGGCCTCTGTCCCTGGTGACAAGGAGGGCACCTCCTCCTCCTCCTCCTCCTCCACCACCATCACCACCACCACCACCATCACCTGGACATACGACTGCCTAGGGCTCTCCTTCCCTTCCCTCCTGCTCCTGCTCAGAGGGGGAACGTGCCCTCGAGAAAGGTGGTGGAGGCAGAGAAGGAGGAAGAGGAGGTGGAAGAGGAGCCACCGTCCTCGTTGCCAAGGGTGGAGGCCTGGAAGAAGGGGAATGCGCAGGCTCCACATGCACCAGTGAGGAGCAGCTAAGTCTCATGGAGGTGGAGGCCAAGGTGCAGGCCAGGAAGAGGCTCTGCCTGGGGCTGGGGCTGCAACTGTGTGTGACTTCCCTGATCTCTTCTTAGCATGAGGACATGGGCAGGCCGCCACATGCTCATGCTCATAGACAAGGCCTTCTCAGTGTTAGCCCTTCGGCCATGGAACTCCCTCCCCAATGATATTAGATTGGCCCCCTCCCTCCTGATTTTTCAGGAAACAAAGTTGCCCTGGCTTTGGAACAAGGTGTTTGTGCAATACATAACTGACAAAATTTCAAAGCATGAAGGACAATGATGGATTTAGGGCTATGTTTTTAACAGTTTTATTTTATGTATATGTTTATTTGCTTATTGTTTAATATGATGTATTTATACACTTTTTGCAATGTGGCACTGAACTGGTCAAACTGTAAGCTGCTCTGAGTCCTCTTCGGGGTGAGAAGAGTGGGGTAGGAGTAGAGTAAATTAATTAATTAATTAATTAATAGAGGTGAAAGAGAGGAGGGCCTGAGAAAGATGCCGGGGGGGGGGCACATCTGGCCCCCAGGGCCTGGGTTTGCGCATACATGATGTACAGTAGAGTCTCACTTATCCAACGTTCTGGATTATCCAACACATTTTTGTAGTCAATGTTTTCAAAACATCGTGATATTTTGGTGCTAAATTCGTAAATACAGTATTTACTACATAGCATTACTGCGTATTGAACTACTTTTTCTGTCAAATTTGTTGTATAACATGATGTTTTGGTGCTTAATTTGTAAAATCATAACCTAATTTGATGTTTAATAGGCTTTTCCTTAATCCCTCCTCAATATCCAACATATTCACTTATCCAACGTTCTGCCGACCAGTTTATGTTGGATAAGTGAGGCTCTACTGCAGGGGTCCCCGAACTTTTTAAACTGGGGGCCAGTTCATGATCCTTCGGACTGTTGGAGGGCCGGACATAGTTGGCCACCAAGCAATAATAATAATAATAATAATAATAATAATAATAATAATAATGATGATGGTTGGAAGAGACCCTTTGGACCATTGAGTCCAATCCCCTTCTGCTTTTAGGCACCAAAAGCACAATCAAAGCACCTCTGACAGATGGCCCCCCAGCCTCGATTTTAATAATAATAATAATCACGATCTGCCAACTGCAAAAGGCCACCCTACTGGGATCTGCACGCATCATCCGAAAATACATCACACAGTCCTAGACACTTGGGAAGTGTTCGACTTGTGATTTTGTGATACGAAATCCAGCATATCTATCTTGTTTGCTGTGTCATAATAAAATAATAACTGGAAGAGAAGAGAACCCTTGGGTCATTTAGCCTAACCCCCTTCTGCCTTTGTGCCATGGGGGCCAGATAAATGGCTTTGATGGGCCGCATGTGGCCCCTGGGCCTTAGTTTGGGGTCCCCTGCTCTACTGTATATAGATCTTGATTCTGGTCTTTTCGATGAAAGCTGTGATCCTGGCAGTTTGAGGCCCCAGCTCTCTTGGGCAGAGAAGACTCAAGACTTTGGTGAAACTCTCTCGGTTCCACAGCATTGAGCCATGGCAGTGCAAGCGGTGTCAAAGTGCATTCATTCCCCATTGTAGAGAGATGCTCCCAAAGCCAGGCGGGCCAAAGCTGTGAGGGAGTGGAAGAAACGCTACTGCCTGGGTGCCTCTCAAAGGCTTTCTGCCCAAATTCAATGCAGGGAAAAATAAGGGAGCAGAGGGGAAAGAAGGCCGTCCTTCTGAGGGGAAGAGCGAGGAATCCTCATCTTGTGAAAGGCAAGAAAGAAGGAGGCGGCGTCGCCACCGCTCAGCCCTCAGCCAGCCAGCCCTGCCTTCCCAAAAAGGGTGGGCCTTTTGGAGAGGATCCCTAGCTCTCGTGTGAGTGTGTGTGAGCGTGTGTATATATGTGTGTATGTTGTGTATTGGCAGCGGGGTAAGTGGAGGCTGGGTGGCTCCGACTCTCTGACGCCAGTGAGACCAGATCAATCCAGGAACAGCAGCGGCGGAGAAGAAGAAGAAGGAGAAAGCGGGAGGGAAGAAAGGCAGGCAGGCAGGCGCAAAAAGCAGCCGCATTCACAGCATCCACACGGGGGAAAGGAGAGGAACAGCAGCGGATATTCTTCCCCTTTTATTTTCCCTGGAGGAGGGGATTCGCCGCCTCGACTTCGGCACCGGTAAGCCCCATTCTCTGCTCTTTTCCCTCCTTCCTTGGAGCCGCCTCCATGTGCAAGCCATCCCAGTCTGCCGCCTTCTTTGCTGAGTCTTTAGGTTTGGGAAAGACTGAGCCTTGGCTCTACTTAAAGACGGATTTTTTGTTTTGTTTTAAAGGGAAAGGGATTCTGTGTGCTTTCTTTTTGCCTTCATGATGGCGGCTGCGGCGTTCCAAAAAGAGCCTTCAAAACTTTTCCCCTTTGTATATCTATCTATGGAGGCCCTTTTGTGGCTCCTCAGAAAAGAAAGCGCTTTCTCTCCCCCTTCCCGCTTCAAGGAAGCAGAAAGGAAAGGAGATGCCGGCTGTTTCAAAACAACGACACGGGCCCCATTCCAAAGCTGAACGGGTCTTCCTTGGTGTTACAATTACTCAAAAAGTTACAAGCGGTTTCCATCTTTTTTTTCCCTCTCCCTTCCCTTCCTGGAGAGGGAAGGGACATCATTCCTCCTTCCTGGAGAAAAAGGCAAAAGAAAGAAAACCCCCAGAAAGGCTTCCCAATGGCGAGTCTCCGGCCTCCTTTTGTGCCCAAAGCCAAGTCTGGGAAACTTTTGCGGCTTTTCCTTTCGCCTCCCGTTTCGCTTTCCCTCGTCGCCGAGGGAAAAGCAGCCCGGCCGACACAATGGAGGGGGACTCTTCTCTCCGTTTGAGGTTTTCAAGGCGGACTAAGGGACCTTCCACACAGCCCTATATCCCAAAATATCCGAATCCCACATTATCTGAGTGTAGACTCAGATAATCCAGATCAAAGCAGATATTGTGGAACTTCCTGCCCTGATATTCTGGGATATAGGGCTGCGTGGAAGGGCCCAAAGCCAGCCAATCCCCATCTGCTCCTTACTTAGAACCCTTCCACACAGCCCTATAACCCAGAATATCAAGACAGAAAATCCCACAGTATCTGCTTTGAACTGGGTTATCTTTGAGTCCACACTGCCACATATCCCAGCTCATAGCAGATCATGTGGGATTTTACTCAGTTGTGTAGAATGGGCCCTTCCAGACAGGCCCAGTATCCCAGGATCTGATCCCAGGTTTTCTGCTTTAAACTGGATTATATGAGTCCACACTGACAGATATTCTGGGATAAACAGAAAACCTGGCATCAGATCCTGGGATATAGGGCCTGTCTGGAAGGGCCCTTAGTCCAAGCTTTGGAGTTTGCAACAACATTCCTTTTCTTTGTGGGTCTGGGAAAAAGTCTTGGGGTGCATCACTATGGAATTGATGCAGTTTGACATCAGTTGTTCAGAAGGCTTTCCTTTCAGTCTTTGCTTTTCTCTGTGGCTGTTAGAATGTAACTTGACCAAGAATTTCCATGATCTAGAGTGCATCTGCACTGTGGGATTGATGCAGTTTGGCATCAATTGTTCAGAAGGCTTTTCTTTCAGTCTTTGCTTTTCTCTATGGCTGAGAGAATGTCACTTGCCCAAGAGTTTCCATGATCTAGAGTGCATCTACACAATGGAATTGATGCCGTTTGGCAACAATTATTCAGAAGGCTTTCCTTTCAGTTTTTGCTTTTCTCTGTGGCCAAGATAATGTAACTTGCCCAAGGTTTGCCCCAAGAATTTCCATGATCTTGAGTGCATCTACATTGTGGAATGAATGCATTTTGATCCCACTTTAACCTCCATGGCTCAATGATTGGGAACCATGGGGGTTGTGGTTTCTTTATGGTCTTCTCTACCAATGAGTGCTGGTGCGGCACCTCACCCAAATACAAATCCAAGGATTTCACAGTATTGAGCTTTATGATTTTGAATGATGTGAAACTATTGATTTTTACAATGTAGATGCATTCTCTGGTACATATTTATGGGGAACCTTGTAGGTTGCTCCACTGATTTGCTGTTCATCCACACTGTAGGATTAATGCAGTTTGATAACCCATGAACTGCCACGGAATCCTGGGAGTTTTAGTTTGGCTAGACATCAACACTATTTGGCAGAAAAGGCTAAAGATACATAAAACCCACTTGCCTAGTTTCCAACAGATATCACAATCTCTGAGGATGCCTGCCATAGATGAGGGTGAAACATCAGGAGAGAATGCTTCTGGAACATGGCTTTACAGCCTGGAAAACTCACAGCAACCCAGTGATTCTATCCATGAAAGCCTTTGACAACACAAAAGAGTAAAGACTTTGTAAAAATACATCAAGCCCAGGCAGTTAAAGTAGTGTGAAACTGGATTAATACTACAATGTAGTTGCACCCATAGCTTCTGGCCCTGTTCAGAGTCTAAAATATCTGCCCTTTTTATTATTGAGAGCTTTATAGAAAAGGGAGGGGGTTGCAAAGTAGAAGAGAGAGTAGTTTTCTACTCCTTTGTTAATAGTTGATGAAGCTGCATGTGGGCTTGTTTAGATTTTCATTACCCGGCCTAAATACGAATTGTTGCTTTAATTTGGGGAGTGGCTTCAGGACACAATTGATCTTTATTGTGGCTAAACGTATGTATGTAGGGGAACTCAAATTAAGGGACACTAATTTTTGCTGTATATTTTCAGCTGCAGTTGGTGCTTCCTTAGCGACTAAAATGTAGCTGTCACCCATAGGTTAAGAGTTTCTTGCTGAAAAGGCATATTGTAAATGGGTCGAGGATGAATCACTCCTGAATACTAATAGAAAGCTGCTCTTAATTAAACTAAATGCGCATCCGGAGTTTATACTTGAATTGCAGCATCTCATGAAAATGCAGAAATCTGTTTTAAATGTTCAAAGCTGTGCCCATTTACCCCATGCCACTCTATATTGTTATTTAAGGATTACAGCAGAGTAAAACTCTTAAAAAGATTTTTTCCACCAGTCACTTTGCTCCTATTCTTTCAGACACTAACTACCTTGAGCTTATGTGTGATTTTTTCCCCCTAAGGGTATGTTGCACCTAGAAACAAACAGCAGATATCTGCTGAAGACTGAAAAGAACTTATCATAACTTCTGTGTTGTCTGTTCCTCAAAAGGGGTTTGAACAGCTCAGGCCCTTGATAACACCGATACCTGGACCTTCTGTTCTCAAGGCATAACTAAATGGGTTTTCAGGACATGTTAATCGGAAGCTCAAAGGACCTTACAATGTGTCCTAGCTACCTCTCAAGATAAGATCATCTTAGTTCAAGGCCAGATCGGGTTACAAGGGTACTGATTTGCCCTTGTTTTAAGTCTGATCCTTTCTTTCGTTCTCAACACAAATGTAATCAAATACAGTTCTTTTCTCTGATACCCATCTTCCTGTTTCTGAGATCACACACACACACACACACACACACACACACATGATCTGGTGACTTGAAATACCTTGGGAAAGCATTTAGAAAGGCAAGGACAATATAGACCAGCCTTCTCTTGGTGATCTCAGTTATAGTAAAAGATAAAGGTTTTCCCATGACACTAAATCTAGTCGTGTCCGATTCTGGGGGTTGGTGCTCATCTCCATTTCTAAGCCGAAGAGCCAGCATTGCCCATAGACACCTCCAAGATCATGTGGCTGGCATGACTGTATGGAGTGCTGTTACCTTCCCACCGGAGTGATACCTATTAATCTACTCACATGTGCATGTTTTCGAACTGCTAGGTTGGCAGAAGCTGGGGCTCACAGCGGGAGCTCACCCTGCTCCCTCGATTAGATCCACCAACCTTTCGGTCAGGAAGTTCGGCAGCTCAGTGGTTTAACCTGCTGTGCCACGGGGGGCTCCGATCTCAGATATACCAGACTGCAAGTTCTATCATCCCCAGCCAGACTGAAGAATTCCAGGATTTCTAATAATGATGGGAAGGAAAGAACCTCTATCCCACATTTAAAGAATACTGTAGGAGAAAGTTAGAGTGCAAATTTAGAAACTAAAGCGCTGGTATTTTTCATTCTGCCTTCCCCTCCCTCGCCCCTGTTAATGCACATCTGACGCCATTCACAAATTATGTTCTTCCTGCTTCAAATATCATCGTAGCCTCTTGAGGCAGAGTGGGAGAGAACATTTTCCCACCTGCTCAGACCGGATGCTACCTTATACTGCCCTGTGAATAGACTTGGATATGATCCCACCAACATCGTTTATCCTATCCCACCATAATTTCCTTCGCTGTTCCCTCCTCTGCCCCTTTATAACAGTAAAACTGATGAGGAAGGATGCTTGTGGATATGTATAATCCTTTGAAGGCAAACACACACATACAGAGTCCCACCTCCCCTTCTTCAAACAACGGGAAAAGGGTAGACAGGAAGGATTTGTCCAACCCTGGTAACACTGGGCTGTTTCCTCCCCATCTCCTGTCAGTTTTTAATGCAGGAGTAAGAGATTTAATATGAAAGAAAAACCTAGACAACTCTTTTTAGACACTGGATGAAGTGAAAGTGCATCTGTAGACAGACAACGCAAAATGCAAGAAAGCTGAAATGTGGTTGTAAATCCACAGGGCTGCATGTCTGACAGTCACTTTTAAATGTGTTTGTTATTTTCTCTTCAAAGAAGCATATCTGTCTTCCTTGCCCGCATGCTTGTCATAGGATAGTAAATCAAAAGTGCTTTTACATGTATGAAGTCGGTTGGTATCTCAAAATGAAAGCATGGCAATGATTATTTCCAAACAGATTTCTCACTCCACCCCAGCTTAATGCGTGTAAACAGAGGGCAAGATCAGCCTAGGGAGAAGGTAAAGTTGAATTAAGCTGTGCTGGCAGTGCAACAGCCCATACTGTCAAGTATAAGTGCTATCTTTTGGTGTGTAATCCTGCAAGGCTAATGGAGGCATCATCTCAGTTTTATAAATAATGTAAGCTGTGTATAATGTGGACTCCCCAGAGACTTCAGAGAGCATCATTACTTGCCTTTCCAACCTGCTGTAGATCTCAAATTGACTTACGGCAGTGAAATGCAAAATGATACATCAAAATGACATGAGGGGGGTCAGGCTGTGAGCTTTTGTGTTCAGTCGTTATAATTAAATATATTATGAAAGTAAGTATAACAGTCACTTGACCAGGTTGTCCTGATGTGTGGAATACTAAGGTAAATATCCAGAAGTAATACATTAAAACAGCAGTCTTGCTTTAAAAAAAAGCCAAATCTTTAGTGCTTTGTTCATTTTATTTTTATATGTCTCCTCTCTCCTGGGATGGAACTCAAGGCAGCTCAGCTCAAAAAAGGAATCAATTAAAAACTCACGATAACATTTTTAAAAAATCGCATCCATTATATTTTAAACATTATAAAATTAAGCAGACAAAAGTCTATCTAAGTCAAAATATGCAAATACAAGTTACGAACAAGATAGAGTCTGTGTTTTTGAAGACTTTCATGGCTGGAATCACTGGATTGCTGTGAGTTTTCTGGGCTGTATGGCCATGTTCCAGAAGCATTATCTCCTGATGTTTCACCCACATCTGTGGCAGGCATCTTCAGAGGTTGTGAAGTCTGAGGATGCTTGCCACAGATGTGGGCGAAACATCAGGAGATAATGCTTCTGGAACATGGCCATGTCATTGGATTGGCTGCTATTAGGTGAAAGGCTGTCCGTTCCTAAGGTGAAGTGGCCCCCTGTGATATCATTGGGAAAGAAGGGTGACATGTATGAGTGGAGGGAAAGAAGGAGCCACAAAGAGAGCCATGTTGACATAGTAGGCCCTCTCAGAGCTAGAGAAGAGAACAAGAGAGGGGAGGCAATGAAGGAGAAAAAGAAGAGAAAGGATAGGGGGAAATGTATGAGGGGAGGGAAAGAGAATGAAGAAGAATAGCGGCCCCTCCAACACTTGTGCAGGGCTGGGTACATACTAGTAAACAAGTAAAACATATAGCCCCTCTGTAGGCAATTACACATCCAAAGCCTTCTTAAACAAATGGTCTCTGTCTACAAATGGAAAACATGGAGAAAACAGGCCAATTTCCTGCAAAAGGGAATTCCAGAGGATGGGAACAGCAGAAGACTCTCTCCTGGGTCCTCATTAAGTAAACTGAGAAAAGCCTGCCCTGTAGCTCTTAACATTCTGGCAGATTTGTGTAGGGCCAACCTTTGGTCCTCAACGCTTTTGGACTTCAACGCTCAGAAATCCCAGCCAGCTTACCAGCTGTTACGAATCGTGTGGGCTGAAGTCCAAAAGACCTGGAGGACCAAAGGTTGGGAACTACTGATGTAGGGGGATGCAGTCATTCGAACAGTTTGGACCTACCTAAGCCATGTAGGGCTTTATAACGTCATGATTACCACTTTGAAACCTGAACTGAAACCTGTATTTTCAGAAGAGCTTATTGAATAGCAGATTCAGTGTTAAATTTCCATAAAGATTCAGTCATCCCTCCGTACTGATTTGATTGTTCATTAATTTGAATTCTCTCTTGGAATATCTGGTTGACTCAGTGCTCCATATCCTGAAGTCATGCTGGAGGACCTAGATCTTTCAAGAGAGAACATCTAGCTAGGAATCTGGGTCCTCCAATGCAATTCTGTATAAAGTCATTTTCCAGAAGAAGTTGACCATAGAGTCATGCTGGAAGACTTAGAAATTCCTCAGGTAAAAAATAGCAATTTTTATTTGCCTTTTTTCACTTTCACATGGGTCCTGTGCCCCAACCCCAGCAAATGTGAAGGGGTGACAATGTACTTAAAAACATATAATATCCTAACTTTGTATAGCAGATGACTAAATTCTAATTGTGAAGACATAATGTGGTGCTGAGGATTAGAATATTGGGGGATCTACTTTCATATCCTTTTCCTGCTAAAATGTTCAAAAGGTGGTCTCTGGCATGTTACTGTCAACTCAATATCAAGAGTAGCTGTAATGCTGCTCCAAACACATATAACAAACCTAATGAGAGCAGTTTTGTTTGCAGGCAAACATTTCATAGTTAATTCAGACTGTGAATGCAACATATTTCCTGGCAGTCATAGTGCTATAGAAAACCACAGTTTCTGCTCAGGAGTATCAAATAACAATAAGCAAAAGTAAATTGTAAGTGTTCTGCTTTTCCTTCCCCCTTCGTTCTGTGGTTCAGGACAGTTCTTGGCGGGACTAAATTCTTGGATATAGCAAACCAGTCTGGGTTTCTGCTAAACAAGCAAGACTTAAGTGACAACAACAGTGTTAGCAATGATGAATTAAGATATTAACAGACTTGGAAAAGTGAATGCTTTATTAGTAGAAAATTTCTTGAATATTCCAGGTCCATTCATTTTGTTGAATTTGGATGATATAGCCATCAGTTTAGGTTAATTCAGAAAATTACATAACTGAAAACATGAACAGTGTAGGTAAATAATAGAATTTGTAAAATTATTTTCTTGTTTAAGCCCTATATCTGGTAAGCACATGCCCAATCATGCTTCCAGGTCACAAGAAGTTGTTTTTTTAAAACCCTTTTAAACAGTAATGCGTCTTTCCAAACTATTCTCCTATCTAGTTGTAGAATCCAGGGCACACTGTGCAACAAACTGAGTATTTTAAGGCAAGCCCTTTTAGAACAGTAGAGATGAAAATAAAGATTTCGGAAATACTAGTAACATTTGTAATTTTGACAACTAAAGGAATAATGCCATTACATATCTCGGAAAATACATTTTTGAGTTGAAGAATAGGAGGCTATCTTGAAGTATTAGTTACCACATTACAAATATGATTCATTTCTGTAATACCCTGCAGGCACCAGAGCCCATCTGATCTTGGAATCTGAGTAGGGCTAACTCAGATTAGTACTTGGATGGGAAACAACCAGAGATTTCTTGGTACTGTAGGCTAGACCTCTGAGGAAGACAACTCTGATAATCATAATAACTTCCATGGGGTTAAAATCAATCAGTAAGCAACTTGAAAGTGCATATATTCACATACTTGGTTTAAGATGTAGAAACAATTGGCAAGCCATGCCAAATAACTGTTGAAATGTAAACTGTCTAATATGTTGTGGGCATACCTATTTTGCTGTTTGTTCTTGGTGAAGGATTGTGGATAAAATGGAATTAGGATCATAATTCAAGATTCCTTCGTCTTGTACTTGATTACTTGCCTGAAGCACACAGCATTTTTTGGTTTTCCTTGACATCTCTGAAAGTGTCATTTGCAAATGAGATTGTTTTCAAAACAGAAGTTGGTATAGTTCTGTTCTTACAGTATGAGCCTTTCAACTTCACACATGATGTACCTAGTTCCAATTCCAATTGTGGTTTGATCCTGCGTTTGTTCTTTATCATCCACAACTTCACTTTAGGAAGTCTGTTTACTTGAAAATTAAAATTCAGTTCTTAAATGCATAATTGTTTAATTTTGGCATCTTGGATTTGGCAATAAAAACCAAATTAGCTGAAAAAACAGGAGGGGCGGTTGATGCCAAGTGCTGCCAACTTCTGAGCTAGAGTTCCATCCATAAAATACTGTGAGTTATCTTGAAATGCCGAAGTTCTCTTTTGCAGCAGCTCTGTAATTATTCTTACTTATGTCTACATACATCCAAAAAGGGATCAGGGAAACTTCGCCTAAGACTGGAGCATCGGGGAGTGCAAAATATCCAGAGAGTATCCCATCCCTACTTCCGATAATCTAGAACGTTCAATCATAGGAATATAAAATGAAATCTAGTTAGGAAACAAGGAGAAAATGGTTGATGAATGTTCTGATATGACAATGAGTTCTTGAGAATTTTGAATTGAATTGAATTTGCAGAAAATTCTCTGCTATCTTGCATGTTTGTGCAATGTTTGAAACCATATTTGATCTGCACCTTCTACATTGCACTGATAATCTACCACTATATATTCAGTTGCTGTGAATGCTATACTTCCATAAAAAGTGTTTGGTGAATTGTATATATCACATATTGACACAGCCCCAGGAGATGAAACAGACAGCTAAGTGTTCACATTCAGTGAGAGTTTAGTTGGCCAGGGCGGAAGCTTGAACCCCTAATGGAGCTGCGGTGGCACAATGGATAAAACTCTTGTGCCAGCAGGACTGCTGACCTGAAGGTTGAGTTGCTGACCTGAAGGTTGCTGGTTCAAATCCGCGAGATGGGGTGAGCTCCCATCTGTCAGTTCTAGTTTGCAGGGACATGAGAGAAGCCTTCTAGCAGGACGGTAATACATCCAGGCATCCCCGTGGGCAATACCTCTGTAGATGACCAATTCTGTCATACCAGAAGCAACTTGAGAAAATACTGCAAGTCACTTCTGACACGATTTAAAAAGCTCCCAATAATTGGACACTCCTATTTACTTCTACTTGCAAACATAACATACAGTTACACAGTCACTACATAAAGTTTAACAGCAAGGAGCAGATACAAAGATATTCACACATCCCTTAGAACAGCCTTTTGCTTGGAAATAGCCCAACCCATGCAGATTCAAGATGTACCAGAAGAGCTCAATGCAAAATCCAGTGCAGTGCAAAAGAGAGAGGTGATTTGGCATGAATAAAATAATCAGAGCCCATCGAGAGGAGAGGTTGCCTTTGAGGTTTAACAGTGTCCTTTTAGTGTTATTTACTATATGTTACTTAATATGTTAATTGTGTTAATTAATAATATATTATTTAAATAATTCAGTTTTTCCTTGTAGTCGAAAATGCAGTGGTATTGTTTGCCGCAACGTCATCTTGTGTCTCTATAGTCAGTTTCTACCATATCGTAATGGAAGATGTAGAGATTCATAAAATTGGAAGAAACGACAAGGGCCATCCAGTCCAGCCCTTTGCCATGCAGGAAAATACAATCAAAGCACTCCTGACAGATGGCCATCCAGCTTCTGCTTTAAAACATTCAGGGAAGGAGACTCATCCATTCTCTGAGGCAGCATATTCCACTGCCAAACAGCTCAGCCAGGAAATTCTTCCTAATGTTTCAGTGAATTTCTTTCCCTGTAGTTTGAATGCACTGCTCCATGTCCTAATCTCTAGAGCAGCAGAAAACCAGTTTGCCCCCACCCCAGTGTGACAGCCTTTCAAGTATTAAACATGTTTGTCATGTTCCATCTTAGCCTTCTTTTCTTCAAGCTAAACAAGCTCCCAAAACCACTCTTCATAGGGTTTGGCTTCCTAACTTCCTAGACAGGTTTTTTTTTGGTGCTCTAGCATAATTCTATGTTAAACTTCCAGTAGAAGTTGGCCATAGAATCACATTAGATGACCTAGAGAAAATATTTCAATCAAATCAGTGGATTATTAAATATGCAGAAGACAAATCTGCAAATATAGAGAGGCGATTGTAAACCATTTTAATTGAGAGCTACAACCATTACAGTCCATAAATGATCCATGCTAAATAGAATATATTATTGACTGGTATATTTATGCCAAATCTAAGAGGGGTTATTCTGGTAGCTTCTGTTCCCCAACTGTAGTGCTTTTTCCAGGTTTGGAAGTGCACTTGGTCAAGTAGGAGGTGGCATTGTTTCTCATCTTCACTGCTGTTCCCTCTCCCTATGAACTTGCCTTCTTCCTTTAGGGCAGTTTTCCACATGTGAGTCCTTTCACTTGATTGATGGGCCCGGCTTGGTTTACCTCCATGCAACGGAGATAATCTAAGCAGCAGTGGGTGGCTGAGTGTAGCCAATTTTTACATTTCTCCATAATGCTGCAGAGAGACTAGGTTGGGGAGATCATGGGAAATTCAGTGGATGGTTAGATCCAGTTATTTGACACTGCTGCAAATGCTGACAGAGGAGGAAAAATAAGGGCTGGTCAGAGCAAGCATGGCCAGGGGGCCCTTGGAGCAGCTCAATATTGAAATTGGTGATGTTTTCTTAAAGCATTGCAAGATCTTTATATTACTTGGCTTTGGGAACCATTGTTAGGAACTAAATGCCTTGGGCTTTAATAGATCTTTCTGTATCTTTTGTAGTAAAATTGTAACCCATCCTAATCCTTTGGGTTAGGAATTAAAATATGGGTTTAGAGCAAGCTTTGAAGTAGAAATAACTCTTTCATAATTTTGAGCACTTTTTCTATTGAACTGGTTGAAAATTTCAGAACCACTAATACTTTTCAATGAGTAAAGTTCACTGTTCTTATTAATCATGGTAGTTGTTGGTTTAAACTGTGTATTTTGATCTTTATTACTGCAGTAGGTAAAGGTAAAGGTTTTCCCCTGACATTAAGTCTAGTCTTGTCCGACTTGGGAGGTTGGTGCTCATCTCCATATCTAAGCCGAAGAGCTGGCATTGTCCATAGACACCTCCAAGGTCATGTGGCCAGCATGACTGCATGGAATGCCGTTACCTTCCTACCGGAGCGGTACTTATTGATCTACTCACATTTGCATATTTTTGAAGTGCTACATTGGCAGAAGTTGTGGCTAACAGTGGGAGCTCGCCCCACTCCCCGGATTCGAACCGCCAACTCTTTGGAATGGTTTAACTCTCTGCACCACCGGGGGCTCCTATTACTTCAGTATTTCAGTAGAATTAGAAGTGGTTTTCTCTTATACAGTAGACTCTCAGGCCCCTTCCACACAGCTGAATAAAATCCCACAATATCAGCTTTGAACTGGGATATATGATAGCGTGGACTCAGATAACCCAGTTCAAAGCAGATATTGTAAGTTGTTCTGCCTTGATATTCTGGGTCATATGGCTGTGGGGAAGGCCCTCAGTTAACCAGAATGCAAACAACTGGAATTCTCAAGCAATCAGCAAAAAAGTTGAAGAAATAATACTTTAAATTTAAAAAGCTTCTTTATAATACAGTAAAACTATATTACATTAAGTTTGTATTTATCTGTCTTTTTTGTTTTTAATTACTGTATTTCAATATTAATATCAAGTCAAAAACAAACTTTATCGTATGGTATAGGGCAGGGGTCCCCAAACTTTTTAAACAAGGGGCCAGTTCACGAGCCTTCGGACCATTGGAGAGCTGGACTATAGTTGGCCACTGAGCAATAATAAATAAATAAATAAATAAATAAATAAATAAATAAGAGGGTTGGAAGAGACCCTTTGGGCCATTGAGTCCAATCCCCCTTTGCCTTTGTGCACCATAAGCACAAGCAAAGCATCCCTGACAGATGGCCACCCAGCCTCAATCTTAATAATAATAATAATAATAATAATAATAATAATAATAATAATAATAATAATAATAATAATAAGGGTTGTAAGAGAAGAAGAGACCCCTTGGGTCATTTAGCCCAACCCCCTTCTGCCCTTGTGCCGTGGGGGCCAGATAAATGGCTTCAATGGGCCACATCTGGCCCCCGGGCCTTAGTTTGGGGACCCCTGGTATAGGGTATAGTATTAGTTAGGTCTATTTTAAATATTAACTCTCAAGCAACCAGAAACCACATGTATCTGACATCTACCAATCTCTATGGGCTCTGGTTAACTGAGAATCTACTGTATCACTCTTTTCAATTGGATTGTTTTTCTGTATGTGCGTGCCTTCAAGTCACTTGTTAACTTACAGTAATCCCATTAATTTTATAGGGTTTTCTTAAGCAAGGAATATTCAGAAGTGGTTCTGTCAATTCCTTTGAAATATACAGCACCTGGTGTTTGTTGGCAGTCTCACATCCAAATAATGACCAGGATTGTCTATGCTAAGCCTCCAGTATCAGATGGGATATGGTACCTTTAGAGTTTCTTTGTATCAAATGTTAAACCAGTTTCTTTGTAGAACTTGCTTATATACATTTGAGGAGGAATAGTTCCTTATTTTATTGTGAGAGTTTCTCAATACATGGTTTTCTTTCCGTACTGAACTCCCTGCCCCCAGTGCTTGTACTATCCCAAGTGGTGATCTGTGTGTGATCTAGGTATCTCTGTACTTAACTTCTATTGTAATTGAATGTTCTTGCTTTAGGTCATAGAGAAACTCCTCATAGGTAGACAGTTTGCATTAAATAGTAATCCAGCACAACTGTACACGCCCAAACATATATAATCTCAATATTGCAATACAGTGCTTAAACTGAAAACATAACTAAATATTCTGCTTATAGATGCAGTAGCTGCATATGCATGAGAACAAGTAAGGGAAAGAGGCAGTTGCTGTGATTAAATAACTGAGGTCAGTGTTTTCACTTCTGTTTATAACTTTTCTCACACGGACATTATATGGGGAAACTTGGTGCACTTCTAGTTCTGCAAGTGTTCCAAATATAAGTTGGAGGACTTGTATTGCAGATTTGATTAGCAAGTAGGCAAGAATACACAAGTTACAGCTTGCTTCACTTTCTGTGTACAGTAAAAAAAAACCCTCAAAGGTTCACAAACTGCACTTTGGAAAACTTAGAATGACTTGTTCTATTATGCTTCAATCTTCCTTCATTTTGTCACAAGTAAAGAAATTGAAATGGTCTGGGATACAGAAGCCTAGCCAGAAAATAGTAATGGATAATTCCACAAACTAAGAGAATGAAGAAAACTCTGATCTTGAAACTATTGGCTCAAATAACTGTTTTCTTCATGCTCCCAGTTTGTACCTCTTCTCAGATTAGAAGAATGCAAAACAAAACACCATTTTGCTACGGAAAATATTATACATTCAGCATTGATGCAGTCTCTTGTGTGGCGAAAGTTAATATACCTTTAAAAAGTAAAAGTCAAGGCAGAATTGAGCCTGATATGATTATAGTGTTTTGCTGGATCATAGGATGCTTGCATGGAAATTGAGGTATCTGTTATCAAATCAAATTTTGCATTTTGTAAGGTATTTATTTTGTGCTAATACTAGGAAGTATGGAATTTGAAATGAAACAAATATTCAGCTAGAATCGTTTTGAGGGCCACGTGTCTGCTGCAGGGCCCAGAAGAGTCCTTGAAAGCAACCTGCACTGTGATTTCTCCAAGTGGCTACTTCAAACCTATTACACTTTCTGATCTTTCTTTACAGTAGTGATCTCAACTTGTGGGCCACGAGAACAAAAATCAGGTCCCTGAACCTCCTTCCTGTTTTTTATTTTATTAATTTTATTTCTGCCCCTTTCCGCAGAGCTGACGGTTGCATTGGATAGACCACATCGGTCTAGATTATTAAATATGGTTTTCTGTGGGTGAGCAGATGGCAACTACTCAATGTCATATGTTCTGTGTCAGAAACTGAGGTGCTCTATCTAGAGCTGATAATGGTCTATCCAATGCAATTTTCTGAATCGGCACCCCAAATAACCAAACCAAATCTAAAGTTGACCAAAAACTGATTCGTAACCCTTTTGCTACTAATGTTGGAGAGTGGTCCCTGGTCAAGAAAAGGTTGGGAGCCACAGCTTTACAGGATCCCACTTACATCCATACTACACAAATGGGCTCCTCCCTGATTAAGCAGCATTTTTGCTTCTCGGTGCCTTCTCTTGCCTTCAACAGGGAAACTTACAGAGAGGCAGGGCTACTAAATTAGGGTTGGGCTGCTTTGAACACTCCAAATCTGCAATGCACATTGTTTCCTTGGAGGCTCCCTTTCTTTCAAGTCAGGGGTGGGCAGCTGCAGAAGCTGGTGGGATAAAGACATTCATTTTTTATAAAAGTGGCTGGACAACCACTTCCAATTCTTTTTTAAAGAAAAGGCTATTTTGAGTCTCAAAAACTGCCCTTCAGATAGTCTTATGTTCTTATCAAACATGCCTGGGATAGCGGTGGGACTGAAAGCCTTCCCTTTAGATCTTAAAACTTGAGCAAGCCCTTGGAGTGATACACTAATCCATAGTATAATATGGCTTGCAAATGTGGCCAATATAGTCATATATACCTTCTCATTATCTTAGAAAGATGTTGCGACAGGACTTGTGAACTGTTCTGGTTTCCTTTTAATGTCAAAGCAAAGCTATTGCATCTAGGTTTTTACATCTGTCTGTATGCTTACCTTAATTCATTAATTTATGCTTTATTCAAAGTAAAGCACGTACTGTGGTGGCAGAATTCCCTTTTAATTGTACTGAATAATGTCTTATGGTAGTCTAAATTACATCAGGTACAAAGTATGATGCAAGCAAACATGCTTTTTTTTAATTGGAAAGTAATATTCCAAAACTACTCTTAGTATCTTGCAGAGCTATGTATAGCTTTTGAAAAGGTAAGCTGACCTCTTAATGTGTTGAAGCACATCTTAAGCAATTGCTTAAGAATTCAAAGTAATCATAACCTTGCTATGCAGATTATTCAAAAACTTCTGTATCGCAACTAATAAAAATACCTCACATGTAGTCTTCTCTTAAAGTATATAATAAGGTTTACAATAGCTAAAATGAATTTGATAGAAGTAAAGTTATATGAATCCCTACCAATCTGCTCTTGTTTAATTGTGTTTAATAATCTTGCAGAGAAGCCCGCGGTGGCACAACAGGTTAAACCGCTGAGCTGCTGAACTTGCTGACCAAAAGGTCAGTGGTTTGAATCGGAGGAGCAGGATGAGCTCCCGCTGTTAGCCCTGGCTTCTGCCAACCTAGCAGTTCAAAAACATACAAATATGAGTAGCCAATAGGTACCGCTCCAGCAGGAATGTAATGGTGCTCCATGCAGTCATGTGGGCCACATGACCTTAGAGGCATCTATGGACAACACTGGCTCTTTGGCTTAGAAATGGAGATGAGCACCAACCCCCAGAGTTGGACACGACTAGACTTAATGTCAGGGGAAAGCCTTTATCTTTACTAATCTTGCCGGCTGAGCAAAACTATGAGATAGCAACTCTATTCCCTGCATTCAACATAGAGAAAGTGACTGGACTGCCAGTTAAACATTATTTCAGTTCTTTTAGGCGAAAAGAGAAGTTTGTAAGACCTGTTAATATTGCCTCTCCAGTCCTGATTCTTGAAATGTTTATTTCACAGCCTAATGATAAGGATGCTGCTGTATCCTGTAAATCAGATGAGAAATATGGTTCAGGACTTTCATTGACTACATCTATAGATAAATCCCAAACTTTCATGTGTGTGCTGTAGGAGGAAAATGTCAAAACAGCTGCTTCTTCACCTTAATCAGCTTTCATGCATATAACCAAAGCAGTATCAATGGTCTGGGCATCTCTATGAATTTTTCACAAAATACATTGTGAACTTGACCTAAGCCTTATTTCTGATGTGAAATTTGTGGCAAACAGCTCCTCCATGTTCTCAAACCCCCCCTTTCATCCCCGTGTCACCTGTGTGGGAAGCCACACCTTTTTGTCCTTCTAGCCGTAAAAGGAAATGACTTTGTGATTGATAAAGAAATAAAATTCCCTGCCCTTCCTAAAGGCGGAATTCAACAATTGGAGAAAGTGGCATGAGACCCATGTGTTGGTTTGTAAAAGGATATGGCTTGTAAAGATGTTTCCTTTGATGCCTGTGATGAATATGGATGTATTTCCGTTGCAGAAGGTCCTGATGAAATTATGCAATTACAGCTGACCAGGCAGATCTAAATATAGGGCAGAAATGCCTGCTGTTTCACTTTTGTGTATCTTAACACACCCACATGGTGTGTGTAAAATTGCTGTTAAAAACACCAGGTGTTTGGGAACTGTGGGAGTCAAGAGTGGTGAAGGGTCTATGGTAGGCATGGGCAAACTATGGCCCTCCAGGTATTTTGGACTTCAACTCCCACAATTCCAAAAGCCTACTGGCTGTTAGGAATTGTGGGAGTTGAAGTCTAAAAATACCTGGAGGGCTGAAGTTTGTCCATGCCTGGTCTATGGGAAGGCAGAAACATTAGACTTGTATGCCACCATTCTTAAAACCTACTATACCAGGGGTCCCCAAACTTTTTAAACAGGGGGCCAGTTCACGATCCTTCGGACCATTGGAGGGCTGGACTATAGTAATAATAGTAATAATAATAATAATAACAACAACAACAATAAAAAAGAGGGTTGGAAGAGACGCATTGGGCCATTGAGTCCACCCCCCTTCTTGAAAAAGAGTTTAGCACTTCTCTGGATGTCTTGGTATATTTCCAGGTTTAAAAAAGAATCAATATTCATATAAAATATTTTCCTGGAGTTAAAATACATTGAAAAACTACATGTTTTAGGGCAGGACTGGGAAAATACACAGCGACGGGAACTAGTTTTTACCCTCACAACATTCTGGTGTGCAATCAGACCCATCAATTATTGCACAAAAAATACCTGATTTTTCATAGAATCATAGAATCATAGAATCGTAGAGTTGGAAGAGCCCTCATGGGCCATCCAGTCCAACCCCCTTCAAGAAGCAGGAAAATCTCATTCAATGAACCCCCGACAGATGGCCATCCAGCCTCTGCTTAAAAGCCTCCAAAGAAGAAGCCTCCACTACAGTCCAAGGGAGAGAGTTCCACTGCCGAACAGCTCTCACAGTGAGGAAGTTCTTCCTGATGTTCAGGTGGAATCTCCTTTCCTGTAGTTTGAAGCTATTGTTCCACATTCTAGTCTCCAGGGCAGCACAGAACAAGCTTGCTCCCTCCTCCCTATGATTTTCCCTCACATATTTATACAAGGTCATCATGTCTCCTCTCAGCCTTCTCTTCTGCAGGCTAAACATGCCCAGCTCTTTAAGCTGCTCCTCATAGGGCTTGTTCTGTAAATAATTGATGGGTATAACGGAGTTGGGAGATTATGGGACTGGGGAGAGGTTTTGGGAGGCCAAGGGCTGTAAACACACTGCTGAGGTCCACCTGTAGCCCAGAGATTGAGGTTTTAGTTAGTGAATGGATGGAGGATTTTGAAGGCAATTTTGGAGGGATTTGGACACCATTAATTTTCCATCTTGCAGTTATGACATCAGCACAGGGGTATCCAGAGCCTTTTGGGACAATGTCTTTTGATTTGCAAACTTATTGCAAACACTTGCAAAATGACTTAGCAATGGAATGTACAGGTGTTGTTTTCATTTCAGACATTATGTTAGGCTGCCTGCGATTATGACCGTTTATGGATTATACTTTAATTAAGTGTATGAAAGTAAATGTGAGATGGAGCTGTGCAATGTCATGGTACTCAGAGAAAGAACTGAATACCTGCAAAATATGTTTACATGTTAAATGTATGAAAAATACATTTGAAAATAATACAGTAATACAATATATGTGTGTGGGTATAATCACAAAATCATAGTGTTGAAAGAGACAACATGGTTATCCAGTCCAAGCCTCTGCCATGCAGCAGGGGTTTGTATGATTCTATCTGGCAATTTTAGATTCGGGGAAATTTGGTGATCAGGCGGTGGCAGCCGAAGGCTCAACCAGAAATGGAACATGACAGCAGGATCTTTTGGTTAATGGGGGCGATGGGGCTGAGCGGCACCTGCTTGAGGCAAATAAGGCAAGGAAGGTTTTCCTAGGCCTCTCCTCCAGAGTGGGTTCGACTGGGAACTTTACATGGCATAGGCATTGAAGAAGCCCCTGGGGTATGATGGGGGTTGAGGTTTCTCTCTCTCTCTGTTCCTCATGTTTCTTTCTCAGCTAATCATAGGCCTGGTTGACTGTGTTGATTCTCCTCCCCTTTTTTGGTGCAGTGATTGGGACTTCAATTCCCAGAACCCCCCTTTGTGCTTTTTTAAAAAATGTTAATGTTATGGTAAAAACTTTAAAAAATTCCCAAAAAACAGTGGATTGGTAAAACATTCTGAAAGTTGGCAGGCTAGCAGTTGTAAATGTAGTCTACAACTGAAGCAAGTTTCATCCTGATAGGCCTAAAAATAATGGAGAAACAAACTCTAATATTTCCCTATCGGCACCAATGGACTCACTCTTAGTAGGTAAAGGTAAAGGTTTCCCCTGATGTTAAGTCCAGTCATGACTGACTCTGCGGGTTGGTGCTCATCTCCATTTCTAAGCCGAAGAGCCGGCGTTGTCCATAGACACCTCCAAGGTCATGTGGCTGGCATGACTGCCGGAGCGGTACCTATTGATCTACTCACATTTGCATGTCTTCGAACTGCTAGGTTGGCAGGAGCTGGGGCTAACAGCGGGGGCTCATCCCACTCCCGGGATTTGAACCTGGGACCTTTTGGTCTGCAAGTTCAGCAGCTCAGTGCTTTAACACACTGTGCCAACAGGGGCCCTATCTTTTCCGGCCGTAAATGGCACCACCCTTCCTGGTAAACAGAAGGGGGGGGGGCACCCAAAAATGGGACCGAAAACACCACTTTTTTGCTGAGTCACATATCTCTACAATATTAAAGTACTCCCGACAGATAGTTATCAAGCCTTTGCTTTAAAATCTCCAGAGAAGGAGACTTGACCACACTCTGACACAGCTTATTCCACTGCCTAATAGTTCTTACCATCAGGACATTTTTCCTAATATTTAAGTAAAATCTTTTTTACTGCAATTTGAATCAATTTCCCCATGTCCTAATCACTGGAGTAGCAAAAAAAAAAAGCTTTCTCACTTCTCAATATGATAACCTTTCAAATATGTATACTATAGGTAAAGGTAAAGGTTGCCCTTGACGTTAAGTCCATTCATGTCTGACTCTGGGGGTTGGTGCTCATCTCCATTTCTAAGCCAAAGAGCCAGTGTTGTCCATAGACACCTCCAAGGTCATGTGGCCGGCATGACTGCATGGAGTGCCGTTACCTTCCCGCCGGAGCGGTACCTATTGATCTACTCACATTGGCATGTTTTCTAACTGCTAGGTTGGCAGGAGCTGGAGCTAACAGCGGCCGCTCACGCTGCTCCCGGGGTTTGAAACTGGGACCTTTCAGTCTCCACCTCAGTGCTTTAATGCACTTCACCACCGGGGCTCCTCATACTATATATATACATGTATACTATACATGGCTATTATGTCCCCTGTCAACCTTCTCTTCTCCAAGCTATACATACCCAGCCTCTCAAAATCAATCCTTATAGAATATGGTTTCCAGACCTTTGGCCATTTTGGTCCTCCTCCTCTAGACACTTTTCAGCTTGTCCATACCCTTTTTGAATTGTGGTGCACAGAATTGGACACAGTATTCCAGGTGAGGTCTGACCAAAGCAAAACAAAGTTGTGCTGTTGCTTCCTTCACTCTAGAGCAGGGGTCCCCAAACTTTTTAAACGGGGGGCCAGTTAACAGTCCCTCAGACCGTTGGAGGGCCGGACTATAGTTTTTTTAAAAAAATATATGAACAAATGCCTATGCACATGGCACATATTTTATTTTGAGGTTAAAAAAAGAAACAAATACAGCCTCAATGTTAATAATAATAATAATAATAATAATAATAATAATAATAATAATAATAATAATAAAGAGGGTTGGAAGAAACCCTTGGGCCATTTAGTCCAACCCCCTTCTGCCTTTCTGCACCAAAAGCACAGCAAGGAACCCCTGACAGATGGCCACCCAGACTCAATGTTACTAATAATAATAAAATAATGGAGAGGGTTGGAAGAGACCCTTGGGCCATTTAGTCCAACCCCCTTCTGCCTTTGTGCACCAAAAGCACAGCAAAGCACCCCTGACAGATGGCCACCCATCCTCAATGTTACTAATAATAATAAAATAATGGAGAGGGTTGGAAGAGACCCTTGGGCCATTTAGTCCAACCCCCTTCTGCCTTTGTGCACCAAAAGCACAGCAAAGCACACCTGACAGATGGCCACCCATCCTCAATGTTAATAATAATAATAATAATAATAATAATAATAATAATAATAATAATAATAATAATAATAATAATAATAATAATAATGGAGAGGCCCCACTAAGGCCTCCAGCCCAGGGAGAAATCCGAAATAGCAATATACTCCAGATTTCTCCCAGGACTGGAAGCCTGAGTGGGGAAAGAAACTCTCCCTCACTAAGGCCTCCAACCCAGGGAGAAATCCGGAGTATATTGCTAATCAAGAATAGCAATGTACTCCAGATTTCTCCCAGGACTGGAAGCCTGAGTGGGGAAAGAAACTCTCCCTCACTCAGGCCTCCAGCCCAGGGAAAAATCCAGAGTATATTGCTAATCAGAAATAGCAATATACTCCAGATTTCTCCCAGGACTGGAATTCTGAGTGGGGAAAGAAACTCTCCCTCACTCAGGCCTCCAGCCCAGGGAAAAATCCGGAGTATATTGCTAATCAGAAATAGCAATATACTCCAGATTTCTCCCTGGACTGGAAGCCTGAGTAGGGAAAGAAACTCTCCCTCACTCAGGCCTCCAGCCCAGGGAAAAATCCGGAGTATATTGCTAATCAGAAATAGCAATATACTCCAGATTTCTCCCAGGACTGGAAGTCTGAGTGGGGAAAGAAACTCTCCCTCACTCAGGCCTCCAGCCCAGGGAAAAATCCGGAGTATATTGCTAATCAGAAATAGCAATATACTCCAGATTTCTCCCTGGACTGGAAGCCTGAGTAGGGAAAGAAACTCTCCCTCACTCAGGCCTCCAGCCCAGGGAAAAATCCGGAGTATATTGCTAATCAGAAATAGCAATATACTCCAGATTTCTCCCAGGACTGGAAGTCTGAGTGGGGAAAGAAACTCTCCCTCACTCAGGCCTCCAGCCCAGGGAAAAATCCAGAGTATATTGCTAATCAGAAATAGCAATATACTCCAGATTTCTTCCTGGACTGGAAGTCTGAGTGGGGAAAGAAACTCTCCCTCACTCAGGCCTCCAGCCCAGGGAAAAATCCAGAGTATATTGCTAATCAGAAATAGCAATATACTCCAGATTTCTCCCAGGACTGGAAGTCTGAGTGGGGAAAGAAACTCTCCCTCACTCAGGCCTCCAGCCCAGGGAAAAATCCAGAGTATATTGCTAATCAGAAATAGCAATATACTCCAGATTTCTCCCAGGACTGGAAGTCTGAGTGGGGAAAGAAACTCTCCCTCACTCAGGCCTCCAGCCCAGGGAAAAATCCAGAGTATATTGCTAATCAGAAATAGCAATATACTCCAGATTTCTTCCTGGACTGGAAGTCTGAGTGGGGAAAGAAACTCTCCCTCACTCAGGCCTCCAGCCCAGGGAAAAATCCAGAGTATATTGCTAATCAGAAATAGCAATATACTCCAGATTTCTCCCAGGACTGGAATTCTGAGTGGGGAAAGAAACTCTCCCTCACTCAGGCCTCCAGCCCAGGGAAAAATCCGGAGTATATTGCTAATCAGAAATAGCAATATACTCCAGATTTCTCCCTGGACTGGAAGCCTGAGTAGGGAAAGAAACTCTCCCTCACTCAGGCCTCCAGCCCAGGGAAAAATCCGGAGTATATTGCTAATCAGAAATAGCAATATACTCCAGATTTCTCCCAGGACTGGAAGTCTGAGTGGGGAAAGAAACTCTCCCTCACTCAGGCCTCCAGCCCAGGGAAAAATCCGGAGTATATTGCTAATCAGAAATAGCAATATACTCCAGATTTCTCCCTGGACTGGAAGCCTGAGTGGGGAAAGAAACTCTCCCTCACTCAGGCCTCCAGCCCAGGGAGAAATCCGGAGTATATTGCTAATCAGAAATAGCAATATACTCCAGATTTCTCCCTGGACTGGAAGCCTGAGTGGGGAAAGAAACTCTCCCTCACTCAGGCCTCCAGCCCAGGGAGAAATCCGGAGTATATTGCTAATCAGAAATAGCAATATACTCCAGATTTCTCCCTGGACTGGAAGCCTGAGTGGGGAAAGAAACTCTCCCTCACTCAGGCCTCCAGCCCAGGGAAAAATCCGGAGTATATTGCTAATCAAGAATAGCAATATACTCCAGATTTCTTCCTGGACTGGAAGTCTGAGTGGGGAAAGAAACTCTCCCTCACTCAGGCCTCCAGCCCAGGGAGAAATCCGGAGTATATTGCTAATCAAGAATAGCAATATACTCCAGATTTCTTCCTGGACTGGAAGTCTGAGTGGGGAAAGAAACTCTCCCTCACTCAGGCCTCCAGCCCAGGGAAAAATCCGGAGTATATTGCTAATCAAGAATAGCAATATACTCCAGATTTCTCCCTGGACTGGAAGCCTGAGTGGGGAAAGAATCTCTCCCTCACTCAGGCCTCCAGCCCAGGGAGAAATCCGGAGTATATTGCTAATCAGAAATAGCAATATACTCCAGATTTCTCCCAGGACTGGAATTCTGAGTGGGGAAAGAAACTCTCCCTCACTCAGGCCTCCAGCCCAGGGAAAAATCCGGAGTATATTGCTAATCAGAAATAGCAATATACTCCAGATTTCTCCCTGGACTGGAAGCCTGAGTAGGGAAAGAAACTCTCCCTCACTCAGGCCTCCAGCCCAGGGAAAAATCCGGAGTATATTGCTAATCAGAAATAGCAATATACTCCAGATTTCTCCCTGGACTGGAAGTCTGAGTGGGGAAAGAAACTCTCCCTCACTCAGGCCTCCAGCCCAGGGAAAAATCCGGAGTATATTGCTAATCAGAAATAGCAATATACTCCAGATTTCTCCCTGGACTGGAAGCCTGAGTGGGGAAAGAAACTCTCCCTCACTCAGGCCTCCAGCCCAGGGAGAAATCCGGAGTATATTGCTAATCAGAAATAGCAATATACTCCAGATTTCTCCCTGGACTGGAAGCCTGAGTGGGGAAAGAAACTCTCCCTCACTCAGGCCTCCAGCCCAGGGAGAAATCCGGAGTATATTGCTAATCAGAAATAGCAATATACTCCAGATTTCTCCCTGGACTGGAAGCCTGAGTGGGGAAAGAAACTCTCCCTCACTCAGGCCTCCAGCCCAGGGAAAAATCCGGAGTATATTGCTAATCAAGAATAGCAATATACTCCAGATTTCTTCCTGGACTGGAAGTCTGAGTGGGGAAAGAAACTCTCCCTCACTCAGGCCTCCAGCCCAGGGAGAAATCCGGAGTATATTGCTAATCAAGAATAGCAATATACTCCAGATTTCTTCCTGGACTGGAAGTCTGAGTGGGGAAAGAAACTCTCCCTCACTCAGGCCTCCAGCCCAGGGAAAAATCCGGAGTATATTGCTAATCAAGAATAGCAATATACTCCAGATTTCTCCCTGGACTGGAAGCCTGAGTGGGGAAAGAATCTCTCCCTCACTCAGGCCTCCAGCCCAGGGAGAAATCCGGAGTATATTGCTAATCAGAAATAGCAATATACTCCAGATTTCTCCCAGGACTGGAATTCTGAGTGGGGAAAGAAACTCTCCCTCACTCAGGCCTCCAGCCCAGGGAAAAATCCGGAGTATATTGCTAATCAGAAATAGCAATATACTCCAGATTTCTCCCTGGACTGGAAGCCTGAGTAGGGAAAGAAACTCTCCCTCACTCAGGCCTCCAGCCCAGGGAAAAATCCGGAGTATATTGCTAATCAGAAATAGCAATATACTCCAGATTTCTCCCTGGACTGGAAGTCTGAGTGGGGAAAGAAACTCTCCCTCACTCAGGCCTCCAGCCCAGGGAAAAATCCGGAGTATATTGCTAATCAGAAATAGCAATATACTCCAGATTTCTCCCTGGACTGGAAGCCTGAGTGGGGAAAGAAACTCTCCCTCACTCAGGCCTCCAGCCCAGGGAGAAATCCGGAGTATATTGCTAATCAAGAATAGCAATATACTCCAGATTTCTCCCTGGACTGGAAGTCTGCGTGGGGAAAGAAACTCTCCCTCACTCAGGCCTCCAACCCAGGGAGAAATCCGGAGTATATTGCTAATCAGAAATATCAATATACTCCAGATTTCTCCCTGGACTGGAAGCCTGAGTAGGGAAAGAAACTCTCCCTCACTCAGGCCTCCAGCCCAGGGAAAAATCCGGAGTATATTGCTAATCAGAAATAGCAATATACTCCAGATTTCTCCCAGGACTGGAAGTCTGAGTGGGGAAAGAAACTCTCCCTCACTCAGGCCTCCAGCCCAGGGAGAAATCCGGAGTATATTGCTAATCAGAAATAGCAATATACTCCAGATTTCTCCCTGGACTGGAAGCCTGAGTGGGGAAAGAAACTCTCCCTCACTCAGGCCTCCAGCCCAGGGAGAAATCCGGAGTATATTGCTAATCAAGAATAGCAATATACTCCAGATTTCTCCCTGGACTGGAAGTCTGCGTGGGGAAAGAAACTCTCCCTCACTCAGGCCTCCAACCCAGGGAGAAATCCGGAGTATATTGCTAATCAGAAATAGCAATATACTCCAGATTTCTCCCAGGACTGGAAGCCTGAGTAGGGAAAGAAACTCTCCCTCACTCAGGCCTCCAGCCCAGGGAAAAATCCGGAGTATATTGCTAATCAGAAATAGCAATATACTCCAGATTTCTCCATGGACTGGAAGCCTGAGTGGGGAAAGAAACTCTCCCTCACTCAGGCCTCCAGCCCAGGGAGAAATCCGGAGTATATTGCTGATCAACGTATTGCTAAACCTGGAGGAAACATACCTTAGTAATTAATAATTAATTAAATAATAATTAAAATACCTTTTGATCAGCAGTAAAAGGTAAGGCTCCTCCACAGCTTATGCAGGGAGAGTGGGGAGCCAGGTGAGGCTCAAAGGCTCATAGAGCAGAAAAGTGGCCGGGAAGGCGGAAAGGCAAGTCTCCAAGGCTTGTGCAGGGAGCGGGACAATGCAGGAAAGGGAGGAAAGCTGCCGCGGGCCGGATAAATGGCTCCGGCGGGCCGGATCTGGCCCGCGGGCCTTAGTTTGGGGACCCCTGTACTATACTGTCTTTCTACCAAACACATTGGTATTAGTATATATTTAGCATATGTTTCAGCAATGTAATGTCATGTTCGTACTGTATCTGTACCATTTCCTTGTGCTGGAAGCATTTTCTTATTTTTTTTAAAGAAAATGTATTTTTATCCTGAAAATATTTTTTATTGCCGGCAGCTTATGAATGTCATAATTGAGCAATAAATACTTGGCAGTTGATGCAGATACAGTCTATCTATATCTTATATCCACAACATTGACTCACCTGTCATTCTTCATATCTCTCTTTATAGTTTCTAAACCCATTAGACCATTGCATCCATGCATTTGGACTAGGTATGCTACATTACAAAACAAGAACACTCATTCAAATGTAATATGTACTCAAACTATTCCTAATATGGGACATTATTGGAGGAGGTTTTTTTGTAGGCAGATGTCTCTGTTTATCTAAACCACCATCATTCTGATACTTTCTATCATAAGAATGGTACTGAATTAGAAAAAATGACTTGTATCCATTCTTCACATAGTCTATGGAGGCAGCTTCATGTTAATATGACATATATGTTAACACGACATATAGAGTAGATTTAATTTATAGTAATATGAAGTACAGTAGGGTCTCACTTATCCAACACTCGCTTATCCAACGTTCTGGATTATCCAAAGCATTTTTGTAGTCAATGTTTTCAATATATCATGATATTTTGGTGCTAAATTCGTAAATACAGTAATTACTACATAGCTTTACTGCGTATTGAACAACTTTTTCTGTCAAATTTGTTGTACAACATGATGTTTTGGTGCTTAATTTGTAAAATCATAACCTAATTTGATGTTTAATAAGCTTTTCCTTAATCTCTCCTTATTATCCAACATATTCGCTTATCCAACGTTCTGCTGGCCAGTTTACGTTGGATAAGCGAGACTCTACTGTAGTTGTTCAGATGTATATGCCGTGACATTCTATATGTGTTTATATTTGCATGACATTTTATGGATTTAAATATAATGAATAGGAAACTTTGCATTCCTAATATGTAAAATATTTGAGGGTTCTTTTTGCCTTTGATTTTCAAGTCAATAGATTCTAAACTAGATTAAAATTAAAATTGTGTTATCATAGAAGTATTTCAGAGATATTTGGAATGAGATTGTGGAATTCCTCTGGTTTAGGCTAGTGCCATGCTGCCCACAAGCTTATCTTCATGGTCTGCTAATTTGTTGGAAGCACAGCATTATCTTTTGCAGAAGGGTACATCTATTTGGGAAAGAGGGGAGTAGGTGTCAGACACAGGCTCATGTTAATTGTTGTTTGTACTTCTAACTGATAAGGCCACTTGCTGCTTAGAGTAATACAGGAAATGGATGTGTGGCAGAAAAGAAAATGGAATGTACTGGCAAAAGCTTGAGGCACTTTAAGATTCTTGGAAAAGAGAAAATGTAGGCTTAAAAGAGTGTTTGTTTCAAAACACCTACCTAACATCTGTTGCTTATCTGTTATATTTGGATCTCAAAGCACCCTCAAAGTGTCCACATACCTGCTTCACTCCATCATGCAGATCAACACATAGCAATCCAGCTACATTCATGCTTTGTTGTGCCAGGATGCAGAGATAGATCCTGGTTAGAATGAGTGTGTGTAGTTGCTTGTTCTATCTCAGAGTTTTCTTTTGGGGTACGGGGGTAACACGACTAGCCTGCACAGTGTAATGATCTCCTTACTTGTTATTTCATGCTTGGAGGAGTTTCCTTATAAAACTGTCTTGAGGAGCTAGCTTATATTTAAACAGCATTTCACAACCTGCAGGTCGCAAGGCGGGCTTCAGCGGGGTCACCAAAGACCATCAGAAAACACATTTTTGATGGTCTTAGGAACCCAAATCCCTCCAGTATTTTCTGTTGATCATGGGGGTTCTGGGTGGGAAATTTGGCCCAATTCTATTGTTGGTGGGGTTCAAGGGGTTCTTTGATTGTAGGTGATCTATAAATCCCAGCTAGTACAACTCCCAAATGTCAAGGTCTATTTTCCCCAAACCCCACTAGTGTTCAAATTTGGGCATATTGAGTATGTGGACCAAATTTGGTCCAGATTCATTACTGTTTGGGGTCCACAGTGCTCTCTGGATGTAGGTGAACTACAACTCCAAAACTCAAGGTCAATACCCATCAAACCCTTCTAGTATTTTCTGTTGGTTGTGGGAGTTCTGTGTACCAAGTCTCATTCAATTCCATCGTTAGTGGAGCTCAGAATGCTCTTTGATTGTAAGTGAACTATAAATCGCAGCAACTACAACTCCCAAATGACAAAATCAACCCCCAACCCCACCAGAATTCAAATTTGGGCATATCGGGTATTTGTGCCAAATTTGATCCAGTGAATGAAACACATCCTGCATATCAGATATTTACATTATGAATCATAACAGTAGTAAAATTACAGTTGTGAATTAGCAATGAAAATAATTTTATGGTTGGGAGTCAATGAGGAACTGTATTAAGAGGTCACGGCATTGGGAAAGTTGAGAACCACTGATCAAAATGATCTTTGTTTAGCCTAGGCTCCCAATTTTCTTCAATTTATATAGGAAGTGTAAGACATGAAACATGACTGTACAATTCACATGCAACTCCCCGCCCGGGTCTGGGCCAATTTAAGCCCAGGAGAGACCTCCCTCACCTATTTGTGGTTAGGATATGAGCATTCATAGTCCTTAGGAGAGGGCACCCTAACACTCACCAGCTACCCACTCCTGCTGTATTGGCCCTTAATGGGAGATAAAGGTCCCATTAGTTTGGAAACCAGTAGACAGCAATCCCTGGAAGCTCAGCTAATCAGGGAGAAATGGGTGGGCTTCCTCCAACCTTTGGGTCTATCTGGAGAGCTGGCAACAAAGTTGCTGTATTCTCCGCTGAGTGACTGAATGAGGCAATGGTCTTTCTCAGCCCTAGCTGAAGATGCAAGGATTCTATCTGACACCTATCTTCTGTTACTGGATGTTTCTGAAACATACAAAAAAGGAACCATTATTGGAATCTTCAGCTATTGAGGTATGATCTGAACTGAGTGTTCTTAAGGGTGCCTCCTGCACCAAGAGAAACTGCATCTCATGCACCTAGGTGGTCCCGTCCCCCCCCCCAGAAATTCACCAAATTTCTGCCCATCCCTTGTGTAAATTCAAGGCAAACTTCTGAGATATGATTTAAACCCAAATACATCCAACAGCAAATATTACTTCCATACTTAGATGGGAGCAATCCCCATTCAAGTGTGTACAGATAAGGCTGCAGCATTAGTCAGCCTTTCATCATCACTTTGTTAATGGAAATGTATGTACATGGAAAGAAGAGTACAGTCTTTGGTACTGTCTGTCAACATAGTTAAATCCCTGTTTCAATTGAGACATCCCTCCTACCTCTGGGTACAATGCTGGAAGGAACAGTTCTTGATAAAGTGGAGGGATTTGGCGGTCTTACTCTCTGTTGTAAAGAACTATAGTAAATAATAATATCAGTCTATCACACTACACTGTAATAGTACAATATTCCACTTTAAGTGCCATGACAACATCCTACAAAATCTTGGGATTTGTGGTTTTGGAATTTTTGAATTCTCAACCAGAGTTCTTGATCCTCAATAAACTACGAATAACACCATTCCACAGGCTGTTATTAAAGTAGAAAATAGCGCTATAATTGTGTACGGTTGGCCCTCTGTGTTCATGGATTCAATAATTCGTGGCTTGAAATGTTCCAAAATCTTAATTTGCCCATTTTCTATAAGGGTCATTCTTGGTATAGATTTTAGTACCCAAGGTCCTGGAACCAAACCCCAGTGGATCCCAGGGATTCCCCCATAGTGTGATAAGGAGCTTAGCGAAGTGATTTTCTGCAGTTCTCATGTAAACCTTTGCTTTTGCAACTGCACCTGCAGTTTCTCTAAGCTTGTCTTTGAATGGAGAGGGAAAAGGTAAAATATGTATATTTTGGGCTGAATCTATCTTAACTTTAAATTACCATTCGGCTAATGTTCACATGCTGATTGTATATGCATGTCAACAGAAAGACATGCAAACATGGTTTTTAAGTGCTTCTGACTTACCATACTTATAAACTCTGGCAACCATTTATGTTTTAACATTCTTCTGAATCATAAATAATTCCTATTTATTTTGAGAATGCTTAGGAATGCATATGTTCTGAAGCATTTGAAATGAGTGGTCTCTAATACTACAAAATGGATTTTTCTCTGTCTGTAGTAGTTTAGCATGAGTGTGACAAAACAATCTGATCAAAGCTTTTAAATTTTTTCTTATACTACTAATTTTCTAAGTAGTTTCTTATACTACTAATGATTTTAAACATAGAAGTGGACCAATTCCTTCTATCCTTAGCTATTGCCTTTAGGAAATTTGTGAAGGATTTTTGTGTATCAGTAGGAAGTGATCTGTATCATAACATACATGAAGAAATAGTGTTTTAGAAAAAAACTCCCAGATTCTGTGTTTTATTATAACCAAGAATTGTGTGTCTGCCCATGGATTCCGCCAGTTCAACAAAATGCTGTGCCACCTGAGTTTGTTTGAATTATATATTATATTAAAAGATACTGATTTTCCTCACTTTTACCTCCTTCAGGTGCCTTCCTCAGATTTGGAAACCAAAGATTAGAGAAAACATCTGTCAAGCTGGAATGTTAGTTTCACTTTTCGAGACCTCTGGATCAGAAAGCATAAAGGGGTAATACAAACTCACTGAAGATTATAGTTGCAAACTCTTCAGGAATAGTTTTTCTAGAACTTCTGTGTGGGTATTCCTTCCGCGTCGTCACCATGAATGTGACAAGCTTGTTCTCCTTTACAAGCCCAGCTGTTAAGAGACTGCTGGGATGGAAGCAAGGAGACGAAGAGGAAAAATGGGCAGAAAAGGCTGTCGATGCTCTAGTTAAGAAGCTGAAGAAGAAAAAAGGAGCCATGGAAGAGTTAGAGAAAGCATTGAGTTGTCCAGGTCAGCCCAGCAACTGTGTCACTATTCCCCGTTCATTAGATGGCCGGCTCCAGGTCTCCCATCGGAAAGGGCTACCACATGTGATTTATTGCCGTGTGTGGCGCTGGCCAGATCTGCAGAGTCATCATGAACTTAAACCACTGGAATGCTGTGAGTTTCCCTTTGGTTCAAAGCAGAAGGAAGTTTGCATCAACCCCTATCATTACAAGCGAGTGGAAAGTCCAGGTACGTACATACTTTCATTATATCTTCTTCCCACAACTCCTCACTGTGCCCTAATTTGTTGCATATACACATCTTGTCCAGGTGGTTCAGTTTCAATTGCTCAAAGCAACAGCGTGCTGAACTAGAGAAATGAATTGTACAATTCAGTAAGTGTGTTGTTTCTTCACTTAAGATAGAAGCCTGTGTGTATACATGCATGTTCCTTCAAGTTACTTGTTGACATAGGGTGACTCCAGCAATATATAGGCAAGGAATACTCAGAGATACTAAATCGCTTTCCTTAGAAATTTAGCTCTCAATAATATCTTTACAGCCCCCATCCAAGTTTCTGTCTGCCTGCCCTCTGCTTAGATTTAGTGTTTGTGTTTTCAAATAGCCTTTGAGTACTCAGTGTATGAACTCGTACAGTACATAACTCTTAATAGCAATTGTGTCCGAATTATGCATGACTGGAGTCTATAAGGAGGTGTTATAAAATACTGTGCAATTCTACTTTGATAATTCAAGAAGTTAATAATATCTGTTTCTAGAGGAATAAATGAAAATAAACATTCATGGCAATGACCTTTACCAATGTTTTCTGCTGAGCAATGAAGTAAATGTGCTGCTTGGATAACATCCATAGTAGTATCGGGAACACTGACTTCAATATAAGTGTTGGATGCATTCATTTTCAGGATAAAGCTTATTGGAAATCTATTCTTGTCTATCCCATTTAGGTAATTAGCTTGTATTCTTACAAAATTGTTTAACAGCAGTGTGCCAAACTGGGTGGGAGAAAAGAGACAGTTAGAAAGAAGAATTACAGAGAGATTCTAGTGTCCCAGTTGCTTGTTTGTATACATAGATGTACTGTAAAAGATATTTTTAGGGTGGTCGCTACAAAAACTGATGATGCATCAGCTGGAAAGCTTGAAACGGTAAGCTGTAGCTGGTGGGAAGGCATAACTTTTAACTGGAAATTCAAAGCTTGGAGAATCCGAGCTTTGTCAGCATGCTTCCTGGTAAGCTGCTGCCTATATGTGGTGATAGGAAGGAGTGATGGGGGAAGCGTGTCGTCATCTGCAAACACTCCAGCACAATTGTCAGAAAGAAGTGCCTTGTGCAGGCATGTCTGTAATAGCTAACTGTAACTGACTATGCAAAATTGTTTGTGTGCTGAATACACAATAGTGTTATAGTTAAAGGGTGAAGCCAAAAGTATCTGGCTGTCTTTTGATAAATATTAAATCTACCTTTGAATCTGATGGAAGAATATATTTTGTGAAAGGAATGGATAGGTTCTAACTGTGGTGATATAATGGTTATTCATCTGGAGCTGTAAATGTGAACTCTGGCCACATTTCTAAAGGTATTTTACACATAGCTACATTTTCTCCTGAAAAGATATAAAGCTAATTATTCTCTTATTACAGAATCCACACAGACCTGTTGAATATCTTAATGTTGCAGTCTTTCAAATAATTGTGTTTAATGTATTCAAATCCTTAGCCTAGGTTTCCATTGTGACTGTATTTTTAACTTAATAATTTAAATTGCTAGACAGAGGTGTGTTTTAATCAGATTCTTAAGACTTGATTCACTTAAAATACACCCTTTTAGTCTTACTATTGGCCTTAAATGGCAAAGGAAGAAGCAAGCGATTTAGCTAATTTGCTCAACTGATCTGAACATTATATGGCATTATTAGTTAATTGGATTTACCCATTGCTTACAACTTGGCTCCCTTACAATTTCCTTAATATAGCTATACACTCTTTCATACTACAGGTATAGTTTCCTTACTGTGTATTTCAAAATTGGAGTTCTCCTCCATTACTGACAGAGTTTCTCTAACAATTTCCTAGTATAAAGAGCTCCAACCGGCAAATTTCTTAACAGAGAGTTGGGATTTTGAGGATTTCTGCACATAAGTTTAAGGCATTACCAAGTGCTATAATGAGAAGTTGGCTGTCTCCTTGGAATATCTGTGTGCCATGCAAGTACCGGTCCTTTTTTTTTTTTTTTTGCATAGGATGATAATTCTTCTCAACTGGGTGAAAAGCTGAACACAGTAAGGATGGGGTTTAGATGGCAAAGTCTTGATTGCAACTCAGTTGCGTAAGGTATTGAAGGAACTTTAAAGGTGTTGAAGAAGGAACTAGCAGAAGTCATTTCAGAACTGTCAGATTAATCTTTGAGAATTCTTGGAGAACAGAAGAAGTCCCAGCAGACTGGAGGAGGGCAAATGTTGTCCCTATCTTTAAGAAGGGGAAAAAAAGAGGACCCAAATAATTACCGTCCAGTCACCCTGACATCAATACCAGGAAGGATTCTGGAGCAGATCTTTAAGGAGGCAGTCTGCAATCGTTTAGAAAGAAATGTTGTGATTATTAAAATTCAACACGGGTTTCCCAAAAACAAGTCATGGCAGACTAATCTTATCTCCCCCCCTCCCAATAGAGTTATAAGTTTGGTAGATGCAGGGAATGCTGTGGATGTGGCATATCTCAATTTCAGTAAGGCATTTGACAAGGTCCCCCTTGACCTTCTTGCAAACAAACTAGTAAATGTGGGCTAGACAATACTCCTATTAGATGGATTTGTAATTTATTAAGCAACAGAATCCAAAAGGATGCTCACCAATGTTTCTTCTTCATCCTTGAAAGAAGTAACTAGTGAAGTGCTGCAGCCTGCTGTCCTAGGCCCAGTACTGTTCAACAACACTATTAATGATTTAGGTGAAGGTTTAGAGGGCATGCTTACCAAGTTTGCAGATTACACCAAATTAGGAAGGATAGATAATACTCCAGATGACAGGATCAGAATTCATAGAATCATAGAAGTGGAAGAGACCCCATGGGCCATCCAATCCAGCCCCCTGCCAAGTAGCAGGAAGATGACATTCAAAGCACCCCTGAGAAATGGCCATTCAGCCTCTACTTAAAAGCCTCCAAAGAAGGAGCCTCCTCCACACTCCTGGGCAGAGAGTTCTAGAGCTAAACAGCTTTCATAGTGAGGAAGTTCTTCCTAATGTTCAGGTGGAATCTCCTTTCCTGTAGTCTGAAGCCATTGTTCCGTGTCCTAGTCTCCAGGGCAGCAGAAAACAGGCTTTCTCCCTCCTCTCTATGACTTCCCCTCACATATTTATACATGGCTATCATGTCTCCTCTCCTCTCAGCCTTCTTTTCTTCAGGCTAAACATACCCAGCTCTTTAAGCCGCTCTTCATAGGGCTTGTTCTCCAGACCCTTGATCATTTTAGTCACCCTCCTCTGGACGCTTTCCAGCTTGTCAACATCTCCTTAAATTGCGGTGCCCAGAATTGGACACAGTATTCCAGGTGTGGTCTGACTAAGGCAGAGGGGTAGCATGACTTCCCTGGATCTAGACACTATAATCCTATTTATGCAGGCCAAAATCCCATTGGCTTTTTTTGCTGCCACATCACATTGTTGGCTCATGTTTAATTTGCTGTCCACGAAGACTCCAATATCTTTTTCACACATACTGCTGTCGAGCCAGGCATCCCCCATTTTGTATCTTTGCATTTAATTTTTTCTGCCTGTGGAGTATCTTGCATTTGTCCCTGTTGAACTTCATTTTGTTAGTTTCAGCCCATCTCTAATCTGTTAAGATTGTTTTGGATTCTGCTCCTGTCTTCTGGAGTATTAGCTATCCCTCCCAGTTTGTTGTCATCTGCACACTTGATGATCATGCCTTCTAGCCCTTCATCTAAGTCATTAATAAAGATGTTGAACAGAACCGGGCCCAGGACGGAACCCTGCAGCACTCCACTCGTGACTTCTTTCCAGGATGAAGAAGACGCACTGGTGAGCATTCTTTGGGTTCGTTCACTTAGCCAATTACAGATCCACCTAACCGTAGTTTTGCCTAGCCCACTTTTGACTAGTTTGTTTGCCAGAAGGTCATGGGGAACCTTGTCGAAGGCCTTATTGAAATCCAGATACGCTACATCCATGGCTTTCCCCGCATCTACGCATCTCGTAACTCTATCAAAAAAAGAGATCAGATTAGTCTGGCATGATTTCTTTTTAATAAATCAAAATGATCTTAACAGATTAGAAAGCTGTGCCAAAACTAACAAAATGTATTTCAACAAGGAGAAATGTAGGATACTACACTTACGCAGAAAAGATGAAATGCAAAGATACAGGATGACTGACGTCGGGCTCAACAACAATCCATGTGAAAAGGATCTTGGAGTGTTACTGGATAGGTTGAACTTGAGCCAACACTGTGATGCAGCATTTAAAAAACCAATGGGATTTTGGGCTGCATTAAATGAAGTATAGTGTTTAGATTAAGGGAAATAATGGTGCCTCTCGCTTCTGCTTTGGTCAAGCCTTACCTGGAATACTGTGTCCAATTCTGGGCACCATAATTGAATAGAGATGTTGACAAGCTGAAAAGTGTCCAGACCAAGGTGACTAAAATGATCAAAGGTCTGGAGACCATCCCCTCTAAGGACTGGCTTAAAGAGCTGAGTATGCTTAGCCTTCAGAAGAGAAGAGCGAGAGGAGACATGATAACCATGTATAAATATTTGAAAATATGTCATAAGGAAGAGGGAGCAGGCTTGTTTTCTACTTTCCTGAAGACTAAAACTCTAAAACCACATGATTGATGGGGAGCTTGCAGCAATTAAATATATTTATTTATTTATCTATTGTGTCAGAAGTGAACCAAGGGTACAAGTTTTGATGCATTTGAAAACACAAGCAAAGTTTTAAAAAACTTAAAGATATTGCCAATGTCTGGTTGCTTTGCAAATGTCATATAAGAGATTAAGAAATAGTTTGTCACCTTCTTGATGAAAAATCTAGCAGAAGGTGGTCACTAAAGGCTAAAGTGTGGTTAGCTGCAATTTTTTTTTTACTTTTTAGAGTATTTCAGACTTTTGGATAAAAGAGACTCCACCAACTGTAACCAACTTACGTCACGTTACAAGGATTTTTATTCAGTGCTTTAGCATTGCTTAATGGATGACAATCCATGAACATCAAATGTATGGTACATAATAAAATGCAAAGTTCAAAAGCAATGAAATATAAATATTTTATTAGCGTGTGTGTGTATGTATGAGAGTGGATTTCCATATTATAGTGGGCTAAGAGATGGGGAAGATTATTATTTACTGAGGTGCAACAGAAAGCATACAGGAATATTCAAATTATTCCACAAGAAGTTAATCTCAACTTTTTCTGCTCTGACCATATAAATACAAAAGTGCTGGGCTGATTATCACATACTGTAGTTTTAATTATGTATTTTTCTACTACCTAATGGTAGTATTAATCTTAGTAACACATCCATTTCTGCAGTGCTTTTGTCTTGTCCGGTGCTTTGGAAATGTCTGACTGGTTTCTGGAAATTACAGTTTTTAAAAAGCCAGTTTTTAAAGCTCTTTTTTGTGTGTTTTTTTTTAAAACAAATTAAGCCATGGTATGTTTGAGTTTAAGCTTGGATGATGAAATTCTGTGCTTTCTTATGTGAACATGCTGTTCAAATCAATTGAAAAGGTTAGGTTTGAAGTAGGCTGTGCAATATGAGGCCCTCACAATGTTGCTGGGGGTGACTCAATAGTTAATAGTGAGAGAAGTCCCAGTCCAACGAGTAACAGGTTCCCTATCCCTGGGTTAGCATTTTGTTTCTGGAGATAAACAGGATGCAGCTGCCATTGAAAGCTGTTGGAAACGTGCAATACCTTCACACAACAGGCTATATAACCACATACAGAGCCTGGCTAATGCAGCGTCCATCCTTTTACCTCAAAACCTGGAAGAACTCCACTTGATATTCCCTGGACTGTTTCTGACCAGCTGGCAATGCTATACTTGAAGAGTAGCAGGAGTGAATAGACCAGTTGTGTGTTGGTCTCCCTTGCTACCAGCATTATTTTTGGAAGGGAATGTTGGACAGTAATAGACTTGACAGGATAGAGAGGGGATGATACAATAAAGAACAAGGGGGAGTGAGAAGCTTGTGCTACTCTGAGAGAAATGCAAAGAAAAATAAACTCTTTGCATCAAAATGACAATTTTCAAATACAATAGAGTGTCACTTATCCAACAAACGGGCCGGCAGAATGTTGGATGAGCGAAAATGTTGGATAATAAGGTGGGATTAAGGAAAAGCCTATTAAACACCAAATTATGTTATGATTTTATAAATTAAGCACCAAAACATCATGCTTTACAACAAATGGATAGAAAAAGCAGTTCAGTACATGATAATGTTATGTAATAATTACTGTATTTATGAATTTAGCACCAAAATTTCACAATTTATTGAAAAATGGACTACAAAAACATTGACTACTAAAAGGCAAACTGTGTTGGATAATACAGAACCTTGGATAAGCGGAGCTTGGATAAGCGAGACTCTATAAAGGTAAAGGTTTTCCCCTGACGTTAAGTCCAGTCGTGACCGACTCTGGGGGTTGGTGCTCATCTCCATTTCTAAGCCGAAGAGCTGGCGTTGTCCGTAGATACCTCCAAGTCATGTCATGACTGCATGGAGCACCATTACTTTCCCGCTGGAGCGGTACCTATTTATCTACTCACATTGGCATGTTTTCGAACTGCTAGGTTGGCAGGAGCTGGGGCTAACAGCGGGCGCTCATTTTGCTCCTAAGATTTGAACCTGGGACCTTTCGGTCTGCAAGTTCAGCAGCTCAGTGCTTTAACACTGTGTTAGATATCCTTCCATAATTCAGGAGAAAAAAATTCCTTCACTTGCAGAGAAGACGCACAGATTGATTTAACAGGACTAACTTAAATTTAGATGTAGGCAGACAGTAGATTTGTAGGTAATTTTGCAGTAACGCATCTAGGGTTTCTATCTAATAGTAGCTTAAAAACAACGACACAACCTCCCCGAACCAGGTACTATCTGATCTGGTATATTTCACATAATTTGTAAAGTAGTGAATTTCCTTCGTGGAGTTTTTGATTCAGTAGACTTAGCACACTGAGTCTCCCAGACCTTTGCCATTCCAAAATATGCAGTCTAGTGACGGGCAGTCTGTGGGTGGGTTTCCATGGTCTCCAGAGTCAATGTTCAATGCTCAAACCACTATATCATGCTGACCTTTTTGGAATAAGTTGCAGAAAGAAAATATTTGTAGATGTTACCATTCAATAATATACCCAGTCTAAAGCACATACTCAAGTATAGGTCGACGCCATGAATAAATTTATGGCAGGATTTGGGGCTATAACTCTGGATTTTGATATGCCTCTTAGATAAATCAAGGGTCATTCCATGGAGGGGGGAAAGTGTCAGAATATCTTAGAAATGCCAGTTAGTTGCCCCTGGCTGCTTCCACTGTCATTTCCCCATCAGAGCATTCAAAAAGGCCAGAAGCTGCTTTTTTTAGGGTTCTCCCAGGACAAACTAAGCTCTTGCCACTCTTCTTAGAAAAGGGGATGATTCCTTTTTTGATAAAAGTTAAGGTACAGTACTCACATTGACCCATAAATAAGGTGAGCCAGTTTTTTTGGTTTGATTTTTTGACTAAAATGTCTAGACTTATACTTGAGTATATAGGGTAAACATTTAGTTTTATGAATTTGGCAGGAGATAGCAGTGGTTCTCAAACTGGGGTCCCCAGATGTTTTGGGCCTTCAACTCCCAGAAATACTAACAGCTGGTAAACTGGCTGGGATTTCTGGGAGTTGTAGGCCAAAAACATCTCGGGACCCCAGGTTGAGAACCACTGAGATAGAGGGAAGCAGAGTGAGATGAAGCTGAGCAAAAGTAGGCAAAGTAGTTTGGCCTTTGAGCTAGGTGTTTTACTCTCTACCACATATGTCATGTGCATTTGGTACTGATTGGACCCCTCTATCCTTATTTATTAATGAAAAAGAAAATAACTTTGATTTGCATGCCAGGGATCATACACAAAGATGCAGAAGATTAGTAATCCAAGTTTTATTATATGTACACATGGGTAGACTAGGCAGCTACAAAGAGGACACCGTTGCAGGGCTTGAATATAGCCTTACCATAGCCGCCAATCACAAATTAGTTTCATTAGAGTCAGACAAGTCTGGAGTTCTTATCCACAACAATAACATTTGCAACTGACCATAATTCATTCATAATTGTCCTTCACACCGAAAAATATTTAGCACTTTTTGCTAGATGAACAAAACTTGGATGGGCTAAAGAATTGTGTAAGATCAAGGTTGAACAAACTAGTGCCCTCCAAATGTTTGAAAGCCTATTCTAAATAATATCATTACAATGGAAGATCATTCCCATGAATCTACAGGCTGCCCTTGCCCAAATGTCATTGACCAAGATTCAATGGCCAGTGGGTATTGTAACCTAAAATACCTACGTTTTGACAGTACCGTGTTTCCCCGAAAATAAGACAGTGTCTTATATTAATTTTAGATCCCAAAGATGCTCTAGGTCTTATTTTCAGGGGATGTCTTTATTTTTCCATGAAGAAGAATTCACATTTATTGTTGAACAAAAAAATGAACATTTATTATATACTGTACAGTAGTTGTCATCACAAACCAGCATAACGAGACAAACTGTGAATCCTATCAAGAATTTCTTGTTACTACAATTATTTCCATATACAATACTCTATGGTAGGTACATTTACCGATCCTGCCTGCTCTGGTGTTCTGTTAGACGGGCATGCTTCCAAACAAAAACTTTGCTAGGTCTTACTTTTGGGGGAGGCCTTATATTTAGCAATTCAGCAAAACCTCTAGTAGGTCTTATTTTCTGGGGATGTCTTATTTTAGGGGAAACAGGGTACTGAAAGTTATGAGAGGAGAGAAATGCAGCCCTTGCAGAGCTTTCCCTTACAATTCAAGGAAGGAAAGAGTTAACACCTCTCCAGCTGTATCCTCCAAGGTCTTGTAGCTCTCCAAAGAGCAGATCTGGGCTTCTAGATTACTTTATAGCAACAGGTGTGCTTGGCTTAACCCAGCAAAGTCTTGCTGTCTCTTCAATTAGGCTCTTCCCTTGGGTTGGCAGCTACCTCTGAGATCAGCCTCCTTTCCCCGCTGTGCTGAATTTTGGCAATTTATTTTGTACAGTAGAGGTGTCTGACTTGATCAAGCTAACTTCTAACAGGCATATATACATAGAGTCACAGTGTGCTTTCCCTGAACTAACTACTGGCAGGTTTTTCATTTAGCGGGTTAGGGTGGGGGTTGCTTTTCCTTTAAGGCTGCTATTATAATATCTAAAACATTGAAGACCTTGTCTTGTACCTTAATGATATGGATTTGAGTTGGTGCAAGGAAACCTAGCACAGTAATAGAGGGAAGTTACACTCAGGGAAATGTCTTTTACACAGTATGTTTACACAGGTACAGGAACTCCCATAAAGGAAATGGGATAGTGGTTCTTCTTATTCCAATAAGAATATTGGAAAAGTTGTGGTTTTAGATAACAATACAGGTAAAGGTCACTTATCCGAAATGCTTGTGACAAGAAGTGTTACATATTTTGGAACCCCTACATATGCATAATAAGATACCTTGGAGATGAGACCCAAGTCTAAACATGAAATTCATTCATGTTTCATAAGCACATCATATACATAGCCTGAAGGTAATTTTATAGACAGTATTTTAATAGTGTTGTTCATGAAACAAATTTTGTGTATGTGGAACTATCAGAAAGCAAAACTTTATCTCAGACACATATGTGGACAATTTGCGGGTTTGGTGTATTTTGAAATTCCAGGTAAGGGATACTCAATCTGTACAAAAAAAATCTAGCAACCATTTGTAGTCCAAAGGAGTAATATTGCCGTCTAAATCCAATTGCTACCAACAATCAAATGCCCAAGAATAAGAAGGGGTTCTCATGACTTGATTGTTAAGCGTACAACAAATTATATAAGTAGGTTGGAATACAAGTGTGCCATTTCTTAAGGCAAGTTCATGTTAAGAACTTTTGCTAGCTCTAGCACCCAAGTGACTACTGATTTACATGTTTCCTTCTGAACGGAGTTCCTAGCAGTACCAAGAAACTGCTGGGAATCTCCAGTGTTTTTTTTTAAGAAGGAAAACTTAAAACAATACACATTTTGGCATTCTTGCACAATATGGGAGAATTAAATTAGTGTGTTGATGAGTATGAGCTGTTGAGGAAAAAATCATACCAGAAGTGACCCTCTCTCTGCCCTTTGTCTGTAGTTTATGTGGAAAATCCAATGCCTCTGTGCCCTTGGAAAGTCTGATTAGCAGTCCAAAAGACATGCTGCAGATTCTCTTCCAGATATTTGAGAAAAGCACGAACTCCATGGCTTGGAACAAGGGTTCATAGGCCATTATTTTAAAAAATGACAACGAGTGATAGAGATGTAGTTCTTTTCAGTAACAGATTTAGGAGATTTGAGGAGCAGGTATGCAGTGTTTTGATTCCTTGAAGGAATTAAAGGAAAGATATTTAAAACCTGAAGGGGGGCACTGGTGGACCTCCAGGTATTTTTGCACTGTAATTCCTGTCATCCCTCATTACTTGCTATGCACTAGGGCTAATGGGAGTTGCAGGCCCAACACCCACTTCTGCTTAAAATAATAGCAGGTATCATTTTTAAACAAGACTTTGTTTGTGGAAGAGGCGGAAGTGACCGAATTTATTTATTTATTTCCAGCATTTCTACTCCGCCCTTCTCACCCGGGGGGACTCAGGGCAGCTTACAGCAGTTGGCAAATTAATGCCTAAAATACAATTATAACTCAAAATGCTACATACAATTAATTAAAACTGTTAAATACATTATAAAACTAAAAACATATGTGGTTAATTCAATTCATCCAAAATCCTCATGCTTCAGCCTTGCAATGGACCATGTCGACTTGACGTTTACTCATGAAAAGCTTGAGCACACAACCATGTTTTTACAGCTTTTCTGAAGCCCAAAAGGGTTGGGGCTTGTTGGATATTTCTCAGGAGGGTGTTCCACAGCTGGGGAGCCACCACCAAGAAGGCCCTTGCAAGGCCGGTGGGACCGAGAGCAGGGCCTCTCTGGATGATCTTAGGGATCTTGTTAGCTGATAGGAGGAGATATGTTCGGACAAGTAAATGAATTAAAAATTGAGTATCTCTGCTTGGGTGTGAAGTTGACTAGGTAGCTTTCTGTAAGTTACTTTTGTTCATCAAGGATAAAGGGCACATTGCTGGGGTGGTTGGGAGGGGGGATTGTGTGTTTTAAAATGCAGTTCAATTGTATTTATTGTATTTTATTTGTATTTTTAACTGAACACACATATACTGTTTAATTGTTTTGTTTATTTTTGTATTTCCTTTGTTTTAAATTGATCAATGTGTCTGGCTGTTAGTTATCTTGAATCAGGATATAGATCAGACATGGGCAAACTTCAGCCCACCAGGTGTTTTGGACTTCAACTCCCACAATTCCTATCAGCCTACTGGCTGGGTTGTTATGTGTTATTTGGGCTGTATGGCCATGTTCCAGAAGTATTCTCTCCTGATGTTTCGCCCACATCTATGGCAGGCATTCTAGGAGGTTGTGAGGGATATTGTGAGGTGTATACCGGCTGTTAGGAATTGTGGGAGTTGCAGTTCAAAAAACCTGGCGGGTCAAAGTTTGTCCATGCCTGGTATAGATAAAGTGAAGAAGAAGAAGAATCAATTGTATTGTATAGAAGGATTGTGGGAAGGGGCAAGAAGCTATATCATGATGCACTTAGTTGTTTTTGCATATGCTGTCAGTGGAATTTACATGAAATAGCTGTTTTTCTCCACTATACTCCTGCCTCCACTCGATTGCTTGGTAATATTACTTTTTTTAGGCCACAACTTGCAGAATGGCTCAGTTTGTGTGTAATTTTCCAAGCTATGCCATTGGCCTAGATCATTTCCAAACACCTTCTAAACGGCCTTTCTCTTCGAAGCTGAGGTTTAGCTGTAGTGGGGGTAGGGGACTCACCAAACTTGTCTGATATCAAGATATCTACAAACTTTGGGTGGTCAGAATACATGGCTATCAAAATCAGGCTATTCCATATTCCTTAACATTCTTGCACCTCTGCAGGTAGGTATAGACTAGCTTCTGCATCACAGCTCTTTCATCTTTTGAGAACATCCCTTCAGTGGCTGGTTGTGAAGCCCATACCTGATTATATAGAATTTCTCAATCCATACCAGGACTAGCAAAATACAGGACTTAAATTAGTTGATCTGAGCACATCTATTTCTTTGATGGCTACTCTTGTCTCCAGAAAGTAACAGAGATTGTAGCACTATTTCTGCCTTTCTCCAGATCCATATCAAAGACACACACAAGGAGTTCCCTTGACATCCTCATCCAAGGCCACTATGGCCATGGTGAAACTACATTTTGATCTCTGCTTTTCAGTGCCAGACAAAAATAGTATTTTCTAGGGAAAGGGAGAGGGTTGGTTATGGTTCTCCCTGCAATCTTGAATTTTGCCCTGCAATTTTCTAAATGCACTGTTCTGTTTTTAGTCAACAGGTGCAGTAAAACCAGTTTTAGCTGCATTATTATTATTGTATTGATTGTTTTAGTAGCTGACTACTCTTGAAAGAATAATTTCACAGGGCAGAGTGGAATGTAATATATATTTAACATCAGCAGTCAAAGGCCTTGTGGAAATAGCTTTCTCTATAGATTGCATTGTGATAGGGAGAAAAGATAATGTTTTGGTTCCAGACTGAGTTATGCTTTGTGTAGACCTAGTGAAATTAATGAGATTTGGCCATAATCCCTTAAATCCTGTGGATTTCATTGGGTCTGTTCTAAACATGATGTAAGCCTGGATCTAACCCAACTTCAAGAGTTCCAGCTTTACTTCAGTCTTCATGAGTAGAGATGCTAAACCAGTGAAGTAAGATTCAGGTTGCAATTCTGTGGACATCTGGAAGTAAGTGTGGTTGATCAGAGGGATTTAATTTCTGAGTTTACAAAGGCAGGAATGGCTGCATGGTTCTTATGTTTGCATGCATACCACTTCTTCCCTAAAAAAATAATTATATAAGACTCGCCACCATCCAGTAAGGGATAAAACACACTTTTGAATAGTGGTTCTGTATTATCTCTAAAGCATAGACTGCACAATATAATGTTGGAAATATTTCAGAAATAAAGCGAACTGACAAAGTTAAACTAGCAAACTTTAATGTTAACCTTCTAGCCATTGCTGAAGTTAAAAATAATCTTTCAGCTGTTGTCTCTTTGCTCCATTCATGGCCTTTGTAGTGCTATCATTGTATTAAGTGGAATTTTCTCATCAGCAACATTTAGGTTCACAAACTACAAAGTAGTTCAAAAGATGCTGAATGTGCTAAAAGCAATAATGTTTGCAATCATTTTATAAAACACTGTTTCGCAAATAAAACGACCAGGCAGCAAGTTCCTTTTCTTCTCCATGCCCACCCAGCAACTACCTTTTCCCCAGCTGCTGTGAAAACTGAACCATGGCTTTGGGACCCTGACAGGCAGTGTGTCCACTAAGAATTTTAGTTATGTAGTAACTGGATACTAGGAGGTTTCTGGCTTTGACCTCCTTGTTCCTAGAACGTAGTTATCATCGACCAAATATGTAATTATTATTGCACCCCTATACAGAACAATCTTCCTGTCTACTGTAAGTATGGTCTTGTGAACAAAGGCTGAAATCTTCTGATTTTTCTCTCTCTCCATCTCTTTCTAGTTCTTCCTCCGGTGCTTGTACCCAGGCACAGTGAATACAACCCACAGCACAGTCTTCTGGCTCAGTTTCGCAACCTTGGGCAAAATGAACCTCACATGCCGCACAATGCTACTTTTCCAGACTCTTTCCAGCAGCCCAACAGCCATCCATTTCCTCATTCACCCAACAGCAGCTACCCAAACTCCCCTGGAAGCAGTAGTGGCACTTATCCTCATTCGCCTGCCAGTTCGGACCCAGGAAGTCCTTTCCAGATGCCAGGTAAGCTTCCCCCTAAGAGATACTGGCCACAAGTTCTACTATGTTGAAAATTTTGGTCTACTCATAAAACTCAAGGCAACAACTGTTTGTGTGGATGTTTGCTTTTGGGGAGTTTAAAAATGACTCATGTGACTAAGAGGAGGTATGTGTCAATGAACAAAATAAACTAGACTAGTTCTGGAAGGAAGCCTAGCCTTGATTTTGTCCAGCATTACTCATTTCCTAGTTGATATGCTTTAATTTTTTATGACTGTTCCTTGCCTTCCATACCTGAAGCATATTTAATTTGGTGCAAACCAGCATTAGGTATTGTTTAGTGCTTGGGGAAGACAGCATAAGAAGAACATGACAAATGTATGCAAATATTGCCTGAAATCTTGTTCCTGCAGGATTCTGTTATTGGTTAAACACCTAAATTTGTAGACCACCTTCTGCTGATCATTTTCTCCAACCTTAGTCACAATTTTTGATTGACTTTTATCCCATTTGCTTCTGGTTGTCCCTTCAAGAGCAAACTGTAGCATGTTTCCTCAACCATAAAAGAATGATTTGTATGTTTGCCTTCTTGAAGAGTAAAGGGAGGCTCAATACAGAAAAATGAACAGTTGGAAATATAAGTGGCTTCCTTGGGTTATCAAGTGAGCAGAGACTATAGTTTGACTTGACACACCATTTTCTACTTAATGTGAATGTAAAAATAAGAAATAATCTCTGTGGGCTTTTTTTTTTTTTTTTACATTTAGCTGATACTCCTCCTCCTGCTTACCTACCTCCAGATGATCAAATGACACAGGATGGGACACAGCCAATGGACACCAACATGATGGCACCTTCAATTCCTCCAGAAGTAAACAGAGGAGGTGAAACTTTATTTCTCTCTTTATATATTATATCTATATATATAAAAATATATAAATTATATGTACAGTAGAGTCTCACTTATCCAAGCTAAACGGGCCGGCAGAAGATTGGATAAGCAAATATTTTGGATAATAAGGAGGGATTAAGGAAAAGCCTATTAAACATCAAATTAGGTTATGATTTTACAAATTAAGCACCAAAACATCATGTTATACAACAAATTTGACAGAAAAAGCAGTTCAATACGCAGTAATGTTATGTAATAATTACTGTATTTACGAATTTAGCACCAAAATATCACGATATATTGAAAACATTGACTACAAAAATGGCTTGGATAATCCAGAACCTTGAATAAGCGAGGCTTGGATAAGTGAGACTCTACTGTATATAGATAAACAAACCCTATTAATATGTGTGGTTGGTGAGAAAATATGATCCTGCACTAATATGGAGCACATAGCTGTGGATAATCTTCCCTCAGGTGCTCCTGGGAACAAGTCCTGAAAACCAGTATGCCAACCAAACTTATGTTGGCATTCTGTGGACACTCCAGTCCACAACTGCAAGCAGATGGCTCAGACAGGCACAATGTGCATATTATGTCATCAAGATTAGATATGCAGCCACCTGGATAACTTGGCTACTGCTCAGCCTTATGAGCAGCTTCAATAGATTTGATAAATAAGAGTGGGCAGTAACCTTTTGGCAGAGGTAACTTTTAATTCCTGCTATAAATCTCACTCTCAGTAGGAAACACTGTCTTATGCCAGCTTTGTTGATAGGTTTAGGTTATGTCGTTCTTGCAGCAGTAAGCAGATTTATGGATTTTTTATCTGACTCTTCTGTTCTGGAACTCTTGTATTCCTTAGGAATTCTCCCAGTGACTAGTATGTGTGTAGTTTGACTAAAAGGGTTTGCTTGGGTATTCTGGCTGCAATAAGTCAGTGTGAATTTGGTTCGGAAAACTGTCCAGGTATAGCAGGGCTAACCAAATACATAACCCATTCTTCCATGTTGGGTTATGCTTGAATTAGCTCCAGGTTGTATGGTATGGTTGTATAGTTGCAATGTGATATCTCAGGCAATGTGCTGTGAAGTGGGGTGTCTCAGGCTGGATCTACACTGCCCTATATCCCAGGATTTAATCCTAGATTATTTTCTTAACCCAGATTATCTGGCAATGTAGACTCATATAGTCCAGTTCAAAGCAGATAATCTGGGATCAGAACCTGGGATATAGGGCAGTGTAGATCCAGCCTCAGTCGATGCTCCCACAGTTTCATCTGTAAAGCATCCTGAAAAACCTGGGTCTGGGACCAGATTAAGCTTGTGGTATTTTAACAAATGGAAGTAGCAGCACTTTTTACTCCACTGATCCCTGTGCTCTTAATGGCAACCTCTCTGTGTCCTCCCTGTGGGTTTGGGGTTAGATATTTCCATCAGAGGGAAGCAAAGGCATGTACAGGACAGCTGAAGGAGGTTTCCCTTAGCACAGGAGTGGGAAAGCAGGATGCCTGACTGCTGGTAGCAAATGCAGCTATTCAGCACGGCAGAAGCTCCCTCCAGATCTTCTTCCCCCTGAATTTAATATCCTCCCTCCCCCTCTTTTATAGAGGGCAAAGCTATCGTAGTTTCCTTTATATTGACATTGTTTACCCCACACCTGTTTCCCTTGATTCTGTGAGCTGGCTTCTCTCCTCCCCTACCTCTGCCTGATACGTAGGGCTGCATTGTTTGTTTAATGGCCCTTTGGAAAGGTCTGCTGCAGTTCATGTTTACCAAGGGGCAGTCGCAGTAAACCTCAGTGCAAACGCTGTCTAGCTGCAGACGTTTAGAGGCCTGTTCTTTGTGAAGATTTGTTAGTCTTAAGAGATTTGACTTAACAAGCTGCATCCTGTCAGTGAAGTTGGGTAACTCCTATTGTTGGCTCATGCTGGGAAATGGAGAGACAAAACGCACCTGCTCGGCATGACTTAAGGCAAATGTGAGGAAGTTAGTATGAAATCTGTGTGAGAGAGATATGATTTCACTCGGCAGGAATGGCCAGCTGGCAGGATTTCTTCCTGAGTTTGAGAACTAGGGCAAAACTGCGTAGCTTTAATAGTTACTGGCATCTTGCTGCGAAGAGTGCACCCACTTACTAATAATCAAAGGCTCCCTTACAATGACTTGAAAGGATTAAGAACGCCACAGCTTGTTTGCATCAGCACTTCTTAGTATATCCCTGATAATAAGTGAACTGGACTTGGAGACAGTGGCTGGACGTAGATGCTGGCCACCCCACAGCTAATCCTCTTTTTTAGCTCATTCTGATGGTCTAAACCAGGGGTCCCCAAACTTTTTAAACAGGGGGCCAGTTCACAATCCTTTGGACTGTTGGAGGGCCAGACTATAGTTGGCCACCGAGCAATAATAATAATAATAATAACAACAATAACGACAATAATAATAAAGAGGGTTGGAAGAGACCCCTTGGGCCATTGAGTCCAATATCCTTCTGCCTTTGTGCACCGAAAGCACAAGCAAAGCACCCCTGAAAGATGGCCTCCCAGTCTCAATGTTAATAATAATAATAATAATAATGAGGGTTGGCCACTGAGCAATAATTAATAATAATAATAATAATAATAATAATAAAGAGGGTTGGAAGAGACCCCTTGGGCCATTGAGTCCAATATCCTTCTGCCTTTGTGCTCCAAAAGCACAAGCCAAGTACCCCTGACAGATGGCCACCCAGCCTCAATGTTAATAATAATAATAATAATAATAATAATAATAATAATAATAATAATAATAATAATTATAATAATATTAAGGGTTGTAAGAGACCCCTTGGGTCACTTACACCAACCCCGTTCTGCCCTTGTGCCGTGGGGGCCGGATAAATGGCTTTGATGGGCCGCATCCGGCCCCCGGGCCTTAGTTTGGGGACCCCTGGTCTAAACTGTACTTACGTCTATTGTTAATTATTTCTTTCCTCTAGCTCTTTATCTTGGATCAGACTTAAGTGTATTCTAAAGTATAGGGGCAGCACAGTATAGAAGCTGGTGCTGAGTTGGGAAGAGTTACCTTCTGAACAACAGAATCTTCCAGTTACCATTGGACAAGAGTGGCAAAATTCTAAACGTTACTATTGGATTATGACCTGTTAGGATCATAACCTATTGGGTAGAAGAATTTCAGAGGTGTTCCTTTAGTTTACTGGGTAATGGAAGATCACTGAGCACATAAATATCTTGTCTCTCAGTAGACAAATATTCAAGTAGACATCTGTAAAATGACTTGTTTGTTTTACTTATAAGTTCATGTATTTAAATATACCACTGCATTTCTTGTCAGGTTAAACTTTCAAACATTTCAGTTTGTATTTTTAACTTATAGTCTTTAACAGTCTCTTCAAAACTATATTGCTCTGTACAGCTCTCTTTCATAACAGTCTACTTCCAAGGGACTCAAGCCTCAACTGTCTTCTGACTCCTAACACTGGCTTCTATACTCAGACAGACTCAAGCCTCAAATGTCATCCTTTTAAACTGTATCCTAAACAGTGACTAAACCAGTCACATGGTCTGCAGCCCCTCCCACTGCTTTAAGTACATAGAGATAGGAAAACTGCAAACCAAATAAGACATTCACTTCAGGAAATAAACAGACACATTATAAAACAGACAAAACATTAAATAAAGGAGGCTTGAGAAGGTTACTATTTCCAACAGTTATAGTACAAAACCAATGTTTCAAGCTCTGGCTTTTTAATGCCAATCCACCACTATTTGACTTCTGGTCTACAGAACTTTTCCAGGAAATAAATTATAGTCATTGGGCACCAATATAGTGATCATCCCTGGCACATTGGGGGGAGGGGGATGGAAGAGCCAACTATTACATCAAAGAAAAAAATACAAAGACTAACTGTGGCTGGAACTTCAAGATTAGTAGAAATATACTGTGGTTGAGGAGGGAGGGAGGGAGGGAAAAATATAGGATGATTTGGAAGGCAAATGTTAAAGCAAAGTACTACTGTTGTGATTATGAATATAAAATCCAATAAATATATATATATAAAAACACAGTAAAAAAAAACATTATGGGTAAAGCCCTGCTAGTGCCTGATAGCAGATAGCTTTAAGAAGCACTGCCCTATAATACAGTAAAGAAGTCTGGGTCTTTTCTGCCTATGGTGAGGTGTTCTGTGGCATAATCATTGCCTTGACTCTTCTTCCAATTCCTTACTATAAATAGTATTGTTAATATATTTGATATCACATCTTTTTCTTCTTTCATCAGCTATTATTACAGTGTTCCATCACTACTTCGCAGTTCACTTTTTGTGTATTCACTGTTTTGCGGTTTTTCAATAAACTCTAAAAGACTATTATAAATCATAAAAAATTACAATTTACAGCCTAAAGAAGGGAGGAAGGAGAAGCCAAAGGGAGAGAAAAGGAGCCCAAGCTCAACGAGAGGAGAAGGAGGTGATTTATCAACACACGATTGGTTGATAAAGACTTAAAATAGTGTATAACTACTAAAGTAATGTATAAATATTAAAATAAATATAGTGTCCCTACTTCACAGATTTTAACTTATTTCAGGTGGTCCTGGAACCTAACCCCCGTGATAAGTGAGGGAACACTGTATATAATGATAATGGAGCTATATTAGGATTTCTTTCTATTTTAATGTTCATTATATCCTCTATTTCTCTAAATCCCTTTCCCCAAAAATTATTTACATATTTACAATGCCATCACATATGTATATATGTTCCCGCTTCTTGGCATCCTCTCCAGCAATTTTTGAGTGATTTTTATTTGTTTGCTATTTCTATTGGGGTTAGATACCACTTCCATGTGGAGCCCCCAGTGGCGCAGTGGTTACACCACTGAGCTGCTGAACTTGCTGGTCGAAAGGTTGGTGGTTCGAATCCAGGGAGAGCAGGGTGAGTTCCCGCTGTTAGCCCCAGCCTCTGCCAACCTAGGAGTGTGAAAACACATGCAAATGTGAATAGATCAATAGGTACCGCTTTGATGGGAAGGTAACGGCACCATGCAGTCTTGCCAGCCACATGACCTTGGAGGTGTCTTCGGGCAACGCCGGCTCTTCAGCTTAGAAATTAAGATGAGCATCAACCCCCAGAGTCGGACATGATTAGACATCATGTCAGGGGAAAACCTTTATCTTTACCTACTTGTCCTTAAATGTGCCCATATCTTATAGCAGGGACCCTTTTGAACAAAGCACTCCCTTTTTTTGTCCCAAGAGAATGTATACCTATTAAAAATAATAATAATGAAGTTTACATAAAAGCTGCCTGGAGTTGTTCTAGAGTGTGCATGTTTTTGTTCCTGGCATTTGTATTTCACCCAACTTCTAAGGGTCTTACAGTGGTTTAAGAAACTCTTTTATCCTTGCAGCGAGGGCAATAGATCTTGTAGCACAAATGACAATTCAAACACAGACCTCCCCCATTTGATACTGCTTAATCAGTATTAATATTACCACTTCCTTGCAACGCTTCAGGTATCACACTGATTGCCCAGATACCTGCTGCACTTCCTCTCGGCCTCCCCTCAGCATGGAAGTTTTCATTGTATTGCTAGCAAAGCTCCAAACGTATTAGATAATGGGGCATTGTGGTGGAACGACTTCTAATTAGCAGCTGCAGTGCCAGATTTCCAGCCCGCCTCCTTGGCTTCTTCAGTGATCTGAAGCCAAAGCCTACACACTGAAAATAAATAAATAAAACTTTAAAGCTCAGGAACTCATTAATTCCAGTGTCGCTGATTTCTGTTTTCCTTCTGTTGCAGATGTTCAGGCAGTTGCTTATGAAGAGCCGAAACACTGGTGCTCTATTGTCTACTATGAGCTCAACAACCGTGTTGGCGAAGCGTTTCATGCCTCTTCCACAAGCGTCTTGGTGGATGGCTTCACTGATCCTTCCAACAACAAGAATAGATTTTGCCTTGGGCTGCTCTCTAACGTTAATCGGAATTCCACCATTGAGAACACCAGGCGGCATATTGGCAAAGGTACTGCCGGGTTTGTTCCTATTTGAGAGGGAGTGGAAGAGAGGCGCCTTTTTGCCTTAAGGATTCATTGAGAGGCTGCGCACTCCAGTGTGCATACAAAGTTATCTCTTTGTAAACAGAGGACATTTGAATAACCTGTAGGAACAGGTTTGTACAAGGCAGCCTTCTCCAACCTGGTACTTTTCAGTTATGCTGGGCTACAACTCCAGATATGGCCATATGTACCCTATATTCTGGACTTAGGATACATCTACACTGTAGAATTAATGCAGTTCACACCACTTTAACTTCTATGGCTCCATGCTATGGAATCATGGGAGTTGTAGCTTGATGTGGTTTGAGCACTAATTGGCAGGGAAGATTAAAGACCTTGCAAAAAGATAACTCTCATGAGCCATGGCAGTTAAAGTGGTGTCAAACTGCATTAATTCTACAGTGTAGATGGCACCCGTAAGAGTCCAGCACATTAAGAGGAAATCAGTACAAGTCTTCAGGCTGGAATATTTCGTGAGCCTTCAAGTTGTTTCTGACATATGGCAACCTTAAGGTGATTTTCTTGTAAAGATTTGTTCCAAAGGCGTTTGCATTTGCTTTCCTTTAAGGCTGAGAGAATGTGAATGGTCTAAAATCACCAAGTGAGTTTCCATGGTTTAGCAGAGTGTTGATGCCTTTAGGAGACTAATAAATGCCCTCCCAGACGGGCCCTTTGTCCCAGGATCTGATCCCAGGTTTTCTATTTATTCCAGATTATCTGGTAGTGAGGACTCACATAATCCAGTTTAATGCAGAAAACCTAGAATCAGATCCTGGGATATAGGGCCTGTCTGGAAGGGCCTTTAGACACTTCCTAGTGCAGTCAAAAGAGTACTAATACAGTAGAGACTCAGTTAACCGGCACTCGTGGGGATGCATAGATGCTGGATAAACTTAGTTTCTGGTTGCTTGAGAGTTCTATTAAAATAGGTCTACTTAATACTATACCCCATAATATTCCATACCTTACACTCTGTATTGACTTGATATTAATATTGAAAGATGGTAATTTAAAGCAAGTTAAAACAAATGCAGACGTAATGTAACACAGTTTTACTGTATTATAAAAATAGCTTTTTATTTAAAGTATGATTTCTTCAATTTTTGCCAGTTGCTTGAGAGTTCTTGTTGCTTGAGTTCTGGTTAACTGAGGGTCTATAGTATAGCTTTCAAAATAGTAAAACAAGGGATGTTTGTCTGCCTGCCTGCTGAATTCAGGAGTGGGCAGTGCTATTATAGAACTAAGCTAAATTAAAACATTGAACACATACACTCAAATATTCAATTCTGAAACATATGCTTTGTTTTGTTTGAATTTCCCAAACAATATAAATGAATACATGCTGCCTCTTTTTATTTATTTATTTATTTATTACTATTATTTATACCCCGCCCTTCTCTCCCAAGGGGACTCAGGGTGGCTTACAAGTGGCAATTAATGCCGTTACACTTTTAAAAGGACTAAGTAAGTTACCTGGCTTTCTATATGACTGGTATTTCCAGAAACATGGTCTGCTTGCTGTTTATATTTTTTCTTAATGGAGATGCATTTGGATTTCAAGTTAGCTGGAAGAAAAATTATATTAAATTTTCCCACCTGTTTGTGACAGAAAATTATTTTTTTATCTTGGTAGTGTATATTGAAAACAGACAATATTTCACAGTGCTTCTCAAATTAACTATAACTGTTTTCCTTTGAAAATGTTTTACCATGCCTTTGTATATAATGAGACTTAAGCATACAAGGGGTTTGGGTATTTCCCTTCTTCTCCAGCTAGTAGGGCCAGTGGGAGACGTAGTACAAAAAACCAACTTCTCCAAGATCTTGAGGTGTTTCCCATTTTATCACAGTAATCCCTTGCGGGAGAGCAGGCAGGTTGAGAGTGACTCATTCGGGAGATTTTTAATCACAGGTTCAGAGAAAACTGAACTCTGATCTCCTAGTTCATTGTTGCAACTGTTATACTACTATGATTCTGATTTCACAACTGAGATTTCTAAAGGAAACCTCAGGGCAAAGTCCTTTAGAGGCAGGCAGTGGTTATGGAAAACTGCTGGTTTCTTTAATTGAGTCAATGTCACAGTTTCGGTTCATAAGGCTTTTAGGATATGGAGCACATAGGAAGTTCCTGTTTTCTTATTAGTGGTCTGATAAGAAAATGGGGGAATACCAGACATGAATCAATTAAGGTCTCCCAACCAAGGATTTCCCCAGGCAGGAAGCAGCCAGGCTTTGACGCTGCCAGGCTATTCAATGCTAATCAGGGTGGTCAACTGCACCATTCACATTTGCCTCAAACAGAAACAAAGAGTTTTTCCCCAACCTGGACATTCCACAGATATATAAACCCCACTTGCCTAGTTTCCAACAGACCTCACAAACCCGGAGGATACTTGCCATAGATGTAGGTGAAACATCAGGAGAGAATACTTCTGAAACATCGCCATACAGCCCAAAAAAGTCACATCAACCCAGTCTGATAAGACCTCATAACTTTAAACTTACTTGTCAAAATTCCATATGTCACTTGGTTGATTTTATGATTCTGCTAAAAATACATATTTAGGCTTCTTATTTCTAGGAAATAAGCACTAAACTGAACCTTGAAACCTAAACCAATAAACACTAAACACGAAACACTTTACTGAAACACAAAAGAGCTCTGGTTCTCCAAGCATACAGAATTTCTCCTACCTATGAAAGGATTTAGATAGAAACTAAAAACTGAACCATATAAAATGAAATTGAACTATATAAAATTATTATCTAATGCAGTCATAAATAAATTGATGATTCCACAAGGTTATATGGAGAGTTGCTATTACTATTTTACCTCCAGGTTTTTTTGGCTGCTGTGGGGTTCAAACTGGGTACAGGTCGGCCCAGAACTTGGGGATCGATGTTTAGTAAAAAAAAAAATGATTTATGCACAAGGGCTTGCATTGTGAGAAGATGGAAATTTAAACCTTAATTTTTAGAAAGAGCATCCTTCAAATCCATTATAGACTTTAATGCATTTGTTATAATCAAAATATGAAAAGGATGATCCTGTAGTTACTTCCTTAGTTCAGATACATAGTATTTAATTGCACTTGAGAAGTAATTATTCATACTGAACTGCTCTTTGAAACATTTGCTCAGAAGCCCCTCAGTTTCAGCATGAATCTAACTAGTCTTTTGTCTCTTGTAGGAGTTCACCTGTATTACGTTGGTGGAGAAGTCTATGCAGAGTGCCTTAGTGACAGTAGTATATTTGTGCAAAGTCGAAACTGCAATTACCACCATAGTTTCCACCCAACCACGGTTTGCAAAATTCCAAGTGGCTGCAGTTTGAAGATTTTCAATAACCAAGAGTTTGCTCAGCTTCTGGCTCAGTCAGTGAATCATGGCTTTGAAACAGTGTACGAACTCACTAAGATGTGCACTATCCGGATGAGTTTTGTAAAGGTAAGCTGTGTGGACATCAGGGAGAGACCTTTGATAGCTTGTGAAACAGAAAGCCTGGTTTCTTGAATTAATAGTATACAGTATTCCCTCACTTATCACAGGGGTTACGTTCCAGGACAACCCGCGAAAAGTGAAAATCCGCAAAGTAGGGATACTATATTTGTGTTGCTTACAGTCTCATTGGCAAGTAGAGTCTCTGTCTGCCGCTGCCTTGTGAGGTGAAAACAAAGCTGCTTCAGCCTCCTATTATCTCCCTTCGGCTCCTTCCTTCCTTCCTTAGGCTTCTCCTTAGGAAGGAAGTAGAAAGAGGGATTTATAATATTTTAAGATTTATACTATTATTTTAGTGATTATTAAAAAAAACGCAAATCAGCAAAAAGCAAACCGCGAAGTAGCGAGGGAACCACTGTATATCATTTCTAGCTCTCCATCAAGATTGAAATAGTAGTTATTCTACAATTATTTCATAGAACTATTAGTTAAAATAAAGAAATTCTGTGTCTTGTCGAAGGCTTTTGTGGCTGAAATCACTGGGTTACTGTGAGTTTTACGGGCTGTATGACCTTGTTCCAGAAGCTCTGAGGATGGCTGCCATAGATGTGGATGAAATGTCTAGAGAAAATGCTTCTGGAACATAGCCATACAGCCCAAAAAATCTCACAACAACCTGGAGGACTTCTCTCTTACACACTTCCCTAAATTTACATATGTCCACCAAGTGTTGTAGTAGTTAATAAATTATTTCACATGGAAGTTACAGGGTAGTGGTTGAAAGGTACTGCCTTTCTGTTTGGGCCTATATTATGCAAACTCTCCTCATGACACCCAATTATTACAATTATTACGATTTGAAAATACTGTGCTTTGACTCATCACAGAAGGCTGACTCCTCCCAATCCATTTGAATGTCCCCCTATTTTTTCTTTTTCTTTTTTAATATTTCACAGTGACCTAGCCTGGAAGTCTCAAACAACTGTTCTCACGAGATTTTAGCTGACGGAATGCTTACTGATTTTGATCACATGTAAAAATAATAATATTTAATCTTTATTTATACCCCACCAACATCTCCGTGGGAGTCCCCAGTGGCGCAGTAGGTTATACCACTGAGCTGCTGAACTTGCTGAACGAAAGGTTGGCAGTTTGAATCCAGGGAGCAGTGTGAGCTTCTGCTGTTAGCCCCAGCTTCTGCCAACCTAGCAGTTCAAAAACATGCAAATGAGTAGATCAATAAGTACTGCTCCGGCGGGAAGGTAACGGCACTCCCTGCAGTCATGCCTGCCACATGGCATCTCTTCAGCTTAGAAATGGAAATGAACACCAAACCCCAGAGTCGGACATGACTAGACTTAATGTCGGGAAAACCTTTACCTTTACCTACCATCTCCCTGAAGGGACTCGGGGCAGCTCACAGAAGCACTCCCAAGTGTTGCATATAAACAACAATACATAAGTATATACATAGTGACAATACATATAAAATCCCAGCTAATAACATTGTAAAAATTATAACATTTCCTAAAATGCAGTAGAACCTGTGAGTAAAGCTGGCTATCTGCAGTAACAATCAAAGTGCAAAGTGAGACAAAGAACAGTGCCTCAGCAACGTATAAAAATCTAGTAAATAAAAAATAAGAATAGAATCCTGTGTGCATTTCTGTGACGCTTTGCAGACACATTCCAAGGGATTTCTGACAATTGGAGAAATGTCATTTGATAGGACCCATTTGGAATCGGTTTCAACGAATCTTGGAAATGGAATATATCTCTATGTGATAGAGGTCAAAAATGTTGTAATCTTTCAAATTCCTTTCTTTGTAGGGTTGGGGAGCAGAGTATCACCGGCAGGATGTCACAAGCACGCCATGTTGGATTGAGATTCACTTGCACGGACCCCTCCAATGGCTGGATAAAGTTCTCACGCAGATGGGCTCCCCTCACAACCCAATCTCTTCTGTATCTTAAAAGGATCCGGAGCAACTAGACTTCAGACACTATTGAGCCTTGCATGTACTTGAAGGATGTATGAGTCAGACACATGTACAAAACTGGCAGCAGCCTTTATTATACTTGACTTCTGTGACCAACTGTTAGATCAGGAGGGAAAAAAGCCGCTACTAAGTTGTTGGTATTAAGACTCTTAGTTTACATAGTAGTTTATCTCTTGCAGGGCAGTGTGTAATAGCTAGGGATGACCAAGTCAGTTGAATCAGAAGGACATTGTTCTCAAACAATCTAATCTAGCAAAAAAAAAAAAAAAGACCCCACTCTAGAGCTTCCATTGTGTTTTGTGTCCTGGAATGAGTGCCAAAAAGTTGCTGGTTACTCTCTCTTTTTCCAAACTAGTTTTTCAAGAGATTGGAAAGCTATTGGTTTTGGTAATAGTTGCTCTCCTCTGAAAAAAATTAAAGCTTCAGTGTAATTTTATGAAATTGTGTACTGACCATACTGCTGCAAGAATTTTTAGGTATGCTCTTTGCTAAATGTATGTACAGTGTATTTGGATATTAGAGATGGACTAGCCTAAGGACATTAGATAGTTCAGGGGTGGGAGGGAAGGGGAAGAGGACAAGGGCAGGTAGAACTATATTGTAAACATAGCTTGTGAAACAAGTCCAAGTCTTGCTGTGTGCATTTCATTTTTCTAGTGGCTTCACCTTAATACTGATATTTCTGCCCATCCACAGCTTCACACAGCGAGTTGGGTCAATCAATGCTTTTGTCATGTACTACAAGGTCTGTATATTTCAAGACAAACTGTACAGCCTTTTTAAGATGGGGCAGTTTTGCGCAGTCCACATAACGGAAATAGCTGTTTCATTTTGTAAGAGCTTTGTGTTTTGCCAATGTAGCAGATGTTAGCACATATTGGGAGGACTTAAACAAACCTATTCAAGTGTTTCAGACTTAAGGTTAATTTTTTACCATTTTAAATTGTTTTCTTTCTGCTAATGTTTTTATATTCATTCAAGCTGTAGTACTTTTTCCAGTATTTTTTATTCCAACACTTAGTGGTTCATCTCTACTGAAATTCAAATAAACTTATTGCTTACTTTGATTAAAACCATGTCTTGTGCATTTATTATCAAGCTACAAAACAGTTCTAAATGAATAACAGTTTATTGGGAGGGAAAAGAGGGAACTGTCAGTATGGAAGAGCAAGTGACACTCTTATATCGAATTATAAAATTATCTTAGGTGCTTTGTTTTTAATATTCTCAAGCATACAAAGTCCCCTTCTACACTGCCATATAATCCAGTTCAAAGCAGATAATCTGGATTTTTATAGCAGCGTAAAAGTGGCCCAGAAATAGTTTTCAAATATTTCTCAAGGTAACTGTGATCCCTTTCCAATACCATATTGCTAATATTTATATTCACTAGTTACTTGAAAATCAGAGTATGTATTTGCTTGTTAGCATACAATCGGCCACTGCCAGAAGGGACAGAGTTTCATCTATGTTGACAATTGTGCCATCACCACTCAAGCAGGGAGCTTTGAAATGGTTGAACAGAAGATCTCCAAATCTCTAGGTGCTCTTACTGCTTATTACAGGGAAACCATCTGATTCCTAATCTATCTAAAGCGCAGACATGTGCTTTTCACCTTAAGAACAGTCATGCATGTCGAGCTCTGAGGATTACTTGGGAAAGAATACAACTGAAGCATTGCAGCACACCAAAATACCTGGGTATTACTCTGGACCATGCTCTGACTTACAAGAAGCACTGCTTGAATATCAAGCAAAAGGTGCTAGAAATAATATCACACAAAAGCTGACTGGCACAACCTGGGGATGGTAACCAGATGCAGTGAAGACATCTGCCCTTGTGCTTTGCTACTTTGCTGCTGAATACACGTATGCCCAGTGTGGAATACATCTCAACACGTTAAAACAGTGGATGTGGCCCTTATAATGAGACATGCTGCATTATCACAGGATGTCTACGCCCCACACCGCTACAGAAATACTGCTTAGCTGGTATTGTACCACCTGCAAAGGCATTGACATCTCCAGCCCATTCACTGTTTGGATATCAGCCAGCAAACCAACGCCTTAAACAAGAAATAGCTTTCTACAATCTACAGATATACTCACAGGAACACCTCAGCAAGCGAGAGTCCAAAAGTGGCAGGTTAAAACCCGGGACCTCCATCAGTAGCTGATACTGGATGAGAGACTCCCACCTGGGCACACAGAAGACTGGGCAACCTGGAAGGCGCTGAACAGACTGTGCTCTGGCACCACGAGGTGCAAATAAATGAAAACATTTCTAAACAGACATGCAGAGGATTGCAGATTGCAAAAGACGTGGAGATGTAACCAAATGCCATTAAATTAACTGGTTATAGTTCAGCACTGGGGTGTAAACTAGATATAATGCTGTCATTTGGAGTACTATCCTATGCACGCTTACTTGGCAGTATTGGGATTTGAATGCTGGGTTTAGATAGATGAGCGAAGCTTAACTAAAACGAGAGGGAAAATGTTAAGAGGAAATGTAATAAATTGTCACAGATGGATTGATGGCATATAATGCACATCCTGAATGAATTAGATGGCCTTTGGGGTCCCTTCCAATTCTATGAATCAGTTATTATATGATCTACACCCAAAAAAGCCACGTCATAATTCAGGATATGGGACCAGCATTATTGTTATTACTATTTTGATTTATACTTGGCTTTCAGCCCTGGTGGCGCATCAGGTTAAATTGCTGAGCTGCTGAATCTGCTGACCAAAAGGTCGGAGGTTCGAATCCGGGGAGCGGGGTGAGCTCCCGCTATTAGCCACAGCTTTTGCCAACCTAGCAGTTCAAAAACATGCAAATGTGAGTAGATCAATAGGTGGGAAGTTAATGGCGCTCCACGCAGTCATGCCGGCCACAGGTGTCTACAGACAACGCTGGCTCTTCAGCTTAGAAATGGAGATGAACACAAAGCCCAGAGTCGGACACGACTAGACTTGGGTAAAGGCATAGGTTTCCCTTGACATTAAATCTAGTTGTGTCCGACTCAGGATTGGTGCTTATCTCCATTTCTAAGCCGAAGAGCCAGCATTGTCTGTAGACACCTCCAAGGTTGTGGAGCGCCGTTACCTTTCCGCCAAAGTGGTACCTATTGATCTACTCACATGTTCCATGTTTTCGAACTGCTAAGTTGGCAGAAGCTGGGGCTAACAGCGGGAGCTAGACTTAATATCAGGGGAAAACATTTGCCTTCACCTTCAGCTCTGGATTGAGACCCAAAGTATCGTACCACGTTTAAAACTACAATCAGTATTGTTTTGTAGGTACAGTTTGGCAGCCTTGCCATTCATTCTATTCTAATGAGAGTGAGAAGCAGAAGGCAATCATGGAATCCAGTGGCTGGCAAAAAAAAAAAGAAAAAAAGACGGACCTCTCTTCTTTCTTAGATCTATGGGAACCCCAAGTGCTACACTGTAGCCGGTTTTTTGCGCCTGCGCAGAAGCCGTTGTACGTTACACGGCCCCTGCCTGTCTTCCACGCATGCGCACACACGTCGTCAGGGAGCAAGCAGGGCGAGGCCAGGCCATGCTTCGATTTGCGTCCTTGCTGTACGACGCACTCTGACGTGTCCCGGATGTAAAAGGGCCTGAAAGGTCAGTTCATTTCCTTGTTGCGGCAGAGAAAGGGGTCGGTGAGGTTGGTTAAAGGGCTTGGGCCTCTTTGTTCGAGCATTGACGGCTGAAAGGGAAGCAGCTCTATTGCTCTTTCGCTGCTTACAAAGTAAATAATTCTTGGCCTGGGTACAATGACATTATCAAAAAGCCCATCCACGCTACAGGATTAAAGCAATGTGAATCCCACTTTACAGAAATAATGCAGTTTGATACCACTTTAAATGCTCTGCCTCAAGGCAATGGGATCCAGATATTCGTAGTTTGGTAAGGCACCAGCAGAGAAGGCTAAAGGCCTTTGCAAAACTACAACTCCCAGGATTCCATAGCATTGAGCCATGGCAGTTAAAGTGGTGTCACACAGCATCCATTTCATAGTGTAGATGCGTCCTTAGACTTCTCATACAGAAAGGCCCAGTACCTCCCAAAACTGCAATTCCCAGAACACCATGGGATTGAACCACGACAGTTAAAGTGGAATCATAACACTATAATTGTGTAGTGAGGCTGGTCCTTCAATCTAAAGGCACCAGATTCCATCTGATTTTGGTAGCTAAGCAGGACCTGCCCTGGTCAGTACTTGGATAGCAGACCAGACCACCATAGAGCCCCAGGTTGTGTGGGCTGTATTTCAGAGGAAGGCACTGGCAAAACTCTGAGTAGTCCTTGCTTAAGAAAACCCTGTGAAATTCATGGATGACCATATGGAATCGTGGGAGTTGAAGTTTCACAAGGTCTTTAGCCTCTGCCAAAGAGTGCCTAGTCAAACTACAAATCCCAGCATTGAACATGGGCATTTAAAGCAGTGTCAAACTGAACTACCTGTACAGTGTTGATACAAGGTTGTTGTGAGTTTTCCGGGCTGTATGGCCATGTTCCAGAAGCATTCTCTCCTGATGTTTCACCCACATCTTTGGCAGGCATCCTCAGAGGTTGTGAGATCTGTTGGAAAGTAGGCAAGTGGGGTTTATATATCTGTGGAATGTCTGTTTGAGGCATGTGTGAATGTTGCAATTGACCACCTTGATTAGCATTGAATAGCCTTGCAGCTTCAGAGTTTGGCTGCTTCCTGCCTGGGGGAATCCTTTGTTAGGAGATGATTAGCTGATACACCTTCAGTCTCAAATATGCTATGAGATCTGTTTGTGTAGTTATGATTGTGAGATTTTGTTTAATATGTGTTTCTGTATAATGCATCAATAATTAGGACAAAATGATTTGGGAAAAAATAATTATATTATGTAAGTCTTCTTGCCTTTGGCTTTTCTTAACATCTCCGGCATATAGGATTAAATTGTAATTAATAATGCAGGACTGTTCTGATTTGTTATCTATTAACATTCACATAGTTTTCTTAGAATTAAACTCTGGCAAGTGGTAGAGAAATTCAGATTTTTGTGAAGGTAGTAGGAGTTGCTAGGTTGCTGTGAGTTTTCCGGGCTGTAAGGTCATGTTCCAGAAGCATTTTCTCCGGACGTTTCGCCCACATCTATGGGAGGTATCTTCAAAGGTTGTGAGGTGTTGGAAAGAACTCGTAAGAGTTGTTTCTCCCACCCTGAACATATAACTAAATCCCACTTGCCTCGTTTCCAGCAGACCTCACAACCTCTGAGGATGCTCGCCATAGATGTGGGCGAAATGTCTGGAGAAAATGCTTCTGGAACATGGCCATACATCAGGAAAACCCACAGCAACCCAGTAATTCCAGCCATGAAAGCCTTTGACAACACGTAGTAGGAGTTGCTGATGTTCAGATCCTGCCGATGTTGGTGATGGTAAATTTCAGTCTACCTATGTTTTATAACATGGTATACAGTAAATATTCTGAGTCCAGGTTATCTGAAATAGCCTCCACTGATCTCTTGTTTGCTTTTTAAAACTTTTTTTAGCAACTTCATTGTTATGTGTAATATGAACATGTTATGCTCCAGTTTGGAAGATAAAATACCAGCATTTCTATGTTAACGTTCCTTCTTGAATATTTAATCATGTTTTAGAATCCTTGTAACACATTCCTAAATGGTTACTCAGAAAGTCTTATGAAAAGATATAACATCATATTTCCAAAGGAATTGATAAGAAATAGTAGTAGTAGTAGTAGTAGTAGTGGCAGCAGTGGTATTTATATCCTGCTTTTTCTCTCCCAAAGAGGACAAAGTGTCTAACACTAAAAATCATGTCAATACTAACCCGCTAACAGTGTTTAAATGGAATCTGAGCATAAGGAATAGTTGCAAAAATAATATAGAGACAGATTAAAGGGTACAACATGTGAATGTTGCCACATGGTGTACATCTCACTCTGGGTTTATTGTAGAATTTCAAATACGGGACCAGAATGTGATATGGGAAACACCCATTTGGTTCCCATATTTCAATCTGTAGACTATTCCTTCTGAAAACTTTAAAGGAGTTTTAGTGGGTTGTATCAAAATACTATCTGGCTGAGCATCCTGTTTCCTGCTGAGACCAATCAAATGCTTCAGGGAGAATTAGGATTGCTAATACCTTCAAACAGAGAGTGTGTTTGCTAATATCTTCAGTGTTACGTTCATGTCCATAGTAATAATAACCTGTGTCAAGAGTGTTGATCCTCTTCTGTATGGAAAGCAGTTGTTAACTTTCTGGTGTTTTTATTTATTTATTTATTGTTCATGTCCCTTGAAGACACGTTTAATCTAGTTGCTTAGCAGTTAGTAGAACTATATGATTTGGAAAATCAGTGGTCTGAGAATGAGTTGTAAATATGTGCAAAGGTTGTGAGTTAGACGGGAAAAAACAGTAAAATAACTATGTTAAAATAGTGACTACAGCTCTAAATTCTTCTGTCTGTTCTCGTCTATAATAGCCTTAGTACAAAGGCTAAATGTCAGAGGATAACAATGGCAGCCCTCTCCTGAATATTCCTTACTTCAGAAAACAATGAAATCACAGGTTTGCCAAAAATTGACAGGTGAAGTGAAGACATTTATGCACATATATTGAATGTGGTGAGAAGCCATATGTTTAATTTTCAATTTTCCTCTGTGTCTGGTGTCTACATATATAGTGAGAGATACACTGAAGAATTAATGCAGTTTGACACCACTCAGGCTGCCATGGTTCTCTTCTACGGAATAATGAGAGTTTTAGTTTTTCAAGACCTTTAGCTTTCTCTACCAAAGAATGCTAGTACAAATCCCAGGATTCCATAGCATTAAGCATGAATGTTAAAGTCGTTAATTGCATTAATTCTACTGTGTCTATCTATAGGCAATCACTTGTGGCCAAAAATGTTGGGGAATTTGAGGCTCAAAAATAGTCCTCAGTTAGGGTAATTCCACAAAAATATAGCAGAGTACCAGAAGTAAACCCACTCTGCAGAAACTTATGTGTGGTGAGCAGGAAAAGCAGTCTATTCTTCTGGAGGGTTTGCCCAGAGCGTCTAAATAAGCGTCCTCACTGGAAGAAAGAAAAAAGGAACACATTAAAACATTGTGGAGACTGCATGGTCACTTCTTGGGGCAGTTTAAACATAAGAGGAAGCTCCTTCACAGAATTCCGTTACTACGTCATCAAAGGGAGAGGAGACAGTGGCTAGCAGTAAAGACAAAGACAAAGCCCTTTAGGAAGCATGCATAGGAATGTGAGGAAAGGAATCCTTTACTTTAGCCCTGTCTCTAGTCTAGCTACTCACTAAGGACTGAAAACTTGACACAAAAACTTGTGCAGTCCAGGATGAAACCCAACAAAATATGATAGTCTTCCAAGGGTATAGTCTTGGCGGTGGGTGTAAGTAACTTTAGAGACCTGTTCTGAATCCGCGTGTTCTTTCACAGTGAGGACGTATATTTCCAGATGGAAGGCAGTCCCAGCAAGAGTTTGCTTGATAATGCTTTCCTCTTGGCATGTTTATCCCTTTCTCCCTTTATTTGTGCCTCTTCAAAATCCATAGCACTGTTGATGACAACTGATATCCAACTGGAGCGCTTGAGGGCCAGGAATTCCCAATTCCTGGTGTTTATTCCAGAGTCTTTTAAAGGTTAGCTTTAAGCCCATCTTTAAATCTCTTTTCTGTCCTCCAACATTCGTTCCATTCTTGAACTGAGAATAAAGTACCTGCTTTGGGAGTTAGTGATTGGACATTCGGGCAACGTGGCCAGTGCAGCAAAGTTAGTGGTGGAGGATCATGGCTTTAATGCTGGTGGTCTTTGCTTCTTCCCTAACTGATGTTTGTTCACCTGTCTCCTCAAGAAATTTGCAGGATTTTTTTTTAAGGCAATGCTGGTGGAATCTTTCCAAAAGTCGAGTGACATTTGCAGATGGTCCATGTTTCGCAGGCGTACAACAGAGTTGGAAGGACAATAGTTTTTATAAACAAGCATCTTGGTCTTCCTAAAAATGTCCCAATCCTCCCTGCTTCATTTGAACAAATGCTACACTCATGTGTTGGTCTGCTGTGAAGATGCACCAAAAGAGAAGATTGTCTCTTATCTATGTAATTTTGAGCACTGATAAATTAGAAACCATTGTTCTTTAAAAAGTCTTTCTTCATTATAGAGAGTGACAAAATATTGATGAGCTGAGCAGGATTATACCAACTCTCTTGTTGTAGTTTGTTTATTTATTTTGAGAACAGCTGAATATGATCATGTAGTTTTGGTCTAAATGTAGTTAAACATTTGGTTTCGAAAAACGGCTAAAATATATGTTGCATTTTCAAAACCTGAAATGAGATAGATTTTTCTTCTCTCTCTAGGATTACTAAATACGGATTTTACTAACGCAAGACAACATGAATGGATCATCACTACTGCGACAATTTCCTCTCTCCCATTTTCTCAAAAATAATCGGAAGCCTTTGAAGAATTTCTGTTGGAGGTCCAGCACTCTGCCTGTTTTCCCATGTGGCCAGCAGGCTGACTTGCTTCCGTTGTGCCGTTCAAGGAGGATCCTGCCTTTGAAGGGTCTGAAGACTGGGCCCTGTCACCCAGCAGCGTTAGAGCAGCAGGCTTGGGAGCTCTCCCACAAAGAGCAAAGACTGCTAGACAGACTGTACAATGGACTCATCCAAGGACACAGGGCCTGCTTGGCTGAAGCCATTACTCTCATAGAATCCACCCAGAGCCGGAAGAAAGACATTGCGCAGGTGCTCCTTCAGAAGGTACTATCCTACCACAGAGAACAAGAGCAGTTAAATAAAGGAAAACCACTAGCCTTTAGAGTGGGTCAGTTCACTTTCGTTTGTTCAGTTCTTCTTGTTCTGGTGTGTTTCCACTAGCTAGTTTTTAAGAAAATGTGGTTTATTTAAGGTTAAAAAGGAATCATATTTCTGCATTATTGTTTTGTAAAGCCAGTCTTGCATGAACTATGTTTAGTTTTAAAAAAATGGTATCTCTATATCCTATTGTTGCTTTTCTTAGAAAAAAACATTTTATTAACATAGAGATTTTAACTACATAAAACTATGAGTATACAAAAAATATGAGTATACAAAAAGAAAAGTAACACAAGCACAAGAAGGATAAAAACTAACAAATGTCACAATCTATAAAAATTACATAGATTATACAGTTTCTAACATACTCCCTTTATAATAGCTTCAATAAACAAAAAAGATTATATGTCACCTCAAACTTGCCAGATTGTGATTATAGGTATTATATCTTTCTCCTCTATAGTTTATCAAAAAAACAATTTTTTGTAACACAGATACATATTTCTACTTAAAACAGTGGTTCCCAACCTGTGGGTCCACAGGTACTTTAGCCTACAATTCCCAGAAATCACAACCAGTTTACCAGCTGTTAGGATTTCTGAGAGTTGAAAGCCAAAACATCTGGGAACCCACAGGTTGAGAACCACTGACTTAAAGTATTACTTTTATATATAAGCACAGCTACTTACCATATTTCATCACATAATAGTTGCACTTTCCCCCCCAAATTGTTTTTGGGGAAAGGTGGTTTATGAATATTATGCGGGGCAAAATGGGAGGCTTATAGGGCATCCCTCGGCTGGTAGCTAAAGGAGACCCATTGGTTTTGTTTGCTGGTGCGTGCGAGCTAGAATTATTGGGCCTTCATTGGCTGCCAGTAGTTGAGGGAGAAGGGAGACCGCTGGTGCCAGCTGCAAGCAAGACTTATTGGGCCTCCAATGGCCCACCCGTGCCCACCCGTGCGCTTGGGAAAAGAGCTAGGAGGCCTCCCTTGACTGTCGCCAGCCAAGGGAAGTCTCTTAGCTTTCATGCCTGCCCCTCGGAGCTAAGGGGGCTGCTCCAAGGAGCAGGTGTGCAGGCAGGGGTGTGACTATTATGTGAGGAATAAAACATTCCGAAAACCAAGGGTGCGGCTTACATGCGATGGCGACTATTATGCGATGAAATACAGTACTTTCACAGAAGGCTAAAGTTAATTCCAGGTGCCATTTTTTTCTAGACTAAATCACTAAACTCCACTCTTTTTAAAAAAAAGATCTATGGCTTCTCTCTTAAAAACATTATTAGCTTGTCTTTCTCTGAGTAGTCTTGTTATTTCCAAATGCCACCAAAACAGCTCCTGGTGCACTGGCCCATTTTTAAAATGTTCTGCCAGCATTGCAGAGTTCCTTATTCTTCTTCAGTAAACATATTTTCTAAAAAGCATATCTATATATAATTATTACTTTTTATAAGGTGGGGAAAAATCAAGTTAATCAAACTCAGGATAAAAGTGATTCTTTTAGACCAGGCCTGCACAATCTGTGGCCCTCCAGATGTCTGGGACTCCAACTCCCAGAAACTAGCCAGTTTGCGTAAAGGTAAAGGTTTCCCTTCACATTGTCGTGTCCGACTCGGGGGTGGTGCTCATCTCCTTTTCTAAGCTGGAGTTGTCTATAGACATCTCCAAGGTCATGTGGCCAGTATGACTGCATGGAACGCTGTTACCTTCCCGCAGAAGTGGTACCTATTGATCTACTTACATTTGCATGTTTTAGAACTGCTAGATTGGTAGAAGCTGGGGCTAACAGCAGGAGCTCACCCCACTCCCCAGATTCGAACCGCTGACTCTTAAGTCAGCAAGTTCAACAGCTCAGAGGTTTAACCTGCTGTGCCACCAGGGGGCCAGTTTGCGTAATGGTCAGGAATTGTGGGAGAGCCGCAGCTTGTGTAGGCCTGTTCAAAACTGTAAAGAGAAATATGTTATGTAGATGCTAAATTATTTGGTTATGTAAACAAAGTTTTTATAACTTGGGGAAGAAGAGTAATTCCTAAGCACACTGAATGCAACATTAATAGTCAATGCATTTAGGGCTCAGTCAATGCAATATTGAGGTTGATGGATTTTTATATTATGCAGATACTCATATACTGAGCTGGATTTGAATGCATGGTGTGTTAGAATCAAGGTTTTATGCTGCTCCCTAGGATTGTCTGGCCCTCCTGGTGCTGGGAAATCGACATTTATTGAAGGCTTTGGGAAAATGCTCACCGAAAGAGGACATAAGGTGTCTGTGTTGGCAGTGGACCCATCTTCAAGCACTAGTGGTGGTGAGTGCTCATCATTTCTCGTGCTCCTTACTTGTCTATCTGGGTAGCATTTAAAAATATATTGTGTTAATTGAAAAATGAAAAAGAAACGAGAAAATACTCCAAAAAAAGTTCAAGTTAAAACCAGAGTATTTCCTCTTAGGAATTACAGACTTTCAGATGGACCTCAATACGAATAAGCTGTTCATATACTTGGTAACGGCTGCCAGAATATGCCTAGCAAAATTGTGGAAGACCTAAGAAACCCCAGCCCTGGAGAAATGGTATTTGAGAGCTTTAGACATAAAAAATATGGACCTTCTGACACAAATAGCACAGAACAACGCAAAAAGGCAAAGGACAGATTGGAGTAAATTGGAATGATATTTGGAATAAATAAATAAAAAAATAAAACATTTTAGAATAGGAGAAAATAACAACCCAAGGCCAGCAGAAATAAAAACAATGCTGGACAATGAACAGGCATGAAGAAAATTGGACCTGCTATGCAGAAGATCTGGAAGACGCTACAAAATACGTTTTGTTGGGTGTTGCTATAGGGGTTTTTCTGGGGGCTGTTTTACATATATATGAATATACAATAACACGATGTAGATACATATATATAATTTTTTTTCTTTTTGATTATTCCTTTGACTTTCTTCTTTCAGTCTTTTGTCTATCTTGCTCAAATTGTTCCCCCACTTTTATGTATCAATAAAATCATAAATAAAAATTAAAAAAAGAAAGAAAAATGAAAAACAAAGGAACAAATGCCACTTTAATTTGGCCACAAACCATTTTGCATTTACATGGGATACACCCTACTGAAGATAGTGAAGTTCTAGACTAACAGAACTTACGGTAAAATTCATTTGCTCAGCTTTAGTGTGCTACAGACCTGTTTGCTTGCTTGCTTGTTTATTGCTGGAGCAACATTAACATTGTTTTTATTAAATGTAGCCTCTCTCATTCTAAAAGTGTGGTGTGATGGTTGACAAAATTGTAAAATTCACTGAAGGTTCATCAAAAACCATTAATGGAAAATTATTCATGGAAGGGAACTATCTGATCATTTTCCTGCCATCACCTGTAGCTGCCTTATTCTTTGCAAAACTACAACTCAAGTTTTAAGAAATATAGGCACAACATTGAACAAAGAAACATCTTACTCAGATAGAGCTTCATGAGGATTGGAAAGTGTAGTGTTCATTCTTTTTGAAGAATAAGCCTGATTTGGGTTTAGAGCAAAAGCCTATTATATTTGAATGTTTGAGCTGTTGTGTAATTCTCTTTCATCTTTCAGGCTCTCTCTTGGGTGATAAGACGCGAATGACAGAGTTGTCAAGAGACATGAATGCTTACATCAGGCCGTCTCCAACCAGAGGGACGCTAGGTGGGGTGACGCGGACCACGAATGAGGCCATTCTGTTGTGCGAAGCAGGAGGCTATGACATTGTTCTTGTCGAAACAGTAGGTCAGTGAAACTCTCCTGTATTTTTTATAGTCTCAAATCTGGCTTCTGCAGTGAGGCCATTTAGTAGCTGTGTTTTGCCATATAACTCATGAAATCTAAAACAGTTTGGGGAAATTGGGGGGGGGGGGCGGGGAGTCCAGTTATTGGTGCTCTCTTCTGGTTTGCCTGGTTGTCTGGCCCTCCTGGTCCTGGGAAACTTTATGGTGCTATCTTGTGGTAAATTCTGCTAAGCAACACTTAATTTCATATCCACATAAGGCAATTAAAAATATATATACACCTTTGTAACTGGAGGGTTTCCTCTCTTTTTGGCCAGTGCAGTTTGCCTCTTGGCTTTTTGAAGTGAGTGGTCAATATCTGTTTTTGCTTCTCAGGTGTGGGGCAGTCGGAGTTTGCTGTTGCCGATATGGTGGATATGTTTGTATTGCTGCTGCCACCAGCAGGAGGTGACGAGTTGCAGGTATTCATGGTGCTTTTTGGCAAAAATCAAAGCTTTCTATAACTGTAACAGATTTTCTAAATATTTTGTCAGCTAGCCATATCAGAACTGAGCAACAACATGCAGGGGTCAATTTTGGCCACATTTACTAGTGTGAGGAGGGCATACTGTGCTAGTCATCCGTCAAAACCTATCACAGTGCAACTATTTATATTGACTACTATTTTACTTTTAGGATGCAAAGTTAACTGTTTAGTTGCTCTTTAGACCAGGCCCTGCAAAAACCTAAGGCTACTCCTTTTTTATTGATCCCTTATTTACTCATAGCTCACCATACATAGCTTTTTGTAGTACGAGTATCCACTTATTTCTATCTGTCTACCACGTCAGTATTCACTGACTAAGAATTATTCTCAATTGGCGTAGGAAAAAGAAACATGTGGCCTTCCAGATATCATTCAGATACAACTACTATCAGTGCTATCCATCCAAACCAATGGTGAGGACTGTTGGGAGTTCAAATCCAGCAATATTTAAAGTGCTGCACTGTTTTCCCATTGTTCTAAATAGACGAATTAACCCTGTAAATGCACATTCATTCTAGCCTCATTTTGTTGGAATGTAACTGAATTATGAGTCATTTTTGTGTGGCTCTTTTAAATAAATATTATTTTAAAAAGATAACTCTAATTCAGCTTTCCCCAACTTGGTGCCTCCAGATACATTGATCTGCAATTCCCCAGACAGCATGGTCAATTGTATGGAGAACACAAAGTTGGGGGAATTCTGCAATAGTTCATGATTTAGAATATTAGCTAATGTGCATTAATCATTTAATGATCAAGAAATTAACCCTTCCTAGTGTAATGGTTTGAGCATTGTACTATGCCTGGGAAGATAAGGCATTGAATTCCTGCCCAGCCGTGGAAGTCCACTGGGCGACCTTGAGAAGTCACACTCTCTTGGCCTCAGGAGACAAAGGCAAACATCCTGTGGACACAAATCTTTCCAAGAAAACTTTACATTAGGGTCACCACGAGTTGGAAATTACTTGAAGGCACACAACACCAATGCACCTCTGAAGGCACAAGCATTTCGTACTAGATATATATAAACTTAGTTTTTCTAAGAAATGGGAATCTTTGTAAAAGCTACCCCTCCCCCAATTTGTTATGTTAGACGTCTTTATTTATCTGGTAGAGTTTTATGGGCAAGGACAATCAAATGTTTGGTTGCTTTATTTCAAAAGATCTGTATGGCTCCTAGAAGATGTAAATTGGTTATAATCAGTGCCTCTGAGCTCTGCTTTTTTCTTCTTTGTTTTCCCCCCTCAGGGTATCAAACGAGGTATAATTGAGATGGCAGATCTCGTTGCAGTAACCAAAGCTGATGGAGATCTCGTGGTGCCAGCGCGGAGGATTCAAGCCGAATACGTCAGTGCTCTGAAATTGCTCCGCAAACGTTCAAAGGTTTGGAGGCCAAAGGTTGGTATATTCGAAACATCCTTTAGGAAAATATACAAGACATAAGTGAAAGAATATTAATACTGTCAAACTCATGATTCTTTCCAAAATAGGCTTTCACTGCATGGTTTTCAAAATTTTCCCCATTTTCATTCAATATTGATATAAGTAATAAACAGAATTTCATATTGTTAGAACATTGGTGTGTTTCATGTCAATTTTTGTGCCTGTTGCTGAACTTTTAGATAAAGGTAAAGGTTTCCCCTTGATACAGTGTCCAGCTAATTGCGGGTGGGAACTCTACAAGCAAGAAGTGCAATGAGACAGAAAATATTACTCAATATCCTTCTCAAAGATAGGGACCTTCAGTCAAACATCCTGAACCAATAATGGGGCTTCAGATCTATATAAAGTAAAGGTTTTCCGCTGACAGTAAGTCTAGTTGTGTCTGACTCTGGGAATAGGTGCTCTTCTCCATTTCTAAGCCGAAGAACTGGCATTGTCCGTAAACACCTCTAAGGTCATGTGGCCGGCATGACTGCATGGAGCCCCACTCCTTCCTGTTGGAGCGGTACCTATTGATCTACTCACATTTGCATGTTTTCAAACGGCTAGTTTGGCAGAAGCTGCAGCTAACAGTGGGAGCTCACCCCACTCCCCAGATTTGAACCTCTGACCTTTTGGTCAGCAAGTCCAGCAGCTCAGCGGTTTAACTCACTGAGCCGCTGGAGGCTCCTTTTGGATAACTAATAAAATTATGCTCATGGTAGCTTGTTATAAAAATAAAGTGCTATTGCTACCTTTTATAAATGCAGTGTCATTGTTTTACTGTTTTATATATATCCCAAATGTACTGTCATTGAATATGTATAAATCTAAGATGGAGTTTGAGGTTGGTTTTCTTGATGGTGTCTAATTCAAATTTTCTGTTTAGGTCAGGCCTGCAACCTTATAATTTGAGTTTTTTTAAAAAAAATTCTCATTCAAATAGGTCATGCGGATCTCTGCCAAAACTGGAGAAGGCATCACTGACATATGGGATAACATGATCGAATTCCGAGAACTCATGCTCACAAGCGGCGAGTTGCTCACCAAGCGAAAGAGGCAGCAGAAAGTGTGGATGTGGAATGTAATCCAAGAAAGTATGCTGTATCATTTCCGGAGTCACTCGGCCGTGAGAGATCAGATTCCCCTTCTGGAAGGAAAAGTTGTCAGTGGAATTCTTTCTCCTGGACTGGCTGCAGACCTATTGCTCAAAGCCTTTAAAGAAAAATCCTAACACTTATCTAAATATGTGCTATGATGATGTAAAACATATGACCCTTAAAAATAACTTTTTAAGTTATTACTTGTTGGTTTCATTGAATGGACACTCTTGAACATAGGGGTTTCAAAGTCATTTTCATCGAGAGCCACAGAATCCCCCGGTTTCGCAATGAGTTAAACCCTTGTGCCGGCAGGACTGTTGACCAACAGGTTGGCAGTTTGACTCCAGGGAGAGTGGGTGAGCTCCCTCTGTCACCTCCAGCTCCCATGAGAGAAGTCTCCCACAAGGATGGTAAAACATCAAACTTATGGGCGTCACCTGGGCAACATCCTTGCAGATGGCCAATTCTCTCAGACCAGAAGTGACTTGCAATTTCTCAAGTCGCTCCTAACACGAAAAAAAAGCCAAGAGCCAGAACATCCTTATGGCTCCCTTCAAAGGGCAATTGTATCACGGATGAAGAATCCATGGATACAGAGGGCCAACTATAACTTCTTCACATAGTGGTTAGTGCCCTTCAGTTTTTACCCAATTTGTTATTGCACAACAATTCACATCACTTTAGATAATCCACCTTGCTGACTGGGGATCATGGGAACTGCAAACTAGTAACATTGTGGTTCTGAGGTTGGGGAAAGGCTAAAGGGCTTTTTAAATTGAGGCATCCTATCCACAAGCCTGGTATCTAAATTCAAACTCCACTATCCTGACTAAACAAAACAAACTGCAGCCTTCCAAATGTCACTGTATTGCAACTCTCATCAGGTCTCGTCATGACGTCCAATGATGAAGGAGACAGGAGTTGTAGTCCACCATTTGGAGGGACACATAATGGAGGGTCGGATTTGGCCTGCAGGCCTTGAGATTAACACACGTGCTTTAACAGAACAGACAACATGCTCATTAATTTAAAACCAAATTCTTTTATTTACATTCTAATTGATACTGAGATAGCACTAATATATTGAGATAGCACTCTAGCGTTTTATATTGAAGCATAATACTAGATTCATGATGTTCTTAACACTGCTTTTAAGATAATTCTGATTAAAAGATCATTATTTAAACCTGCCTGCATGACAACATTGTTCAATTGGGTCTATAACGGTTTGAAGTTTAATTATAAGACTTCTTGTAACCAGATGATGCTATACATTATTGTTGCACACCATGAAGCCATGTGAATTAATTTTCCTTCTGACACACACTATGTGTGCAAGGTCTGGTTATGTCAGAATATGAACATGTTCATTCTAATTCATGCTAAGGCTGCAATTCTGTGCATCCATCCTTAGGAATAAGCCACATTGTCAACAAAAGGTCCTTCTTATAAGTAAGTGTGCATAGAATCAGATTACGTATGTTTTGTATATATGCTCTGGTTCTTGTAATAAATACAATTATCTCTAATACAGTTTAATATCAAAAAGCTTCATACAATAGTGATCCTTTAGAGAAGGGTTAGTGTAGAAAATGTATGGAAAGCCACAGAGTTCAAGCTAATGCTGAACTTTTCACAGGACTGTAAGAAACAGTTCTGTGCCAAGCTACATCCACAGTGTTGTTGAAGGCTTCCATGGCCAGAATCATTGGGTTTTTGTGAGATTTCTGGGCTATATGGCCATGTTCCAGAAGCATATGTCCACAGTATTTTACTGCTACACTCCATTTACTTATTTGCCTCTGGGAAACGGCTGCCCACATTTTTCATGTAAATACAGTCGCTTGAGTGCTCTGCTATTGTCTTGACTGTTATAATGTCAGTGTGTTCTTATTAGGAAGTTTTCCTTCAGCATATCTAATCTACATGGGTCCTTTGTAGATCCATTGCTTCCTGTAATAGAAGCCTGGATAGCTTTTAATACATACTGCCCTTCTGCACATTACTTCCTTATTCCTGTAGAGCAGCCACACATTTTTTCCCCTTTCCAATGCGCTTCACAGTATTTTTACTTGAAAGTGGTATAACTAAAACTCTTTAAATGTGGCCAGATAATACATTTTGCTGAGCGAACTAGAAGGGACTCTGAAACAGTTGCCAAATACAAGTCTAAGTGAAAGATCTATCTACATGTACAAGGATAACGAAAGAAGGGGCCATCATAGCCTTTGTTGATAGTAATGTTCAGAATTTGAAAAAAAAAACAACCCACCTTTCTCACATAGATGCTATATATGGCTTGAGAGGTGACAAGGCTGAAAGGAAGGCCACCTTTGAGGATTTAAAAGCACCGTGAGACTTGTATAGAAGAATACAGTGCTCCAGAGAGCTTGGATCCAAAAACACTTTGGCCATAAGGATCTTGAAGAGATGTGAGAGTCATTTGTCCAAGTCATCTTTATAAATGATATGGATAAGGTACAAGGAGTCACATTTCAAACCACGAAGAGTTGTTACATTTATGGACTGGGCATTGGGTGATTACAGCAAATAGACTTGGTTTCCCTTCTGCAAACATCTGCGAAGTTTGCAGTTACCATGACCTTTTTTTTAAAGTGAGCTTTATTTGTCAATAAATTTTAGAACCTGAGTAGAATAAGAAATATGCAAAGTCTTATCTAAGGTAACACAGTGGAATGCATTTTCTGGATGTGAACATACCCTGTTAATGGCATGAATAACACTTAGTTTTTCCAAAAGGAAGATTTACATCCTGGGCAAGTTATTTATTTATTTATCGTGTCAGAAGCAAACTGAGGGTACCGTTGTAATGTACTTAAAAAAACAAAGTTAAAAACCTGCCATACTAAATGTCCTTTGAAGAGTAGCTGGCCACTTGGAGTGCCTCTGGTGTTGCTATAAGAAGGCCCTCCGTTGTGCATGTGGCAGGGCTCAGACTGCATTGTAATAGGTGGTCTGTGGTTTGCTCTTCTCCACATTCGCATGTCATGGACTCCACTTTGTGGTCTCATTTCCTAAGGTGGTGCCAGAGCGCAGTCTGTTCAGCGCCTCCCAAGTCACCCAGTCTTCTGTATGCTCAGGAGGGAGTCTCTCATTCGGTATCAACCATGGATTGTGGTTTCAGGTTTTAGCCTGCCACCTTTGGACTCTCACTTACTGAGGTGTTTCTGCAAGTATCTTTGAAAATTATTCCTTGATTTAAGGCGTTCGCGTGCTGGCTGATGTCCGAACAGGGGATGGGCCGGACATGTCACTGCTTTGGTCCTTTCATTGTTGGCTGCTACTTCCGGGGGATGTCAGGTGGTGCAATACCAGCTAAACAGTATAATTTCTTCAGTGGTGTGGGTAAGTGATGTTAAAACATATTTTAACAAATTGTTTTTGCTCTGAGGAAAGATCCTGAGGATGATCTAAATTAAGTCAAGTCTATAAAAACTGAAATTTATTATAAACCAAGGTTAAAGTCTGGAGTGTTCTTTTTTCCTTTGGTCATTGCAAACAAAATTACTCTTGAGGGGATTGCTTGGCAACACTTCTCTTTGGAAGATTTTAATGAGAAATTAGGGATACACTATGAATGTAATGTGTCTTGATTTTGGCAAAACTACTGACAAGATCCCCCATGATATTTTGAAGACCAGCAAACATATTGAATGACAGCAGGGATAAATGTAAAGTTCTGCATTTAGGAAGACAAATTGGATGTACAATACAGGTTGATGACATTTGGCTTGACAATGCATATGAAAAGGATCAATTGTGTGATTACAACAAAACTAATTCATTGATGGATTCTAGGCTTCATCAGTGAAAGTATAGTGTTCTGGTCAAGGGAAATTAATGCTATTGCTCTGGTTTCATTTCATCTGGAGCACTGTACCCAATTCTGGAAACCATAGTTTATGAAGGATGTCAACAAGCTGCAACATGTTTGGAAAAAGACAACAAAATGGTAAGCATCTTAAAACCAAGACCTGTGAAAGGAGTTGACTAGGCTTATCTTTGTTGTTGTGTGTCTTCAAGTCATTTTGAACTTATGACAACCCTAGAATCATAGAGTTGGAGGAGAGCACATGGGCCATCTAGTCCAACCCCCCTGGTGAACTTATGACAGGTTTCTTGGCAAAATTTGTTCAGAGTATGCCTTCTTCTGAGGATGTGACTTAGCCGAAAATCACCCAGAGGGTTTCCATGGCTGAGCAAGGATTGAACCCTGGCCTCTAGAGTCAAAGACTGTGTTGTGTCATGTCATTGTTAGCTGACATGACACAATGAAGTGGCTACAAAGTGGAGTTCACAACATGCGAGTGGGGAGAAGAGCAAACCACAGACCACTTACGACAATGCAACCTGAGCCCTGCCACATGCACAATGGAGGACCTTCTCACAGTGACATCAGAGGCACTCAAAGTGGCCAACTTCTGGTCAAAGAAAATCTAGTATAATGCCAACTTTTAACTTTGTTTGTGGTTTAAAATACATTATAACTATCCTCAATTCACTTCTGACATGATAAATAAATTGTTAGCTGCTTTAAATTCCTATGGGGGATATGCGAGATAAAATTAAGTATATTATTATTTATATGTACATAACAAAACAGCACACATGCATATTAGGTCCAAGTGTCTGGGATTTGTCTCTAAATATTGGGCTCTTCCCAAGGGCCTAGGATATTAGAGATGTATTATTATTATTATTATTATTATTATTATTATTATTATTATTATTATTCCAATATGCAAACCATTATAAAGTGCTGCCTCATGCTTCTAGAGCAGCAGTTCCCAACCTTTTTCAAATCTCAACCACATTTTATAGAGGCAAAATGACCTGCAATCCCAATACAGTAAATATAGGCTTGGTTGCTGTGAGTTTTCATAGAATCATAGAATAATCAAGTTGGAAGAGACCTCATGGGCCATCCAGTCCAACCCCCTGCCAAGAAGCAGGAAATCGCATTCAAAGTACCCCTGACAGATGGCCATCCAGCCTCTGCTTAAAAACCTCCAAAGAAGGAGCCTCCACCACACTCCAAGGCAAAGAGTTCCACTGCCGAACAGCTCTCACAGTGAGGAAGTTATTTCTGATGTTCAGGTGGAATCTCCTTTCCTGTAGTTTAAAACCTAGTCTCCAGGTTGTTGGGCCATGTTCAAGAAGCATTGTTTCCTGCCGTTTCACACACATCTATGGCAGGCATCCTCAGAAGTTGTGAAGTCTGTTGGAAACTAGGCAAGTGAGGTTTATATAGACCTCACCAACCTCTGAGGATGCCTGCCATGGATGTAGACAAAATGTCAGGAGAGAATGATTCTGTAACATGGCTGGAAAACTCACAGCAACCTAGTGATTCCGGCCATGAAAGCTTCTGACAACACAAATAAAGGATTTTTAATAGAATAAATGAAAACACAATGAAAACAGATTTTTCAGTATAATTCAAAATAATGTTACCTGCGCATGAACCTGGACCTTACAACAAGCTAACTTGATAAACAAAAGATTCTAACACGGTTACACAAACAAATCTCTGTGCAGGATGCGATGACGTGGTTTTTTCTTTTCCCTTTTTAAATTTTTCATAGCTCACTACTGCCCGGCAACCTCACAGAAAACTCTTCGTTATTCCAAATGGGGTTGTGACCCACTGCATTAGAGGATTTAAGATATTTTTTTTGACAAAATGTAACTTTTCCAAATGCAGGTTTGTCATAATTTGCCTTCTGCTCACAACCCGTACAGTTGAGTAGTTAGCCTTTAATGAACTCGGCTTGAAACGGGTAGGAGTGAGGTAGGGATTAATTGAAAAACAGGAACCCAGGTAGACAAAGGAAGGAGCTGTGCTTAATGATCTCCGCTGATGATCAGTTTATGAGTGCCTATATCTTAGCTGGCAAACCTAAACATTCTCCAATAAAATGACTAATCTATGGGATGAGATAGAGTGTCTCTTTCAAGAGAAGAGTGAAAAGACATTCGTCTCCCTTTTGTAGTGTAAAGAAAGAACCTTGATTTCACGAAATCAGAACTTAAACTTTGAAAAGGGGCTCTTGATGCAGTTACTTTAGAACAAAGCCTTGTTTACAGTTACAGCCTGAAGTAATCATCCTTTGCTGATAGATTCAAGGAAGTAGCCGTATTGAGACTGAAGGGGCTTTGAATATCAAAGGGATAGATTGGTTATACTTGGGAAGAAACCTCCGGAATGGTAACTTCAATTAGTCTGTTATGGGCAGAGTATGCAACAAAGATGCCCTCCATGCCTTGAGGCCTAACACATTTTACAGCAGATGCTTTCATGGAACAGAATAAGTTTCACCAACTGCATTTAATGTTGTTCTTCATAGGCAGCCTGTCTCTCTGTCTCTCTTGTGCACACACGTGTACAGAAGTGGTGTGGAGTTGTAAAAGGCTGAGAAAAATAACTCTAATAATAAAACTGTATGCAAATTAAGCAGAATAGTAGCAATTGGTGGCAACAGAATTATCTTGGGGCATAAAAGAAGACATGCTAGATAAGACTAAAAGCTGATTTAAACAAGCATTCTGGCCACACAGTGTCCAACTAATTGCAGGTGGGAACCCTACAAGCAGGAAGTGGAATGAGACAGAAAATGTTACTCTATATCCTTCTCAAAGATAGGGACCTTCAGTCAAATGTCCTGCACCAGTTACGGGGCTTCAGATTTATATAAGGTAAAGGTTTTCCCCTGACATTAAGTCTAGTCATTCCGACTATGGGGTTTGGTGCTCTTCTTCATTTCTAAGCTGAAGAGCTGGCGTTGTTCGTAGACACCTCCAAGGTCATGTGGCCAACATGACTGCAGACTGCCGCTACCTTCCCGTTGAAGTGGTACCTATTGATCTACTCACATTTGCATATTTTCAAACTGGTAGTTTGGCAGGAACTAAGGCTAACAGTGGGAGCTCACCCTGCTCCCTGGATTCGAACTGCTGACCTCTCAGTCAGCAAGTTCAGCAGCTCAACTGTTTAACTTATTTCACCACTGGGGGCTCTCATGGGAGGCTACATAGTAGAAATACAAACACAATTACCAAATGCTAAAACAAGGTGGGATGTCATCTCTCCCTGTATCTACTGACAACGCTGTTACGAGGCTTGAAAATGTCTTCTACTCAGTGGAGTCTCGCTTATCCAACATAAATGGGCCAGCAGAATGTTGGATAAGTGTAAATGTCGGATAATGAGGGAGTCCCATCTCCTGCCAACCTAGCAGTTTGAAAACATGCAAATGTGAGTAGATCAATAGGTAATGGTAATGGTGCTCCATGCAGTCATGCTGGCCACATGACCTTGGAGATGTCTATGGACAACACTGGCGCTTCGGCTTAGAAATGGAGATAAGCACCAACTCTCAGTCAGACAGGACTGGATTTAATGTCAGGGGAAACCTTTACCTTTACCTAGCCTCCTATGCTTGCAGGGATGTTTTCTCCACTTCATCAACTTGAAAGGGTTTTGATGGCCCTGGGGAAAATTGGATTTCAGTGAGAATTCCAGCTCAAGCAACTAGGAGCAACAGTGATTCCAAATGGAGTAACCAGCAAATGTATGGATGAGACATCCGAGTTTGTGTTAAAATGGTATTTTTGAGATGAAACAAAATGTGCCCTTTGTGCAAGCACCACAAAATAAGCATGAGAAATATGCATAGAGCTGCACAGCCCATTTACACCCTCTTGTACACAATCCCACACATAGCACAGGTGGTACCTTTAACCCTGTTTGCCCTTTTGCCTTTCTTTATGCGCCGCTCACAGTGATTCTGATTTTATGCCTCGTTGCTTAGCAACGTTTGTGAACAAGAGCACAGCCTTTTCTTTCCCTCTCTCTCTCTCCACCCCTTTGCAGGAGTTTGCAGGCCAGGTCACAAGGAAAGCTAAGTTGTCGGTGACAACAAACTAGTCATTGCTGAACATTGTGTAAAATTACCATTTGGCTTAGAGTTATATAAACAAAAAGTTAGTGGTTGGCTTTACATTTGTGGCTCTCATGGCCAGATATTTGTTTTTGGTTCCTGGCTTCTCCCTGCCCTTTAGTCCTCTCGCTCCTGAAGCCTTTGAAGAGATCAAATGCCTCGCTGGTCAAGCTTGGAAACAACGCATTCAAGAAAATGCAAAGGGTTCGACAACCTATGCTGGAGCTTATGGAAACAATGGGCCAGATGCACTGCCTGTCCGTAGCTGCGTCATCCCCTCGTCTCCTACCAGGGCGCATAAGCCTCATCCAACTGAGTAAGCACTTCTTCTACCTGTAGCAGCAGTGACGTGGGTGACCTTCCACTGGAAGATGACCATAGATTTGCCCTAGAGGACCTAGAGTTTTAAAAAAAGTAAAAACAAAAAACAATTATTGCTTTCCAACTTTGGGAGGGGGGTTTAAACCCTAACCTTGTATACACAAAGTAGGGGTTCACTTAGATATCACCACAAGAGAGGACTGCTTTGCAGAAAATTGTATATATTAATGAATATCGTACAATGGTAAAATAAGAAATGGGTTGCTGTGAGTTTTCTGGGCTGTCTGGCTATGTTCCAGAAACATTCTCTCCTGACGTTTCACCCACATCTATGCCAGACATCTTCAGATGTTGTGAAGTATATTGGAAACTAAGCAAGGGAGATTTATATATCTGTGGAAGGTCCAGGGTGGGATAAAGAATTCTTGTCTGCTGGAGGCAAGTGTGAATGTTGCAATTAATCTTCTTGATTAGCATTGAATCCAATCTTTTGTTGGAAGATGTTGGCTGGTCCTGATTGTTTCATGTCTGGAATTCCCCTGTTTTCAGAGTGTTGTTCTTTATTTACTGTCCTGATTTTAGAGGGTTTTTTTTAATACTGGTAGCCAGATTTTGTTCATTTTCTTGGTTTCCTCATTTCTGTTGAAAATTTCCACATGTTTGTGGATTTCAATGGCTTCTCTGTGTAGCCTGTCATGGTGGCTGTCAGAGTAGTCCAGCATTTCTGTGTTCTCAAATAATATGCTGTGTCCAGGTTGGTTCATCAAGTGCTCTGCTATGGCTGACTTCTCTGGTTGGGTTAGTCTGCAGTACCTTTCATGTTCCTTGATTTAAGTTTGGGTGCTGTGTTTGGTGATCCTTATATGTAGACTATGTCAGAGTATTAAAAATATTAAAATAGCAGCACTAAATTTTCCTGGGCTTCCTGTGATCTATTTTTTGCCTGCTTAACTGAGAGCAAACTGTGCCAAATGCATGGAGTGCACTTCTAAGTACAGATTGTGTTTGTAAGAATCGTCATAATTGAAAAATTATTGATCACAAAGGGGAGGACTGATTTCTTCCCTGCTTGATCTGCATTCAGGTATTGCAATAGTTGTGATGACGTGATTCCCAATCTCAGCAGGACGTAGCTTGTCCTTTTTTTAAAGCCCTTGGCAACAGCTCTAATTTTTGGTTGCTTTATTGATTCGAGGTAGGGCTTACCTCCTGGGACAGAAGAATGGAGAGCTTGCATCAAGTTCCCTCTTTGTGGGGGAGATTAAAGGAAAAATGTTTCCTACAGAAGGACCATGAAGACAATCCAAACAGCTTTTACAAATGATGAACAGCAAGTGGATTTTTGGTGACTGTGGGAGGGGACAAGTATGTTTTTTTCATATTGGTGTTGTTAGTGGGACTTTCCTCCATACTCTTCAAAGACAGGACATATTCAGAAAGAGCACTGCCTTCTCACAATCCTTCAAAAGCAATGGGGTCTTCTACAAAAGCAAATGCACGGCCAACCTGGCCAGAAGTTAAGACTTAATTGGATTCACAGGGTCTCAATCTCGGATAAAAGTATACAGAATTGCTGTTTGAAAGGTTGACACGAAGTGTTGGTCCTACCAGGAAGGTATGGGGGTCCACTTCAGGCAGCCAACTGACTTGGACTAGTACTGAAAGAAGAGATTACAGTATCTGCAAAACATCCACATCAAAGGAATGTATTGCAAAAGAAGCCAGAACATCATGAACATGATGGGCTTTTGAACCCCACAGCAGTCTGTTGGAATTTAATTGGACAGGTAGTTAAATCTGCTAGGTTGAGTGAGAAGGGAAGGGGATGGCCTGCCTGGGAACAGAGTGCCCTTCCATTTCACACTTGTTGAGGCATTGCATGTGCTTTCTTCCTCCTGAAAATAAACTTCTTGTCATTGTGGCAAGTCTCGATGCAATAGCTGCTGAGTGAAATGAGCAAGAACTATTACACAAGACAACAAAATCAATCTTTTTGCAATAATCAGAAATGAGAGCAGCATAGCTTAAATCAATTTTTAAGCTGATTTTAAATATGCCTTTATTTTTCCCATCATGTCAACTTTTTAAAATATAACAAATGGTACATTACAGCGGACTACTGCAAAGTCTGTGAATTTCACATCATATTCGTGTAACACAAGCCAATAAATATTTTTCATCAGATATAATTTTAGGTCATTCTTATAGAGTTTTTTGCGCTGACTTCAGATTTGTATTTATATTTTCTTTATCGTATGTAGTTTTTGCAATGAGGCTAATCAAATAATTAATGCATTTACGCACTGATATCTATAGAATGTAATTAATCACAACCCAACAAGTATTTTTCATCAGATATCATGTTAGGTCATTCTTATAGAGTTTTTTGCGCTGAATTCAAATCTGTGTTTATTTTTTCTCTACCATGTGTAGTTTTTGCAATTAGGCTAATTGAATAGTTAATGCATTTACACACTGATATCAACAGAATCTAATTAACCACAAGCCAACAAGTATTTTTCATCAGATATAATTTTAGGTCATTCTTATAGTTTTATGCTATTAATTCAGAACTGTGTTATTTGTTCTCGCATCACATATAGTTTTTGCAATGAGGCTAATCAAATAATTAATGTATTTACACATTGATATCAATTTGATTCTATTGATATCAATGCATAAATGCATTCCTTATTTGATTAGCCTCATTGCAAAAACTACACATGATAGAGAAAAAAATAAACACAGATCTGAATTCAGCGCAAAAAACTCTATAAGAATGACCTAAAATTATATCTGATGAAAAATCTGATGAAAAATACTTGTTGGCTTGTTTTATTTTCACATGCTGAGAAACTTTGGTTTTTTTGTTTTGTTTGCCTTTTATCACAGAGATAATAAATCCAGCATGTTTCTTTATATTGCCTGAGCTTTGAGATCTACAAAAGAGATCTACCCTACAATCATCATTAGAAGTATGTCTGGTAGATATGAGAGAGGTATTAGGAAATACGGCAGATAGTGGTGAATTTATAAAGCAGAGTAATCAAATTGGCAAGGCAGAAGCTAAACAATTCCTATGGCAACACAATCAAGATCTAGCACAAAACATGAATAAGCTTTCTTTCCTTAGTAACTTTGAAAAGGGTTACTTACAACATAAATCAATACCTAGTCCACAGGGCCGGCCGGAGATAAATTTATATATAAAGCGAGGGGGGAAATTGCGCCCCCCCCACCGGCGCCGCGGGAGGCGTGGCCATGTGCCGCGGGAGGCACATGGCCAGGCCTACCGCGCCGCCGGCGGGCCCCGCCTCCTGCTCCCTGGCCCCGCCTCTCACGTAGCGTGGGAGGCGGGGTCACGGCGAGCAGCGCGGGAGGCGGGGCCAGGGCTGGCCCCGCCTCCCGCGCAGCTCACCCCGACCCTGCCTCTCACCCAGCGTGAGAGGCGGGGCCGGGGCGCACAGGCCGGGAGGCAGGGCTCCGCCCAGACGGGGCCTTGCCTCCCGCCCCGCGCGGCCTGGGCTTTTCCAGGCAGGCAGACTGCACTGGAGGTCCCTGCAGGCCGCAATCGCGGCCTGCAGGGACCTTCGGTGCAGTCGGCCCGCCTGGAAAAGGCCAGACGGGTGAGGCTGAGCTGCGTGGGAGGCAGGGCCAACCCTGGCCCCGCCTCCCACGCAGCTCACCCCGACCCCGCCTCTCACGCAACGTGAGAGGCGGGGCCGGGGCGCACAGGCCGGGAGGCAGGGCTCCGCCCAGACGGGGCCTTGCCTCCCGCCCCGCACGGCCTGGGCTTTTCCAGGCAGGTAGACTGCACCGGAGGTCCCTGCAGGCCACGATCGCGGCCTGCAGGGACCTTCGGTGCAGTCTGCCCGCCTGGAAAAGGCCAGACGGGCAAGGCTGAGCTGCGTTGGAGGCAGGGCCAACCCTGGCCCCGCCTCCCACGCAGCTCACCCCGACCCCGCCTCTCACACAACGTGAGAGGCGGGGCCAGGGCGCACAGGCCGGCCATCCAGGGCCATCCCAGCCGGCCATGAGAGCTCGCTCGTCACCGAACAGGCCTTCCTGTTCGCCGGCGAGCGAGCTCATGGTCCCCGCTGGGAGGGGGGAAGCCTGACGGAGGAGGAGGAGGAGGAGGAAACCGTGGAGCCCCTCAGTATGTTTCATGGAGACCCAAAGGCTCCCAAAGGCACACTTTAAGAACCTCTGACCTAATCTAACAGAAGAGATGGAAGAAAAAGAAAATGGCTACAGGTAGGCAATGTATCTCAAACTCTGCTCCTCCAGATGTTTTGCACTTCAGTTTCCAGAAAACCCAGCCAGCTTACCAGCTGTTAGGAATTGTGGAAGTTGAAGTCCAAAACATCTGGAGGATCAGAATTTGAGAAACACTGGGTTAGAGGAAATGCACAAAGACATGGCAAAGCAAACTCAAAGAAGTGTGGCAATTAGCTGCAGCAAATAATAGCACACAAAAGTTACTAATTCTAATAAGAAGGATTATTTGGTGACTGCTCCTGGATTATGGGACTCTATTCCAAAGGAGCTTAGTCTAGCCTCCTCTCTGTTGTCCTTTTCCTGGCAAGGCAAGCCTTTTCTGTTCAGGCAAGTCTTCAATAGCAGCTTCCTTGTTACACTCAGCACTTTTTTAAATGGATCTGCTGAACTTTTTCCTCATTATTAATAATTACTAGTATGGCTGTTTTAATTAGTGCTTTGGTAATATAATCAATTTAATTTGTATTTTAATATGTATAAAATATTGTGTTTTTATTGAACCTTTTTAATTATATTGAAAGTTATAGGGAAAGGCAGGTTACCCTTTAAATGTACATACACACAGAATGGCTCTTCTACATGTGGGGCTGGTATCTGTAGTTTCACCTACTCATATGTGACAAAATATGATCGCTCTAGACTTCCAGGAGATTCTATAGTTTGCTTCTGTTGAAAGTTTCAGTAATAATAATAATAATAATAATAATAATAATAATAATAATAATAATAAGGAGAAGACCTGGCTATGGCTCACGAATGGGACACTGAAGAAGGAGACAGAAGGCCTGATCCTTGCAGCCCAGGAGCAAGCCATCAGAACAAATGCAATTAAGGCCAAGATTTAAAAATCAGCTGATAACCCAAAATGGAGACTGTGCAAGGAAGCTGACAGAACCATTGATCATATCCTCAGCTGCTGTAAGAAAATCACACAGACAGACTACAAACAGAGGCACAACTATGTGGCCCAAATGATTCATTGGAACTTATGCCTCAAGTACCACCTCCCAGCAGCAAAGAACTGGTGAGATCACAAACCTGCAAAAGTATTGGAAAATGAGCATGCAAAGATACTGTGGGACTTCCAAATCCAGACTGACAAAGTTCTGGAACACAACACACCAGACATCACAATTGTGGAAAAGAAAAAGGTTTGGATCATTGATGTTGCCATCCCAGGTGACAGTCGCATTGTTGAAAAACAACAGGAAAAACTCAGCTGCTATCTGGACCTCAAGATAGAACTTCAAAGACTCTGGCAGAAACCAGTACAGGTGGTCCTGGTGGTGATTGGAGCATTGGGTGCCGTGCCAAAAGATCTCAGCCGGCATTTGGAAACAATAGACATTGACAAAATCACAATCTGCCAACTGCAAAAGGCCACCCTACTAGGATCTGCACGCATCATCCGAAAATACATCACACAGTCCTAGACACTTGGGAAGTGTTCAACTTGTGATTTTGTGATATGAAATTCAGCATATCTATTTTGTTTGCTGTGTCATACAATAATAATAATAATAATAATAATAATAATAATAATAATAATAATAATAGTAGCAACAATTTATTTATATTCTGCCCTATCTCCACATATTCCTCAGGGTGGATCACAGTACACATACATGGCAAACATTCAATGCCATTTTAGACAAACAGGACATAACAGACAGAAAGGCAGTATGTTGTGTGCCTTCGAGTTTCGGTGCCTTGGAAGTTGTGCTCGGATTCAGCCACAGGGGGATGATATTGCTCCATTCTCTATGACAAAGAGCCACCAGGACTTCCTCCTTCCTTTTGGTCACGGGCATTTCTGGTCTTTTTTTTAATTAGCAGTACAGTATCTAATTCCTCTAATTACAGCTCTAAACTGTTTTCAAACTGCTTAGGTAAACAGTGAGCTGGGCTTGATAGTCGGGTGCTCACCCTGGCCAGGCTACAAACTGGCCACCTTTCGGTTGGTAGATCTTATTACTGCTGGTGATTTACCAGTTGTGCTAAAGCCCATCCGCCATAGCTTTGCCTGAAGGATCTAGGAAATTGTTAGAGAAGATTCCTTTCTAGGTATTTTCTAAATCTTCCAGAGTGACTCTATGATAACTTCTGGTGGAAATTTTTCATTTCAATATGCTTGGTTATTATCCATTTTCCTGTTTCCACAGTAAGTTTGGATATGTATCCCCTGTAGATACAGTGGTCATAGTGTACATACATATAAGGACAATGTATTATGTTAAAGTCAATGTAATAGTGGATGTTACTACACAGATCTATTCTTTAACGCAGACTTCCTCAAGCAGATGCCTTTTAGATGTATTGGATTGCCAATTACCCTCATTCCCAGACATGAGGAATTAGGCTTGGAAGGAAGAGTTTTAACTCCTTCGCATTATACTTATTTCCCAAAAATATAAGGAAGGGCACTCATGTGTTTGTGTTAATTAACTGAAAGTTATCCTTGATTTTTTAAACAAAAAGGAACCAAAATTGTCAACTATTTTCTCCCACCATCTTTGTTGACGGTTGAGGGATACAAAAAAAAGCATCTTGAAATGTGGCAAGGCTATTTAAAGATTTTCTATAAAATGCTGAGGCAAAGCTTTCATGTGACAACTGGATCTTCCAGAGTTCCTTTTCTTTTATAATGTCATTAGAAACTCTAACTTGTGTAGAAATATCATTGACTATAGAGCAGAAAGCTTTAAGACAATTATGCCATAATAGGGTACATCCAGACTGCTTGAAAAGTCCTAGGTTTTGTCCCTGATTCCATATTTGCTTAAAATAAACTAACCTGGGAGATTGTATAAAAGGCTTCTGATCATACTCAGAGCTGAGAAAACATTCTGGGATAAATAAAATATATATGGAGCTCCAACATAAAATTGGAAAGGACAGGAATAAAATTGCAGGCTTTCTTTCAGTCTGGATACTCCCAGAGTTAATATCAGGTAATAGTAAAACTCTACAGTATTTTGAGGAGCCCCCAGTGGCACAGCACGTTAAACCACTGAGCTGCTAAACTTGCTGACTGAAAGGCTGGCAGTTTGAATCCGGGGAGTGGGTTGAGTTCCTGCTGTTAGCCCCGGTTCTGCCAACCTAGCAGTTCGAAAACATGCAAGTGTGAGTAGATCAATATGTACCGCTCTTGTGGAAAGGTAATAGCGCTTTATGCAGTCATGCCGGCCACATGACCTTGGAGGTGTCTATGGACAACATCAGCTCTTCGGCTTAGAAATGGGGATGAGCACCAATTCCCAGAGTCAGACATAACTAGACTTAATGTCAGGGAAAACCTTTACCTTTAACCACAGTATTTTAATAGGTGTAGTAAGAAAGCATGAAAATTGTAAGATTGGTGTGTGTGTCTGTATGAAATATAACAAATAGTGAGGCAATGCTTATGAAATCTGGGAATATCCTGGGTGGTCAGAGCAAAAACTGCCTGTGCTTTGGATATTCTTGTTGTCATCAAGAATATAGTTAATCATCCATATGGCTATTTTGCATGATGTCGGTAAGGAAAAAATGACCTCACTGTTTATACAAATTTCATCTATGATGAAAAGCAGCTGCATGTATTTGGGAGTATCACAATTCTGAAAACAGAAGAGCTTTAGCCTTAAGTTACATTAAACGGTTCTTAGGAAGCATATAAAACTTATATTCTCAGATGTTTACTTTGCTACCTCACTGTGGAATGAAGGCAATCCTGGTTTCCAAGCTAATATGTTTTCAAGCATGAATGCCAACCAAGGATAGGCCTAGATAAGGATAGATAGACTTATCACCAGAAAGATGGACATCAGGTGATGATTGACAACAGTAGTGGTTCTCAACCTGTGGGTCCCCAGATGTTTTGGCCTTCAACTCCCAGGAATCCTAACAGCTGGTACATTGGCTGGGATTTCTGGGAGCTGTAGGCCAAAACACCTGAGGACCCACAGGTTGAAAACCACTGGACTACAGCAACTAGGGTGCATCTGCATTCTAGAATTAATGCAGTTTGATACCACTTTAACTGCCATGGCTCAATGCTATGAAATCACGGGATTTAGGCACCAGCACTCTTTGATAAAGAAGACTAAAGAACTTGTGAAACGACAACTCCCATGGTTCCATAGCATTGAGCCATGACAGTTAAAGTCGTGTCAAACTGTATTAATTCTACAGTGTAGACACACTTTTGGACAAAATGATGGTGTGGAATAGTTGCAATCCGTACCAGTGAAGTGACCACTTGTAAGGATGAAACCACAGGTCTTCAAAAAAATGGACATTCAAACTCTGTTCAGGAGTTTAGAATGTATTCAAAAGTTTCCATTGAAAGCATGCAAGCCCTGCTGCTGTTTTTACATCCATCACCCCCAACAGGCAGCGCAGTGATTCAAAAGCAAAGATCCTCTCCTATCCATTCCGTCTGTCTGTGGCAAATCATGGTTCTGAGTATCCAGGAGAGCAGAGGTGCTCTGATTTAGCCTTGGTACTCACCTACTAAGGAATATAGGGAGTATGTCTTGTGTGCTTCCACCCACACATGTGGTATGAAAACAAGACAATCATAAGTGAACATGGCTTTAGAAACGAGGGCAGACCTGGTCTCTTAGCTTTCAATCTTCTTGTAAATTTATGCAACACCTATAATCTAAGATTGTGTCTGATAACAGGCTTTAGAATCTAAGCTTCTGCCCTAAATAGCTTGCGGGGAAAGCAGATCCCTGAGCCCTATCTTAACAGCTATGACATTTGAGAAGCTTCCACCACCAAATATCATGGCTCTCCAGAAATGCTCAAATAATAATGTAGGATGGGGTGTCAAAATAGTGTGGGGTGGCCAAATTCTAACATTGGACGTAAGAACATCGAATACTCAGAGGTGGCTTTACCTTTCCCTTCCTCTGAAACACAGCCTATAAAAATGTGTTAGCAGTCTCCCATCTAAATACTAACCAGTGCTTAGCTTTCAAGATTTGCTTAGCTTCCAAGATCTGGATTTGTTACCTTTAAGGCAGTGGTTCTCAACCTGTGGGTCCCCAGGTGTCTTGGCCTACAACTCCCAGAAATCCCAACCAGTTTATCAGCTGTTAGGATTTCTGGAAGTTGAAGCCCAAACATCTGGGGATTCACAGGCTGAGAACCACTGCTTTAGGGATTTGGCCAAGCCTCTATGCATACAATTAATTTGTCTGACTTTATTCCAGTTTTATCTGAATTGTCTATTATATCTTTTTGTTTTCCCTAGAATCTTTTTAATAAACCAGCTTCATCACCTACCTGGACCTTATGGCATTCCAAAACGCAGAGAAGCAGCTCACTTTGGTAAAAAAATAAAATAAATCAAATGTAATAGAAACCTATATTTTAGAAAATAAGATGGTTGTACGGCAATTTCAATTTAAAAGCATCTTTGAGGATTGAGTAGTAAAAGTCAAAGAGGAAATTCTCAATAAGAAAGACTTATGAGATGCTGGGAACAAAACAAATAGAACAGAAGATACCAGTAATAAGAACATTGCACTTTGTGGCAACTGCAAAACTGCTTTGATCAGATGAGCCGTACTCATAGGCAACCTCTAGATGGCGCCATAGAGCAGTGTACATTCCAAATAAGTTGGCCTGCGAAACAAGAACTTTTCAAATTCACATTTAGGCTGATATATGTACCTGTCACATGTATATATGCATGCGAAAGCACTTTGATTTTATTTCCACAATACTCTTTTTAAAAATGTTAAGTTTCCAAAAAATAAAACAACAACTTAAAACCTCTGTCCCCCACCCCTGTAGCCCCACACTTACAAAAACCCAAATACATATAAAAATACATTAAAAACACAATTGACTTCCTCTTCTGCAAACCAAGACATCTATCAAAATGTTATACAGTAGAGTCTCACTTATCCAAGTCTCGCTTATGCAAGGTTCTGGATTATCCAATGCATTTTTGTAGTCAATGTTTTCAATATATCATGATATTTTGGTACTAAATTCGTAAATACAGTAATTATAACATAACATTACTGCGTATTGAACTACTTTTTCTGTCAAATTTGTTGTATAACATGATGTTTTGGTGCTTAATTTGTAAAATCATAACCAAATTTGATGTTTTTCCTTAATCCCTCCTTATTATCCAAGATAATAATAATCGCTTATCCAAGGTTTTGCCGGCCCGTTTAGCTTGGATAAGTGAGACTCTACTGTATTGTACTTCTAATAGTTTTCACTTCTGCTAAATATGAAATATAGTTTAAAATGATACCTACCCAAAAGTAGGCATCAATACAGTTTAAACATTTTACTATAATGCACAGGAGCCACGGTGGCACAATGGATTAAACCCTTGTGCCGGCTGGACTGCTGACCTGAAGGTTGGGTTGCTGAACAGAAAGTTGCTGGTTCGAATCCGCAAGACAGGGTGAGCTCCCGTCTGTCAGCTCTCGCCTGCAGGTTGGGTTGCTGAACAGAAAGTTGCTGGTTCGAATCCGCAAGACAGGGTGAGCTCCCGTCTGTCAGCTCTCGCCTGCAGGGACATGAGAGAAATCTCCCAGCAGTATGGTAACACATCTGGATGTCCCTGGGGCAACGTCTTTGTAGACAGCCAATTCTCTCACAACAGAAGCGACTTGCAGTATAGTCTCAAGTCACTTCTGACACGATTTTAAAAAACCTATAATTCACTTCTCATAATTTACTCTTTTAATTCCTATCTTAATGTCCCCCAATGTTTTCCTATTAATCTTGATTAACTTTATTGTATTTCAATATTTTTATCCCCAATATATCTTGTTGTATTTCCCCCTTCATAAATATTCTTGTTTCTTCCACCTCCACATTTTAAAAACCTGACCAAAAAAGATATAATTAAAAGCATTTGAAAGAGAACCTTACTTTCCATTCTCACATCATTGGGCCTGACCCTGCAAATATTTTCAGGAACATGTATATTTCATGAACCTACTTACAAAATTTCACCTCTCAGAGGAGACAACAGCAATTGTTTAGAGAAGAGACTTAAGAGGGTGGCATAAATGAGAGCAATTTTCCACTTGGGCATGGCCACATCCTATCTGATTGAAGATAATCCATTATGTCATGCCTTATGGCAGTTTGTAAAGATTTGGGCTTTGCAGTGTAATTCAAAGGACTGGAGGGACAATCCAACCCTTTCCTTTCCCTCTCTCTCTCCTTCTAGGGTTTTGTCCACGTGAAGTGAAGAAATTTCAAGTGTCTCCAAACAAAGTAAGCAGAAAATAAGTGGAGCATTAGAAATCTTGTGTGTTTAACTTCCTATGTGTAAGAGTGAATAAACCACTAAAGAGAGAGAGGTTTATGAAAATTTGAACCTATTGCTTCTAGCAACTTCCCCACTCCATAAGCTTCCAAAAAAAAATTTTTTTTTTGGAGGGGGAAGCAACATGGAAGAATATGCCAAGAAATGTGATTGTTAGGGAATAAACTATTGTCCCTACTCTCTCAAAAAATAAGATTTGCGCAATGGGAATTTCAAGAAAATGATTAATTTTTATCTTGTGAATTTTCCCCTGCTTTGATGCATTCACAGAGCGTAGAATTACAGAATAATATCTTAATTCTTGCCTTGATTAAACTTTGTCATTGATGGTACGTAAAGACATAAGGCTAGTACAGTCTAACAGTTACCATATTTTATCTGTTGTCGAAGGCTTTCATGGCCGGAATCATTGGGTTGTTGTGAGTTTTCCGGGCTGTATGGCCATGTCCCAAAAGCATTCTCACCAGACGTTTCGCCCATATCTATGGCAGGCATCCTCAGAAGTTGTGGGGTATATTGGAAACTAGGCAAGGGAGGTTTATATATCTGTGGGAGAAAGAACTCTTGTCTGTTGAAGGCAAGTGTATGCATGTATAAATATTCTGAAAGTGCATAATGTCATGGTTTGCAAAGGTACTATATGTGTGTTAACTGGAAAACCAAATGCATGAAGCCAATTGGCTGAGTGTGCAAAGACCTGGGAAACAGTTTGCAACTGTTGCTGTCCTGCTGCTGGAGAACCGGTTTGAACAGGTTTCAGTGCTTGTGTGCGTGTGTGTCTACTGAGTACTGGCTGGAAAGAAGGTGGCTCTGTACTCAGAGAGGCCTGACTATTTCTGAGGTTTTGTTTGCTGCTGATCTTCACTGAAGCAGATTTTGGACTAAGAAAGGACTGCTTATGACTGCTGGTTTCTGTAAGCAATCAGAGGGACTATTGTAAATACCATTGTTCTGTTGATCTCTTGGACTTAGTAAAAGTTCCTGTGTTATTTGTTCTTCAAAGCTTAGTGGTGCATCATTCTGCAGGGTGACTCCGGGTTCATGGGCATATGTAAGAGCTTCTACCTATTATCCACAATCCCCAACACATAAAACATGGCATAGCAAAAAGGATTCAGGGACCAAGTTATAGCAAGCCATGCCTTACATTGAGTGATGACAGCAAAGAAGGTATTTCTCTCAATAAAATAGTTACTAGTATTTTCTTTGTGAGAGAGCAGAGTATGGTAACAACAGGATGCATTTATGTTCGGTATTCGTATTATTTTGACTTCACCTGTCAGGTTTGTGATTCATATTAGAAAGTGAGGTTTCCTTTGCAGACATTATTTTGAATCAGATCTTGGAGTATAGGATATAATAAACAAGAATATCACAGAGCAGATGTAGAGTGAATTTCCCTAGACTCTGAGTAAGCAATGCTTGTCATTCTAACTCAATGGATTCAATAGCTAGCAAATAGATCAGAAACAATGGCTTATTTTGGACTTCACATAATAAAAATTTGGTAAGTGAACAAGTTACTGAACATATGGCTCATTACCTACTATAACAATATTCCTGACATAATGAATGACAAACAAAAGGGAGATTTGTAAATACAGTTGGGCCTCCTTATCCTTGGATTCTATATCCATGGATTCAACCATTCTCGGATTGAAAATATGCCCCCCCCCATTCAAATTTGATTTTGCCATTTTAAAAGGAGTGCCATTTTACTAGGCTATTATATATAATGGGACTTGAGCATCCATAGATTTTGGTATCAAAAGAGTTCCAGAACCAACTCCCGATGAATACATAAAACACATCCTATTTTATTCCAGTGCCCCCGGTAGATACCAAAATTCATGGAGGCTCCAATCCCATTATGTACAATGGCATGGGGATTTTTTTCATGTCAGGAGTGACTTCAGAAACTGCCAGTCGCTTCTGGTGTGAGAGAATTGACCTCCAAGGACTTCGCCCAGGGGATACCCGGATGTTTTACCATCCTGTGGTTGGCTTCTCTCATGTCCCCACGTGGGAAACTGGAGGTGACAGATGGGAGCTCACCCTGCTCCCCAGATTGAACCATCGACCTTTCGGTCAGCAGGCCTGCCGGCATGAGTGTTTAACCCATTGCACCATCAGGGGCTCCTAATGGCATGGTGCACTGGCATCCCTTATATCAGTGGATCTCAACTTTTCTTTCTTTCTTTCTTTTCTTTTCTTTTTTTTTACCATGGCTCAATTTACCAGGGCCCATTTGATCAAGGCCCACTTGACCGAGGACCACTTGACCGGGACCACTCTCCAACATTAGTAACAAAAGGGTTACAAATCAAATCAGTTTTTGGTCAATGTTAGATTCATTTTGGTTATCTGGGGTGCTGATTCAGAAAACCTCATTGGACAGACCACACAGCAGCAGTGTCTAATTCAGAACATATTGCACCCAATAGTCGCCATCTGCTTGCACACAGAAAACCATATTTAATAATCTAGCACTGATGTGATCTATCCAATGCAATGGTCAGTTCTGTGGAAAGGAGTGGAAATAAAATATAAAGAAAAAGGATGTTTGGGGACCACATTTTTGTTCTCGCGGCCCACTATTGTGCTGCGGCCCACAGGTTGGCAACCACTGCCTTATATAAAATGGTGAACAATTCAACCAAGGGTCAGAGGGAACACGAGTCTGTAAAATGCTGAGAGGCTACATCTGGGTATGCCATTGCCTATGCATCGGTGCAGTGCTTGGTGAGTGGCAAAATCAAGGATTGCTTTAGGGATTTTTTCTGAATATTTTTGGTTGAATTGGTGGCTGCAGGATCTGTGAATATGGAAATCTGAATGTCATACATTCAGCTGCAGTAAAATATGAGTAATCCCTCAATCTTCTTGAGAAGGTATATTTTAAACCCATGAGGTTGCCTAGGGTCTGAGATCTTCAGGGGAGGCTTTCTCTCAGACTTCACAGATATTAATCCTGGCAATGGAAGAGAAGACCCTTCTTGGTGGTTCCTCCATCCTGTAGAACTCTCTGCTGAGAGAAATTGATCTGGTCCCCTCCCCATTGCTTTTCTACTGGCAAGCAAAACCTTTTTATTCAATAGCCTTTTGGAAACTGGCTGCTGGGGATGGGGTAGCATGCTGTACTATTTTACTGGTGTGTTTTAAATTGCTTTTAACTTCCAATAGTCTTTAAATATGATACTGTTGTTTACTGACATTTCAACATGACAGCTTTTGATCTGTTTTTAACATGCTGTTTTAATCATGCTTTGATGTGTCATGATTCCCAGCACTAGGAGAAAGGCTGGTTGTAACAGGAATGAATGAATGAATGAATGAGTGAATGAACAACTGGATGTATTACAGTAAATTGTAATACACATATTCTACAAATGTCCTGGTTTGACAGGGACAGTCTCAGGTTATCTATTCATTTCCTGCCATTTTCCTGGTTTGGGACTCAAGGTGGATTACAACAATGTGTTGCCGAAGGCTTCCATTGCCAGAATCACTGGGTTGCTGTGAGTTTTCTGGGCTGTATGGCTGTTACAGAGACATTCCCTCCGGACGTTATGCCTGCCATAGATGTGGGCAAAATGTCAAGAGAACGCCTCTGGAACATAGCCATACAGCCTGGAAAACTCACAGCAACCCTGGATTGCATGAGTTAAAGGAGACGTAGTTAAAAATATACCTAATACAAAAGTTGAAAAAACCATTAAACTATCAATAAAATTAGAGCCAGCATGGTGTAGGGCTTGGGTCCCCAAACTACAGCCTGCGGGCCACATGTGGCCCATAGAAGCCATTTATCTGGCCCCCACGGCAGCAGCTCCCTTCTCCTCCACCAAGGAAGGCGCGTGCTGTGTCGATGGAGGAGGGAATGGCACATGCCGTTCCCTCCTCCCTCCCTCCGCACATACTTTCCCCCCCGCCCCCACCGCCACTGCCGAGGAAGACGTGTGCAGTGCGAAAGAGGGAAAGGCGTGCACCACTGCCAAGAAAGACCTGTGCGTCCCTCGCCCCACGCGCACCTTTCCTGCTGCTGTTGCTGAGGGAGTCCAGCCACCAAGGTCCGAGGGACAGTGAACTGGCCCCCTGTTGAAAAAGCTTTTGGACTTCAATCCAGTTTGAGCACTGGATTGAGTCTGGAGACTCAGGCTCAGTTCCGTGAGAAAGTCACACACTCTCAGCCAAGGAAAACCCCATGATAGATTCCTCTTAGGGTTGCCATTAATTGGAAATGACTTGAAGATGCACAATAATCTAAAAAAATCAATTAAAAATGTAACTATTGAAACAAGAATAAGACAAAACTCACATAGATAATACAGCCCAATTCTGTCAGACTCAATTCCTTTGAGTGGTTTTCAAAGGCTGGAAAGATAGCAGGGATGTTGCCAGCCTAACCTCTCTCAAGAGGAAGTTCCAGAGTCAATCCACTACTGCCCAAAATTTTCAGATGCTTTTCAAACTTCCCAGTTTTTTTTTTCCTTTTCTTCTCCCACTTCGTTGTCAGCTCCCTTCAATTACTGCAAACTGAGTTGAAAGTGCCACAATCTGAGTACAATACACTCAGCAAGAAGGAGCAAAGGGCATGGGCCCCTTCCCAATTGGCTCATTTGTGTGTGTGTGTGTTTTTTACAGGCTTTCCTCAACTCAGAACATTTTAATTTTGTGTGAATAGCTTTTGCCCTCTGGTTGCCTGGCCACTCTTTTGACCATACTCTGATATTGCTTGGCGACATATGTCACCGTTTTCATCTGTGAAATGTTGGAAGAAATGGATGCACTATGCCATCTTTAACATTACTGTCTCATTTACTATCTCTTTCTATCTATTTTTAAAATATAGGTTAAATATAAAGCAGCTGCTGTCGCATCCCCGGTCACACCACTCGATGTAATTCAGCAAAGGATAAAACATGGCAATTTAAATGGTGAGCTCTCCTTATTAGTTGGATTGAAGTATCTTCTCTTTTTCCAATACATACACACACTAAAAGGTTTTGATTTTATTTTCATTTTTGCAGTTATTGCAGGGAGCCAAAGTGGAGAGGGAAAAAAATTAATCTCATCTTCCAGTGAGGATATGCTGACTGGCTGGCCTGTGAAAGAGAATGATCATCCCATTGTAAGTACAAGCTTTCACAGGTTACAATCTGAGTGAGGCATCCAAGCTCTTTGGCTCCAAAATCTAATTATTCTTCCGTACACTGCAAATCACCAAGTTCAATACACACTTCAAGTAGAATCATAGTACTTTACTATAGTTTTGTAATGTGAAATGGCCTCTAGTAGCTTCTTCCATCTATAGCAGCGTTTCTCAACCTGGGGGTTGGAAGGGGGGTGCCAGAGGGGTCACCAAAGACCGATACTTTCTGTTGGTCATGGGGTTCTATGTGGGAAGTTTGGCCCAATTCTATCGGTGGGCTTCAAGGGGCTCTTTGATAGTAGGCGACCTATAAATCCCAGAAACTACAACTCCCAAATGTCAAGGTCTATTTTCCACAAACTCCACAAATTTTCAGATTTGGGCATATTGAGTATATATGCCAAGTCTGATGCAGATAAATCATTGTTTGAGTCCACAGTGCTGTCTGGATGAAGGTGAACTACAACTCCAAAACTCAAGGTCATTGCCCACCAAACCCTTTCAGTATTTTCTGTGGGGATTGGGAGTTCTGTGTGCCAAGTTTGGTTCAGTTCCATCATTGGTGAAGTTCAGAATGCTCTTTGATTGTAGGTGAACTATAAATCCCAGCATCTACAACTCCCAAATGACAAAATCATTCTCCCCCCCCCCCCCCCAGTATTCAAATTTGGGCATATTGGGTATTGGTACCAAGTTTGGTCCAGTGAATGAAAATACATCCTACATATCAGATATTTACATTATGATTCATAACTGTAGCAAAATTACAGTTATGAAGTAGCAACAAAAATAATTTTATGGGTGGGGGTCACCGTAACATGAGGAATTGTATTAACGGGTCGCACCATTAGAAAGGTTGAGAACCATTGTTCTATAGCATTGTGCCTACTGTAAACAATGGTCCTAGACGGTTCCAACTTTAAAAAAAAATGTTGAATGCACGTAGACATTCCCAATGATCTCAAACTAGAGAGGAGTCAGGCAGTGTGTGGCTCCTTTCCATGCAATCGTAATTTTATAGAGGAGCAGAATGATTAAATGGGTTTTTACCGTCCTGAGAAAAAGGCATCAAAGAAAAATTTAAATATGACAGACTCAGAACTCTGTCTCAGATCTGTAGGCAAGTCCTCACTTGCTTTCTCTCTCTCTCTTTCATGTTCTGAGTTCTGCTGAACCTCTGTGAATATTTAAAAAAGAAGTTGAGTTGACTTTTCCGTTCTTCTGTCGCAGGAGGTGCCAACAGGCAGGGAGGCCGAAGCATGATCACCTCTACCATAACTAGCTGCACATCTATGGTAATAACAAAACCGGGGCAAGCACTTGTTTGCATCTAAGAATTGCCTACCGCCATTAGAAAAGAAGAAGTCAAATGTGGAAAAGAAACCCAATATAAATGTATTGACATTTTTATGCAAAAAACATTATCTAAGGGAGTGGGATGCATTTAATCAAGTTTTGTTTTATGGTTTATATGTGTATGTATGTATATCTCTATATATCTTCAGTTCATGAAAAAACTACATATTACTAGAAGCATATTGCAAAAGATAAGTGTTGTACAGCATTATTTGATTCTCCAGAGCAGGGGTCCTCAAACTTTTTAAGTGGAGGGCCGATTCATGGTCCCTCAGATTGTTGAGGGGCCGAATTATCATTTGGAAAAAAAAAAAAAACCAAACAAATTCCTATGCTTACTGCACATGTCTTATTTGTAGTGCAAAAAACCAAAAAACCAAAAAACAAAAAAACACCAGCAACAATTACTTATTTATTTACTACATTTATACCCCACCCTCTCTCACCCCGAAGGGGACTCAGAGCGGCTTACAAGTTGTATGTACATACAATATATTATATTATTAGCATAGCACAATATTAGCATTATATATTACTATATTGTACTATACCATTATACTGTAATATTATTAGTAATATTACATTTAATATATAATATATAATTAATATTATTATATTGTATTATTATTATTAGCTGCCCTGAGTCCCCTATTGGGTGAGAAGGGTGGAGTAGAAATACTGTAATAATAAATAAATAAATAAATATTATATTGTATTACATTATAATATTATTATCAATATTATATGTATACACAATATATTATATTATTACCATATCATTCATTTACAATATTTCATTTACAATATTGGTAAATGAAAGAACAATACAATATTTAAAAATAAAAATAATTTTAACCAACATACTGTAAATTTATCAGGATTTCAGTGGGAAGTGTGGGCCTGCTTCTGGCCAATCAAGTAGGATTGTTGTTGTTGTGCCTTCAAGCCATTTCAGACTTTGGGCGAGCCTAAGTCTAACACTGTGGGCGGGGGCCAGGTCAATGGCCTTGGAGGGCCGCATCCGGCCCCCGGGCCTTAGTTTGGGGACCCCTGCTCCAGAGCATGGATCCCCATCTAAGGCCCGCAGGTCGGATGTGGCCCTCCAAAGTAATTTATCTGGCCCCGTCCTAAACTTAGAATTGCCCTATATTTGAAACGACTTGAAGGCACATAAGAATCCTAATTAACTTGACTATCTCACCAGCAAAAGCAGGCTCACACTTCCCATTGAAAGCTGCCTATTGTACCATCATCCAAGATATGGTGGTTCATTTTACCAGCCTTTTCCCAAATACAATTTAAAGTGACACTTACCTTGAAAGCTCAAACAGCTTAGCATCCAGTACCTGAAGGACCCCTGCTCTTTTTATTTTTGACATGAATCTTTGAATAAGGGGTACTAAAGAAAATTCAGAAGCTGCAATTGCTCTCCGAGTTAGCCAAATTAGTGGTAGCATTTCAAAAGACAGAAGTTAGGATGATACAAATGGTGAAGAAAGCACAACACTTCTGGCCCTTGTTAATTCAAACAGTAGGACTTCATACATTAAAAAGGCCATTTGAATCATGCATTGAATTTAAGTTTATGAAGAGAAACAGAATCTCGGTAGATGATGTAATAGATTTACAGTAGATTGAGAAATAAGATTATGAGTTTATCAGGACCACACTGCAATATTTTAAAAAATAAATGACATAATGTATCTTTTGTTTTCAGTTTCCCTATTTTTTCGAGCTAGAGCAGTGTTTCTCAACTTGGGGGTCAGGACCCCTGGGGGGGGGTCGCGAGGGATGTTTCACAGAGGTCGCCAAGGACATATTTCTGACGGTCTTGGGAACCCAAATCCCTCCAGTATTTTCTGTTGGTTCAGGGGTTCTGTGTGGGAAGTTTTGTCCAATTCTATAATTGGTGGGGTTCAAGGGGCTCTTTGATTGTAGGTGAACTATAAATCCCAGCAACTCCCAAATGTCAAGGTCTATTTTCTCCAAACTCCACCAGTGTTCAAATTTGGGCATATTGAGTATTCAGTGCCAAATCTGGTACAGATCCATTATTGTTTGGAATCCACAGTGCTCTCTGGATGTAGTTGAACTACAACTCAAAAATTCAAGGTCAATGGCCACCAAATCCTTCCAGTATTTTCTGTTGGTCATGGGAGTTCTGTGTGCCAAGTTTGGTTCAATTCCATCGTTGGTGGAGTTCAGAATGCTCTTTGATTGTAGGTTAACTACAACCCCAAACGACAAAATCAGTACCCCCTCTCAACCCCACTACTATTCAAATGTGGGCATATCAGATATTTGTGCCAAATTTGGTTCAGTGAATGAAAATGCATCCTACATATCAGATTACAATTCATAACAATAGCAAAATTGCAGTTATGAAGTAGCAGTGAAAATAATTTTACTGTTGGGGGTCACCACAACATGAGTAACTGTATTAAGGGGTCGCGGCATTAGGAAGGTTGAGAACCACTAAGCTAGAGAATCAATTGTTCCATTGCAGCGTATAACAGATCTTGAAGTCCTTGCATATTAAATAGTAACCCATTGGGATGCAACAAGACAAAAATAGTACCCAAGTATAGCCAACTTTGTTTTTAATTAGAGTATATATACTTCCAAACTGGATACACTAGAAATTGGCAATGCAACATAAATGCAAAGAAATATACCAGTTACTGTCAAAATGACCCTGTACAGCCTTATAATGCAAAAAAGCTTTGTACAATACAAATTTCCATTAATGTACACAAACCTTGATAGTGTGATATCTGAATATGGTACAGCAAGTTAAAAAGGCCAGGGGGAAGCAAGGAAAGTGCTGAGAATGTAACCAAATTACTGGATGGAAAACTAGAAAACCAGCCTATCTTAAAGAATGCATAGTGAAAGAAGCAGATTACAAACTGAGCCTGTTGGTAAAAACGTCAAGTCTTTTAACAAGCAAAGGATATCCAGAGGGAGCATTCCTATCTTTAGCTTCAGACAGCCAACGAATTACTGTGTATGCAAGGGCTTTGATACATACTGTACTTTTTTTCCTTAAAAAAATAAAAAACACCTCCAGATGCATTTTTTCTCATTCAGAACTCATGTATAACTAACGTTCCAGAAATAATTCAATGTTCAAAGTGCTAAATAAAGCTGCCCAATTACATTAAGCATTACTATGACAAGACATCAAATACAAAAGGAAAATGGTTAAACCCAAGGCATTAAGTCGCTTACAGCATCATAATACTCTCATTCCTTGCAGTTCCTATGTATATTGCACCATTTGGTTCGCAGGGGGGAGAAATCGCTTAACATTCCTATTCATGCGTAGCTTACTTGCTGACAATCCAACTATTTGTTTTCTTTTTAAAAATAGCATTATTAGAAGCACCTTGAATATATTTAGTTAACTGCAGCAGCTTCTTGTGGAAACCAAGTCCCTTTATTCTTGCCATCCATCAGGGGCGGAAATCCTTGTCTCGCCAAAGTTTTTGGACTACAACTCCCATACTGGGTAGGAGTTTATCTTCCCCTTGCAAATAAAGGAATTAATTTTACCCTTCTGATTGATATGTTGTCTACTTGCAGGCAAATCCTTCTTCACTAAGATCTTAAGTGGAGCCTGTTCATTCGCGATAATTCCGTAGTTAAGTAAATAGTTCAAGATTGGAGGAAAATGCCCTCCCGATCTACAGAAATAGCTTTAAAAATGAGAAATTAAACTCTTTGTGTGAATGCATGCTTGCCAGCATATTGGGTGTAGTGAGCCTATTGCAGCTTGCTGGGACATTTCTCATGAGCAGCCACTTTGTCACTGCCAGTAACTCTCTACCGAGATGTCACTTTCTCTTCTTCATCCTTTCTTGTGCCTGTCTGCAAGATTTGTGTGTGATTCTCTGCCACATATTAAGTGCTGGTGATTCCTGCTAGGCTTTTCCATATTCTCCTCATAGCTTGGGGGTGGGATGCTACTGAAATGCAATAGTTCATGACACTCTACTGACCTTTCCTTAGTCAATGTTTTGCCACACGATCAACTCATAGGAATACTTTTAACATCACTGAGTGCAATGAAAAGTGTATCAGGATGTGTTTGTTGAAGATTTTCATGGCTGGAATTACTGGGTTGGTGTTAGTTTTCCGGGCTGTATGGCCATGTTCTATAAGCATTCTCTCCTGACGTTTCACCCACATCTATGACAGGCATCCTCAGAGATAGTGAGGTGTTAGAAACTAGGCAAGTGGGTTATATATATCTGTGGAATGTTTAGGGTGGGAGAAAGAATTCTTGTTTGCCTGAGGCAAGTGTGACTGTTTCCATTAGGCCAGCTTGATAAGCACTGAATAATCTTTCAGCTTCAAAGCCTGGCTGTTCCTGCCTTGGAGAATCCTTTGTTGGGGGGTATTAATTGGCCCTGATTGTTTCTTGTCTGGAATTCCCGTCTTCTCAGTGTTGTTCTTTATTTACTGTCCCTATTTTAGAATATTTTCATACTAGTAGCCAGATTGTGTTAATTTTCATTGTTTCCTCCTTTCTGTTGAAATCGTCCACATGCTTGTGGATTTTAATGGCTTCTCTGTGTAGTCTGATGGGTAGTTGTTAGTTGTCCAGCATTTCTGTGTTCCAGACAAGAAACAATAAGGGCCAGTTAACACCTCCTAACAAAGTATTTCCCCAGGCAGGAAACAGCCAGGCTTTGAAGTTGCCAGGCTATTTAGTGCCAATCAAGCTGACCAATTGGAAACATTCACACTTGCCTCAGGCAGACAAGAGTTCTTTCTCCCACCCTGAACATTCCAGATATATAAACTTCACTTGCCAACACCTCACTACCTCTGAGGATGCCTGCCATAGATGTGGGTGAAACAGCAGGAGAGAATGCTTCTGGAACATGGCCATACAGCCCAGAAAATTCACAGCAACACAGTGTATAAAGATGCCTGTATTGGGGACAATTTAAACATCATCTTATTTTATCCTTGGTTAAACTACTATATTGACTTTTGTTTCTTCAGTGGTAATGTAACCTGCCTAGTTAAACCGGATTTTCCCCCTTCTTGTCCTCCATTGAAAACTGTTTCTGGTCTTTGAACTCTTACATAGATCTGCACTTCTTCTCCTTGTTATGTGTTTAGAGGAGAGAACTGGCTGCGGTAATGATAATGACAGACAATAAACATCAGTGCATGGGCAAGGAAAAACATCTTGGGGAGAGTTAACAATGGACTTAGATCATCTAATAGGAATGCAACATTTGCTTCTTACTGCAATAAAGTGCAATATTTATGTCATTTTAATGACCACAAAATAAGAGCTTTAAGAAAAATATAAAGTTAGCTTCCTAGAAGAGTATACTCGAGTAGGTATCAACAAAATGATATAAAGGAATACAAGTAACATGAAGAGTAATGTTTATAAGGACACACATTTTTGTCAATATAACCAAAACATTGGGCATACAAAAGAGAATTGTATAATTAAACAGCACCTTTTTTTTCTCTTTCAGCTTAAAAGAACTTGCCATTAACTTTTCAAATATACAATCTGGTACTTTTTCAGTCAACAAAAGAAACCTTTTTTCTACACTGCTTATCTTTTTATGTTTTGCTCATGAGAAACATAGTAGTGCAAGACTCAAGCACTGTGCAAAACCTGCCTTTATTTAGTCTGAGCATTGCTACCCAGAATTCACCAAACCCTTCCTTTTTAATATCCCCTTTCCTAGATTTCATCACGGTTGAATGTACACTCTTGATTTTGCAAAAGAACGTAACCACTGAAATTGAGGCAAGAATGATCATGTTTGATCTCCTTATCCAAGGGCTGCTTTCTATTATTTGCTTACCCCCCATGTGCTAATCTTGATTTGCATCAGTTTGAACAGAGCACATGCCTTTAAATCACTAATTTTCTTAGCAAACTAGACAGAAGCATAATGAGGGAATACTGTATTTCTTCGATTCTAAGGCACACTTTCCCTTCCATATAAACATTTCTAAAAATGGGGTGCATTATAGAATCATACGTATTGTATTTGAAAGTGGTGGTACTGAAATTTGTGTGCGTCTTACAACTGATGCCAATCTTAGAATTGAAGAAATATAATTTAAATGTAGTGCATATGTTCCATTTAAAATGGATGCTGGCATGCTGGATTTTGCTCCTGAACATCTGCACTATACTCAAGTACAAAAAAGTATTGGGAAAAAAACAGCCCATAGTTTACATGATTATAACAGAAGACCTTGAACATGCCCAAAATGCACTTGCTGTTTAAAGGGCTGGGTGCTCTTTCTTGTATGTCAGTATTCTATGTTCCAGGCTGCTTCATACATTTTTCCTCTATAGACATAATCTCTGTGTTGGAACATGCAACATTTCCAAAAGAGGCAGAAGTGCATGGTTTTGTTTGTTTTCATGAAATACAACCTCCAAGCAGCATAAATGTGCAGAGGCTAACCAATTTGTGGTGGTGGTGGTGGTGGGGGAGGACACATTCATATTATATGACAAACATGGCGAGGTATGTCCATTTGCCCATGCAGAGATTATTTCCATGTAGAAAAATGGTAACGTGTGAAAGAGCCCTCACGTTGCAAGGCTGAAAACAATGATTTCTTCTCATCTACTTCTGCCCTGATCTTTGAATTCTCAGAGAGGAGAATTCCTAACCAACAAGTATTCTATAGCAAATTCCAAGTAGTACTGATGGGTATGCCAATGCTGCTTGAACCAAGCATTGCTGTTCCCATGTTCTGATAACTACAAAAGAAAGAGAAGCAGGCAAAATGGTGAGCAAGGAGAACCGCAATCATTATCGCAAGGGGCAGGGGGTGCTGCTCAATGGTAGGTAGAGCACATGCTTTGCATGTATCGAAGTCCCAGGTTCGATCCCCAGCCTCTCCAGGCAAGAGCTTCTCAGGCGACAGATCCTGGGAAAGACTTCTGCTTGAGAACCTCGGAGAAGTGCTGTGCTGCCAGGCGGAGCAGACAATACTAGGCGAGATGGACCACTGTTCTGATGTGGTATAAGGCAGCTTTATGTGTTCATATTAAATAAGCCATTACAAAAGGATGTGCAAAAGTAATGTCATGGCACACTGACTCTCTTTCAGACACATTCGCACTCACAAACCCAAAGGAAAATGCATCAATATGTAATCTTAGCAAGTGCTGATTGCCATTAAGGACACTCTCGTTCAGCTTTAAACAAGACAAAAAAGAGTTTTTAAGTTAAGAGTGCTGGGGACATGCCTCTGAAAGTAGAAGAATGAAGGAGGTCACCTCTCTGAAGTTTTCAATAAAGCAGCCTTCATGTCAATGCATTAAAGAGACACACAGAGCCATTTTGCTTTCTTATATCTCACGACTAATGATCTATAGTACAAAGGTTCAGACAGCCATACCTCGGTATGGTTTGCAACAACGTATATACCTGCTGGGTGTCTTTTGGGTGTGTTTGGAGGAACGGTGTGTTTGGAGTATTTTTGGTACAGAATGTGGCTGCCCTCAGACAGTTTCTGCCCTTTCGGTGAGTCCAAGGTAGGCGAGGAAGGAGTGCTTCGGCGATGTGTCACCCAGGCGCACGGTCTGCGGCCGGGGCGCATGGAATGTGATCTCAAAGTGGTTCTTAGGAAAAAACATGGTCAAGGGAATGAGGTGGGCAAACTCAGAGTTTCGATACTTGTCAAAGCAGAGGGAAGTGCCATTGATGGCCAAGGCCTTAAGTGCCAGGTTTGGCTCCGCCCCCCCACTTTGAGCAGCCGACATGGCCACTGTTTGGAGAGCCTGGGAGGCGGACATCATGGAAAGAGGTGACAAGAGGCTCCGGGGACTGCTGCCTGCAAGGAGAGGGCTGGCTTCCTTAGAGCTTGATCCCTGGCCCTTTTTCTCCTCTTCGAAGCAGTCCCCGTTTTGGTGCTTCTTCACATGGCGGCTGAAGACAAAAGGGTGGGTGGTCTTGAAGAGGCACTCTTCGCAGCTGAAAGTCTGCCGCGGCGCATGCTTGAGCTTCTTGTGCAGGTTGAGATTGTCTTTGCGCTTGCAGCTGTAGCTGCACTGGTCACAGTGAAAAGGGCGCTCCCCAGTGTGTACGCGCACATGCTCGATCAGCTTGTTGGCCGTCTTGGAAAGGTAGCCGCACTGGTCACATTTGTAATGGTTGCCAAGGCGATGCTCCCGAATGTGCATTTCCAGCTCCAGCTGGTTGGCTTTCACTGCCTGGCAGATCCGGCACTTGTACTCCATTTTGTAGTGGGTCTTCAAATGGCATTCCATCGCTGCTGGACGGTTTGTGGAATAAATGCAGAATGGGCACCTATCAAGAACCAAACAGACACTGACACATGGGCCTAAGTGGTCATCCACCTAAACAGATGCAACCCCATAAATGACTCTCATTCTCTTCAAGTTTAGGGCTATTGGGAAAACATTTTAACCCGCTAACGCAGTGGCTCTCAACCTGTGGGTCCCCAGATGTTTTGGCCTTCAACTTCCAGAAATCCTAACAACTGGTAAACTGGCTGGGATTTCTAGGAGTTGTAGGCCAAACCATCTGGGGACCCACAGGTTGAGAACCACTGAGCTAACATAATAAAAAAAAACTAATCCTATTGATTTATCCCAGCTAGAGGAAAGCCCAAACAATTCAATTTTTGAGTCAACACCAAGGATCCAGTAAGTTTATTCTAGTTGGAACTAATAAATGGACTCAAGGCTCTCATTTAGTATGAAATTTCTAAAGTTTTGCTGCCCAAAGCAGAGTCTAAGTGTTAATGCACACGTCAATGCTAGCACTTTATCAAGACTTGTTTATGGCATTGTTTCTATGAGATTGTTCTTGTCTTCTCGTCATCCAGCTTACCTTTTAAAAAATGTTTTTGTCACCTCTACCTCCAACTCTCCTGACTCTCCTTGCATATGCATAGACGGACTGTCTATGCATATGCTTCTGCAACAGAAGCAGATTAAAAAGCTTGAGTGGTCAACTGTCCTTTCTGATCTGCTGACTCAGCCAGAGAGCTCAGTGTAGCTCATGGAAGGGCCAATCCTGGATTCGTGCTGTACTATTCAGACTCCAGCACCTTCCTTCCTATATCTTTCTATCATAGAGCCATCTGAAGCAGTTTGTCTCATCTTGGCATGTCCATTCTTGGACTTCTTAAGACATGAAATGGCAAGCTGCTCCTGCCACAAAGTTGACAAATGCATGCAGATGCCTTTGAAATGGGTCATTCTGGTCTGTTTTGTCTATTATCTTTCAATGAGGCTGAATCCAACTCACATGTTCATCCATTCACCATTCCATCTGACAGATACATGTGTTTACATGCAGTGGATATTCATCCTTGCTCCAGGTTTCTAGGCTACTATTTATAAACAACATTTTGTTCTGCATGGTCAAGGACTGTTTTGGACCAAAGTACTTTTAAGAATGATTGCCTCTGACTCATGGGCAGCCTGATCAGTGAACTGTAAAAAATGTTTTTAGGGGGGCTGGAGTGGAGATTTGCTGTTAAGTATTGCTGGTTCTAGTAAGATACTTGCTTATTTTTCCAGAGTGCTTTTAAATTGTAAAAGCATCTCAAATATTTTAGAAATAAAGAATTTTTAAAACATGAGAAGTGATTTTAAATATTTCACATGCAAAGGAGTGTTTAGTTATTTGAACTATTTTAGCTGCTACTATAGTAATGTAAGGTAGTTTTAACTTGGGCAAGGAATAAATTTATCATAGCTTTTCAGAAGTCTAACTGATATTCTTTTAGGTTTTTTCAGAAACACCTGCAAACAAACAAAGCTCTGCTCTCCTGGGCAGAACTTAGAAAAGTTATTTATTTGGACCATAAAGCACAGAATCCTCAAGCAGTATCTCCACGATACATTTTCTAAATTTTGCTCTAGCAACTGTCTGTTCTTCCAATGGATTCTCAATATTATAGTTGACAAGAAGCACTGGAAAACAAGAAATAGCAGGGAGATACCCCAAATTTTACCTGGTCCACCACATTCTTCTGATAGCTATCCTCCCAAAGGAAATAGCAGGTTAATCCTGAAACTTATTTCCCTCTGGATTAAAACCAATGGGAAGGGAAAAATATTTGTCCACTTATTTGCCCTGGGCAGCATACGCACAGAAAGTGACTGATCCTTTCCTTTTTACAAATTACGTCATTAATGTGTACAATGTTATAGGAAAAAGAACAGTCACCTTGAAAGGGACTTGTATTGTTAAGTTTACACTCAGAGTGCATCAAGTCAAAATCAAACTTTCCTGTTGATATATTATGAGGATTCAGCAGTCTAGCATGTGGAAATATACTGTCCATTAAGGATACACTTTATATCACTTTTTTTAAAAAGACAGATTCAGATGTTTTCCTTTTTCAGATTGGGGTGAGTGGCTTTTTGTGTGTGTTTATAATCAGAATATTTTGGACTACATTATGTTTCCGGCTCATGAAAGAGTAAACGTAAGAGTTTCGTAAGTCTGCAAGGAAGTCCTATAGCACGCCTGATTGTCTCTCCCTCACAAACATGGAAATGGAGCTCACATTTCTGTAAGCAAAGCTTTATGTAGCCAACTGCTATAGAAGTTATCCTACCCCACTATGTCTTTTTCTGTAGAGAATTCGGGTCACTTACAGTGTATCTACATTGTAATTAATGCAGTTTTACACTACTGTAACTGCCATGGCTCAATGCTATGGAACTGGTAATTTGGTGAGGCACTAAGACTCCCTGACAGAGAAAACTAAAGACCTTGTAAAATTACAGCTCCTGCGATTCCATAGCACTGAACCATACCAGTTCAATTGGTGTTAAATTGCATTAATTCTACAGTGTAGATGCCCCCTTATAATACTAAATGTGTTTGGTTGACCTGATGACTAACAGAATCAGTTTGTATGGTTTGGGATCCTAGACACACATGGCTCCCATATAATCCTCTCCCGCCCCCCGCCCCCCACCTCCCCATTTAATCTCCGCAATAACTGAGATGCTTAACACAGTAAAAGTTTGTGTACTTGCTTTCCTTACTTGAGCCCACCGGTGGGGACAGTGTGGCATTTCTTGTGCTCCAGTAATTGCTCAGGAGTCTTCATGAACTTGTGGCACACATCACATTCAAACATCCGTGTGATAAGGTGGATTTGCAAATGGCGCTCAAACATATTTTTTGTTTTGCAGACAAAGTTACAGAAAACACATTCAAAACCTGCAAGAGGAAACCACAGACACTATTACCTAAGCCACACACCACAGCCTTGCGTTAAGTGGACGAGGTGACTTGGCATCCATTTCGCCAACATTTTACCTTTCTCTGACTTTTCTTCCGCATTTAATATGGTCTGGCTACCAGGCACTACGGAAATAACTAGCAGGTTGTTTGGACCCTTGGGTTTGGGGCTGATATCTGCATCTTCTTTACTGTTGGCAGAATCACTAAGTGCGGACAGGGAAGAAGAAGAAGGGCTGTTTGAATCACGGGGTGTCTTCCTCTCTTCACCTACAGAGAAAACCAACAAACCAAACCAAACCAAATAATTAACTTGCTTATTAGCAGAAGAATTGTCACAATACATTAGTGATCCAACCATTGTGAAATCCATTTTCAGAAATCATCCTTGTGAAGCTGCATGCACAGCTTCATGTTATCCAGTGCTCATTCAACCCATATGATCTACAGTACGTGGATGATCTTTTTTCCACACAGAGATGTGTCTCCTTCTCCAGGTCTTGCAACAGCTATGTGCTGTGTTTGGGACAGTTTTGGACTATAAATACCCAGATCCTCCCACAAGAGTTTTTGAGAGTTTCAGTCCACAAAGTCATTCTTCCAAGTTCTAATCATGTATAACCACTTGGTTAGAGCTGAAATAAGGCACCACTCTTGTTCATAGGTTTTATGTGTTTTCTATATCCAAGGTTTTTCATAGCTAATTTTTTTGTTCATGTCAGGAGCGACTTGAGAAATTGCAAGTCACTTCTGGTGTGAGAAAATTGGTTGTCTGCAAGGATATTGCCGAGGGGATGCCTGGATGTTTTACCATCCTTGCTCTTATAACTGAAGGCTTGAGTGAATGGTTTGACAGCAATCTGTCTCCTGTTTACCTGGCAAGAGACTACAGTGCCCAGACACCTTACCTGATGTCAGTGTGGCACAGATATTTAATTTTTTTGTATTTTAGCAGGAAGCTGGCACAAGATGGCCAGTGACTGGTTCCAGTCACAACTTCTATTCTACCCAATATGGTGTTAGTGTTTATGCAATTTAAAAGCAATGCTGCTAAGCATAAGCATTTGACCTACTCACATGGATTTACTGCAGCTATGAGGAACGTTGTGCTCTCCCGATGTTTTGGACTACAATTCCCATAATTCCTTACCATTAGCCATCCTGGTTGGGCCTTCTTCAATTTTCAATATCAGTAGGACAGCAATAACAGGCCTTAGGTTGTTTTTTGTGAGAGAAAGGCATAATGTGGGGTACACACAGCACCCCACCCTCCTCCCAACTTCCAAATCATGGAAAAAATCCATACCCACATGACCAATTGTGCCCCCAGAGGCCTTGGGGGGCACAGTATGCCAAAGCCTCCAGAATCTGCCCAATTCTGTTCTAGGTCTTTCAAGAATGTTGTCACTCCAACCCCATCATTTTCCTCCTATTTCTGTAGTCAGAAAAATTTCCTCTGTTTGCAAATGTTGTTTCTATCTGCTTCCTTTCCACAAAAAATCTATAAAGGAGGACAAGATGGGATAGCTGCACTTTGACTTTTGTCAGGTAGAGATGGTAACTTTATAATCAACTTATGTCTGTGTACTTATAATGACTGGGCATGCTCTTTTCATCCTATTGTGCACCTCGACACCATTTTTAAAAACATGAAGAAGACTGGAACAATTTCTAAGGCGCTTTGTCTCAGGTTGACACAGGTTCCTTTTTCTTCCATTGATTTGCACCAAGACAGGGGCCACTAACTGAATGAACCTTCTCCTTGTTTTCTTGCTGTTCTTCAGTTCCCATCTACTGCCAACAAAGAGGATGATCAAAATATGTAGTTGGAATTATCAAAATAACTGGAAAGGAAAGAAGCTAGAATTGCTTGGTTTGTTAAGGAAGAGCCTACAACTCACCACTATTTGTGAGGATGTGCAAAGTCCCCAAAGTTATTCTTGCACAAGTATATTAACTCCTGCTTGCAAAAGATATCCAGGAGGATATCTTCAGTACATTATAGAAAGCAGTTGCAAATGCAATCACACATAGAAAGCATAAGGAGATGGGCAGTGCCAGATCTAGCAATAGCTCCCCTAATGGAAACAACAGAGACTTGGAAACACTGTGAACAACAAAATCAGACATTTAAGAATCACAATGATCAAAAACAGAAACAAGAGTGATAAATGATGCCAATGAAACAGATGACATGGGCTGGATTTCAGTTTGGTCTTGATCACAAATAATGCCAGTAGGAGGCTGCCATGGTATAGTCCAACTGCTATGGCACCATTATACTGCAGAGTTTGGAACTATTTCCTCATTGGATGGATGGTTTGGAGATTCTGGCAATTGTAGTCCAAAACTCAACTTTCCTAATCTGTGCATCAGAGGAAATACCAGAAATCACAAGAGAAGACAAAGCCAAACAGATAAAGGTGATCACCTGTGTGCTTGGTGGCGACATGAGCCTTCATCTCTGACTCTTCCATGGTCACAAAATCACAGGCTGTGCAGCAAATAGAAAACATCCACTGTTCTTTATCCACATGAAGCGACATATGACTGACAAACTGGACATTCATCTCAGTTTCAAATCCACACACATGACAACTGGAGGCAAGAAAGAGTTAGAAAAAATTAAGGAGCATGTGCCTATTGAACGTCTTTGTGACAAAGATGAACACTGCTTCCCTCCTTTTAACATGGCCGGTGTCTGGTTTTGCAAACTTAGTCTTCTCTATGCTGTTCAAATTGCATTGGGATACTCTTTTTGTCTGCTGAACTGCTTGTGAACTGACAGCCATGCCAAGCTGATTAAGGGCAGGCACAAGGCAACAATCCCAAACATGCTATAATGATGCTAAATAATCATAAAGTTAATTAAAAACTACAGGTTCCAGATGCTGCACATCACCTAGCCATTTCCTTTGGGCAATAAGATGGGCTGCAGCCTTGCCAAGATGTTTAGTCAGACTGCTACGTGGGCAAATGGAGAGCTTGCTGCACACTTTAGGAACGGCTCCCAAGCTTTGGATAGAATCCCATGTCAGGTTGGGCTCTCGTGCAGAAATGCCTGGCATTCTCAACACACACAAGTCAAAATGGGCCCAGGGATTTCTTCTGCCTGACTGGGCAAAAGTGCTAATCGACTATGCAAACAGAAGTGCTTCGGAGAGACATTTTGCAATCAGCTTTCAGTCCTGCTAGTATTGACAGCCATGGAAAAAAACTGAATTTCATAAGCCAGAAATGGCTTGAGATCCAAACTATCTATGGAATAGCCTCAAGAACATCCTCAGTTTGCTAAGACCTTCTGGCTGTGTGTGCATCCTACTGTAGCTGAGGAAGCTGAGATATGAATTTGTGATCAGGATGGAAATATGCCACTGCCCTCTTATTGCAAAAGTGTTTTTTTTAGAGTACAGTTTTTCAAATAGGATTAATGTTCAAAATGTAACTTTTCTAAACTTAGATTTTAAGTATGTATTGAAATCAGATTAAATCGGAAACTTAAAATTTAGGAAATCTGTTTTTACTGCTTTTGCATGCTTTTTAAAAATTGTGTCAGAAGACACTTGAGAACATGCTGCAAGTCTCCTCAGGTGTGAGAGAATTGGCTGTCTACAGAGAAGTTGCCCAGGGGGCGCTGGGATGTGTTAGCTGGGAGGCTTTTCTCAGGTCCCTGCAAGCTAGAGCTGACAGATGGGAACTCACCCTACATCGCGGATTCAAACTGGCAACCTTCAGGTCAGCAACCCAACCTTCAGGTTAACAGTTCAGCTGGCACAAGGGTTTAACCCATTGCACCACTGCAGTTCAATTGCTTTTTAAATAAAATCAATCCAGTATATTTGGAATTAATTTTTAAAAAAATATTACTTACATTAGATTATTTTAAGTCAGCTAAAATGGCAGGTGCTTAGAAAGGCTGGATATAAACCTAAGTATATATGTCTATATGGATGCATAGAAATAAAATGGCTCTTTTACAATGTTCAAGGATTTAAGGAATTACTTCTAAAATCAAACACTGCATGCACATTCCAGTCAAGTTCCTCAGCATGAGTGGCACTTTCCTGACGAAATAGCCAATGCCTAATTCAAATACCATCAGCCCTGTAGTGGCCACTTGGAAACATGCAGACAGATCTACAGGCTAACTTTTGGAATACAAAGGCTTGATAAAAAGATTAATAGATTTCACTATACCACTGCACCCTGTTCTGCATGGCCTGAAGTGGTGCGATATGCCACATAAACAAAAGATCTATATGCCATGTAGCTATACTTGGAGTCCAATATCATTTGGATTCCAAGGGATCTCTGTGCATAGAGTTCTTTCACAGCAGACAATACAGATAAAATTATGAAGTTATCCAGGAGCAAATGGCTCCATAGTCGTTCTCAACTGTTACAGAAAAGTGACAATTTGTGGCTTGCTGTATTTTGCTTCAGAGATGGAAAAAGTTAGTGTTTCAACACTACAGCCACCAGAATTCCAGATCCATAAAACATGTTGGCTGGGATTTCTGGAAGCCATAGCAAAATAAATGAATGAATAAATATTTTAAAATAATAATTTTAAAAAACCAACTTTTCTAAGGTTTGATTTGAAGGAAGGTGGAGTAGATGGGCTTTGTGTGGTAGAGGAGCAAAGTATACAGAGGGTACAAGTATTGGCTTAGACATATGACAAATTGGCAGTAGAACTTCTCGGCTGAAACAGAAAGCAGGAGAATCATGCAGAGCTATGGATTCCCTTCATTTTTAGAGTTTTTATAGCCATGACTGTTTATGATACAACCCTCACTGCTCTGACTTTGGTCACTGCTGAGGCAAAATGCAGGAAAGCCAACGGCACCCATCAGGGTCTTCCGCGTATGCAATGCAGCAGTGCTTGTTCTTTTGCTTTTAATAATAAGCAGCAGGCAGAAAAAGGAGGCTGGGGCCTGGGCTCTGGTCTTGGCTTCCCACTGGGTCCTCACCTGTAGTAATAAGGGTGCTTCTTTCCATCACTGCCTTCGGAAGTGACAGCGCTGACAATGTCCTCAGTGTCTGTACTCACCAGCTTCACGGAATGGACAGTCAGGTGCTGGTTCAGGTTAGCACGGCACTTAGCAGCGTAGGGGCACAAATGGCATTTGTATTTTCTCTCTTCTGGAAAGAAAAAAAAATTAAACCCTTTGAGTGAGGTCACAGAGAGTCAACCAATCACTTTGATGTTGCAATCGCTGAAGATTAGGCAATGAGAGGTAAAATCTTCACAATTTGCAAAAGTTCTCTTTAGATTACAATGATCACCCAAAAGCCATGCTGCTTGGGGATTATGGGAGTTATAGTCCAAAACAACTTTTACAGACTCTTTTAGCATTTCTGAAGAGCTGCCGGATATCTCCACACTTTCAGCAACACTTATTCACAAAAGAGAGAGCTCATCCCTCTCTTCATTAGATTCTGCCAACATTTTTCTAAACAAATACATGGCATCTTCCTATGTATGTCTTGAAATCATGTAGATCATTTCAGATAAAATAATGGTAGTAAACATGAAAACATGTTTAAAATATCATTACTAGTACAGTAGAGTCTCACTTATCCAACATTTGCTTATCCAACATTCTGGATTATCCAACGCAGTCTGCCTCCCATCTGGATCCACAGCTGTTTCTCTAGGCAGCAAGGACTGAACTTTTTACGCATTTAATTTCCAACAATGTTGTTACTGTAAGTTCATTTTATGCAATTCTATCTGTATTTGTAATCAATTTGTTAGTAGCCAATTTTTTGCAGTCAATGTTTTCAATACATTGCGATGTTTTGATGCTAAATTTGTAAATACAGTAATTACTACACAACGTTACAGTGTATTGAACTGCTTTTTCTGTCGATTTGTTGTAAAATATGTCGTTTTGGTGCTTAATTTGTAAAATCATAATATAATTTGACGTTTAAAAGGCTTTTCCTTAATCCCTCCTTATTATCCAACATTTTCGCTTATCCAACGTTCTGCTGGCCCATTTATGTTGGATAAGTGAGACTCTACTGTATAGAGATGTATGCTTATGATATATATATTTTTGAAAATCTTGTTTATCCTTCAGAATAATTGATGCTAGGCATAATCCAGTCTAACGTGAGCATTTTTGAGCCACATTTACTTCAGCCCCATTAAACAGACACTTGCCTCTCTCCCACCAATACTGATAAGGCGTTGAAGTCTGGCATATATCCATTGCTTTAAATAGTCCCCCCCCCCCCAAAAAAAAAACCCTCTGACTGCTCTTGGCATTACAACCCATCACCAAATTCATGAAACTACATATGGCAAGGAATCCAGAGAGGAGTGCCTTTTATTCAACAAGTTGTTATTCCTCTGTGCATGAAAGGGTTCAATCCAGTTAAATAATAAAACATTCAAAAAAAGAAATATCATTTCATCTATCATAAGTTTTTCCAAACAACTTGGCCTTAAAAAGAATAGCACAGTAATAGAATTTTCTTTGGTACTAAATTACATTTGCAAATGTAAATGAGCAACTATAGAACAATCACCAAACCGAGTACAAGGTATTTTGAATACCTGTAGTAAATTTTACATTTGAACATCAATTTATTTATGATGGCAACTATACATACAAGTGTCATGTCACACCAAGTGCGATATATTAATCTACAAGTAGAAAGAACTTTTAAAAGAATTGACTCAAAAAATCTGGGTCAACATATCCACAGGTCAATGTTGGAAACAGATGATCACATTGCTGACTTGATGAGCTCTGGGTGATGTCAATGCAGCCTGAGAGATAAGGGGGCTGGAGAGAAGAGCAGGAAATGTATTAGGGACCCAGCACTAAAGCAAGAGACAGAGGCGAGAAGTGCTCTTGCACCATTACCTCTCCCTTGGCCAAACGGGACAAAAAAAGGTAGTCTCCCTCCTTTCCTATTTGCTTCTTTTGGCCCAAGCAGCATTCAGCAGCAATGTGGGATAACCCAAAGAATGTGGTGCCCCCACCATTTGAGGTTCTTGAGGTGGAGAAGAATAAGGCGGCCCCTATTAAAAATGGTCACCACCATTCTGCTCCACCACAAGTGCCTCAAATGGTAGACATGCCACACACTTTGGGGTCTGCTTAGGCTGGAAAATTATGAAGAAGGAGGGAAGTGTGATGGTGTGGAAGTGCTGTTTCCACACCTCACCATACCAAGAGGGGCTTCTCATCACTGCTTCTTAGCACTACCTTCCTGCTGGGTCCCTAATAAAGCCAGGTTGCTTTCCCCGCTCTTCTCCCCTGACTATTTTTTAGTTCACCATTCTCATTCTTTTTCCTCCTTTACATTTCTTTCCCTGTCTATATTCGTATAGATGGAGATATCACAACCTCCCAACTAACCATATCCTCTCCTTCAGTTTAGTTCTTCCTAAGTATGTTCCCTCTAAGCATTAAAAGGAGAGAAAAGTATTTGTTTGTTACATACTCCCAAGTTTTACCCTCAACATATTCATAACAAAATGCATAATTTTTGTATCCAAATCTCTCCTTGATTTATCCATGAGGTCAGCTGATACACTGATATATGCAGTATTTCTGTGAAAGCGATATTTTTTTATTGTTTTGAAACAAAACCTAGAATATTGAAATGGAAGCAACCTTATTATTTTCTATTCTAATGGAGAGAAGATGAAAGTATAACCAATAAAACTGTTCATATATATCCTTCAGCCTCTGGTTGAGGCTTTCTTTGAAAATGAAATAAATATAGACAAACATTTCATTTGAGTTTATCTTTAAAGAACAATAGATAAAATTTAGGTGAAAGTAAAAATGACAGATTTAAAAGGAAGTTAAATTCAAAGCTTGGAAAATTTATTTTTCTGGATAATGAATTCCAGTAGCCCCAGCTACCACAGCCAGTAGATCGTGGAAACAGTAGTCCACATAGCAACTTTTCAAACTCTGCTTGAGCTGAAAAATGTAAAGAGAAAAACTTTTTTAAATGGAAAAATATTTAAATTGTGTTGTGGAAGGATTTCATTGCTAGACTCACTGGGTCACTGTGAGTTTTTTTGGGCTGTACAGCCATGTTCATTTCTGGAACATGCCCACACAGCCTGTCAAACTCTTAGCAACCCAATGTTTAAATTATTAGAACTATCAACCTGTGCCACCCAGCTGGAAGCCTTCATAGAAATGGCTTGACAATGCATTCAAAGGCTAGAATCTGAATGCTAGTAAATTTCTCCACATCTACATTTTAACATGTATGTTTCAACTCCACAATGGGGCTCTCTTATGAGAGCAGCAAGGCCTTAAAAGAGCAGAATTAAACAGTACAAACTCAAACATCCTAGGCTTCATTTGTGAACAGATCAAGTTTCTTCCTTAAGAAGTTTGTTTAAATCTTTAACACAACTTAGTTATCTCTCTGACTTAAAACCATGGAACCACACTAAAATATATGGGTTTTGACATCAGCTAACAATGAGGCATTACTCCTGAACAAAGTCAGGATTCTGCTGATATATTATGTTGACGATAACTATAATAGTTTAGATGGTGGTGGCAATGAAGACAAAAAAAGTAGTGGCCATGGTGTCCATGAAAGAAGAAAGACACTAGAGCAGTGGTTCTCAACCTATGGATCCCCAGATGTTTTGGCCTTCAACTCCCAGAAATCCTAACAGCTGGTAAACTGGCTGGGATTTCTGGGAGTTGTACGCCAACAGACCTGGGGATCCACAAGTTGAGAACCACTGAACTAGATAGAGAAAAAGGCTTCTTGGAGCTGGCAGATTCTGGCTGAAATTCTGTGTGGGACATCTACATCCATGTTTCCTTATGTGTGTGGATGTTCGTTTTTGGGCTGCTGCAGGGTTTGGAATTCATTTTTCTTTCTGCAGTGCCAAAACCAATTCCCCCTAACTGAAATATCTTTGAAATTGCCCAAGGCAGCCATCCCAGGCTTTGAGGAGAGCAGATGGAATATATTCTGGCTACATTCTCACAGCCCAGCACAAAATTGTGACACTAAGATCTGCGGGGGTCATACAGCCATACGGAGCAGCTTCAGAGGCTTTTCAATAAGTTAGAGGTGATGGTATATGGTCTATGCTGTGCCATACAGGACTGCACCCACTGTCTGACTTCTCTTGCAAGTACAGCACCATGCTGGAAAAAGTGCAACTGCTAGAGTACTGCAGCAACAGGGCTACTATTCAGAATCTTTCAACAACAAACATGATTCAAGTATTATTTTAACCATCAATGGGCATCAGTACTATTTGTCCTGACACTTGGAAAGCATCTCTGGACCAGTTTTTTGGCCATACTCTTTATTGGATCACTGACTATGTCACTGGATATTTAATAAATCAATTCTTGCTAGAACACTGATCAGTAGTTTTAAAAAAGGTATTATGAGGAAATAACTGAAGGAGCAGTTAGCACCTCACTGCACTGGTCTAACTATTACAACTTACATAATATGCCCTTACACATGAGTTCTTAATTTTTTGTTGTTCCATAGACACCTTTGCCACTCAGGTGAAACCATTGACCCCTTCTCAGAATGTAGCCACAGAGAGTTTTATGACACTTAACATTGGCATGCCTTTAAGTTAAATTTTAGGATTATTCAAAATTGCATTTTACCATTTTCACACAATTTTAATATCTGATTACTCAAGATAGTGCAACATCTCTCCAAATGATTTTTTTTTGAGATATGCAACAACTGTACTGTGAAGGGAAATGAATGCTATTGTAATTTATTGCATACATTTATAACTGAAGGAAATACATTTCAGTTAAGAGGTCAGAGAAAACAAAAGTTAATAAATTGATTTTTCCCCCAATTCAAGCTCACAGATTCTTTGAAATCTTTCCACAGACCCCTAAGGTGTCTGAGGATCCATAGTTAAGAACCCCTGCCGGTGTTTTACCAAGAACTTGAAAAAAAAACTACACTTTGCACTACTCATCCCAGAATTTTCCATGGCCATTGGCAACCAAGACTTTTGAATTACTGTCCACAAAAGTCCCTTTTCAAAGCTTTTGTTTTCCATCAACATCAGAAATGAGAGGGGTTAGTGGGTGAGAAAAATGATTTCTAGTAGGTTGCCTGTGGCCCTCCAGTAGGTAATCTTAATATAGGGCATGTGCACAGGATCAGAGCAAGACAGAGACAAGTTTGTTTTCAGTTACTGGAGATAGATATATTCTCATTATTTATGAGCATTGCAAAACACACAGAGGATAGAGCACAGAGGATTTAGCGTCATTTGCGTGCAAAGAAATGTCCATTGATGCCATGAAAAAAATGAGATAAAGTGTGCAACACTATTGTTGAAAAAAGTGTTACCTGTGTGCAGGGAGAGATGTCGGGACAACGTCTGCTGTCGGCCAAACACTTTTCCACACACATCACAGGGAAAGAGCTGGTCATTAAATTTCCAAGATGGTAACCCATTTCCAGCTTCCAGCCCTATCTTCTCTGTATCTATTCCCCAAAAAAGGAGAAAAATACAGTTCTAGTATTAATTTTTCAAAGGGGTTCTTGTTTTTATACTTTATCACTAGACAAGTCATGGGCAATGCAATCCCAGTGTCCCATTCAGATGGAAGTATATGGATGTGATCCTTCTGAAAGTACCAATCATGCTTAATAAAGATCTTCCATATTAGTATTCCTTTGTTACACAAACATACTATGAAATAATATGGATTTGCCTCAATCTGATATGCAGGACTTTAAAAAGGAGAAGAAAGATGCCAGTGCAGTTACTCTGTTTTCCATTCATCTTTCAAGCTGACAAGTAAAGCCTTTTAACTTTGAGTTCCAAAACGCTGGAGGACATCAATCTGTTCTTGCACTTCTTTATTTTATTCTAAACATTACTCCCATAGTAACACACGCTAACCTTTGTAGGCTAGAAACTTCCCTTGAAGATAGCCTATCCAGTGAACAACAACAACAACAACAACTTTATTTTTATACCCCGCCAATCATCTCCCTGAAGTGACTTGGGGCAGCTTACAAGCGGGATCAAGCCCAGAACATACAACAGAATTAACCAACTAAAAATACAGTTAAAAAATAATACCCTATAACAGTCCAATGAAAATACAGTTAAAAAACAAAATATACAAGCAGCGTCAAAACTATATCAAATCAGACTCAGCAACCAACAACTGGGAATACGAATATGGACATGATCAGACTAGAGTGGGCTGGGCATGGACTTGTGCAAAAAACAGACTCTATGGCCAGGGTGAGGGGTAAAGTGCTGAGTACAAACCTTATCGGGCTGGGCATTCATGTAAGGGATTAACCATTAGGATTGTGCATTTGTATGGAATTGCTACCCGTTTCTATATGTTCCATTCGTATGGCCCCATTTTTGTTTTCGGGCGCCGCTTCCGAAAATGGCTGTTTATACAAATGGCCGTTTCAGAAAAGTCCAAAAAATTGAATATTTTCATGCCTGCCAGGGCTACAGGCCCTGGGAGGTACGGGTGCTTCTCTCATCTTTCCCCCTTAACTGTGTGAAGCAAAGGAAAAAAACCTTACTGTAAGTCCATTGGCATGTGTGGACACAGCGCATCTTCAGTGCTCGGCGCTCCACTTCAGGGTCTGGGGCACACGTTTTGGGCCTGGTCGCCAGATGCACTCTCCTTGGAAAAAGACTGCATCTGGCGAGCAGGCCTGCCACCAGGCCCTAAAGTGAAGCACCGAAAGCCAAGTGCATCTTATTCGGCCTACTCGCCAGTGTCTTTTTCCAAGAAGAGTGTGCCTAACAAGAAGGCCCAAAATGCGCATGTGCACCAGACTCTGAAGTGGAGTGCCGAGTGCTGAAGATGCAATTTGTCCACAAACAGTTCCCACTGTTCCCACTTTTCATTCGTTTCACTGGTGTTTCCATATTGGAGGGGTGTGTGCTGCTTCGTACATTCCAAATAAAACGGTATGAAAACACAAATGAAATGGATGAAAAAGTAACCAAGCCCATGTCAAATGCACACTGGAACATCCAGGTTTTCAAATCCCCTTATTGTCCCCTTGTTTCTGAGCCACAAAATATGAAACTCATCTAGAGCCCATGTTGTGTAGCAGTTTGAGTACTGGTACTATGACGTTAGGAGACAAAAGTTCAAATCACTGCTCAGACATGATAGGAACCCACTGGCAACCTCATCACAAAATCAGGCATCTTAGGATGCTTCCAGCCTGTTTCAGGGATGGAGCCCCACGCCTGCTATCACGCATTGTGGGACTTCCGTCGGAAGCCCCACCCCTAACTGGGTGGAGGCATCTCTGGATCTTATCTACTTAAACCAATGACCTTATCATAATGGGGACCCCACCCCCCAGGTGCTGTTTCGCCAGCAAGCACACTTTTGTCTGGTTTGGGTGATGCTTCCCCTATGTAATGGAGGAAGCGTTGACCAAGTCACCCCTTGCACCTGATGCTTTGCCACGCTTGCTGGAAAATGGCACCGGGATGGGGGGCTCCCTCATATGATAAGGTCATGAGTAATCTTGAGCAATGCACTCTCTCAGTCTTAGTCAACATTACCGCTCTTTGTAGTATTTCCTTAAAACCAGGAAAGACTATTGCTGGCTGTTCAGACAGTGACATGAAAATATGTTTAACACTGCTGCAATACAAATCTTAAGAAATACAATCTTTTCAGACTGGTTTCCCCAAGATACCAAAGGTCATACTGCTTTGATTTCAGGCATTCCCAGTTGGTATTAGTGTACTTTTAACACTTACAGAAGGGGGTTAATGACAGCAGCAGTTATTGCTATGCCTATATATTCTTGTATCAACTTTTATTCACTTCATAGCACAAAATGTGCAACACTGAGAAGCTCAAGCTATAAATAACGGAGGAAAGCAAAACAGAACAGGGCAAATTACTGAACTGTGAATCTGCTTTTTAAAGTAATCATTTATAGGCTTGTAGACTTTTTAAGGGGAAGATGGAAACCATTATGGCGATCAAACCTGACACTCTCCTTAAAAGGTGCTATAAAAATCAACCTAGCCATTTCTGTATCCAACCCATAAGCTCTGCTAAGTTACAGAATATCTTGTTGAGAAAGATCCCAATATGATTTACAGACCTGTAGCGATGCAAACCAACACAGCAAACAGCTCCAGCTTCTAATTTTAAGATGGCAGTCAATTACATTTTATTTATTTCAGTGAGTTAAGCACTGTCACATCCCCTGGTCTCTTTTGCAGTGACAGCATGATAGGAAGCTTCCATAACTTACTTGTCTGAAAGTACCAAGCATGCAGTGGTTTAAGTAGGTAACTTCACAGTTAACTCATAAACCAGGAAAAGTTACATTTCTGTTGCAGCACATCCAGCTCCAGGAAGAGAGCTAGATGCATATCCTGCCACTTTCCAGCAACATGGAAAAGTCATTGACCATGTTGGGGGAGAGATGAGCTTCTGTAAAGGTCTATCTCTGCAGTTACAGCTCCTTGTCCAGGATCAAATTAGTAAGTGCTTTTTACCCTCCAAAATATTTGTATGGCCTTATAATGTCCTGTCTCATCAATTATGAAGCATAAGATTTGGAAACTCTTTTTGGAAATTCTTCCTGGTTGATATATATATTGTTTTGGAAATATTTTATATATAATGAGTTTTATATATCTTATTTTTTGTGTGTGTCAGGAACGACTTGAGAAACTGCAAGTTGCTTCTGGTGTGAGAGAATTGGCCGCCTGTTTTACCATCCGGTGGGAGGCTTCTCTCTTAATAAATTAATTGATTTATATTGCATATAAGTTGATATGAAGCATATTATATATAAGTAATTATTTAGTTTATGTCTTGCTTGGAATTATGTATTATTGATGTTGCCCACCCCCTCCTTCAAAAGTCTGAGGAAGAGAATACAAATACTTTCTGACTGATAAACACTAATTTAGGATACATAACTTCTTGTATATATCCTGAGAGTGCAACTTGACAAAGTAGTGGGCAAGTCCAGAAAAACTGGTGAACCAGATATTATCAAGTATCTTGTCAGCTCACTGTGATGGAACTTCTCTGATATACAGTGTTCCCTCACTACTTCGTGGTTCACTTTTCGCGGATTCACTGTTTTGCAGTTTTTCAATAAAGACTATTATAAATCATAAAAAATTACAATTTACAGCCTAAGGAAAGGAGGAAGGAGAAGCCAAAGGAGCCCAAGCGGCAACAGGAGACGGAGGCAATTGATCAACGCACGATTGGTTGATAAAGACTTAAAATAGTGTATAACTACTAAAATAATGTATAAATATTAAAATAAATATAGTGTCCCTACTTCGCGGATTTTCACTTATTGCGGGTGGTCCTGGAACCTAACCCCAGCAATAAGTGAGGGAACACTGTAGTGCCACAGCTCAGTACAATAAACCAGAACCATGTTTTACATGGATCATTACATTATCTTGACACAATGGAACTGGAACACAAACAGTCCTTCTTACAAAGGAAACTACAATGAACACTTGGTATCTTCTGGGACTTGGTTCCAGGGCTTCCCTTTGGATACCAAAATATGTAGGTGCTCAAGTTCCATTATATATAACGATACAGCAAAATGGTGCTCTTTAAACATAATGACAAATAAAGGATTGCTTTTTGGGTTTTTTTTAAAGTTGTGGATGGTGTGGATGCAGAATTGTGGATGCAGAATCTGTGGATATAGAGAACCAACTGTACTGCCTATAAACCAGAATCCAGCCCCACCCCCTTTCCCAGTTCATTTGTAACTCTATATATTTTAGAAGAATAGCACTTTCCCCATTTATATACAGCCAGAACTATCTGGATAAGTTGTCAGTCAAGGAGCATACATGTGAATTATTGTAATTAATTCAAGCAAGACCTGAAAGCTTGCTTAACGGAGCAGCAAGGATCTATGTAGCCATCGCAACAGGCTATTTATTATAGACACATCTCCCAGAAAAGCCATAGTTCATGTAGCACCTGGAACAACAAAAGCTTGACACTTGAAGGGTGCCCTCTGGGTGCTACCATTATCTGCTATTTGTCTTATAATAATATAAATTATCCTTAATGTGTGATTACTCACGCTTCTTTCAAATTGGCCCTTCTGCAAAGTTTAAAAGGCAGAAGGAGGAGGAAAATGGCTGAAGTATGTATCAAGCTTTTAACTTCCCCAAAATCAATTGTGAACCATTCTTTCAATTATTAGTCTTGAGTTCAAGACAGCGGTCATTTGACTCTACGGCAACGGCAGATGTTTTAGCACAGCGTTTTGAGTGCTTAATCAAAACAGTGCTTTAGAGGGAGGAATATGGTAATGATTATGAGAAAATGTCAAGTGTATTCTAGTTCCTAAAGCATGGTCACTACAAAACTGAATTAATTTAGACACAAAGCAAACAAGTAGGCTCAATTAGAAGTCAATGTCCCTCTTAAAAATTCTTCTCAGCATATGTCATTAGCATTCTTCTTGTCATATTAAAGGAGCTGAAATCACAAAGCATATATCATTTATAAATATTCCACAGGAAACTATAAGAGTATCCATTTTCAAATTTCTCAAAGGTGTTGAAAGAAGACTGTTGTAAAAGCTTACGTTGCACCCTTCTAGAATGCAAAACCTTTCCTGCTTTAATTTCTTTTAAATGCCTGTTAGGTGCATCCTTCTGGTTTGTTAATACTGTATTTTCCAACATCTTTTTCTGGCCAGTTTTGCTATGTCTGATTTTCTGCAATGTTCCCCATTTGAACTACACATTTTTCTTTGTCTGAAGCAGAATATCCCAATTCAGAGCAGACAATAGCATTTTCAATTGAGTGGAACTCTCCCAGTATTTATTCTCAACTGAAAATGACCCATCACTTCCACCCAATTTAGATTTACTTTTCATACTTCTCATATTTTAGGTAGCTATTTGGTCCAGTCTATAGGGATGGTATCCTATGTACTTACTTTGTACTTCCTCATCCAGGATGCTGTATACATTGATGCATTCAAAAAACTGGATTTGCAATATAGGTTACCTGGCTATATGTTCTGGACAGATCACCTGCTGTTTGGACAATTTGATGGTATGTATTCCTAGAATTATTTTATTTATTTTGTTTTATTTTCCTTCCAAAATAACCGTGGATACAAAAATGAAGGCAGAATTCTGCCCAATACTTTTATGATAAATTAACATATTTCTCCCCTACATGAGTAAACGAGGGAAGGCATACATATGCTTGACATTTGGGGAGCCAAATAAACTAGCATGACACACCTGTTACCTTAATTCCATTTGGAGCCATTTAACGGGTCTTTGCTGGGCAGAACTTGTATTTTCCATTCCAAAATAACATCCACTACTACTATAGAGAATTCTTTGCCATTAATCTGATTTCCACCTCACCTCACTTACTTTCTTTGGAGTTCAACTTCTGTTTACCACTTCCCATTGTTTTAAACCGTGTAAATCAGTAAAGAAACAGCTTAAACACTGTGGGGATAGAGACAGGTGGAAAGCATCCTATAATGAAATGGTCATCCACACTTGAAAAAAACAATTACAAAAGAAGGTAAATGTAGGCTGATAATTTTGCTTGCTTTCACCAGCTGCAGTGTTGGTTTTTTTTGCCCTACAGCCTACCTAAACAGCTGATTCAACTGGTTCAAAGTTATGCCTCTATAAAACCAGAAATGGTAAAAAAAAAATTCTCTTTGTCAAAGTTACTACCCTTGCAATTCACCCTCAGTTTTCTTTGAGAAGATTTTGTTATATGGATGAAATGAAGCTGAAGAAATTTCTTTCACTGTATAAAATGCAGTTACCTCTTGAAAACAAAATAGCACACACACATACATCTCTACAGACCCCCACCACACATACATGTACACATACACCCAATGTTTTTAATGAACAAAGGAATTTTCTATTACTTTCTCACTTTATTCTAGAAAAACCCTAAGCTAAATGGGTTTAAGATCCTATACATCAACGCGAAATAAATTAATGTATCAAGTTATTGGAACTTATTTGGTAATATCTGTGTCATATCTAGTTACAGACACATACTCTCCCCCAAGAATCCAGAGTGTGTTAGCCACAAGTATAACTGCATACACAGCAGGCACATAGTGGTATTTTTATAATGACCACACGCCAAGTGCATGTATGGCTGATACCTCCCTATGGCCTGTATATAACCTCCACTTAATAAAAATTCCAGGTCTATTATATCGCCAGGTTATGTATGTCTCAGGAAGAACATCTCATGTATTATCGACTAGTCTGCTCATAAATAGGTAAACACTGTAAGTCATTATGCACAATACTTCTGCCATAGTTATGCATTTCCTTTTAGAATTATTACCCATCAAAACATTAAGAACTCTCCACTTTTCAGAGCCTCTTTCATTTTGATTGTTATAAAGATCAACCAAGTTACATGCTTTTATTTACATGCTCTGAGATGTATTCATTAGATGAGGGCATGCCTGATAAACAATCCAGGTATATATTTTAAAGTTTACCCCATTTGGTAAACAGGCTTGAGAAACTATATGGGAAGTGCACTCTGGGAGGAAATGGTTGCATGCATAGTAATAATTTGTAACCACCTGCAATTTAACGTTTCTCATAATCCCATGAGGTATTCTAAGAATACAGTAGAGTCTCACTTATCCAAGCTAAACAGGCTGGCAGAAGCTTGGATAAGCGAATATCTTGGATAATAAGGAGGGATTAAGGAAAAGCCTATTAAACATCAAATTAGGTTATGATTTTACAAAGTAAGCACCAAAATATCATGTTAGACAACAAATTTGACAGAAAAAGTAGTTCAATACGCAGTAATGTTAAGTTGTAATTACTGTATTTACAAATTTAGCACCAAAATATCACGAGATAGTGAAAACATTGAATACAAAAATGGCTTGGATAATCCAGAAGCGTGGATAAGCGAGGCTTGGACAAGTGAGACTCTACTGTACCTCCATTTGAAGTACAGTACAGTACTTTACTTAAATCTGTAATCATATGAAACAAACAAGCGAAAAGCTCCATGTTATATGAGGTTTGGATACATAATTATGGAATTTTCAAGGTATGTTGCAGTGGGGCAACAAAAGTAAGCTATATGAGCAAAACCTTTACTTACACCACTTGTCAAGAATACTGATTTTGCATGGTCAACATTATGCAGACTAAAATAAATTTTATTTCTTCTGATAGGAGAATCTATCTGAAAACCAGCTGGTATTATTTTTTATTAATCATAGGTTGTTGTTAACTGCCATGAAGTTGACTTTGATTTATGGTGACGCTAATAAAAGTGTTGAAAGAGTACCTAAAACTTGAGAATGTTCTCTGCTGGTGGGGAATCAAAAGTAGTCTAAAGAAGGCAATACTCTTACGTTAAGGAAAATCTGAGTTTACAGACCTGTAGTAATGCTTCGAAGAGAATCCAGAGTTAACCATACTGTGAAATGTCTATACTAACTGTCGTTAGCATTAGTTGGTATCTTCATGGTTATCAGAAGATGGGTTTTTAAAAATATCTTAATAATGAAAGATGATAGGCACACACGTGCACTACATTGTTCTGAAAATGGAAAATGTAAGACCTATCCTAGCGTGATTCATTTGAAAGCATGCAAGATTTTAACAAAATGCAGCTAAGCTATGGTCAAGGAATTAAAATGAATCTAACCATCAGTTTTTTGAAAATAAAATCAAGGTAATGGTTATTCATAATTTAATATCGACACAGACATTTAATTGTCCCCTTTAATCCCCAATTCAACTGTGGATCATGCTCCATACACTCTCTTCCATGCCTACCTAAGTAGGTCCAGGATTGGGACCCAAAATCAATGTTCTACCACAGTGGTTCTCAATGTGGGATCCCCAGATGTTTTTGACCTTCAAATCCCAGAAATCCCAGGCAGTTTACCAGCTGTTAGGATTTCTGGGAGTTGAAGGCCAAAAGCATCTGGGGATCCCATGTTGAGAACCACTGTTCTACCACATTAAAAACAATACACAGCAGACAATACTGCAATTCATTGATGGGCATTTGACTGTGATTATTCTTGATTGGTCAAGCCACAAATATACTCTCTTGACCCAAACATTCTCACTTAAGAAATTTTAAAATTAACTGTAAGTAAACTCATTACATGGAAATTTCAAGCCTATTTGGATGTGCAAATTTATCACAGATACCTAATTCCAATAAAATTCAATCACAATTCAAACAAGCATTCTTATTTTTGATCACTGAAAAGACTGTATTTATGGGAGATATGGTACAACTCACATTCATTCACACAACTCACCAACTGGGAAACTGTGGTTGAGAAATGAAAGTCACTTTAGAAAAGCCATAGCTCTCTTTAGTCCCTCAGGAAATCCCCCCGAAGTGAGCAGTAGATAATGTAGTTTATATCTGAAGACTTTTGGCAGGTTTGAGCAAACAGTGGGAAAGCATGGCATTATCTGTGAGATGACAGCTTTGGATGCAAACAGCACCTCAACACAACAGCCTTTACAATTTGCTATTTCACAGAATACACTGATTTATGCCACAAATTTCCAAAGTGTCCTTAAATACAAGGGTTTATCATATACTCAAAACCTTTGAGTTTCCTCCTGTTATCACTTCACAATTATCAGCAGCATTCAGAAGGGAAACAAAAGAAGAAAATGATTTGATTATACAATTCTGAAGGATTATAGTAATGAGGCCAGAATAGTTATTTAGCAGGAGCAAGGTGAATACTATGTATTTCTCTCTCCTGTGATAACTATGAAGACCTCCAATGAGAGACACATGGCATGCTTTGTGGCAATACTTTATATAACATCATTTGTGGCAATTTCCCCCCTCAAAACCTGCATATTCTTCCTAAGAACATGCTGCCATCAGAATTTCTCAAGGGGATCTACATTCTCCAGATTCTATACATTTTATAATGATCTAGATTTTACTGGCTAATCCCAATTACAGTAGACTCGCTGAATCAATTGTTGTATAGTGGATATTGAATCCACTGATTCAGTAGATTTAATTTAATTGGAACTAACATCTGTACATCCGACTTAGTAACAACTGATAGATAAAAACAGGGGTGAGACAACAAAAAGTGAAAGAAATCTACCCTAGGAAGGGAAATTCACTCCTGAAAAAGTATCATGGGGAAAAGTTGTCTCCACTGAAGCCTTCTCACCTATCCCTGTGTCCACAACAAGCCATTTTCAAGCTGTTTTCATATTTTATTATATTGTACTGTTCTGGGCGTGGCCCCATGTTAGCCGCCCCGAGTCCCCGTTGGGGAGATGGTGGCGGGGTATAAATAAAGTTTTATTATTATTATTATATTATTATTTTTGTCAAAATCCAATTCTCACAGGGACAAAAAGTGAGGTGAAATTTTCTGAACAGGGGTAAAGACAGCAAAACAAACACCTACCCTATGCCATCCATAACAAAAAAATTGTATAGTTTTGGCTGGAGTTACATTTTAAAAATGAACGTGTTCTGACTTACACATCCAACTTAAGAACAATGCGATTTTCCTGTTTCTTGGCAAGGGGTTGGACTGGATGGCCCACGAGGTCTCTTCCGACTGTTATGCAATAAATCCTACAGGACCTATCTTGTTCGTAACTTGGGAACTGCCTGTATTCAGCTCCATATTTTTTTCTCCTTTTCCTTTTGCTAATTTACATGCTTTAATCCTAACAAGATACTAGTATAGCAAACAGATAATGAGTACAACTATGTTGAACTAATAGCATTACTGAATGTAATTATGTTTACAAATTTTATTTATTTTCATAACAAAGCAAGCACTTTTAAGGCAATACTGAATCCACTCTCATGCAGTTTTTCGCTCATCACTCAGACCTTCTCTCTGATTTTATCCAAAACCTATCCAAGTCTCGTTCCTCATGCAAATTCATCTAACATTTAATTGCTGTCAATCCATCTTCGCAGACTATTTGACCTAGATTCGCTATTTAACATAATATATTACAATGTAATAGAACTGAAAGGTCATGCAATGTCACAAGTCAAACAGTCATTTCATGAGCATCAAATGTGATACATTCGCATATGTAGCTTTTATGGAGGGAGATACTGTTCAGATTTTCCCAAGCATGTTCATATAATGCCCAATGAAATAAAGGTTTGGGATAACTGTGAATAGGTTTCTCTGTCAAAAGATTACAAAAGCGCTCCAATTCTAGCACTCAAATCACGCTTATGGGTTCAGAAGCCTTTAATTTCCAGTATATATTGCAGTCAGGCTAGTCTGCCAATCCTTATTTTAGAAAATAATGTTTATTTCATTGTACTAGAAAACAGAATTTGCAGAGATTACAGAAAGTTGAGTCTGGCAAGGGCCGAAATTATCTGGATACGTTTCTGAAGTGAAACAAAAGAAATCACTTATCTGGCTATCAGGAGTTCAGTTTTGAGTTACAAGATGTGACAGCAAGGTAGCAGAGAACTTCAAAAAGGGATTAAGAGTTGATACAGAGCCAAGAAGGCTAACTGACAGGCAAACATTTAATTTGCTGACAGATCTAGACCAAAAATGCACTACCAATAATTATTTTACAGTATCTCTCTCTCTCTCTCTCAAAAAAAAAAACAAAAAACTTGGGAGTGCAAATTTTCTCTACAGTTCTGAATAAACCCAATATCTCCTTTTTATAGAAGGAATAATTATTTGGTTTTTGCCCCTGTTATGATGACAGGTCTTGACAACTCCTCTGGCTTTGGTCTTGCAACAAACTGTAGAAATGTCATCAAGATTACTTCAACTCATGCAATCCTATGAATCAGTGGTTCTCAACCTGGGGTCCCCAGATGTTTTTGGCCGTCAACTCCCAGAAATCCTAACAGCTGGTAAACTGGCTGAGATTTCTGGGAGTTGTAGGCCAAAAACATCTGGGGATCCCAGGTTGAGAACCTCTGCTATGAATGAAAGACTTCAAGGACAATCTTTTACCAACAATCTTACTAGGGTCTTGCCACTTGCATTCCTTGAGTCTATCCACTTTTTTTCCTTCTCATTTCCTGCCTTCTACTTTACCAAGCATTGCCATCTTTTCTAATGAGTTATGTGTTCTCATTATTTGTCCAAAATACAATACTCCCAGGTTAGTCATCAAGGCTTCTATTGAGAATTCAGACTTGATTTGCTCAAGAACCTAGTTGTTTTGTCTTTTTTTTGGGCAATGAGTGGTATCTGAGGAGCTCTTCACCACTACATTTCAAATAAGCTGATTCTCTTCCTTTCAGCTTTGTTTGCCATTCAGCTTTCACATAAACCAAAAATACTATGGCACAGACAATTCTGACTTGAGGATCTTCAAGAAAGTTACTCATGGCTGCCCCTCAAAATCCTAGGACCTCATCACATTGAGCCAGAGGGGGAGAGCAGGGGAAATAGTGGGGCAATGTAATCCTCTGGGCTCCGTTTCTCTACGCTGGCATTACGTTACTGGTACGGAGTGCCACCGGAAGCAGCCCTGTGTCATATGATGGGGGCTCTGAGGGACTCTGTGCTGGCAGCGTGTCAGCAGTGCAAAGAAGCAGGGAGAAGAGGTTTCTTGGCCTCATTGTGATGAGGTCCTTCATCTTCTGATTTCTCGGCTGAAGTCTCCATTTTTTATTAATGGCTGAAATATGGTATAGTAATTTTTTAATTATTTCAGTGTTTTCATTACCTGCTTTAAAGCTATGTAAGGCATCTGTAGTCATTATTTTTATTTTCTTAATTCTGTAAACTGCCTCGAAGAGAGATGGGTAAGAAATACAATTATTATTATTATTATTATTATTATTCATGTTCAACTGAAACATTGCCTTGGCATTTTCTTCCTTGACATTCCTTCAGGTGTCATTTCAAATCTTCACTGGTAAACTGGCTGGGATTTCTGGGAGTTGTAGGCCAAAAACCACTGGGGACCCCAGGTTGAGAACCACTGCTCTAAAGCATCTTTTGGAACAAAAAATATTAGACCCTGTCTTATTTTGGGAGAAACAGGGTGTAAGATACCTTTGGATAAAGAATATATTGATATTGGATGTGGGGGGAAATATAGGATATATGGCTCAGAGCTCTAATATGCATTTATTTTTTATATATTATTTTGTTCACAGAAAATTTGTGAAAGTTTATCCTGAAACAATGGAGTATGTGTGGCAGTATCCCCTAATTCAGTTATCCGCTGACTGGGTTGAATTCTGGATTCATTTAATAGGTTATTTCTGCACTATTTTACAGTTTCATCTGTCTGTCTGTCCCTAATATATATTACTACTTTTATTTGATCTGTACATCACCTCAAGAGCTCATTGAACAGGGAACAAATGCATAAATATGCTAAATAAATAAAGTGTGCATATAGGTTGCAGCTGGGAGCTATCTTTTCATATAGCAGAATCTTTAGATTGTAATAATCCTTTATCACTTGGGAATGATTCTAAATTAGTTTGTCTCTACATCACTGCCTAGTTTTGTTCACTTCACAATAAATCTGATTGAAGCCACTTACTAAGGAGTCAGGCTCGATGCACTGAGTGGAATGAATAGATGAATAAACATAGGAGTGGACTGCAAAAGAATTGTTTAATGCTTACTCTCCAAAGAGACACATTCTGGAAAACAACTTCTTTAGGGAGACAGGCCTTGAACTCTAATACCAGGAGCTAAGAGATGTTCTTCTCCTAAACCAACCTTTTAAAGTGAAGTGCAGAAAAAACAGTCTATGTTAACACTTGGAGAGGGTAAACTCAGGGTCCTGGTATCATAATCGGTTTCTAAAAACAAATTCCGGGCCTGACATCATGGAAAGCAGGCTCATGTTTCAAATTGAAACCATTTATTTTTCCAGCTGTGAAAATGACCTGGCAACATAACCTTACCTAGAGAATATGTTGCGTTCCCATGGTGAAGACTAATCTTTAGGGACAGGGAGATTCTGTCTGAGGCACCTGGGATAAAACATTGTAGAACTGGAGAAGAGGTTTGCACGTTGGAGAGTTAGAGTACTTTCCAAACTAAGATAATGGTGCCTAACAAAATCATGAATATTACACTAAGCTTCACCTTAACTGAAGGCCCATGTTTATTTCTTGACTTCCATTATGAGATTTAGTTATGCCCTTTCTGTTTGCACATCTTCAGGGTGAAAGTGCAAGCTGTGGATAGTTGCATAATTCTTTCTGTATACTTTTTTTTGTCTTGTCCTATGCAACCATTGAGGTTGCTGAGACAGCACCATATCCATTTCACTTGTAATATTTTCTTGCCAAGAACAGATCTCCTCCAGGCTATTTCTACTGTTTCTGGGCCAAAAATATGGATGCCCCTACATCTTCCATTGCGGGAATAATAGCAGTTGGGATGTGTGTGTGATTTCTGGAAGGAAAACAATACATGGGGAAAGGACCAAGAAACCACATATTTGTGTCTTTCCCCTGCTAACTACAAACCCAATGGCTGCATTTTAGCAAACAAATCTGTAAAAAATAATTAAGATCTTAGACACATATTTTGACCCATTTGTTCATCAAATTACTATAGTGCTAATATTTTTTTTTATGGATGGTAATCAAATGTTTCATCTCTACTTGCTGCTGTTATTACTGTTTTGCCAACCAGATACTCTTCCAGTAAACTGCTGGGTAAAGATATCTTAGTTTGGATCTACCTAAGATTCACATGCATAGATAGATACAGTGCTATCTATATTTTTACTATTTACACAATTCTGTTTAAAATGAAGAGATGCTATCCTGCATTGGCCAGGCTTCATTTAGTAATAGAATGCTGTTTCCAGTTCAAGAGAGATATTGACAAATAAGAATGTGTTCAGAGAATGGCATTCAAGAAACCAAGCCCTATGGTGAACAACTTGGGAAGCAAAGAATGTTTAGCTTGGAGAAAACTGAAAGTTGATATGATAGCTATCTTTTATTTGAAGGAATGTCATATAGACGGGACATACACACCAGGACATGAATCAATAGATTACTAAGAAAAAGATTCCTAAACATTAGGAAAAATGTTTTGATTGTAAGATCTGTTCAACAGGGGAACAGATTGCCTCAGAGTGTGCTGAATGACTCCATTTGTGGAGGTCTTTAAACAGAAGTTGGATATTGTGTAAGTCTTTATAGTATTGTGGAAAACGTTAAACATGAGTTATATATTCTTGCATGGTAGAAAGTTGGATTCAATGGACTTTGCAAGACTTTTCAGATCTATGATTCTATATGCACACTCATACTTTTCTGTGTATGCATATATACATAAGAGCAATGAACACTGCAAATTTTTTGCAAGTGTTTCCCTCAGCCTTGTACATAACAGATTCCTTAAAGGTGATAGATGACAATAAGTCAATCTCAGGTGTAAGTTGGGGGGAGGTTTGAGGGCCAAAATATGGATTATAAACTGTGGATAAGTTGAATGTCATTCCACAGAGAGGGGAAAGCACCAATGCTGCCTCAGGTGGGTTTCTGCTCTTGGCTGCCATCATTTCCCTGCCCAGGTGTTCTAAAAGGCCAGAAGCGGCACCACGGGGAAGAGCGTCGAGAGGGTCAGTGCTTTTTACAGGTTCTCCTGAGATGAATCAAGCCATTGCATGTCTCTACTTAGACAAAAGGATATTTTCTTTTGTGTGTGCAAGGCAAGAGGTCCCTCAGCCAGGGAAGAACACATGATATACAGTAATGTTTTGGGGTAACAAAGACCAAAACTTGTTTTTTGGTTACAACTAAAAATGCAGTTGGCAACCAGACATGGGTCCTGGATCCCAGCGTCTGCCAGCCTGTGCATAGGGCTGATAAAGTAACCTGATAGAGGCCATCACAACCTGTAGCAATGCCTCTGCCAAGCTCCCATCCAACAACCACTCCAGGCCACCCTGTGCAGCCACGACCTCCGGCAGATAGACCAAAGTCTTTATTGCCTGATGTTGAGAGAGTGTATCCAAGCAAAAACAGATCCAGACAAACAGAGTATTTTTTTTAAAAAAGGGAAGAGAACTTGAAGGCAACTGGGCTGGAGGAGCAGCTGGGCCTGCTTCTATGTAGCCAATTCTCACTTCTCCAGCCGGGCATGCAAAGCGTAGGGGCTGCCGAGAGAGAGGTGAGCCAAGCCAGGGAGGGTGCTTTTTGGGGGTGATTTTTTTACAAAAAAATTCTAGACTTATAAATGTGTATACAGGGTACTTGTAAACTGTATTCTAGCTATGCTGTAGGTGCTACTATAACATAGTGTGAATGGAAGGATGCCATCCATCTTAACGTCATGGCACCATTTTTTTGTATCAGTTGCTGATATACTCTGTGATAATCTCTAGCACCTGTGCAGTGGCACTGTAGATCTAATCCTAACACATGATTCTTTTCTCCTTCAGCCGAATATACAAGACCTCAGCACAAACTATCAATATGCTTGGGTTGCAGTATCCATACTAGGAAGTGAGAGTCATCCTTTGACTTTCAAATCTAAAGATTCATTTCAAGCAACCGTTAACAATTTAATCATATGTCACGGCTTCCCTGGCTAATGTAGGTCTGTTGTGATATTATTGCTGACCTTTGTTTTTCAAAGTAATTCTTTTAACTTCGTCATTTGATTTCTTCTATATTTCATTTCTGTTAAAAGTTCCTGACTCTGACTCTTTGCTTTGTTTAATTCTTTAACAGTATTTCATTAAAAGTTGTTTGTGCTCTACAGAGTCATCCATTTTTTCTTCTTCTTATAAGTTCATGCCGACACTTTTCCCAATTACTTGAGATCACAACAAATCCACCTTTTCCACCAAATAGTTACAGCATGAATGATTAAAGTAAGATGGTAGTAGGAGTGGACTGTTGAATTTGCCATGGGCTTTAGACTGTATTTTAGAGGAGTGCAGAAGCAATTTAGGAGGTAGGGTTCAGAATCCTCATTTCAAGGTCAGAGTTAAACTCCTCACTTCCACCTGTGACTGCTAGTAACTACTTGAGCCGAACAGTATTTTCTCTTATTGAAATAGCTATCCAGGGCTCCAGAGACCTTTTCATAAGAAGGATTTGTGACTCTTGATTGTTTTAACAACAACAGCAATACAATGGCTCTTCTAAATACAATGGCTCTACTAAATTATGTTGCTGAAATGAACCAATAGTGGATTTTTGTGTGATAGGACTATGAGTGTCAATTCTGGTACTCAAACCAAATTCCTGGATGCAAGAATTCTCTAGAGCTGAATTCTCTTTTGCATCAGATTCTGCTGAGTGGAACTAAGAGTTCTAGTGAAAATACAACATTGTTCTGCAATCCTTAAGTCTACCCATGTTTACTTTTCATTTTTACTAACTCTTTTTAATGTGAACATTTCTGATCCTAAAGATCTCTATTTCATGAACTAGAACACCTTCACATGATTCCCACAGAGAACCACTACAGAAAGTACTAGTGGTGCACAGTCTACCACCCAATAGTGCCCTTCTGCCAGCATCAATGATTATATGCTTACAGACTAGTTAAACCAGGGGTCCCCAAACTTTTTACACAGGGGGCCAGTTCATGGTCCCTCAGCCCGTTGGAGTGCCGGACTATAGTTAAAAAAATAAAACCTATGAACAAATTCCTGTGCACACTGCACATATCTTATTTGGAAGTAAACAAACAAAATGGGAACAAATACAGTCTCAATGTTAATAATAATCATCATCATCATCGTCATCATAAAAATAATAAAGAGGATTGGGAGAGACCCCTTGGGCCATTTAGTCCAACTCCCTTCTGCCTTTGTGCACCAAAAGCACAAGCAAAGCACCCCCGACAGATGGCCACCCAGCCTCCATGTTGTTAATAATAATAATAATAATAATAATAATAATAATAATAATAATAATACATCACATGGGAAGTGTTCGACTTGTGATACGAAATCCAGCATATATATCTCATTTGTGTTATACTGTGTTTTTGTGTCAATAATAATAATAATAATAATAATAATAATAATAATAATAAAGAGGTTTGGAAGAGATCCTTGGGCCATTTAGTCCAGCCCCCTTCTGCCTTTGTGTACCAAAAGCACTAGCAAAGCACCCCTTAATAATTATTAATTAAATAATAATTAAAATACCATTATAAACAAGCAAAGCTTTGGAAGGCGCGAGAGGAGGGGGGAAAGGTGTGCGGCTTTCCCTCCTCCCTCGTGCCGCACGTGACTACCTCAGCAGAGGAGGGAGCAGCCGCCATGGGGGCCGGATAAATGGCTTCAATGGGCCACGTGTGGGCCCCAGACCTTAGTTTGGGGACCCCTGAGTTAAACACTATGAACAAAGGGTTTGTGTGCACAAGACAGTTCCGAGTTTGAAACCGATGCATTACCACTTGAGCAACTGGTTGCACATCCAGCTGTGGAACTGATTGCACACCCAGTTGTATGCGTGGTTGCACAATTACTTGCATAGAAACTTGCAGAAGCAGTTGCTTGTGTCATGGCTTGTGTTAAGAGAGTACAGGAAGAAGTATACAGTTGAAGAAAATGTAATTCTGCTACCATGTTGTTACCTTAACTAATGTTGCACTGAATTTAGACCAGACTCATATGAAAGACACAGACAAAGGTAGAAAGGGGAAGAGCATGCCTTCAGACACAAATATACAATATACCATAGATAGATGTTTTTAGAAGTCACATAAGGGACAAGAGAGAGAAAAGGTTACAAAAGGGTGGGGAGACTGCTTAAAAGCATTGGCCTTTAAAGAATTATGTCAGAAAGACAAAGGCACATGACACATTTGCAAAATTGTTCTCTGCCACAGTGAGAACTAAGACATTGTAAAGTGAAAACTGAATCCCTTTAGATTCCGGCTATGACCCCAGATGATCTCATCATATTACTGTGAAGTGTACAACACAATGCCAAACTTGCTCTGCATTCTTACAAAACCCAACCTATTGTTCAGTTCCTGCTCAGGTGAACCTTCTCCTTTCTCCATTTTGCTATTCTTAGCTCTGCTTATTCCCCCCATCCCACTATTCTTAGCCAATCTGCATAACCAGCTAACCCAAGCAGGAAATGCTGGCAGGACTCTCAGCTACACAGATCAGCAGCTGTCTTAAGAGTAAGGACACACGTATGCTATCACTCACAGGATGTTAGGCATTATATGTCTATTGGCACTGACAGCTTCCTCTATGCTGTCCTCAAAATAATGTCTTTGGGAGAAAGACATAGTACTTTTGCCTCTGTTTGCATGCAGTTTACTCACTTCTCTTTTCAGGATAAGTACCAGCTATTGGCCTACTGTCAGTAGATTTATCACTGGGATGAGATCACCTTGTGCTGCACACTCTCTGAAAATTAAGCATCAAAACCGCCTTGGGCCTGCAAAGCTCATTCTCCCATAACCCGAACTGTGAAAAAATTATTTTTGGGACTACAACATCCAGAATACTCTAACCAATATGGTGAATTGTGTCATTACTAAAGGTTTCTGGGCATAGTCGTAGATTCTGACATCAACTGAGGAAACAAGGACTCTTGGTTGAGTTGTAGTCCTGAAATCCTGCTAATCCAAGCCAGCAATGATTTATTAATCTTGCTGCAGACAAGATCAACCTGCATATAAACGCCTCTTAACAACTCACATCTTTATTCTGGTATTATCAAATTGACTTGCCTCTTTCATTAGGGTTTGCAGAATTTGAGGGGTTATGTGTGGACACAAAGCTGCACAGTTACTATATTACTGTAGTTTGCGTGCCAAGTGGGTACTGCCATGACACACTTATCCTTTTTCTATATCTGCTCAAGTGTCTTGTTCTATGACATTTCGATTAGTAGAGAATCTTGAGAATTTGATAGCATTAATGCAGAACAGTGATAACAGCATTCCTACAAGAGAAAGCACGAATGCCAGCAAAACTTCATGAAATTTTTCTACACAAAGCGGCTCATGGAGGGACAGAATTCTTACTTCCAAAGAGTAAGTTCCACAAACTATATGGCATACCCTTCTTTTCCACTTAAAACTCATTTGGCGACTCATCACCTAAACAAACAGACTCAGAAATTACCTAAAACGTATCAAATTGTAGAATACCTACAGATCATCATTCAGCAATAAGAATGGAGACCAACAATTAAGCCAACTAAACATATAGATAAAAATGTGAAATGTGCTATACCTCTTCAATGGTGAGTAATCCTTTAATTAATAATATAATTAAAAATAAACTGAAATTTAATTTTACAAATGTTTCTATCTTTTGTTAACCTGACAGAAATAAGAGCCCTAAGAGATTAGATAACTAGGAAAACTACGTTGACTCTTCTTTAAAAAACAAAACAAAAACCTAGGGTCAGATGTGTTGGGCTCACTCCAAGCTTCAATGCCGGTTTCTTCTTCTGTGAACTTTGCCGGCCACTGTTGGTAGTGTTAACAATCTGGGTTGGTGCCCAGGACAGACATTCCAACAGCTGTTACCTCCGTCTCCTGTGCATTTTCTCCAGGAAACTTTGGTGCTCAGTAGCCTCTATTAAGATTTGGCTGTAAGGTCTGTGGGCATTCACTAGTGAGGATAAATTGCATGTATCCTCTTATAAAGGGGACCTTTGACTCCATCTCTAAAAAAATTGTTCTCTTTTATACACTGTTTTATGTAGATCACAGATTCTCCCTTTCTTGCTCCTTTCCCTTCTACCTGTGATGCCTCGTGGCATTATTCTGACTTGTTATTTCATAGATAGATACGTTATGTATCTTATCTGTCTTATCCATGTCGCAAACAACTTAGCATAAATATCAGGCTAACGTGGAGTGAGAAATTACTGTTCTTTGACAGTATGTGACATGAAAAACATGCATGGTATATTCTGAGCATGACATTTGATCTTATGGAAACTGTCCTTTAAAAAAAACTTGGCAGCACACTTTGGCATTATACAGGACATTTTGATCCAAAGCAGATTACTCTTTCCAAATTTTAGTAAAAGTTTAAAAACCTCCACTCCCATCCATCATAAGGTTGTGTATTTTATAAATTTTTTGTTTTAAATTGTTATTTGTTTGCATATATTTGACTTTCATGCTTCCTTGATATCTTTTGATATAGGATAGATTAGAAATAAATAAATCCCAGCATATGATAAAAAGGATAAAAACTGTTCTGTTGTTCTGTTAAGATCAGAACTATCACTCTATGACCTTGTCTGGTCACTGTTGTTTGATCTTCCATAGCTAATAGTACAAAGCTCTGTTAGTGTATTTTCAGAGGCTTCCATCTCATTTATTAACCTTCCACTTTTGCAAAAAATGTGTTGTGGTGCAGCCTGATGATGAAGAAAGGTGATTTGGGAACAGCAGTTTGTCCCTGGGAATGTGGACATTTCTGAAATACAGTTTGAACAGCAGTCTGTCCCTGGGAATGTTGATGTTTCTGAAGTGCAGGTGGATTCGGAAATTGTTGATAGCTTAGAAAAACAGAGGTCTGTGGATGCCTCTGAGTCTAGAGAGATGCTGCCAAAGTTTGTGATAAGGATGACCTTTCACTTGAATCTGAGAATTGTCAACAGAATGCAGATGGGAACGAAAAGGATGAGCTTGTGTTAGATAGGGATTCCAGGTTGAAATTAAAATCAGGACTCAGACGCTCCGTGAGAATCGGAGGCAAGCATGGGGGGGCTAGAGCTCAAAGGAATATGTTTTTCAGTTGCAGAGAGTAGATGTTTCTGGGGAGAGATTTTAGTCAGAGCAACCTCACTCTTGGAGTATCAACTCTTGCCTTGTTCAAGTCTCGAATCTGTGTTTGGATTACTTTTGAAGCCCATGTATTCATGTTATCTTGGATTTACTGTGCTATTTTTGGATTTTGGACTAATATCTACGAAATATTGAACTGTGTTTAAGGATTGCAATTGCAATTGGTTTTTACTTATTTTTCTGCTTTTTAGTAAGTTTTGCTATCTTTCTTCAATAAACTGAAAAGACTCAAGCCTGCTGTGGTGGAGTTTTGTGTGTTGGAGCAAGGTGAACCAATGCTAAGGTGTGACAAAATGTACATTACAAACAATTTCAACAACCACAGTACTTAGCCAAACACACAGAAAGAGAAGAAAAATGAAAGTAAGAAAACCTTGATTTCACAAATATGGTTAGATCTTGTACCTATGTGCACGATGAATGGACAAATGCTAGGGCCCCACCATAGCCAACATCCCATTTTTGTTTGTTTTTTTAAATAATGTGCAAGGAAAGTACCCAAACAAGTCACTCCAGCCGTGTTTTTGTCCTTCCTCGATTTCTTTTAGTCTCCAATGTTGCCCTGAGATCCAGAGACACTGTGGGGGTACAAAGGGGATGGAAAATGCAGATGTCTAGCTTGCTAGTTCTGCTTTGAGCAACTGATGCTTCTGGAAAAAGTAGCAGGAATCTGGAGCTATACCACTCCTTTCAGCACCATAATTCGTCTCTACTGTCTATTGCTACCCCATCCTGCTTCCAAGAGAGTATTTAAGGGGAGTCCACCAGGGTGGCTTTTAGTTCAACTCTGAATAAAACCTTGCCCAAAGGATTTCATGTAATAATAATAATAATAATAATAATAATAATAATAATAATAATTTATTTTTCTATCCTGCCACCATCTCTCCGAAGGGACTCGGGGCGGCTAACATGGGGCCAAGCCCAAAACAAAACAAAATATGTCAGTTAAAACCAATATAAGTAAGTAAAAACAATATGTACTGTCCCGTATCATAAGAGGTCCACAGTGTGATCCTCACTCATTCATGGAAATCAATGGCTGATCTTGGGCAAGCCAAACTCTCGCAGTCTCACAGGTAGGCAAAGGGCAACTCCCTCTAAACCAGTGGTTTTTAACCTATGGGTCCCCAGGAGTTTTGGCCTACAACTCCCAGAAACCCCAGCCAGTTTATTAGCTGTTAGGATATCTGGGAGTTTAATGCCAAAGTATCTGGGGACCCACAGGTTGAGAACCACTGCTCTAAACAAAACTTCTGAAGATGACATGTGAAGTTCACTTTAGAATCACTATAAGTCAGAAACAATGTGGGTGGTTGTTGGCAAACAACAATCCCGCCCTCACACATTTGACATCTGCATCTAGTTATCTTCAACTTTGCCAGAAAAATTATCATCATGCTCAATAATGTAGACATTTCTATCTTTCAAACAGTGAACGATCTGTAAATAAATATAGCCTTCTCACTACTATGATTGATATGCAGAAGTATTTCTCCTACAGGGTGCATGGCTCTTGAATGTGTCATAACACTAATTTGGTTTTCAAGTAGCTTGGAGCCTAAATTTAGGGCTACCCTAATGGTAATGTGAACATTCTCCCAAAATAAGATTCAGAATCCAGAGAAAGAATATTTGCAGACAGGAAGTAACTATGCTCACTGCCACAGTTTCATTTGTGTCTGTGATTCATACCAGTTAGGGCTGTGTTATTTCCTAAAGGTAAAATGATTCTTTTACAGATACCAGACAACATCCCATAGAATTATAGGATGGTTTCTCTAAACAATCACACAATACTTGTATGAATATAAAATTTGCCTTCTATATTTTCATTAGAATTAAGCTAATATCAGTTTATAGCAACATTGGGGAGCTTTTCTACATGGATCCCCCCCCCCCCCACACACACATATACACACGCTATATTCATTTTGAATCTAGTAGTGGCAATTGTCATGACACACAGGACTTTCAGTAAGTATTTGGGGGTTTTAGCCTGGAATATCCCACAGCTTCAGGGACATCTGGACAGGTAGATCAGGTCCATTTTGACCCAATCCATTGTCCCCATGGTCACCACAACCATTGTCCTTTCCCTATGCACAGGGAAGGGGATGGACTCCCATTTTGCCACAATTGCTCCTCTCTGGCCACTTCCTGTGAGCATCCAACCATCACTTTTCTGAGGTCGGAATGAGGCACCTGTGCAATCAGCAAGAAGGCAGCGTTGCTCTACTCCCTTCTTGCTCACTATGCAGGTGTCTTCCAGCCAGCAGGGAGTGGAAGCAAAAACACAGAGGTCATGGGGATGGCCCAGCGAGACCTATGTGATGCCACATGGAGTGTGTCCAAGTGCATCTGAGTGCAATCATGGTCGATCTGGGCCAGTCCAGAGCATAATGCTGCCTTAGACACTGACCTAGAAATTACATTATGGATTACAAGTCCCAGAATCCTCTAGCATTCAGCCTAAAGAAGTAAGGTTTCCAAGCTCTGCATGTTTCTTGATATATTACAGATAATAATCACATCACACTTATATAATGCCAGAAAAGTAGGCAGGGATGCAACAATGAAAAAATAGAATTAATATTTTAGTATCCTTAAGGGATTCTAAAAAGCAAGATGGATTTTCCTCATAGAGAAGGCCTCTGAGAGGATCATAGCCTTCCTATTAGAGGAATTTGGATCCGAGACATAAATTACCATATCTTACATTACTTTATGATCACCTCGTTTTCAGAGTAATCAAAAACATTTCAGCAGCTGGGTACTTTTAGCTGAAGCACCTGCCAAGTTCACCACTTACTACCCTGTTATTTAACTTCAGAGCTAATGGCCATATCCAAATGCACTTCTAAAGAACTGGAAAGATATAAATTACAATGATGAAGCACCTATCTATGCAGACAGTATATAAGCCATATAGCTTTAATAAAAGCATGTAATCCCAGTCCTTTTCAGTTTGGTAGAGAATCTTAAAAATATCTGGTCATTCTGTAGTGAACTCTCCAAAACTGAAAAGACGATTTACAAAACTAGAACCTTTGATTAGGAAGCTTACAAATTGAAATGCTTTTTTCAAGGTGATGTGTTTCCTGGGTGAATGTAAGAATACTTATAAATGCTAACTCTAAAAAAAGTCTCCTGATGCCTTGACCTTTAACTTTCATAGTGATCTCATAGACATGCCATGCTAAAACACGGTTTAGCACAAAGCTTGGAGAAGTTATAACTGTTTTCCCACTTCCCTTTGTGTAAGGTAGAGATGAGAAGTTCACGCCACATGACATGGCAAATCGTTGATTAATCAAACTTGAAAGAAAAAGCTTCTGAGCTCCTTTCAGTGTGTGGGAAAAGCGAGAGAGCACAAAGGTCTGAGATTCAGTGCAGACTTTTGCCACCCATGCACATTGTGCTTAACTATTGAACATAATGTATGAATGAAGCCAACAACAGGAAATCTTTAGGCTGTCATGACACAACTCAACTGCAGGTAGAAAGACAGCCCACTGAAGGCAGCGGGATAAAGTAAATGTTATACACAAACGCCAGACATTACGTGCTGAGGCATTTCTAATCAACATCCCATTCCAACACTTTTTCCAGGCTCAATTTCTCTCCACAATCTACTACATTTATGTGCACTGTTACTTTTGCAACTCATAAAACAGTTATTATCTGTTTTGTCTATCTGAAGCATCCAATCATATCTGATTTTAAATAAGAATAATTGATTCTTAGTTAGATATGTTTTAGGAGTCATGGCCTTTTTACAATTCATTTCAGGTTCAGGTTCAGCACCTGACCTGTTTCCTCTTGAGGTTATCAGAACACGATTAGGAATCGCATTGCAGCATTTGAAACCTCTTGTTACTAGAGACATAACGTTTTTTACCTGTTACTGTCGTCTTTCCAGGAACAGCAGTTTCATTAGCCAGGAGATCTTTTGAATTGGAAGTGAACGGTGATTGTCTAAATGTATCTTCAGAAAAAAAAGGGCTGAAGGGAAAAAAAATGTTCTCATAAGTACACAAAACAGGAATTATCCTATCAGCAATAGTAATGTACAGTTAAATATATAGTAAGTTTATTGCTCTGAGATGTACAGTCGAGAAAAAGTTTAAATAAAATTGTAGATGAAATTTTCAGTCTTCTGCAAAATGACTCTAAATCACTTATCAGTGAATTCCTAGCTGGCATTTATTCATGAAGTACGTAACAGAATGGAAAACTCAAGACTTTTGCCAACAGCAAAATTGTGAAAAAATAAATGGTTAGTCATACTTGTAGGAGGTCACATGGAACTTAAATTTGTTATGACCAACTTAACTGATTTAAATGGAATACAACTATGTTGTTTAACTGCATAGATTCTATAATTTTCCTAGGCACCAGTTTTGAGCAAATACAGTTTTCTACAATCTATGATTAGGTTAAGAAATCTGGTATTACCAGAGGAATTTTAAGGAGACATAAATAGTCCTGAAGTCCAGTGATGCTTAGGTAAAGAAATTTCAGGACATGGTGGGATATATCAGATTTTATGGAGTGCCACATTGCAGAAAGCTTAGGCTTCAGCGTTATGTGTCAGCATCAGGCCCAAAAGCCAAGCCATTTCAGTGAGTGAGGATGCCATAAATGTCACTGTGAGGACCAGGACATCCTGCTCAAATATTTTTTATACATGGAGAATGACAGTGGAGAAATTACTTTTCCAAACTCTGGAAAAAAACTACTTTCCTTGTCTACAGTACTGAGAGCTTGACACTCTTGGGTAAAATGTATTTAACATTGGGGAACCTCTTGAAACTAAGTGCTCTTGTCACAGTTATTTCCCACAGCTTTGGCTGAGCCAACACATTTCGTTTGTTATTCAAGAAAAGCATTCAGGTACCAAAAGGAAGGTCTGGGAGCAAAAACATTACTAACAGAGATTCTATACCTTTTTTTTTACACTACTTAATTCTTAAGTTAATTTCTACATAGGCCAAAAAAAAAAAGATGGTGGGAAGCTTCTACCTATAGACAGGACAACCAGAAAATTTTAGTGTATGTGTGATGAAAACATTGCATGCTGTGCTGCACATGAACTGAGCCTTGAATTATAAGCTAAAATAATGAAAATAAGACTTCATGAAAGTTTCACAGCAGAATCTGTACGTAAATGGCCCAGCAAACTATATGTTTTCAGACAGATACTGTATGAAACTTGCTGGAGTGTTATTTTCATGATTTTTCAGTTTTGAAGAAGAATGAATTAGATTTCCCAATGTGTTGATTTATTTTTTAACAATGAATTGGGTTGATCTATTCTAGCTGGGACAACTAAATATACTGAACATATCACATCTAAGAAAAAGTACATCTTAGGTCCCTTCTCCACTGTCCTTATATCCCAAGATCTGATTCCAGGTTATATGCTTTGAACTGGATTATATGAGTCTCCACTGTCAGATAATCTGGGATAAACAGATAATCTGGGATCAGATCCTGGGATATAGGGCAGTGTATAAGGGGCCTTAGTTACTTCTGCCATTACCCACTTGAGTATTTTAATCCGCCCTTTAGATGGATGGTTGTCCATAAGTCGAGGAAAGACTGCCACTGGCTGTGTCTACATAGCCAAACTAATGTGGACTCCCTGCTCAGCTGCTGCAGGGAATCCAGGTGACACATTGTTGAATTTGCAATAGAAGTGCTGCATCCAGCTGTGAATGTAGGTCAAGAGAACATGGGATTTACTCCAGAACTTCCATGAAGCTCCAGTGTGATCCCAGAGCTTCAGAGGTGTGGACAGTTGGATTAGATTGCATCTGACCTGATCCACTGTCCACACCTCCAACCGATCCAGCACTGCATCACTGCCAAAAAGCAACTCCTGGCAGACACTTGCTGATGATGTTGCTTCTGGTGATGTCACATCAGTGTGCCCAGCCATGTGACCAGAAACAAGATGTCATCAGCATACCTTTGGCAGGGAGCTGCTTGTTGGTGGTGACACAGTAGTGTCCCAATGTGCCCTCGGCCCACCTGGCTGTTTGAGTGACCACAGGGCTCCAGAGACACTTTAACCTGAATCACTTGGGTATATGTAGACACAGCCTTAGTTTGCTACCAGATTTAACTGAGCTAATAAAATTAGAGAGTTTCTTGAATCCAGGAAAGGAATCCTACAGCCACAATGAGCCTAAAGTGCACCCAGATTATCTGAAAAGACAAGACGCATATTTTATTCCTGTTCTTTCTGATTTTATTTTGGATATCCCAGAATGTTTTGAGAGTTCTCGGTACAGATATTTTTATACTGGTTCCCTAATATCAATTTACTGTAAACCGATTTAAAAACCTTGGAAAGAATGGCAACAAAATATAGAACTTTTCAAACAGTCTGGGTGTGCCCTGTGTATAGTTCCTAAAGGAGTGGTGCTGTACTGGAGTCAAAAAGCCCTTTAGATTTTCTAGCATAAGAGAGACTGATGATTTTCTTTTTCCTTCAGTGTCACTGAGTATGCTTACAATAGGATGCATCTTGAAGTAGTTGTGTTTGGGCTATAGCACCTGCTTAGCAAGCCACATTCAGCTCCCGGGGAAGTTAAATATCTAGACTACAACTCGCAGAATACTCAAGATGAGGGGATTCTGGAAGTGTGGTCCAAAATATTTTTTCCAAGCATATTCCAGGAAACTCTCATCTTGCTTTATTGTGCTGAACATCTATAAGAACCAGGGCTGTTTTCACATTTCCTAGGGTTTTTTTTTTCTATCCAGACTAATCACTGGTGAACAATAGATTTCAAGGACATGTGGAGAAAGAAATCACCCCACTTCAGAACCATGTTCCCCCAACAATAAACACATGTGAGGCAAGCAAGCAAGAATTTTAAGCAGAGGTAGGAATCAAGTAGGCTTCCAGATGTTAGTTGACTGCAACTCCCAGTAGCTCTAGTCAGCTATAATGCTGGAAGTTGTAGTCCAATAACATCTGAAAGACCACATAAATCCCACCCCGACTAATACTTTAAACCACACAATGGCTCAATGTGCAGCAGAAAATTACACTCCTGTTGTTTCTTTTAAAAAGGTACAGAGGAGTTACTAATAGGATGATCTCATGAAGGAAAGGGAATGTTATTTTATCTCCCTTTACCTGTTATCTAAAACCCTATTTGCCTGTCTAGAAGCTTCAAAGGAAACAAGTGCTCATAAACATTAAAGGAACTTTGTCCAAAAACCATGACAGGAGAAATGGAGGGTAATTTTGCTTGGACTGCAGTTGAAGAGAAGAAAGTAACTTTCTTCCCCAAAAATAATCCTTCCTGTGCCTATTAAAGAATGGGAAATGAGAGATATAGCTGAATGCTATAGATTACCTATTTTAGATCATTCACCTTTACAGGAGTAAGGTTTTTGTGGCACTGTCACCTTGTGTTACAGAAGCAGGATCCATTTTTTTCATGCTGTACCAATAAAATCCTATGATTTACAAGTATATCGCCAATGTACCAATGCCAGGTTTACTGATTCATTTTCCTAGCCTGCCCAACCCAGTGAGTTTATTGATCGAATTTTTAATCACTTGTCAAACTGAAATATTAACTGATCACATAAATACGGAGGGCATGATCCAACATAAGTTAAGCACTTTTAATTCTCATTAAAGGTTCATCCCCAAATTGATGTGACTTAGAAGTAATTCATTTCAGTCAGATCATGCAGCATAATATATTTTCGTTTTAGAGGCAGATTTCAAAATCTGGAAAAAAACTCAAAATACAAAGAATATCAGGACCATAATTCTATGACATGGTTGACATTTTGTAAGCATGTTATACTCATTCACTACTTTGCATATATCTTACCTGGTTGTAGCTGCAATGGTGTTATCTTTACAGTGATTGTGCTCTTTGCTCACTTTTTCTGTGGAAAAAAGGGTTGTGTTTTTTTAAAAGTCAAAACCAATAGGACACCCTACTTTTAAAATTGTAGCCTTGGTTGTTTCTGAAATGGAAAACTATTTTTATGAATGCATTAACTTATCCAATTATATCTAGCTATATATTCCCAGTGGTATTCCAGTGGGGTTTTTAAAAATCTAAATAGTGATAACTCTATGTCATCTTCTACAAGATTTTTTCCATGGTATATCAATGGCAGTGAACATCTGCCCTGGAAGGAAAGCAAAATCTTTTTGTGATACAAATGTGTCACTTTCAATTCCCCTAGATGGCCACATCCTCTTTCCATTAATCCAACAATGTATATCTTACATTCTTCTTACAGTTTGAAAATCCTCTCCAATGTAGTAGTCAAAAATTTGAAGAAAGCTAAGATTTGTAAAGACAGTTATAAAGGATGTACCATATTTTACTGCATAATAGTTTCCCTTTCCCCCCTTCAAAAAAGAGGGGTGTGAATATTACACGGTGAATATTTGAAGGTCTATGGGGTCTCCCCCACCTGGCAGCTGAGAGAGATTCCACAGGCCTCTTCCACCAATATGCGTGGGCAAGCAAGCCCTACCAGTATGCGTGGGCAAGCAAGGGTTTCCTTTGACTGATGAATGAAGCTCTGTAGCGCTCACCTGCCTGCATGCCTGCTGACCAGAGCTACAAAACTTCCCTCGCCTGGCATCAGACGAGAGAAGCCTCCTAGCTCTCGCACTTTCACCTGACCGCATGTCTACCCCTCGGAGATAGAGGCCTGCTTCAACATTTCCTATTATGTAAGGAAAAAATATCAAAACCAGGACCCTAAAAATGAGGGTGCAACTAATATGCACTGGCAACTATTATGTGATGAAATATGGTGGATAAGATCCTCAAGTGTAAAGATATATCATTGAACATCTAAAGCTGGATTACCCTTATTGTAGTATTCCCAGTTTCTATGTAAGAATGTGAAAGCTGGACAATGAAGAAAGCTAATAAGAAGACAATCAATGCATTTGAGATAGGGTCTATAGACACCATGGATGGCCAAAATGACCAATAAATGCATCTTAGAGCAACTCAAGTCTGAACTCTTATTAGAAGCCTAAATGAACTGAGCTCAACATACTTTGACCATACTATGAGTCAACATGATTCACTGGAACATGCTTGATAATGTGGGACAGACTGGTAAAAGAGGAAGATCATATCACAGATGGATTGACTCATTAAAGGAAGCCATGGCTCTGGACCTAAAGGACCTGAGGTCTCTCATGCATAGGATCTCAACAGTCAAAGCAAAGAACAAAAAATAAAGGATTAGTCACAGCTATTTTACTTTGGACCGGCCCACATCTGGAACTTAGCCACCTTTGAACTTGGAGTTAAATCTAGCCCTTGGGCGGAACGAGGTTCTTTGCCCTTATGTTACAGGAACTGGAGAAAGTTGAAAAAGTAGGATAAAGTGGTTGAAGAAGTGAATGCTAAGAATCTATCCCTACATCTTTCAAAGCAGCTTTCCATTATTTGTCACCTTCTACCTGTTGGATTATAACTTGAATTACTTCTAGCCAAGATAGCCTCTAGCAAGGGAGTTGTGATGCATTGCATCTAAAAGGCACCTGGACGGGGAAGAAGTATTTAAAGTCATAGCAGAAGGAACACAATGACCCATTTGGTACTCATGGCTTCTCAATTCAAGTAACATCCCAAAACCACATCTCATGCGTAGAATGGGAAAAAACAGTGCTTCAAGTTTTCTTTCTTTTTGTAGTGCATAGATAGGATATTATTTAGATGAATTAAATAGTTTGATCAGAATTTAGCCCTCCCTATGTTTTCTTAACTGCAAGCTATTATGTTTCTACCAAACATACAGTTCAAATTCTCCAGTAAGACCACAACTGAAACTCTGTTTGTCAAAAACTTTGAGGAGATAAGAGAAAAGGTTTCAACAACTATCTTTTTTTCCTTCCTTTGGTAGCCACAGCTTCAGCATTTCAAGAAGAGCCAGAGAGTACATCAATTAATCTTTTAAAGAAGGAACAACATGACAAGGGATGAACCAGCACCACACAGGTACTGGTTCTACCACTGCGATAGTCAACTGCCTTACCTATTACTGAAGCTCAAAATAATTTTATAACTTCAACACAAAAGGGCTTCCTTGAAAACTAATAAACAACATAGCACTCTGGATGTGAACCTCTAGTGTGCAATAGGATTTAAAAAAAACGTTTTGCTATCAAATTGGAAACAAAGTTTATTTTCTCAACTTTACAGCATGACCCTAGGCACATTTACTCAGATATGTCCCAGTGTATTTAACAGTGCAATCCTTTACATTGGGGCAGTACACCTGATTCCTCACAGACGTTTTGGACTACAGCCTTCACAAGACATTGGGACTTGTAGTTTGAAACAGCTGGAGGGCTGTTTCTTACTGTACGTGTCTGTTTAGAAGAAACCCCTCCCCAGTTGAATGACATTTCTAACCTCAGTCCAACATCGGTATGTTGGTGGTCTCAAGTTTGTACCAAGGTCTTGCAATCATGTCACATTCAACTCACACAAATTCACAATGTAATAAAAAAAGGTACTTTATTTACCTGACAACTGAAAAAGTAGCTCCGAAGCCATCTTTACTGATATATCTTGGCTGAAGAGGTTTCTCTCAGGGAGTACACGGCCTTCTGGTATCTTCTGTATGTGTTCAGTTATCTCTTGCCTGAGTAAAGTGCTATAACTGATGTTTTGGCTGGGTGAAACTGAGGCTTGGGGCTCATGAATATCAACTTCCATTGGCTCTTCTTTAATCTTTATCATCTGGGATTCCTTGTAACTTTCCGCTGTAAATATTGAATGGGGAAAGGGGATACAAAATGACTCAACAGTTCATCTAATTAAAAACATCAATTTAAAAATTAAGAATAGCAAATACTACTTTTATTTTTATCTATTGTTCCTGAACAATATACTGTAATCAGGAAGCAGTATCAGCAATATGTATTTTGTGAATAACTGAATAAATAACTCAGCTAAGTGAAGTAGCTTTGTTGCTTCACAATTTCTTTCATCTTGTTTTGTTCCCTTGGAATAATTTCGAAAAGACATAACAATCTTCCCAATGCACATATACTGCAGTTTTGTTAAGACAAATGAAAATTATGTCAGCAGAAAAATCTAGACTCTCAATGAAGAAATGTTTTATTCACACAAATAATTATGAATAATATTTATTTTTTACAAAATACATAGACATTTAATGCAGGTTGAATATCTCTTTCCCAAAATACTTGAGGTTAAAAATGTTTTGGATTTGTTCAACAAATACTGGATATAGAAGCCCAGAAAGACACTGCTACCTTCAGTAAAGCCGGCTAATTGAAATGGCTAAGCCGTTTCAAACATACTTTTCAAACAGCCCAGTATCTAAAGACAGAAATGTCTAAACACCCCAGAGGGTACTTAACAAAACTAGATTTGAATACAATGGTTAGACATGGAAGGTTTAACCAAATTCCGTATAATGAATGATTTTGTATCTATGGAACAGCAGAGGTAGAAGATATCACACATGTACTGTTTAGTTGTAACTTGTATAAGAAAGAGAGAAACCAATACCTTTGTTACGACGACATTATACAAAAGACACACTGGGATCCTTATATTAAAATTACATTTTATTGGCCAGCCAGAATGCTAAAATAACAAACAAAATGGCCCAATTTCTGTTTAAAGCAACTCAGCTGAGAACTGCATATTTAGTCAATTGGTGTAAATTGTAGGGGTGATGCAGTTATTTTATCTGGCTCAGGATCTTTATCCCTTGTTATTAACAGCTTGTTTATTATTTTAACTTTGGTTTTAGTGTGGGTTGTATGTTGTATATGTTAAATGTGTTTGTCAAATGTTTTGATACGACCAATAGGCTAATCAATAAAACATTTGATTTTTTGATTTGTTAATACAGTAGAGCAGGGGTCCTCAAACTTTTCAAGTGGAGGGCCGATTCACAGTCCCTCAGACTGTTGGGGGGCCGGACTAGGATGAAATAGTCCAAAATTAGGAGTGTTGTTGTTTTGTGCCTTCAAGTCGTTTCAGACTTAGGTCAACCCGAAGTCTAAAGTTTAGGACAGAGGTCAGGTCAATGACCTTGGAGGGCCGCATCCAGCCCATGGGCCTTAGTTTGGGGACCCCTGATCTAGACAATCCCATAAGACCATAGGTAAGCAAAGAGACCTCCAAAGACCATTTAAACAGTTTCATAAGACCATAGGTAAGGAAAGGGACCCTTCAAAGGCCATCTAGATGGTTTCAAAAGACCATAGGTAAGGAAAGGGCCCCCCAAAAGCCATCAAGACGATCTCATAAAACCATAGGTAAGTAAAGGCACCCTCAAAGGCCATCTAGACAGTCTCATATGACCATAGGTAATAAAAGTGACCCCCAAAAGCCATTTAGATGGTCTCATATGGCCATAGCTAAGCAAAGTGATCTCCAAAGACCATCTAGATGATCTCATAAAGCTATAAGTAAGCAAAGAGACCTCCAAAGACCAGGTAGACTTAGGTCAACCCTAAGTCTAAAGTTTAGGACAGGGGCCAGGTCAATGACCTTGGAGGGCCGCATCTGGCCCCTGGGCCTTAGTTTGAGGACCCCTGCAGTAGAGTCTCACTTATCCAACACTCACTGATCCAACATTCTGGATTATCCAATGCATTTTTGTAATCAATGTTTTCAATACATCGTGATATTTTGTTGCTAAATTCGTAAATACAGTACTTACTACATAGCATTACTGCGTATTGAACTACTTTTTCTGTCAAATTTGTTGTATAACATGATGTTTTGGTGCTTAATTTGTAAAATCATAACCTGATTTGATGTTTAATAGGCTTTTCCTTAATCTCTCCTTATTATCCAACATAGTCGCTTATCCAATGTTCTGCCGGCCCGTTTACATTGCATAAGCGAGACTCTACTGTACATTACCTGTATTTGCTTATATGTACATAATGAGACAACTTAGAGATGGGAGCGAAGTCTAAACACAAAATTCATTTGTTTCATATATACCTTATACCCATAGTCCAAATGTAATTTTATACCATATTTTAATAACTTTATGCATGAAACAAAGTTTGTGTGGACCAGTGGTTCTCAACCTGTGAGTCCCCAGATGTTTTGGCCTTGAACTCCCAGAAATCCTAACAGCTGGTAAACTGGCTGGGATTTCTGAGAGTTGTAGGCCAAAACACCTGGGGACCCACAGGTTGAAGAACCACTGGTGTAGACTGAACAATCAGAAACGTACACTATCTCAGGCACCCATAAGGACGCTTTTGGAGTATTTTGGATTTTGGAATTCTTGAAAATGAATAATCAACTTCTAGAAAATGAATAATTTTAAAGACATAGACCTCATATCGCAGATAATAACAGAGAGTCTATCTTTCTTTCACACACTTGTAAAAAAGAATATGCAGGTATAATCAACTAAAATAAATCTACCTTGCTTGCCATGTGAACTCTGTAAGGTGCTACATACAACAATAGATAATACAATAAATTTAAAAAACTTATCCTTAAACAAAAGGTATTCAGTCAGATCAGACTTTGTTCCTTCCCTACTGTGCCCCCGTCACATTGCATACGCAAACATTTTAAGACCTTGCAGTCTTTCACTTGAGAAAAGGACACAGAAGACTAAAACACCAGCTTTCTCACTGCAGTTCTTGGGCTATTATTTGTGGCTGAAAAATCCTTTAGTTTTGAGTTCGTGAAGTGACCATTCCCTTTTGAAGTAATAGCTCTCCTTCACTTCAAAGCCATGTCAAAGGTCGTACTTCAAGGAAACTTGACCATGACACTCATCTCCAGAAAAAAAAAGCTTGTAAGGCAGGTGGTCCATTCTGAAACTCAACTTTGCTTTTAGAAACTGATCGAAGATCTGGTTTAAAAAACCTACAGAATGCTAATTAAAAGCCATCAACATATAAAAGAATTAAGGGGGGAAATAATGAAGGAGAGCAGGACAGAAATGCTTATGGAACATCTACAACTTTCCAGGTGGGCCAAGCAGCTCCTTCTGATGTATAATGTATTATTACCATTTATGCCTTTGTATCTCTCTCTCTTTAGGAGGGAGTTTGGTCACTTAGGATGGTAATAGTAATGCACATGTACAGAGAACTCTTAATTAATGGAACCCATGGGGATTGATAGATGCCGGATAAATGTAATTTCTAGTTGCTTGAGAATTACTATTACAAACAGACCTAATTAAGACTATACCCTATACTATACCTTAAACTCTGTATTGACTGGACATTAAAATTGAAATACAGTCATTAAAACCAATCTGAGGCCAAAAAAGGCAAATGTAACTTAATGTAACACAGTTTTACTGTATTATACATGTGTTTTAATTTTTATTTCAAGTATTATTTCTTTGATTTTTTTACGGTTGCTTGAGAGTTCCAGTAGCTTGAGCTCCAGTGAACTACAAGTCTATTGTATTATTAATTCTTTCTTGCTGTGTTTATTTTGCAGCAAAGTCCAGACTGAACATCTCTATTGTTTCAGGCACAATATGAATAGAACATGACAAGAGCAGAGATGACACCTTGTCTAAACCTATGCCTAATTATCTTCACTAAGCAATTCCAGAACTGTACAGCTACTAATGATAAGGACTTTAATTAATATATTTTGGATGTGTGTGTACATGCAATTATAAGTTTTTATCAGCTTCAGCTGTCCTGACTGATTCTGGAAGGCGCCCAGACCATTATAATAGTGTTTACTGCTCTATCCCACTCATTGTTACAACAACATTATTCTAAACTCTCAAATGCTCCCTTGAGCACATTGAGAATACGTATGTCCCAACTTAATCAATGAAAAGATAGCAACTAATACATTTTTTCAAAGAGACTAGTACTGAACAATCCTACATAGAACAGAAATGTATCCTTTGCATTCAGTGGGTCTTGTTCACAAGCTGAACAGGTACAGGATTCTAACTGGACTTTCCACCAGTTGTTGTTGCTCAGATTGTTTTAAATGTATTTTGAACAATCTCCATGCACAATTAAAACTGCTAACACCAAAAGAAATAAGCACGCACACACAACTAACACATTGCTCAAGTTTCCCTATTTTGAAAAAAGAAAATATTATTTAGTCTGTCCAAGTACTTTTACACTGTAGATTTAATTCAATTTGCCACCACCTCAACTGGCATGGTTCAGTACTATGGAATCAGGGGAGCTGGAGTTTTCCAAGGTCTTTAGCTTTCTCTGCCAAAGAATAAAAGGGCCTCACCAAACTACAAAACCCAGGTTTCAATAGTATTGAACCATGCCAGTTAAAGTGGTGTTACACTGCATTAATTCCACAGTGGATGAACCCCAAAATCTAATTTCATAGCCAGATAAAATGAATTACAAGATCCAAAACTTTTGATACCATAGTGTCATACTTCCCTGTGCTCAAACTGCTACAAATTAAGGATCAATCTTTGTACAGACAATTTCATCACACAATGTCTTCTAGCAAAATGTATAAATGATCTGTTTGAACTGAACTGAGATATACAAAATCACTAATCCGTGGGGCTGGTTTACACATTTATTTAATGCATACAGTTAATGACCTATGAGCATCTATGTATAAACCAATGTAGAGCTTGGAAAAGTTACTACACCGTTAAATTCAAAAGAGATAGTTGTCTTTGTTCCCAACATCAAATGTCAAGAAGGAGTGTACCATGCTTGAACATGCAGGATGTTTTAAATGCCAGGGGACAGATGGTAAGGAAATAGCATTCACTAGTTGCTTGGGAATTTTTCTACTGCAACTAGGGATTTTATCCATTTGTCCGGAGGCTTTTGTTTTTGCCTACAGTTTTCAAGCCCACTCATTTCTTGTGCCTGCTGAAAAACCTTTCGGTAGTACATCCCATCTATTGTTGTTACTACTAACATGATAAATTATGCTGTGCCATCATGCCCAGTGATTGTGCTACAAAGTTGTGGAGTGACAGATGGTGGTGATGGGCATATGCTTTCAGAAACTGAAATGCCAGCCTCAGCAGTTTAGAGAGATAAGGAACTGCTTGTCATATTGGGTTTTTTTTTAAAGAAATGGTTGGAAAAGAGTAATTATTTCAGCTTGGGAAGCCACTTGTACATTATTAGGTTAAAACAGCTGACAGATGAAATAGCACTTTCATTTGTTTTGCTCTCGCTTGTGCCATGACTTGTACATCCAAGTTGCCAATACTTTATAATGTTCTAGCCGAATTTCAAGACTGAATGGGAGATGTCAAATGCCAATGGATCAGTTCACTGTGTCTCTCTTGCATCAAAACAGGTGATAGATGCCTGGCTCAAAAGACCATCACCCCAATCTCATCCCCAGTGGCACAGTGAATTAAACCTTTTTGCTGGCAGAACTGATGACTTGAAGGTTGGGGCTTGCTGACCTGAAGGTTGCTGGTTTCAATCCAACCCAGGGAAAGTGAGGATGAGCTCACTCTGTCAGCTCCAGCTCCATGTGGGGATATGAGAGAAGCCTCCCATAAGGATAGTAAAAACATTTTTTTTAAAACCATCCAGGTGTCCCCTGGGCAAAGTCCTTGCAGATGGCCAATTCTCTCATACCAGAAGTGACTTGCAGTTTCTCAAGTTGCTCCTGACATGAAAAAAAATTCCTGGTGAGACAAGAAATCGAATGGAAAGCTCATTGTTTCTGAGTGTGAAAATTAATTTTATCAACATGTCCAGCCTGTGGTTGCTTCATACTTGATAATTACCTACACAGCTTTTTCTTCCATGATGGAAACATACATGCAAACAGCATGCACACTGTCAAGTGATAAACAGTGGCAGATTTGTCAATGCAGCCAAGTTCCAAAATGGTAGAATCATAGCTGTGATTACCATAATTTTCCAATACATGTACAGTAAATGCACACTTAACTAAATAAATTCATGAGCACTCATGATATGTAAAAACATACAGATAGTCTCTATATGTGGATTTTTTATACAGAAGAAATAAACAGAGGAAGCAGAGTTGCATAGAGAAGCCTTTGAATAATCCTACCTTTGAAATGATAAGGCATTTGTAGAGTTTTTGAACCCTACTGTTTTCTCTGTTTGAACTTCAACACTCCATCATTTCACCTCTGCCTCAATGAAGTAAGTAACATACTAACACACCACTTTCATTTACTTCCATTTTTATCCCCACTCATCTGCTAAATGTCAAGCTAAGGCACACATTTTGCTATGAAGGTTGTGATTTTTATGACATGACTTGTGATAAATGTTACAGTTTCCATCTAACTGCCTTAGTATGTAACTTCAAAATATAAACCTTACATTTTCATTTTTAAAAGGGGTTCATGCAGGAGCCACCATAAATATAGTAATACAAATTATGTGCAACCTATAACACTGTATTCTTGGTCTCTTATTGATATATTTATTAATGTTTTCAGCAGTGTAGGGTGTTGTTATACAATTGTGTGAAGACAGCAGTTTTCCGATATATCACTATATAGACCAATTAAAACAAGTTCTCCTACCCTCCCCACTAAAAAACCATCGAAAATGAAAATTAAGAAATTAAAATGGACTTCCCAACTTTCACCTCAAAGACACACAATAGAAATATTATTGTAATCCTGCTTATCTCTTATTTTGAGACAATTTCTTCATTCTATCTTGCTACCCCAATGTTTGACGTAATCTTTAAAATTTACAAGCATGTTTACATTTTCTTTTTATTAATGACATAAATGGTATCCATTATTTTAAACAGATACCATTTAGATCATTCTCCCTTATCAAACAAGACAATTTCTGCCAATTCTAGAACTTTTATTATCCAATTGCTTCTAGGAATAGTTCTTTGGTTTTCCATTTTTGTGCATACAGTAGTCATGCTGGAACAATCATATAATGTAATAACTTGGAATACATGGTTTTTGTTTCTTCATTTGGAAGTCCCAGTATGTTGAAAATAGCAACCTCTTAAGCCTTTCACTATTTCTTTGTTAATATATATACAGTAGAACCTCGCTCATCCAATCTTCACTTATCTAACGTTCTGTATTATCCAACGCAGTCTGCCTTTTAGTAGTCAATGTTTTTATAGTCAATGTTTTCAATATATTGCGATGTTTCGGTACTAAATTCATAAATACAGTAATTATTACATAACATTACCATGTATTGAACTGCTTTTTCTATCAATTTGTTGTAAAACATGATGTTTTGGTGCTTAATTTGTAAAATCATGACGTAATTTGACGTTTAATAGGCTTTTCTTCAATCCCTCCTTATTATCCAACATTTTCGCTTATCCAACATTCTGCCGTCCTGTTTATCTTGGATAAGCGAGACTCTACTGTATTTGCTAACCTGTATTCTATGTGTATGTTGATTTGCCAATTTGACTGTACCTCTTCGGTGTGGGAGGAGTTATAGACATGTGATTGTACTGAGAATATTCAGTCTCAGGACTCCATTTTGTATTCAGTCTGCTTTATACCTCAGTGGAGGTGGATGCATGTTTGCATCAGACTTTAGAGGAGATGGATGCATACAAGTTGCTGTTTGGACTTCAATAGAGAAATATGACTTCTGGACTTTAGTGAGTGCCACTATACCTAAAGACTATGGACTATTGATTAAAAATGATACCCCGTGTACTACTCAACACAGAGAAGCTACATTCTATCAGTAACTAAACTTCAATAAGATATGTGTCTGTAAAGGTGAATTAATACAAGGTTTTTGTGGGTAAACAAGATATGTTATTTTTCAAAGAAGGCTTTGTTTTTTATATCTGAGTGCATATTTTAACTAAGAGGTTTAAAAGGAGTGTATATTTTTTGGACAACTACAACTGCAAAGAAACATGTTTAAAACTCTGCTAACCAAATATATTTTTTGTAGTGGCATGTCTTTAACCTCGGCAGTTTAGAGACATGGTTCTTCAGTTTAACAGCTGAGTTACCTGTGTGCCATTACATGAATGCTTATGAATATCACTTGTTCAAAGGGTTGATTTCTAACAAGGTCATGCCTTTCTTGACTACTGTTTTTCAAAAGGTAGTTTCCACATATTCATGGAGAGTCACATATGCCAAAAGGATATGGGCTCACAGACTGGGTGCAGTTACTTTCCAATACAGTAGAAATAAAGTTTGATTTAGGCCGGGCTGTGATGCAGGCTGGTAAAGCAGCCTGCTGCAATAAATCACTCTGACCAGGAGGTCATGAGTTCGAGGCCAGCCCGTGGTGGGGTGAGCACCCATCAATTAAAAAAAAAAAGCCCCTGCTCGTTGCTGACTTAGCAACCCGAAAGATAGTTGCATCTATCAAGTAGGAGATAAGGTACCACTTATAAAAAGTGGGGAGCCAAATTTAACTAATTTACGACGTTGGAATGAGGAAGTACGGTCAGAGTGGATTATGAAGCAGCTGCTCCCCCCTGTGGCCAGAATCGAACATCCCCTCAGGAGAAGGTTAAATTGCCTCTGCGTCTGTCTGTCTCTGTCTCGGTTCTATGTATATGGGCATTGAATGTTTGCCCTGTGTGTGTATAATGTGATCCGCCCTGAGTCCCCTTCGGGGTGAGAAGGGCAGAATATAAATACTGTAAATAATAATAATAATAATAATAATAATAATAATAATAATAATATTTAGCTGTGTTCTGATTTTAAATTTTGTATCAATCTGTAATCTTCTTTTCGTTTGCCGCATGTACACCACATATGATATAGGAAGTACCTTGATATGTTTCACATTTCCAACATAAATTTTAATGTCCTTGTACATCTTCCTGAGTTTATGTAATCAGGTACCATCCATACATCATTTTATAGATATTCTCTTTCAGGTCAAAACTTAAAATATACTTGTTAACTCAGAAAAAAGACCCACAGTGTAACTGGGATTGTGTGTATGTGCGTATGTGCCTTCAAGTCACCGGCTGACTTATGGAGATTGTATTAACTTCTTAAGGTTTTATTAGGCAAGGAATAGACAGAAGTTGTTTAGCCAGTTTCTTCCTCTGAGATATATCCTATGGCACCTGCTATTCCTTGATGGTCTCCCATCCAAGTACTAATCAAGTCTGGCCCTGCTTAGCTTCCAAAAACATAGAGTTTTTGTGTTCCAGATAAATATGCATGCTATAAGATTTCATCCCTGTTCATTTAAATATTTTCTTCTATTTCTAATTTGCTAGCTGAGGCATATATGTTAGGTAAAAGGCAAGAGACCTCTCTATTGTATTTAGCATTCAAAACAGCAGCTCCTGGTAACAAACAAATAAACAAAACAACCTTAAGTCTTTTTTCTAGCCTTTGTTATGACAAACGTTTTTTCTTAAAGCACTGTTTAAAAAGTCCTGATAAAACCACCACATTTCTAAACTGTTTTATATTTCAAGCATAAGCAGTTTTATTCTGAATTTTCTACTCAGAAGAGCATTTCTTGCTCCTGATCCTTTTCTTAAATTGCCTTTTCCTACCATTCTTTCTCAGCAGCACTAAGGGTGAAGGGTAAACCTCCCAAATGCTGTGCCTTGTGAGTGAACTTGGCTCCTTGGAGGTATGTGTTGTGTATCTTTATCTATGAAAATCTCAGATAACAGTGAGAACAAATGTGTTCCTCAGATGTCTGACCTCTAGAGTTCCGGCACTAGACTCCAAATTTAGGTGCAGGAGTCAAGATGACCTTCGCTGCTCAGCCTTTCTTTCAAAACATTCTTTCTATTTCTGTTACTGCTCCATGCACAGTTTAATCCTCTCCTCTGCTAACACTTCTGGCTTGTGTACCCGGACATGACCAGGATGGAGGGAAACCTGTCAAATCTCTGCACATGTTTCTTTCTTGTGTTCAATCAAGATTTTTACACCAAGAATTGCTTCTGTACATCTCAAATCTCACCTGTTCATGTAGCAGAATGGTAGACTCTGATGGTAGAATCTTCTGGGATGTGAGAATGCCATTTACAAAGTGGCACATCCTGATAACTCAAAACTCTAGCACCTGATTTGTGTTTCCTTTGTTTCTGTTTTTACACCCTGTCAAGTGCCAACTGCACTCACAAAAATGTACGCATGCCATTCTTTAGTCCTTTCATGACAACTAAATAAAAATAGGTGGTAAGGGCTTCCAAAAACCAGGTGTACATAATTTCTTAACAAATGTTCAGTGACTATTTTTTTTACCATCAAACAAAGGGATTATGTTGGTATAACTATGCTGGCATAGGCAGTGGCAGCAGAAGGCAAAAAGGTATGGGTACAAAACAGGGCATAGGAGCAGTAGGCTGCTCTGCTCCTGCAGACCTTGGCCTTAACTCTACAGACAGTCCAAATCCTGACATACTAAATCGCCTGCTGAATTGTATAGCAACAGATAAGTTTATTGTTGTTTTTATTTGTTCAGACACTTCCGACTCTTCGTGACCTCATGGACCAGCCCATGCCAGAGCCCCGCTGGCTGTGGCCACCCACAGCTCCTTCAAGATCAAGCCAGTCACATCCATCCATCTTGCCCTTGGTCGGCCCCTCTTTCTTTTTCCTTCAATTTTCCCCAGCATCATTAACTTCTCCATGCTTTCCTGTCTTCTCATTATGTGGCCAAAGTACACATCTTTGCCTCTAATATCCTTCCCTCCAGTGAGCAGTCAGCCTTTATTTCCCGGAGTATGGACTGGTTGTATCTTCTTGCGAGAGTAAATCCTTTTTATTTAAAGGGTCTATTCTAATTGGAATACACTATGGGATTTCCCTTAGTTCTATCCACACTACACAATTACAGCAGTTTAATCCCACTTTAAGGCTCCACCCTATGGACTTCTTGGATTTCTATTTTCTTGAGTTGTTTACCATTCTTTGTCACAGAATTCAAATGCTGTAGTTCAGGGGAATGTGATAAGAGAATTCTAAGCACCTCCAGAAACTATAAATCTTGGATATATATAGGGTGGATCTATGGCCATTAAAGTGAACTCAAATTCTTATAATTGACTAGTGTGGTTACAGCACTTTCCAACATTACATGACCTGAGACGAGTCCAACTGTAAGTATAGTGCAGTAACAGAAATATTAAGAGTAATCTAACCTGTAGGCTGCCAGAGTTTTGAACAACTGCAGCTAGACTGCTTTGAAACTATTTTAGCAACAACCTTCTGTACAACATAGCTATGTTTACATTAACTAGTTCCGCAACTCTACAGTCTTCTGGTTTTGAATCCTAAGTAATTGCCCTGCTTCTGACGTCCTTGCATACAAAAATAGACGCTTATTATTTCCTCCCCATTCCCCCAAGGCTTTCCCTTTTGCTCCATTTCTGCCTTGTCCTGGGTTTCCTGAAGGGATTTCCTCTGCAGGCAGACAAAAGGATATACTGAAAAACAGTTGCCGGGTTCTTTGGAATGGATTGGTGGGAAAGTGTCCAGGGTATCCAAGAGTTTTAATGCACAATCAGAAGGGAAGGTGAAGCAATGCTGTCTAAATGCAAGCCCTAATGATGTGCGGCCATATAGTGTGATATTTTCAGTGTATTTTATATCTCAATACAGCTACACACTACTCAGTCCCCCCCCTTGAAATTTCACATGTGTACCAACTTAAACACCAGTTATTTTTATTTAAATACAAGCAAAGCAAGTTTAAGATCAAGTCCTTTACTTTTAGGAGTCACAATGATCTAATGTTATTATGTTTGCAAAACTATGTAATGACCGATAGCCCTAAACTTTCATTAGGGACCTGAAAAATGTGCTGGCCCTACACACGGAAGAGGACCACACAATGCCTCTGGTTCTCTTTCCCAAAATCTCATTATTTTTCAGGTGTAAGGAGCAAGACCTCTGCAGGCAGCATCCTGCTTTCATGGAAAATCTCTTCAAATTTTAAAAGTTTACAAAATTGTACAGAGAGCCATATGCCTTCTTCTTTTCTCACCCTTTTTACACGGAGAAAAAACAAAGTTTTAAAGATTATTTTAGCTGTGAAAAGAAGGCTAAGAATTGCCCATTCAGACCCTGAGGTTTCTTGGCCAAAACCTGAGACTCGAGAAAAGCCTATGATGACGAAGCCTTTTGTATTAAATATCAACTTCAGCTGCACAAAGCCTGTCATTCAAATACAGATATCCACATATACACACAGAATGTTTTCTCCTGTTTGGAAATTAAAAATGAAATCCCAGCTAAAGGAGGTATTCCCAAATTAAGATAAAGTGGGGGGGGATCATTCTTTTTCACTTAAGGAAGTGGGGAGATTTTACCTAGCCAACTAACTTCTAGATAGAAAGTGGATGCAAAGGAAAGCAGAGTCCTGATGTCATGACAAGGAGAGAATAGAGAGCTAACTAAGAAAATCTATAGGCCCTGTGTAGACCCTTTGTAAGCTCAGCAACAGATCCAGGCTTTTTGGCTGACCCTATCTCCACATATAAGTCTGCCCAGGCTCTGAGGTCTTCAGGAAAGGCCCTTCTTTCAGTCCCACCTCCATCGCAAACTCAGTTGATGAGAACGAGAGAGAGAGGGCCTTCTCAGTAGCTACCCCTCAACTCTGGTACTCCCTGCCCAGGTAAGCGAGAATGGCCTCCTCTCTGTTGTCCTTCCTGTCGTACTCCAGGACAGGAAGCCCCTCCTTATTTAACCATCACACTCTAGTCCAAGATAAATTGGCAAAGCAGTTTATTGGAGATTATATATAAAAGGCAGTTCAGCAAAAATAGTAAAAAAAAGTCCAAGTATTGATATAGTACACAAGATTCAAGGCACAAGAGTAGATTCAGAAACACAGGAATACAAGAGAACAAGGCAACATAAAATCCATGAACAATCCTTTAAACTTGAAAGCAAGAAACATGAACAAACATAGACATAAACTAGAATTTCCTTAGCAGGCTTGACAAGACTTGACAAGAGATATAGCCTCAATAACCAACGTTGACCAGACTGCTGGAAAATCCCTCTGGCCTTACTAATATAGGCATGAAATCATGGCATTTTCCCTGAAAACCTGATAATGGTTGTTTTTATAACAAGCACTTTGACCTTCAAAGATTTTGCTGCACAACATGGAGTCTCCTAAGTCTCCTATTTATCAGCTCATTATGCTCTCCATCTGGGGACTCATCCTCTGAGCTCATTTCAGCCACTGACCCTGCTTTCCTAGAGAAGGACTTCTCAGCAGTTGGGCCCCTCTCTGGAATGTGGCTTTCACTAGATGTAGACTGCTCAGTTTCAGGACTTAAAATCTCCTGCTGTCTCGCAGGTCCATAAATCCCATGATCCACCCCCTCATTGACACGAGAAGCAGGCACAATCATGAGCTGAACTACAACACTTCCATCAGTAGGATAAAACCTGTTTTATTCAGGCAGGCTTTTAAAGAAGAAGGTTTTTAAGATCAAGTAAGGGGGTGTTTTTGTTTGTTTGTTTGTTTTGCTTTGAATATGGATTTTAATTGTGAATTTTTTATACCATTGATGTTCAGTTCTATTTTAATGATTGTATATTTGTAGGATTTAAATTGTATTGAAATGCTTTTAGTGTAAGCTGCTTTGAGTCTCTTTGTGGAGAGGAAGTGGGGTATAAATAAATAAAATAATACTAACAAATAACAAATTAAATAAGGCTTATAAGTTGTAGCAAGCTATTGTTCTACTAGTTAAACTGGAGATTTGCACACTATTCTTTCCTCTTGACTGCAGCTGATTCCATCACAACTGGAAAATTTGTACTCTTGTTTCCTGCCTAGAGATGACCCACAGACATTGGAGATGTTGTGGAGATGACCCACAAAATCTAAACCCTGGAATCTGGCAATCCTAGGGTTAAGTTGAGCAATGGATAGCTTAGACTCATGAGATTCAACATCTCATTTCACATCAGAATCCAGTGTGTACAGTGAGCCCTAGCATAGGTCAGTGCAATTTCTCAATACTACATTATGGTAATATAATTCCCAATCTCTCTTTGCAGCAGGTGACTTGTGCAAAATAGCCTCTCCAGTCTAGACATTCTCAGAGCTTTGAAGCCATTTACAGGCTGAACAAGTAAAGAGCTGTAAAGGCAAAGCACTGTGTACTAGGTCATTGCTTTTAGTTTAAAGTTCTAACTCAAAGTTTGCTGAGCACATTTTAAACTGCTGCACTTTTAACATTATTGCAAATGAGCTTATCTTTCAAACTAACATGTTTTTCATTAGATACACATGCAGAAAAAGAGAGAAGGTCATCTGAAATGTTTGATGTAATCTCAAAGCTATTTGAAGGCAGATTATCCACCAGAATCTAATAAACTTTAAAGTACACTGTATTGTGATTAATAGGCTACCTCTGTGTGAATATGAACATTTCCCACTGGTTACTACCTGGCAGGATATTTAGTCAAGAAAAAAACCACTCACAAGCTAGGAAAAATGTCCCTTTCGGACAAATGGAAAATTGACTACCGTTTCACACTGCTGTGCTGAAAATTCACTTTCTCCTCCATTTCACTGTAAACTGAGGGCAAAAGGTAAATGCAACTGTTATTAGCAGATTAGCTATGATATCACAACAGCCTCTGGGAGGAAAAAGAAATCATGATAGGTAAGCAAGAGCAGAAAGAAGGTAGATATGCATTTACTGATAGGTTGCGGGATGGCTGGCAGGAGATCAGCAGGAATTTCTGATTATCAGTTCTTTAACAATATCAACAACAAAAAGATTTCCCCCAGGGATGCCTTTCCAATTGAAATTTCCTTCTGCCTCCAAATTTCTAGCACTATAGCAACTTAAAACATCAGTTAAGCATTTAGAAATACATATTAAGCATCCAAAGAAAAGGTTCAGACAAAGTTACCAAGGGAATGTATATACCATGGATATAAGGGGTCTATGTGGGAATGATTACCACCATCACTCTGAAGTACTAGAAATTTGAAAAATGAAGAAAAAATCTTTCATGGGGAAGAATTCCTGACCCCAAGCCTAAATTACACAATTGGAAGAAGAAGGTTTGGTTTCTGGAATGACCGGGAGTAGAATTGTGTTTGGAACGGTTATCATTTCCCCTATTCGCTAATGTGCATATCAGGTGGGCAAATGTCAAGGATTATGAGAGAGTCACAATAAGTGGAGTCAGTCATACAACAAGAGGTCTTTTTCCTAACTGGAAGTGACCTGGGAGTATTTTTTTTTTCAAAAGCGAGAGCCTCAGATTTTCAACCCTTGCAGACACAACAGAAACACACATTTACATAGCAATTTGGAATGGTATTTCATGCATTTAATTAAGCGGGCTGGCTTGGATACTTTAAAAAACTCACTCCAGAAAATGTATCTCATAGTCATTAAGCTATGTTATACAAATCTGCCACTTTTCAGAGGGTTAGCTATACTAGCCAACTGCAACAGAAAACAACCAAAGACAGATAAGGTTAAGTCCCCCCCCCCCCCCCCCCCCGTAACACATGTAATCTGGACCTGGTTCATATTGGCTGATCCACGACTACAAGAAAGCCGTTTTAATATGTCTCACTAGAGAACAAGAGAAAAAAAATGCCGCTAGTGTTTTGGGGATATCTTCTCAGCTCAGTTGGGAGGAAGGAAAAGCCAGTTTGTGGCAATGATAATGATGTTCATGGTTATTTGTGCATTTCATATGCATAAACTGGTACCAAGAAAGGCAGGGGTAAGTTGCTGAGAAATGACTGTGTTTATGGGGCACCATGCAAAACTTTAAAAGTAGTAAATAAATAGGTACTGCTTTTAGCAGGGAGGTAATAAAGGCACCCTTAAGGACATTGATCGGGAGGATATCTAAGGACAACAAAGCTCCTTGGCATGGAAGATGGAGCAACAGCACCCCCTCCCCAATGGCCAGAGTCGGGCACAGCCTTCAAGATGCAGGAAATATGAATGGGAAATGCCATTACCTCTGTCTGTGTATTGTCTGTCCTTGTTAATTATATAACAGCATTGAATGCTTGCCATATATATGTGTTCTGCAATCTGCCCTCAGTCCCCTCGGGGAGATAGAGCGGAATATAAAGTATGTTGTTGTTGTTGTTAAAAGGAAACATGGGAATTTGTCTGAAACTAGGTCTAATGATCTTTCCATTTAGCCCAGTGGCTCTCCATGGTCTCAAGCTAAGTACCTTTAATCATAGACTTTCAAATTGATACTGTAATTAAACCTAGGACTTCCTACATTGGTTCAACCCCTAAGCTATTGTCCTTCCTCCTTTGGTGAAAAATTCAAAATATTTTCTGGTTTCTCGATTCATGTCTTGTTCCTACCAGAAGAGTATAATGTTGTATTTCAAGGGTTATCATTACAACTGATTAAGCTTCCCTGGTAGTTAGAGCAGGAACTACAGTACTTCTGTTTGCTCTTAGAATAAGGTGAGTCTATATGAGAGACACCTTGTCCTGAGTAACCCACTGGCACAGTGATGTTTACTACATACAAGCTGTGGCCTGTGTCACAACTTCATTTTAAAGCACAGCAGAGCAAAGAAAGAGACTCAAAAAAGATTACAGATAAATTTCCTTCATACACGTGAAAATGCAATTACTTTTTGATGAATCATAATGGGGTCATTTTTATTGGTGGTTTATATTTTAAAAATTCCTGATCAGCAAACTATTGACTGTGATAAACATAGCAAATTAGTTTTTGTCTCTTATTTTGAAATATACAACATCTGTGTACACACAGAAAATTGCTGATGAATTACCACTCCCCACCCCCCAGGCCCATTTTCTTTTGTGGTTCCCTTGACTATGCAAGTATTTTAAATACCGAGTGCTTCATTTCTTGTCTGATGATGCTTTCTGTTTCTAGGAAACACTATGTGGCAAGGAGGCTGGCTGTACAATTTCTGCGACAACATTCTGCTTCATTACGTTCCACAGAGATAAGCAATCACTTGATAAAATTGTCTCACTCTGTCTATTGGTTGCCTTAATGCCAAGAATAGCCCTCCTGATCTATTGTGGCCCTAGATCTGGTTTAGTGGAAGAATGACCATTGTAGAGGCCAAGACAACCACAATAACCTTCAACATTGGCAAGGAAGGAGGCCACCTCCAAAACATGGGAGAATTCCACTTGCCATGAAACAGTCTTTGCATAGTTTTTCTGACATTTACACATAACGAAGGACTTGTATTGTTGCTGTCCCTCAGCCTATAAAACATAGAAAGGAAATGAGAAAAGCACCGAAAGCAACAATTTTAAAAGTTTTATAATGACCAACTGGAATGAAAACCTTGCAAGAGAGGGAGTCAAAGGCTTCTCCTCTCCTGGTCAAGTTGGGTCATCCTATCCTTCTCTCCCTCTACTGCAGCCTGATAGACTAGTGTCACTTACATATCAATCCATTTAACATTTACTATCCATGCTATTCAATTATAGCAGTTTGATAGTAATAACTCCTATGACATAATAATAATTACTACTACTACTACTACTACTACTTTATTTTTGTACCCCGCCTCCATCTCCCCAAAGAGACTCAAGGTGGCTAACATGGGGTCAAGCCCAGGTAATTACAATAGAACAAAATAAAATACATGCATAACACAACATCAGCAGGTAAAAATGCAACAAGGTAAAAACACAATTATACACAGTGACATGGTAAAACAATAAAATACTAACAATAGTTCTTCCACAGTGAGGACATCTGTTTCCAGGTGGAAGGCATTCCCAGTCAGGGCTGGCTTGATGCGCCTTCCTCTTGGAAAGTTTCTCCCTTTCGCCCTCCACATTCATGCTTCTTCAAATTCCACAGCACTGCTGGTCACAGCTGACCTCTAGCTATAGCGCTCAAGGGCCAGGTCTTCCCAGTTCTTGGTGTCTATGCCACAGTTTTTAAGATTAGCTTTAAGCCAATCTTTAAATCTCTTTTCTTGTCCACCAATATTTTGTTTTCTGTTCTTGAGTTGGGAGTATAGTAACTGCTTTGGGAGACGGTGATCAAGTATTGGTCAACATGGCCAGTCCAGCAGAGTTAATGGCATAGGATATACTCAGAGACGTTTGTAATCTTATCCACTCCCACATTAATTGTCATAGGAAACCTGCTGGCTGGATTAGGCCAAGACTTGGTGACTGAATAGATATTTGGACCTAGATTATTCTGGTCCAAGTTCCAACATAAGGTCCCTCACAATCATGACTAACCATGTTCCAGTAGGTTTCTGTGATTGTCATGGAAAATTAAATTAAATGTCTGAAATAAATTTTCTGCAGTATACCTCTGATAGGACAAAAACAATGTAGATCGTTTTTTTGCATATTTTTCAATAGATGTAGCTCACCAACAGGTTAATTAAGTCTCTGTAAATAACTGGGAAAACAGGATGTGCCATATAACAGCGCTTAATTGTCACCAGATGTCAGTTGCAATATAACAAGATAACTAATCAAACCTGCATTTTACATTTACATTCTTCTACAGCACTGTTATGCTTCTATTTTTAATAGGGTCTTCCCATGAAAATCTGCATAAGAACTGGCTTGTGCTTACTGGTTCTCTGAGCTCAGCAAGAAAAAGGCTGAAAACAGGTCATTCTTTATATGCATGTCACATACATATGACAATAGCAATATAGAGTATAGCTTCTGCATCCACTTCTAGCACAGATTTTTTTAAAACTCAATTAAGGTGAAAGGTTGTAGCTTGTCAAAACAACTGCCATTTGATCCCAGGTATATTTGGGAAAAGTACTATTTTTTCCCTAACTTTTCTTTGAACCCTTGTGGAGTTTCTTCACAGACACATCTCTGTCAGTGAACCATGGCAACAGCGTCTAATTATGTTAATAAAATTCCTAACAATGTGACTTTTTGTTTGCTTTTTTTGGTAGGACAAACATGCCGTGTTGGTAGGAAAAAAATCTGATACTTAATTAGTGGCCAAAAAGATTCAAGTCTAAGACCTTTTTCATCAGCCGCCATTCTACAAAAAATGTGGGGTTGAAGGTCAAAGGCAGAAAAGGTGACTGGATGCTGAAGTCACTAACTCTGCATGGACAGAGGCTTGGATTTTAATGGTCATTCTTGTCTTAAGACTTCAAACAAAATTTATGGGTTTACGCTTCTCATCTTTCTCCTCCCCTATCTTTTGCTGCTTTCTAGTCATCTTTGTGTGACTAAGAGATCTGGAGATTTTGAATGGTTATCCATTTTTATTTTTGCATTTTAATTGGCTTTAATTAAATTACCAGCTGAGAACGGATTTAAGATACTTTTTTTCAATCCTGGATATCTGTAAACTTTAGAAACACTCGTTGTTGGTGAGGACTTCAGAGCAGCCTCAAACCATTGATTTTCAACCTCCCTAATGCCGCAACTCGTTAATACAGTTTCTCATGTTGTGGTGACCCACAAACCATAAAATTATGTTCGTTGCTATTTCATAACTGTAATTTTGCTACTGTTATGAATCACAATGTAAATATCTGATATGCAGGATGCATTTTCATTCATTGGACCAAATTTGGCACAAGTATCTGATATACCCAAATTTGAATACTGATGGGGTTGACGGGGATTAATTTTGTCATTAGGGAATTGTAGTTAACCTACAATCAATGTGCATTCTGAACTCCACCAACAATGGAATTGAACCAAACTTGGCATACAGAACTCCCATGACTAAGAGAAAATACTGGTATGGTTTCGTGGGCACTGATTTTGAGTTTTGAAATTGTAGTTCACCTACATCCAGACAGCGCTGTGGACTCAAAAAATGATGGATCTGGACCAAATTTGGCTCAAATACTCAATATGCGCAAATGTGAACACTGGTGGAGCTTGGGGAAAATAGATCTTGACATTTGGGAGTTGTAGTTGCTAGGATTTATAGTTCACCTACAATCAAAGAACTCATTGAACACCACCAATGATAAAATTGGGCAAATTGGGATTTTGGTGGGAGGATTCACCATCTGTTTCCAAAAAGGAAGAAAAAGACAGGCAGAGATATCTTTAACCTTCTCTGTCAAAGGAGTTCCTAAGATCATTAGAAATATGTGTTTTCTAATGGTCTTTGGTGACCCCTCTGACACCCCCTTTTGACACCCCCCCTCCCAACTCCCAGGTTGAGAAACACTGCTCAAGACTCTTTTTGAAAACATGGAAGGCCAAAGCACCTGCCAAGGAATTCTTCGCCTGATAAGAAAGCAGCTCTGTTTGATTGCTTTAGCAATGCACCCTGCTCTGAACATACTTTGGCAAATTGGAATAAAATAATTTTTTCACACTCTTTAAAAACTCTGTAGCAAGATAGGTAATAACAGAAATACTGAAGGGTTATTTAAAGTTTCCTATATTACTGAAGGCAAAGTAGCAGCTATTACTATTTCCACCCAATTTCCAATTTCATGCAAGAAACATTAGTGTTTTCCTCAAGAATTTCCTTGTCTTCTCCTTTTGTTTAATCAGTTTTTCTTTGCCCTTGTACACTGTACTTAAAATTTCAGGAAAACCTTGATATTCCATGTCTTGCCTCTAGGTGGCTCTGTGGATATCAAGGAAGGCAACTACACATTAAGCATTTTATGTGCAATGCATGCCTGTCTTGTAACATAAAGAATTCATATGGGTAACAGACCTAGCAGAGATGAAAATACTCAAAACAAAGCTGGACAGGGTATCTGTTGATTCTCACAAGGTGTTCACCAAAAAGTTCATCAATGTTCAATTGAAGGAGACAAATATTGCAAAGTAAATATACACAGGACACAGAGTAACTCTACTAGGAATGTGCACAATAATAGAATACAAAAATGGTCAGAATCACAATCTAGGCTGCATCAAAAAATGGATCAAAGGTGGTTAAACAATATTAATTTTGAATCATCAGATCTCTCTAAGTGGAAAAGCTCAACTTTCAAGGAATTACAGATCTCTAGTCTAAAATCAATCCAGCTTTGGAACAGGATATTGGACAATGAGATAATGTTACGGTTAACATACAAAACACACTTTCATGAAAGAGTTTTCACTTGCAATTAGAACTGCAGTGGCGAAGTACTAGACAGATGGGGAATAATAAGCATGCTGACTACATCAAATGGTGTGTGAGGCCAATACCTAGTATTCCTCTTATGAGGGGTGGGGAGAATCTCTACATATTTTTGGTAGCTTCCAAGTGATCATTAAAGGATGAATAAACCCTGCTCCTTACCTTTAATTTAAAGTACCCCACCACCACACACACAGGCACACGCACACATTGCATTCAGAAGTCTGGGCTTACCAAAGTGATGTGGCATTATTTCCGGTTACCATTTTAGGTCAAATTTGGATTAAAATAATAATAAAAATTGGAGGACTTAGAAGCTGGTGGTCAATGCCCAAACTGTCTTCCCAATATACAACATTGGATATTTGTCAGGCTTCATTTGCTGTATACATGCCTGGCTAATAGAAATAGAGCAATAATTCCCTTCACAAAGGAAAGAGTGTTCCAGATCCTTCAGCCCTGAAAAGAATAACTATGTCTAGATTTACTGGATCGTATCCCCTGGATAAGAAAACTGCTTTAGTCTGGTGTATTAAGAAATTTGGACCTTATCTCTTCCATTAAAAAAAACTGCCATAGAGACCGAGAGACCCAATATTTCTGTAATCAATTTCCTTCCAATTAAGGAATTTCAGATAGGAATGCTGCTCGCATTCAAAAGATTCTATAATTATAATACCAAGTTCAAAGTAACAGTCCTCATTGCAATAGATATGGCCTTTCACATCTGCCATCTACTGCATCTTTAATCTTTTCAGAAGTATTTTCTAAGGGCTCTTCAACGCAGCCATATAACCCAGAATATCAAGGCAGATAATCCACAGTATCTTCTTTGAACATGATTATCTGAGCCTACACTGCCATATAATCCAATTCAATGTGGATTTTATACAGCTGTGTGGAAGGGGCCTGAGTCTACTCCAGAACCTAAAAGAAATTGTCCTATTGGTTTGAGGAATCTGGCTGACAAGTTAAACTCACATTTGAATTAATAGTTCAATTAACAAGTGAGATATCATAAGTAGTTATATAATTATTAAATATCCAGTTGGGAGAGCTTGTATATTGTTTTACATATCTTGGAAAGTTCTCTTTTTGGGTCTAAGATTCATAGAATCCTCCGCCATTCTAGCCATACTGGATGTGGTATGGGGAGTTTTAATCAAAAACTTTCTCATGCTCTGTATTGTTTACAAGTGCTTCTGGAGCCCATTTAAAGTGCTGACCTTCAACCCAAAATGCCTTGGAATCAGATTATCTCTCAGGCCCCTTCCACACTGCCCCTATATCCCAGGTTCTGATCCCAGATTATCTGTTTATCCCAGATTATCTGGCAGTGGAGACATATAATCCAGTTTAAAGCAGAAAAAGTGGGATCAGATCCTTGGATATAGGGCAGTGTAGAAGGGACCAAAGACACCTGAATCCATTCAAATATGCCAGAATCCCAGTATTGACTACAGAATTCACATTCACATCTCTTCTGTTTAGGACAGTGGTTCTCAACCTGTGGATCCCCAGATGTTTTGGCCTTCAGCTCCCAGAAATCCTAACAGTTGATAAACTGGCTGGAATTTCTGGGAGTTGTAAGTCAAAACACTTGGGGACCAACAGGTTGAGAACCACTGGTTTAGGAGCATGCAGAAAACAGAGGCATCATATGGTCAAGCATTAAGGTGGAGAACATATGCCCCTCAATGCTAAGAGGACCCATGTACTTTTCACCAATTACAAAAAAAAAATTGGACAAGACTTCTCAACTTCTAGGAACTATGAGGAGAGATATGTTGCTACATTGGAGGGGGGGGGGGTCAGAAAAAAGCATACAGGTGAAGGGCAAAACATAGCAAACTATCCCCATGCCACTTATGGGACAAAAGCTATTTTCAATAATATAAAATAGTGAAAAGAAAGGAACAGCACTTTCATTACACTTGGATCCAAGATGAGAGTTTGAAAGTTACATTTTTGGATAGTAACGCCAAGTGACCATGCTTGCTACGGAATTTTGGGAGCTAAAATTCAAAGATGTAACTCTGCAAACTCTTGATATCTTTCACCAGTACTTTGTTTTTTTCAATGCAATGCTATCTTTGTTTATTCAGAAACAATCCACACTGAGGTACAACTTGCTCCCGAGTAAGTGACAGCAGAATCATAGCCTAAGTCACTTTTGAGAGCTAATAGTATATGTGGGGATGTAGAACAGTTTTTGGCAGAGGAGACACAAAGTGCAAGGTAAGGCTTGGATAGCAGTGACAGATAACAAGATTTATCTCGCAGAAGTCAGAACATCTACAGGACAGTAAAATTAATCCAGTAATGGCCACAGGCCGCAGTCTTAAAATACAATATAAGGATCAGTACATGCTAGATTTACCAATGGCCTGAACTAATATACTTTTCTCCACTGCTGTCAGTGTTCCGTCCCCCAGGACGATGGTTTGCCTTACCTATTGGTCGTTTGTTTGTTTTCCCTCCTTTACATTTTGTTTGAGCCTCTGGCTGCAAAGGCCTAGGAAAGGTGGCTTGGAATCTGCAAGAGCTGGCTGCAGTTTTCTTTGCAGTGATTGGTCAAAGAGTGCAACATCTTAGGACCGCCCTTTTTACCAGGGTCTAGTCTCCATTTTGGAGCTTCATTCTGGCTATAGTCTTCCAACGTGCTGGAGCTGTGCAAGGCTAACTGGGACAAATCATCCTCAAAACCAGGCCAATCTAAGCCTATCCAAATTAGATAAGTATTGAATTATATTGATCTGGAATAGGAAATCTAGTTAGAGGAGCAAAGTTATTCCATCGCTTCTAGAACTAATCTTTGCTGTAAAGATAGGGAAGGAAAGAGTTTCTCCTTCTAATATAGGCAGCGTGATTAGGGTATAGTGGTTTTATAATCACTTTTGCCTTCTGGAACCAGGGATAATTCTGTGACTAAAACCTATAGAAATTTGTTTCATTTTCTGCAACTTTAAGATCTGTGCCAGGTTTACAACCTTGTATGAATAAACATCCTTTTTTGAAGTTATCCAGTCTCAGTCGTTCAATATCTATAGGACAGCTTATAGGGATTTGCAGTTCGCCCGGATAAAGGACAGCACGTTTCAGTTTTATAGCTTTTTATTGTCCGGCGGACGGCACAGTCAGGTTATTTTTAAAAAGCCAAATAGTTCGAGACACAATTCACAACTTCCAGGAGCAGTACAGTATAGCAAGGAATATTAGTCAATTGAGCCAAATTAGCAAACATGTAGTTCAGTGGTCTTTTGTCGACTGTGTTATTAATACAGAGTTAGTTGGTGTTTAGAGATATAAACAGGTCCAGTGCTACCATTAGGGAGAGCCAGGCAACTATAATTTTGAATACAGACAGCTACTCCTTCTAGATTTGTGCCCTGCCCTGTGTTGCCTGCCGCACTGTATGCTAGCTTGCCATCTTCAGATACAACCAAGACCACTGCGCTGTCTCCAAAGTTGAAGCATTTGGGGATACAATTCAGCACCTTGGACAACTCATTGAAAGTTCAGACTAAAACACAGAATGGCTTCATCTCCCCACTAACATGCAAACCTCCAGCTACCATTGTGATGAAGGAAAATTGACAGGTTTCTGTTTGTGCAATGGGAATGGGGAGACATCTTTTGTCTTGTGCAATAAAGGACCTGGCACCAATTACAGATTATTTCTCATGTGTTTAAGATAATTTGTTTATAAGATGGAAAAATCATGAATAAACATTGCTTTCTTTTTAAAGGTCTTTTTGCTTTACCATTATGAAGAAAATTTAAAGAAATAGACACAAAATTGGGGTTTATTTTTCTGGTCTATTCAGTACATTCTAGAGCGCAAAAAACCACTACCTATTTTTATTAAAGCTCATGCATTCTCATTTAACTTACAGAGCACAGGGACTATTTTTGATCTACAAAAATGGCATTGAAACTGGGAATTCTGGGATTTGTAGTCTATAAATAGCTTCTTCCAGTTCTGCTAATATGCATGCAGGTTTCAGACAAAAATGTTGGCTGTGAATGAGGGTTGAGAGCCAAAAACTATAGAGTGGGCAAGCTGGCGAAGAGTAATTTGGATTGCATAAGGACTGAAAATTACAACACTGCAGGATGTATGAGGTCTATAAATTCTCTTCCTTTTCCATCTGGGATGAACTTAGCCCAGTACAATATTCTAATTATATCAGATCAGCATATTTCTTTTATTGCTTTGCAATACATTTCAGTACAGTCATTTATGAGCCAAAAATGTTGGGAGTTAGTTTTTACCAATTACATTCTTAAGTAGATAAGCCAACATTTTTTTTATTTTTATTTTTAGAATCCATGTGTACTCTCTCCAAAAGATGATCTCATTCAGTCACAAGTCATTCTCTATTAAACTATCCACTGTAAAACATTTCAAACTGTTTGCAATCAGCAGACTATGGAATTTAGATAATATACAGAATTTAATTTGTTATTAAATTCCAAATACCTTGTGAATATGGGAGGTCAATAATGTCTCCCTTGCCCTTCAGGATCTTAGATAGGAGTTCATGTAACTTCCCAGTGCTATGAAAGGAAAGAGAACTGGGGGAACAAGTTTCCCATCCACCGCACTAAAGCTCCACTGAAAACATGGCATAAAGTGGATCACTTTGAGGGTATATTTTGTGACAACCCAAGTCACCAAATATGTGATTAACCCAAGAGCAGGTGAGTGAAAAGTTAAAAGGCACCCCCTAGTACATACAAAAGGCTGTATGGTAATTTAATAATCTGGTTTTTATGTACTATTTATTTGTTTGTCCCATATGTAAAAGACCTATGGTCTATGCACTATTTGGTATTTGGTACAAATTCTACTACAAAGGGCTGTGTATGTTTTTCATTTCTTTGGTGCTATTTTTCAGAGTGATATACCTTTGCAATGTTGTTTGTGAGAAAAAGGGAGGGAGGGAGAGAAAATGAAAGAGAAGGAGAAGGTTAGAATCTATCATCCAATTTCTGTAAGTCTTCATTGTGTTTCTATCTATTTCATTTTTTATAATTTCATTATGGGGTTATTCAAATTCAAGAAGACATAAACAACAGTGTGTAATTCACTTGGCAGTATTTAGGGATATCTGATATTCAGCTTTGTGCCTCTGAAAATGGACCATTTGTCTGCTTGTTTTTGAGCAGTTCAAATACCTTTGCCATTACTTATCTTTATTATTCTTACACAGGGATCATATAGCAGTAACTTTAAATTCTAAGAAAAGCTATGTCTGAAATTGCATATATGATATTGTATCAAAGTGATGTTCTTTTAGAGCTGGACAGGATTTTCTACTTGCTTGAAGTGGGCATTCTTTCCAGCTGACTCAGAGCAGCTGGAAAACCTAAACTCCAAATCTGGTATCTGGCTTCTTTCTCTCTCCCTTTCTCTCTATGCTGCTTGGTGCCATCAAGAGTGGAGGTGGGAATAGCAAAGAGACGAGGTGATGGGAGGATGCCATGAGGGCATGAGGTGGCAGCAATTGACACACAAAGCTGGAGCAGTCGCCTTTCCATTGCTTCTTCTCTCCATGGCCACCACCTCATATGCCTTTTCTCTTTGCTACAACCGCCTTCAGAGAGAGAGAGAGAAGACAAGTCCCAGCTCTGGTGTCCAGCCACTCCAACTCAGGGAAGAAAGACCGCTCCAAGGAAACAAAAAACCTCAAGGACCTGCCTCCTCCACAGCTCAAATCAGGGCCAATGAACTGTGTGGTTGCAGCTCTCTTCATCTTGTCAAATTTACCTATTTAAATATCAATCACATAACTTATCCTAAACAGCAAAGTTTCTCATTAGTCCAGGATTGTTTGAGTCAAGATTTCCCCTCAGTCAAAAAACACATTTTTCAATCACTTTCCAAGTACAAGATGTTTCGAATTGATGGACCCAGTTTCAGAGCAGTATATTTCATGATGGCAGCATGTTACAATTACACAAAAGTTACAAACGGTTCAATAAGTTATACAGTTTTACTAACAATTTTGAGCCAGAAACAAATCGCTGCAAATTGAGAATATCTCATTAGATCTTATGCTGCAAGCTCGTCATTTTGCAAATGACTGAGGCTAGGGGCTGTTTGTGTGCTGGGAGAGGCATCTAGAGGTAATCATCTGAAACTCTGTGCCACACTTTTTCAAGTGGTAAGAGTTTCATTCATGGGTGGTTCATAGTTGCTGACATTTAGCGATTTCAAATTGAGTCCCTCTTTTTGAAATGTACAGTAGAACCTCGGTAGTCCGAGTTAAACGGGCGGACCTCCGCTCGATCAACCCGGATAACTTGGATTACCAGGTTCCTTGTTCTCCCTTTGGCGGTGGCTTGGAGCCAGGGAAGCGGGTGTCGCTTCCCTGGCTCCAAGTGGCCACCAAAGGGAGAAAGCCTCTTCGTTCGGTGGGTGCTTCCTCCAAGCACCTGCCGAACGAAGCAGCTCTCTCTCACTTTGGTGGAGGCCTGGAGCTAGGGAAGCGACACGCTTCCCGCTTCCCTGGCTCCAAGTGCCCGCCCAACGGAGAGGAAACCTCTTCGTTCGGCAGGCATTTGGGCCAGCCATTGAGCGGGTGAAGGGGGAGGGCCGCAAAAGCCCTCCCCGTTCACCCGCCCGCCTGCCCGCCCGTGCCTCAGCTCCTTCGTCACGCCGGTGCCCGGAGTGGCGAAGGAGCCGGCCATGCGTGTTGCTCGGTAGATAGCAAGCTACCTAGCAACACGCAGAGGCGCTTGCCGCTTGGGCGGTGACCCCTTTGTGTTGCTAGGTAGCTTGCTATCTACCTAGCAACATGCAGGGGGCACCTCCAACACACACGCCAGTGAGCAGGTGAACGGGGAGGGCCTTTGCGGCCCTCCCCGTTCACCTGCTCGGATTACACGGAGGCTCGGACGAGCGGGGTTCGAATGAGCGGCGTTTTACTGTATTTTCAAATACATTTTGTATTTCCATCAAAACTTATGCAAGTCCCATTGATTAAGTGGATAGCAAAGGTTAGCAATTGGAACTGATACCTTACAATTAAAAAAAGAGGTTAACAAATCAAAACTGTTCAAAACACTCATTTTAAAAACAAAATGATAACCTGTAATTACTTTGTTAGCCTTATAAACATTTTTAATTTAAAAATTGCTTATATATAAATCAAAAGAAATATCAGATCTCTGTCACGATATAAAGAGAAAGCAAAATAAGGAAGTTGAATAAAATGATTTCCAATATACTTTAGGCATCACTTTATGAAATAGATTATTCCAAAAGAATACCTATCTCGTGCTTTTCTTGTGGAGAAAATCAATTTTAATACAAAATTATTGAGGTACTTTCATATTTTTCCTTAGGAGACAGAAAAAACATTCAAAAATTGGCAGACACTTAGGTAGGTAAAGCAAATAGACTTAAATAGGATTAACTGTTTTAGACAAGCATATGCAAGGCACACAAACTGAAGATGATGTAGCTTTGGAAGCCTTCCTTTTAGAAATTCTGTTTTGTTTTACAGATGATATTATAGAAACAAACACCAGTGCTATCCCAAATTATTAAAGAAAAATACGTTACAATCTATTATTGCAGTATACTCACTTGAATAAATACAATAACAGAAACACATGGCTCTGTTATACTGCCGAACAGACATGATGAAATCCAAACACTTACTGGATAAATACTATAGCTCATTGTGTATTTTTCTTTTTAACCTAATAAATAAATTGCAGCTGAAATAACTTTCCATACCAAAAATAATATTGCAATCTGAATCACTACCACATAAATATGAATATCACAATTGGGACATCTGTGGCCCTGCAAGAAATGTTAAGCTGCAACATCTATTAGCTCCAGGTTGCATGGCCAATACTCAGGGATTATGGGTATTTTGTAGTCCAATAGCATCTGGATCACCACTGGTGACAGCTATTTTAAATCCATCTGCAATGTTGGTGAATAACATTTATGTATCTGTGAGTATACATCCCTCACAACACATACTAACCCAAAAAATCCCACACTTATATTTTCATTATGTAAAGATAGACATTATATTTATATATATATATTTAAAATTATACTAATTTTTAATACAACAAGATCATTTTGAAAGAGATAATCAAGCTGTTGGGCTATTGGTCTCAAGTTTTATGGGGGGAAACTGCCAATTACGGGCTACTAGAAAGTGATAAGTCAAAATGCATTCCTCTAATAATTACGATACAAAAGGTTGTGTAAGTTCTTCTGTTGATTTTGTCATAATTTACAGTACCAAATACATTTGTAATGCTTTAGGGGCATAGGGGGAGGGAGAGAGGAGAGAATCATGTGACCCACCCCCTTTTTCTGGAAGTCTGGCAGTTACCGGCTCTTGAAATCAATAATCAATGGGGGAATGTAAAAGACTGCTACTTTTCGGAGTTCACCGATGGAGCTCAGCACATAACAACTGACATAAAAGACCTTGCTCCTTTCTTTTTTGAGAACTTTTTATTGTTTTTACATATCCTTATGTTGACTCCAACTATGATAGGGTTTTCTTCACCAGATTTATTGATGGGAAGTTTGCCTTTGCTATCTTCTCAGACTGGAGGAGTGTGACTTGACGAAGGTCACCATGGCTGAGTAGGGATCCAAATCTTGGATTCCTAAAGTCCTCTTCAACTCTCAAACCACTACACCACACTGGTGCCATTTTGGCAGATAGCACCAAACAACAACCAGAGCAAACGTTTTCTAATTGTCTGTATTTGTGTTTATTTAACGATTTCATGAATATGGCCCTTTTAGAAATCTTCTTATATCTTTATGGGAGGAATATGAATTGAGGCTGCAGTACCACTGTGGTGGCAGGACTTGCAACTTAGTCTACATGCCTATATCTTCTTCAGATGTTTAAAAATACTTTGCAGGTTGACTCCTTCTGTACCGTTTTCCCAACAGGATCTTTTTCACCACATAGACTGGATCCCATATCTTTCATCCTGAACAGGCTGGTTTCAGAAAAGGACAGAGTACAATCGACCAGTGTTTGACCTTGTATTTCTTAGCCCAACAAGCAATTGCTGGGCCTACCAAGCATCTATTTGTTGCCTTTGTCGACTCAGTAGCAGCTTTTGACTCAATCAATAGAAACCTGTTGTGGTATAAACTGGCTAACACCAACATGGATAAGCACCTACTGCTTTTAATCAAGGCACTTTATTCTAACACCATAGTTAGAATAAGAGTTGATATTTCTGGCTCATTAACTGACCCCATTCATACTAATAAAGGAGTAAAACAAGGGTGTCTACTGGCACCAACACTCTTTAATGACACAATACCTGCACTCTCAGGGCCAAATCTTTTTCCACCCGCAGTAGGATCCAAGAAAATTTCCATTCTATTGTATGCAGATGATATGGTTCTAATATCACTTACCCAAATTGGTCTGAGAAGACTGCTTTCTAAGCTTGGTACATATTGTTCTAAAGAAAAGCTTAATATCAACTATAATAAAACAAAAGTAATGGTGTTTGCAAGAAGACACTCTCAATATAGATAGTCCATCAGGGGTCACCAAACTGAACAATGTCAGGAATTTAAGTACTATCTATGTATTCTGTGGTGTTTGGTAGCTATTAGAATGACAACATTATTTTAAAATACATGCAGTTCTCAAGTTACATGGTAGTTCTGTAGGCTTGTTCTTAAGTAGAATTTGTATGTAAGTCAGAACAGGTAATTTTTTAAGTATAACTCCAGCCAAAAGATAGGATAGTTTTGGATAGGATAGGAAAGGGTTAATACCCGGGTGGTGTTTGTTTTGCTGTCCCTGTTCAGAAGATTTCACCTCACTTTTTGTCTCTGAGGATTGGATTTTGAAAAATTTGGCTTGTTGTGGAAACAAAGATTGGTAATAAAGCTTCAGTGGAGACACCTTATTTGCATGGTAACTTTTTCAGGAATGAATTTCCCTTCCAAGGGGTAGATTTCTCTCACTTCTTGTTGTCTCATCTCCGTTCTTAACTATGTCATTTGTAAGTTGGATGTTTGTAACTCGGGGACTGACTGTACTATTAAAACAGATGCTTCACTTTCTGCCCCAAAGTCCACTTTCACCCATTTGTTAACCTTTGTGCACAATTGGGCTCTGCTTCTAGTTTTAGGACTCCACCCTACTTTGAGAATTTTCAGTCATTCAAGAAAAGACAGCCATGCGAGATTGCCAGTCCTTCTTCCCTTATGACACAATGGAAACTTGGGATGCTATCAACATGACAACTTTGCTTTGAAATGGGGAATCTAGCATAGAAGCCTATGGTGATAATAGTTTCAGCTCCATCAGAGAAAGATGAAAGGTGATGAGAAAGGAAAGAATTTCTGGACCATAACATCAGCAGTTATGAGACAGCTGCTAAGACTTTAGAAGTATTTGCAGACAAAGTCAAGTGAAACCCAGAAACTAGGGCACTGTTTAATTGGATTTTTAGAAACAAAAATCACCCTGAACTCAGCAATTTGTAGTGTAAATTGTCATTACCAAGTATTTTTTTTCCAGCATAAACTCTGTTAGTTACACAGGAAATATCAAAAGTCAGGATAGTGTGCAGCTGGAAGTATCCATAAGCAATACCTTGATTTTCTTCAAAATGACCAGAAAACCTGTGTTTATTTAAAAGTGCTGTCCAGTGAAACCTATTTCAAAATTTCAGGAAGTGATTATTTTATAAGAAATAAAGTAAACAAGGCCTTTCTCAGGCAGACAAAATATTATTCATCCTCCTTATGTTCTAAGCTATTTGAAACAAATCCAGGCAGTCTGGAATTGAAAATATATAACCATAAACAACGTAATATAGAAATGAAAGGTTAATATAATACTACCAGCTGGGCAGCATAAAAAGATCAACCACGGATTTCTGTATGTAAATCCCTATTTATTCCTTCTTTTCCATATTATTGATGAATGAGAACCAACAACACAATTAACTTTTTTTTTCTGCTGAGCTACTTAAAACACACAAGCAAAAGATAAATGCTTTGCTAATGCAGTTCTAACATATGGTCCTTCAGTAATATGGGTTCAAAACTCAATAAGGAATGAAGAGTTAATGCATGGCTTTCTAACATTTTCCTTTGAACTGCAAATGAAGACCATTAATGTCATAACACTGAGTAGCTAATTCAAACAAAACATCACAGCCCAAATTAATAAGAAAAACGATCTCCAAATTATATAAGACTGGACCAAGACATTTTGCTCCCTATGGGGACCAACAGATAACATTGCTCCATTTCCCATTTTTCACTAACCTTGGGCACGTCTATAATCTTTCATTCAACTCAACCTACTTCACCAGAGTTGTATTCAGATCACATAAATTGTAGCATTCTGGTAAGATTTTTACTGCCCTGTCTTCATCCTATGGAATCCTAAAATGTGAAGTTTGGAAAGGTACTACTGTTCTTCGGAACATTGTACTTAAATATTCTCATGTATCTCACCAAGCTACGTATCTCAGGATTCCACATATTTAACTGACAATTAAAATGGTATCATACTTCTATGATTGTGCAATGTGAATATCCCACAAATTGATATAACAATCAAAATGAAGAGGGAGCATGCACAAATCTTTTATTTCTTTAAAGAAGATGTAGAATATGCTTTTTTATGCACACATGTACACTCGTTCACAAATGGACTTCGAAAAAATAACAAGTCTAAAAACAGGCCAGATAGCAAGACCAAAAGTTATATTGTGTATGTTGTGTGCCTTCCAATCTTTTTCAACATATGGCTACCGTAAAGGTTTTCTTGGCATGATTTGTTCAGAGGGGTTTGCTTTGCATTTCCTCTGAGGCTGCTCAAGTTCACCCAAAGTGTTTCCATGGATTCAGTCCTGGTCTCCAGAGTCATCGTCCAACACTCAAATCACTACAGCATGTTTGAAAAACGAAGCTTTAGTTTTAAAAGGTAACTTTTCAAAACTCTGTTAACTCTAGTTCAAGGATGTGAATGGTGAGGCCCTCCAGATGTAGGATTGCAACTTCCCACATGCCTCACCATTGTGTATGCTCATTAAGGCATGGCAGGGGGTTGGACTAGATGACTCGTGTGGTCTCTTCCAACTCTATTATTCTATGATTATTCTATGGTTCTAAGGCTACTGGGAGTCCAACAATATCTTGGGGGGGGGGGGGGCAGCTCAATTTCTGCACCAACAGGGAGAGGGAGAGAGATGTAGAGAAATAATGTTGTCTTCCATTATGCTATAAACAGCATGTAAAACAGTAAGCTTAGCATGCAAAATGTCAAGCTGTCCATCATTCAGAGCTAACATGAATATACATCAGGACAAGAAAACTCTAACACCAAACTGGAAGTTTATTTTAGAGTGACATTGGGGAGGGAACTGGATCCTGAAAATTGACTTCAATGTTTACAACCTAAGAGGTTTATGGGTTGCCATGTTTACTAGACAGACTCTTATGATACTGCCAACAAATTAGCTAGTCAACAACTGCTACTGACAATGACCAAGTAAGTGAAGGAATTTTCTTGCCCTTTTCTGGTTCCTCCCTGTAGCTCTCTCCGAAGGTAGACAGATGCTGCATGCCCTTTTGCTGTTGCATTGCATCAGCTGGTAAGACAGTTCATCTCAAATCATGGTCGACTATATTTGTGTTAGGACCCATACATTTTGGCTAGGTTTGCTGGCTAATCATTGTTTGTAACAGGGATGGGCATGCTCCAAGGTTTGGAGGGCCAAGTTTGGTTCTTCTGGAGCTTCAGAAGAACTAAACGTGGCCCTATGAATCCGTCTACTGGATCATTCTAGCACTTCCCAGCAGTGCCTGGCCATAAGTGACCAGTTTTTTTTTAAGGGAGGGGCTTTTTTGGTTGAGATAGGATGGAGTGGCTTTCAAGAGTCACATAGAAACCTCTCTTCTGAAGGCTGCATGTAGCCTATGGATCACATTAATTTCCACCTCTGGTTTATAAAGCAGCACTGTGCTATGTTCCTCTTATAGCTCTACAAAGAGTTCCTTTTTGTACTTCCTGCCTGGTGGTTTGTACAGCGGAGAAACAGGAAGAGTGTGGTGTGTGTGCACATATATAGCAACTCATATCAAATGCTCTATCTCAGCAATAGAATGATAGCCTCAAGCCATTTTGAAAGAGGCACCCCTTACCTTCCTCTGTTGTAAGTGTCCTTTCTTTCTTTAATGTTACTTCTGTGTTGAAATATACTAACTATAGCCTTTATGGTTGTTGCCTCAATTAAATTTCTTATCCCTATCAGCAATCACACTTGGAGACCCTTCAACAGTGTTTTTCTTACCCTATTTTTATTTTTATTTTGCATCTGATGTAGTAGGCTGGGCTCCCTGAAAAAGCTGTTACTCTTTAAGGTGCAGCAAGACTCTCTGCTGTTTTTACTGCAAGAGACTAACACAGCTACTCTTCCTCCCCTCCCCAAATTCTTAAGCTATAGGAGATAAAAATTAATCATATCACAGTGATAAATAAGTCCTTTTATTTCTCCATAACTGAATGCACAATGATTAAAAAAAATGTCATCATAATAAAAAAAAACCTTCCTCTGCAGAAACACTCACTTAATATTCATGAGAAGAAGTGAAGGCATGTTTTCTTCTTTACACCACATGCTTCTATATTTATATTCAAAACATTACCCACCAATACTTGTGGCCTTATGAGTGAAAAATAAATTTCACATCGCCAGGAATGCCGTTGAAAATTTTCTCAAAATCCCTATTAAGTATAATTGCATATTGAATATTTTATGCGGGCTACAACCTCATTTTTCTGCATAGCCTGAAAGACGTTCAGAGCTGTCCAGTCATCAGGAGCTTTCCAATACATGTGTGCTGTTTACAAATGTTATAATATAATGGATCTACTCAGTATACATAGTATAACCAAACAAGTGCTTCTGGATAAATTGGAACACGGTGCTCAGGAGAACAGACAAAAAAGAAGCTAGCTAGACATCAGAAGGCTTACATACTTTGCAACATTTCACATATATACCCAGGTGTTGTATGGCCAAGATGGCAAAATGTATTAATGAAGACAAACTAGGCAAAGCTGCAGTAGGTTATTTTTCCTTAGCAAAATTTCTTTCCCCTCTTCTCCTCTCCTAGTGCTGAAGTAAGCTGAGGGAAATGAGAAGCAGAGAGAGAAATGGAGACATTTTAAATGCAATTGGAAAAGTCAGGTGACAGGATTAATTGGGACCATTCTGGCCAAACTAAGACAGTTGGAGAACACATGTAGCAACTGAGAGTCCTACTTAAAAAGTACTGTTGCCAAAGGAAAACCTGCACTCTGAACAACCCCTTTTTTCGGTTTAGTATCTCTACGCTGAAAGGTTTTGTTCTGCTCTATAAATGTGAGTAGAATTTAGGCTCCTCTTAATCACTTCTTAAAGAGATATAAGCCACACTGAAGTCTTTTCTGGCAGTTTTAGTATTGAACTGAACCAATTGTCATGTCAATGACCAACAAATATTGGTCTTTTTGTCAATGAGATACATTGATAGAGTGACCAAATGCTGCATTCTTGGAGAGGTCAATGTCACTTTCCATCTTAATACCAGAAGTTTTCAGCTGCGTGTTTGTCTTCATGGCAAACATCCCAACAATCATTTTCATAAATAGAAAACACAGATGCTAAACACTGATCTTTTTGCCAGATTATGACATATGGAAATCATAAAGTGTGTATGTATTAAGTGATGCCAGAACATGGAAAAAATATATCTTGATCCCAGGATTACAGATGTGGATAAATTGATTTGTGGACATATGCCCCAGACCAGAGATAAATAGAGCTAGACAGTGTGTTTAGCATATGGGTCTGATCTGGCTTGCCAAGACTTTTGCCCAGAAATACTCTCCCATTTGTCCCAAAATGGCCACATTCTAAAAAGGCTGCCACATCCCGGTCCCAGGACCATAACGATGGAACAATTCCTTCAAAAGGATAGACCTTGTTACCAAAAAAGGCCTATAACACACATACCTCATGCGGTACTTTGCGTAGTCACCCATTATGTGAGTTAGGGTCTTACAAAAGAACTCTGGCTAGGATTGATAGGAACTGCACTCTGATAACATCTTGAAGCATACACATTCCATAACCCTGCTTTAAAAAATTGCTATTCCCAACTAGAGGAAACCTAACAAATGAATGAAATTCACATAAATGTTAATGTATTATTCAGTCATCCAATAGGTGTACTCTGACTGAGATTAGCAACAGGGTTTAGGTTATAACAGCTCTTCTTGTCTCTTTTAGATTAAAGATATAGTCTCATAAAATGACATCAAACTACAGTAGAGTCTCACTTATCCAAGCCTCGCTTATCCAACATTCTGGATTATCCAACGCATTTTTGTAGTCAATGTTTTCAATATATCGTGATATTTTGGTGCTAAATTCGTAAATACAGTAATTACTACATAGCATTATTGCGTATTGAACTACTTTTTATGCCAAATTTGTTGTCTAACATGATGTTTTGGTGTTTCATTTGTAAAATCATAACCTAATTTGTTGTTTAATAGGCTTTTCCTTAATCCCTCCTTATTATCCAACATATTCACTTATCCAACATTCTGCCGGCCCATTTATGTTGGATAAGTGAGACTCTACTGTAATACAATAAAATAGAAAGCAGGAAAAATAACAGCACAGGGGTTATCTACTGTATTAACATCACCATTTTGCTACATCTTAAGGTAATAGAAAAAAAATACTATCACAACATTGTTCTGGTGTGAATTGATATTAACTTTGTGCTTATGGAATGTTGGGAGATGTTAAACACATTTTAAGAACGAGAGCTCTGATTTCAAAATAACTACATAAAAGAGAAAAAGACGTGTCACACGTTTGCTACAGACTCACACTAGTTTTTTGTGATGCTCATTCATAATAAATATAACGGCAATGCCTCATAAATGTCTTCTGATTGTGTGTAGATATTATTTCCTTAAATTTTAAAGACTTTTTGCAGATTCAGTTTTTCAAATAGAGATTTTTGGGGGAATATGATTGTCTAGTGAAATATTGTTGAACCATGCATACAAATATATGTATATGTGTGCTGTAGAATGAGTACTTCATTGTTTTCACAAAGATCTGAAGCATCCCAAAGGTGCAGTCTGCATATGTAGTGTCCAGTATGAGACACTGAAAAAATTTTGAATTAAAATTTCCAATTATTTCATAATAGTTGTTAGAAAACCTATCTGCCGCAAGAGTTAGATAGTGGGGTCAAAAGAAACTTTATAGCAAATTGTAAAAAACCAATAGACAATGTTACAGCAGTCAGGACAAGAAAAGAATTAAGCACAGGAAGAGCAATACACATTTAAGTTAATCAACTACCTGATAGCTTCATGAGAAGTTCAGATGCTGCTTTGACTGACATGTCCTGCTGTAATGCATTTGCTGGCACTTCCTGTGATTTGAGATTCTCCTCGGGAATGCTTGGAGCAGATGTTTCAGGTTCATGGCTGAAAACATAACTGGATTTAGGCAAAGTGGAGCTTTCATTTTCCTCGTCTTTCGGTTCATCTTTCACTTTGAATATTGGAGTCAAGGGTTCCTTTTGATTTGCAGCTGTTACGAGAGGGGGAGAAAGGGATTTAACTGTATGAATGCACCATCAGGAGGCAGCAGGCTCACAGGAGAAAACAAAACAAGACAACTGCTGGGATCAGTATTGCAGGAGGAACTCTATAAGGAATCAAATTGGCCAGGGCTTAGAAGATGCACTAAATGTTGCCACAAAATATTGCAAACATAAATATAAAACTAGTAATTACTATCTCTCTAACAGAACCACCAAATATTGAAGTGATAACGTTATCACAGAAAAACCACGAAGGCACCAGTGGTAGAGAAGCTACACAAATGGAAAACAAGCAGGGAATGGGAAAAAACGATGCAAGAGAATAGAAAGATTCTGAACTACTGCCCTAGAGTAGTGAGTTATATATGTTTTCACTATTAAGGTAAAAGTAAGGTAAAGGTTTTCCCCTGACATTAAGTCTAGTCGTGTCCAACTCTGGGAGTTTGTGCTCATCTTCATTTCTAAGCTGAACAGCTGGTGTTGTCTGTAGACACCTCCAAGGTCATGTGGCCAACATGACTGCATGAAGTGCCATTACTTTCCCGCCAGAGCGGTACCTATTGATCTACTCACATTTGCATGTTTTCAAACTGCTAGGTGGCAGAAGCTGGGCCTAACAGCGAGAGCTCACCCCGCTCCCCGAATATGAACTGCCAACCTTTTGGTCAGCAAGTTCAGCAGCTCAGCGGTTTAACCCGATGCGCCATAGGAGGCTCACTAATAGTTTTCACTATTAGTTTATATTATTGTTTGAGAAGACTCGTGGGAGCGCATGTCCTTTTGTTGTACAATGAGGGAACCCACACCTTTCACATACTATACTATAAAATTAAAATCTAAAAGGTCACAAAATATTGGCATAGATTATTTACTTTTGTGTTATATCTATATCCCACCACTTATTTATTATTTATTTATTTGCCATATTCATATCCTGCCCTTCTCTACCCCGATGGGGACTCAAGGCGGCTTACAAACGGCACCTATGCAGTGCCTTGACCATAAAACGCAGACATGAAATAAAATTGTTAAAATTAAAACAGACATAAAACATAATTAAAATACATTCTAATATAAGACACGTCATCCAAAGACAAGATCTAAAGCCGTTCCACAATCCATTGCACAATTTCCAGATAAAATTATTATATTTATAAATATAAATAGTGCAGTGCAATAATTCCTCAAAGATCTCAAGGCAGCATACATGTGCTCCGGTTTCCCAGTTTGTTCTCGCAACAATCTTGTGAGATAAAGTTAGACTAAATGTATGTGACTGGCCCAAAGCTACTCATTGAATTTCACAGTACATCTGTGAAATGTACTGTGAGGTGTGAGATGACGTACATCTCTCAAGTACTAATGTTACAGTGCTAGATGGGGCTGTGATGCTTGTTATCAGTGTTGTTATGGGGAAATGACCACTCATGGAAAGTAGCAACTGATCAAATCACAAGAACTACTGCAGTCAATGTACTAGTCTAGAGTGTGGAATCAAAGACCTACAGGGCCAAAGAAAGTAATTGTATGTGCTCATGCTGAGAATGTAGCTTGCTAAAAGAAAATGTCTGGATTTGCCAGGACAACTGAATAGCAACTCTTCTTTAACTGAGCTACAAAGTGCACACTCATGATGAAAAGGCCTCAGGTTCTTCATCTTTAAACCATCAGAGCCTTTTTATCCACTAACAGGGAGTGTATATGAGGGCTTGTATATGACCAATCATGTGAGCCAAAAGGTCAAGGCAATAACAGAGGGGAAAAGTCTAGAAATGCTTTTCAAGCACTGTTATTAATTACAGTCAATAAAGGATTTATTTCAGTGTACAGTGTACATGTAAACAATTAGTGATGGAAAAAACTCAGACTATGCTAGTTTACCTAAGAGTAAACCCCACATATAGAATACAACTTCCTGCTGGCAGGAGGAGGCTGCAAGGAGGGGGAAAGGAACAGTACCCAGAGGAACTGTGTTCTGGATTAAGACAGAAAAATAGAGAGAGATAAGCATAGGATGATCAGTTGAGGCACAGACAGCTGTCAGGAGGTCAGGGCCTAATCAAAAGAGTTGGAGCCAAAGAATCAAGCGGGGAGTCAGAGCCATTTGTCTCAGTCAACATCTTAGAGCAGAATCAATCTACAACAGCCTTCCCCAAATAGATGCCTTTGAAATATTCTGAACTATGCATTCCTGAAAGTTAATTGTGTTGGCCTGGGCTGATGGGAGTTGAAGTCAAACTTATCCAAAGAGTGGCAAGTTGGAAAGGATGGTCTGTATTGCACCGACACAATGCTTCAAGCTGCAGAGTTGATGATCCAGTACAAGAGGCAGCCACTCATGAAAGTGGAAGACCATGAGATGTAATCCCAACATCCCTGACATATAATGAAATTAGTTGCTCATTTTTCTTTTCAATCCAAGATTTTCCATGTTCCTCAAAAATGATGACTTATTTATCTCTGACAGATAAAACAAGGATGATACCTACTGGATACCAATTCTGTCAGGAAAACAATGGCATTACCATATGTGTGCCAATTGATAACAGAATATATTTTGGAAGAGGGAGGTATAATTGAAAGTCTCTTAAAAGCGTTCGCTGGGATATTCTTTCCAGCAGAATCAATTTCTTCTCAGAAATAAAAAAGATAATAGAAACATAGGGCTGGAAGAGGCCACAGGGAACATCATTCAATCCTTGCTATGCAGGACACAATCATAGAATCATTGAGTTGGAAGAGACTTCACAGGCCATCCAGTCCAACCCCTTCCCAAGAAGCAGGAAAATCACAATCAAAGCACCCCTGACAGATGGCCATCCAGCCTCTGCTTAAAAACCTATTAAGAAGGAGCCTCCACCACAGTCCGGGGGAGAGAGTTCCGCTGCTGAACAGCTCTCACAGTGAGGAAGTTCTTCCTAATGTTCAGGTGGAATCTCCTTTCTTGTAGTTTGAAGCCATTGTTCCATGTCCTAGTCTCCAAGGCAGCAGAAAATAAGCTTGCTCCCTCCTCAATCAAAGCACTTCTAACAGATGGCTATCCAACCTCACAAAGTCCTCCATCAGATATGTGCACCTAAACAGCATGTTTGTGTCTTGGGAAAACAAGTTTTGGTTACCTATTCTAGAATGTGGTCTTGGAAACACATTTATTGGGGAAAAGAACTACTTCACCCTTAGCTGCTACTCTGTAACTGCAAAACCTTAAAAGCTATTTTAGACAGTAATGTGTGAAACACACACACACATCATTTTAGATCTCTGTCAGGCTTCAGAAGAACAAAGAAGGGACCTCTGTGGAATAAGAGATGGGTCCGTCCCCAAAGGTTTCCAAATCATGACTGCAAAGGCCGTATAAGCAGATTGTACCAATCTGACACATAATTGCCTATCTTTGGCACCTTTCCTTCTTTAATTACCCCTTCCATTTTGCTCAATTGGAGGGATGCCTGCAATCTATAGATCTAGCCCAAAGCAAGCAGTTTTCTAGGGGGTGGCGAAGGAAGGCTAACTGAACTACCCTCAGGCTATATCTCCTTTGTTGTTATTGTTCATATTATAATAAATAGAAATGCTTTCTTGAAATGTTGGTAGTAAATTTCCCAAGCTCACTAAATAAAACATAATTGCACACTGCTTTATGGGTTGGAACTCGGTAAAGTATCATGGCGCTGATCAAATGTATGCTATTTTAGATACACATTGCTCTGATCAATGGGTTTAATTTCTTACTTTAACATAACATCTTTCCCCTTATGTGGCATTGACATATCTATCAAGTTTACATTTTCATCTTGGAGATATATCTCACTCCTTCAGTGACTTTATAACATGTTGCTAGGTAACACTGCACACAAGTCGGGCTTCAGGACCTTTCGTTAAGACACTATAAAATGAGCTCAGGGGGCTTTTTGCATGAAAAATGCACGACTGGGTCCTTAGTATTCCTGTCTGCTAAACACTAAAGAGTAACTTGTCAATTTCTGAATAAAAAATAGCATTAAGAATGGAGGAGTATTCAGTATCCAGGTCCTCCTCTCACTGCCAACAAACACACTTTCCCCCACTATCACAGGATGTATTGTTATTAATTTACTACATGCAAAGGACCAAAGATATAGCATATATTTAATTTAAACTGGTGCATATATGGGAAGCAACATAAATATAAATGTTTACAGCAGTAGAATATATAGATTTCAAACCAGCAGGCTTGACTCTTAAAATGTTAAAATCCTTGAGAGCAATAATGCTCTCTCCCATTAAATAAATTTAAAGGAGAGTGAGATAATAATGTGACCTGAATTCTAAAAATATTTGTATGCCTCCACCTTGAAGTTACCTGCCAATTTATAACAATCCCATGAATTTCATAGGTTTTTTTTAAAGTAAGTATTACAATCAAGAGGTGGTTTTGCCAGTTCCTGCCTCTAAAATTCAGTCTACAGTACCTGGTATATTTGTTGGCTGTCTCCCATCATATCTCATTGGAAAATCCTAAAAATTCTTCTAACAGTATATGGCGATAAAATCCTATGCAAATTAGGATTGGCTAATTTGAGAAAAGCACAAAGTTATTCAGAAATAATTCCGACAATGTGGGCTGGACAGCAGCCTTGGAAATCTAGTCACCCTCTTTAAATCTGAGCTACCTTCACTGGGTGATTATGACAATAAATGGGGAGGAGGAAAGCCATGTATAATATTCTCAGCTCACTGCAGGAAAGTCATGATATTAGCATAACTAATGAACAAATAAACTATTAAATACTAATTCCTTCATTTTAAGATTCGAAAGTTTCACTGTCAACTTGTCTTTTCAAAATTACTATCTTATACATCTATTTTAGAAAAAGGAAGAATTGGAGTACCGGTATATTTCTAAATTACCAAGGAGATACTTGAAAAATTCATTCTGCACATACTGCTGTGCAAAATGATCAACTCCTTAGATCAGTGGTTCTCAACCTGTGAGTCCCCAGGTGTTTTGGCCTACAACTCCCAGAAATCCCAGCCAGTTTACCAGCCGTTAGGATTTCTGGGAGTTGAAGGCCAAAACATCTGGGGACCCACAGGCTGAGAATCACTACCTTAGATGGATGCAAATATTGGATCTAGGCTACTCTCTGGATTTTGAACTGTTGTGATGTAGTTATTAGAAGTATGAACAAATTAAAATATTCATTTAAACATTCTTTATTAACGACTTAGATGAAGGGTTAGAAGGCATGATCATCAAATTGGGAGGGATTGCCACTACTCCGGAAGCCAGGAGCAGAATCCAAAACTATCTTAACTGATTCCAGAGATGGGCCAGAACTAACAAAATGAAGTTCAACAGGGACAAATGCGAGATATTCCACTTAGGCAGAAAAATGAAATGCAAAGATACAGTATGGGGGACGCCTGGCTCGACAGCAGTACATGTGAAAAAGATATTGGAGTCCTCGTGGACAACAAGTTAAACATGAGCCAACAATATCATGAGACCAAAAAAAACCAATGGGATTTTGGCCTGCATAAATAGGAGTATAGTGTCTAGATCCAGGGAAGTCATGCTACCTCTCTATTCTGCCCTGGTCAGACTACACCTGGAATACTGTGCCCAGTTCTGGGCACCACAATTGAAGGGAGATGTTGACAAGCTGGAATGTGTCCAGGGGAGGGTGATTAAAATTATCATGGGTCTGGAGAAGAAGCACTATGAGGAGCGCCTCAAAGAGCTGGACGTGTTTAGCCTCCAGAAAAGAAAGCTGAGAGGAGACATGATGATAGCCATGTATAAATATGTGAGGGGAAGTCATAGGGAGGAGGGAGAAAGCTTGTTTTCTGCTGCCCTGGATACTAGGATATGGAACAATGGCTTCAAATTACAGGAAAGGAGATTCCACCTGAAAATTGGGAAGAACTTCCTAACTGTGAGAGCTGTTCAGAAGTGGAAATCTCTGCCCCAGAGTGTGGTGGAGGCTCCTTCTTTGGAGGATTGTAAACAGAGGCTGGATGACCATCTGTTGGGGGTGCTTTGAATGCGATTTTCCTGCTTCGTGGCAGGGGGTTGGACTTAGATGGCCCATGAGGTCTCTTCCAACTCTATGATTCTATGTTTCTACATAACATTTGAATGTGTGTTTAAGTCTGTATTTAAACACAGATTTTAAGAGGATATTTTACATGGACAAATACGGAATTATGAGTGTTAAAATATGAGAAAGGGACACATATTGGACCTGGACAATTACACCCATCCCTACCTGAGAGTTTCATGAGAAAATCTGAAGCCATCTTCACAGAGATATCCTGGCTGAAAAGTGCTGACGCTGTATTGGTCACAAAGTCAATGGAGTCTTTTAACTTAGTATTGTTGGTGGTAATTCTATCAACAACACTGAGAGGAAAGGATGGGGTATTGTTTTCATCTTTGGGCTCTTCCTTCACCAGCAGAGGAGGGATGACACCTCCTCCTTGCCCAACTGCCTCAGGTGTTTTTGAGGCCATGGCAGCAGCCCCGGCTTGTTCAGTTCCCCCATCTCCTGGCTGCCCCAGTCTGGAGTTGTCATTTAGCAGTGGTGACACCTTAACATCCATTTCTGGGACCTCTTCCTTCACTTTGGCTTCTGTCCTCAAGAAGTGTTGATGGCAACGCATGTGGAGTTTCAGGCTGAAGTGGCGAGAAGAAGTAAATGGGCATAGCTGGCACTGAAATGTTTCCCCCCGGTCTTGGTGTTGGTGAACCTGAGCAAGTGTGAACAGAAATAATAATATTAACAACCATACCATAGTAATACATCTTTAAAAAAAAAAATACTATACTTACATTCTATGGGCTCTTTTCATTTCCTGTTTCCTTAGTCTTTATGTGGGATTCTATTTCTTATTTGCCATTCTCAGTGACCTTAACCTGGGTAGTTGGTATTGTGAGCTTAAATTGGCTCTCCCTCTATATATGCAAGAATTTAATGATGAATATTTCACTATATGGATTTTTGTTCAGAGGTCACAATTTAAAAGTCACAGAATTATTCAACAGCAGACTACAAAGCACAATGCTATCCAGCTTAGTTCCAAAAGCAACAATTTCCTGGAAGAGTTATAAATTTTTGTGCCAATGAACCAGTCCTCCTAGTCTTAATACTCTGCAGTGAATGCAAATCCTCAGCACATTTACTTGAAAGAAAAGTCTATTGATCTTAGATATCTTTATCTCCATTCTTCTGGGCTGCTGACTACTGTGGGGATTCTCTAGTTAATGTCATCCATAATTCTAAATGGATAGTTGGAGACATTTGCAGGAGTGGGGAAGGCAGAGATGTTTATGGGGACACCTAGATGCTTGTTTATAAAGCCATTGTCCTTCCAACTCTATTGTACACCTACAAAACATGGACCAGCTACAAACATCTCGAGTTTTGGAAAAATTACAGCAGTGTTGCATTTGAATAATTAATACTGCAAATCTTTTGGGAAGACTGGTGGACAAGCATCAGCATTCTGGAAGAAATGAAAACCACTAGCACTGAAAAGATTATTCTCCACCATCAACTGGCCACACTGTCCAAACGTCCAATCACCATCTCCCAAAGCAGGTACTTTACTATCAGCTCAAGAAAGAAAAGCAGAACATTGGTGGATAGCAAAAGAGATTTTAAAATGGGCTTAAAACTAAACTTTAAAAATGTGGAATAAACACAGAGAACTGGGAAGCCCTGGCACCTGACCGTTTTAAATGGAAGTCAGCTGTTACAAACAGTACTATAGATTTTGAAAAGGCACGAATAGAGGGAGAAAGGATAAATGTGCCAAGAGGAAGAAGGCACCTCAAGTAAACCTTTGCCACGACCACTTTCCAATCTAGAAATCTATGTCCTCAATGTGAAAGACTGTGTGAATCCAGAAAAGGTCTCCCCGGTCACTTATGTACCCACGGCCAAGACTTTACTCTCTGGAAGACATTCATACCTGGCCATTAATGACCACCTATGACAATGAATACTATGTAAGGAACGCAAAGCTCATTTACTTGGAAGGAAAGTCCAAGTAAATAGATATCTTTTCTATTTAGCAAAGAATTAATAGAATAATTTTGCATTGTATAATGGCACAATGTGCTATAGAATGAGATATTTACAGAAGTGGGGAAGGCAGAGACACAGCAAGGTTGCCATTTTTGTCTTAGGTAGCCAAGCAGCCCATTACTGCTACTTTCTTCCTCATGATTTAAAGCAGCCTGCAACTTGGTGCCTTTTGGCCGTGATGGCTAGAAATTATAGGAGCGGTAGTCTATCATATATGAAAGTCATTAGGTCAAAATAGGTGGCTATTAAGTGTTACTAATGACCTCATCACACTCACCTAAATCAGCATCCTATAACACTTCCACCCTGTCTTGGTGACGGAGCCCTACGCTGGCTATCACACAATGTCGTGTGACTTCCAGCGAAGGCCCCACCCCCAACTGGGGTGGACACTTCCTCCACAACATGAGAAGCTTCCCATGTTGTGCTGGTGTGATGACTCATGGGCCATGTAGTCCAGTTCCATGTACTATTGTGGCAGATGAAGAGGAAAACTTGGGTTTCCCACCGTTTCTGCCAGATTTGGAGCCCTTGCACCTGCAAGATGTTTGCCCACAAGAAGTCAGCCAAACAAGCCTTGAGCAGAAATCTCCCCCATTTTCTCGCCGGGATTATTATAATCAAGATAGGGGCGCTCGAGAGGCGACTCGCCGGAGCGCCAGGATAGCTGCCAGACAATTAGCTGATTAAGTCTGTTTCCCTTGGGAAACTTTAAGGAGTCATGCATCTGGACACAGTATAGGTTTCGTTTCTTGTTCCCCAGAGAAAGTGTTCCTTGGCGGGAAAACAAGATCCTATATAGGTGTTTGCCCGCAAAGGAATCCTTGCGGAGTCAATTCGTCGGCTTGAGGAGTGAGATCGTGTGTAGACTTCGTACTCCAGTTCCCAGATCCCGGATCAAGTTTCCAGCCCAGCCTTGTATCATGGACTTCTATGGACTCAGTTTTTGATTCATGTTTGCCTTGTTTCAAGTTTGATCTTGCCAAGTTTCAAGTCTTGCCTTGCCTTGTGTTTTAAACCACGGACCTTGCTTCTCTGATTCAAGCCTTGTTTTCCAGTTTCCTTCGGATTTACCTTAAGCCTCAAAGACTATGGACAGTTCCCCACACTATTGCTTGCCAAATAGTGTGTGTTTCGGTTTCGGTGTTATTGGTGCTCTGCAGCCTGGGTCCTGACAGCTGGCCAGAATGGCGACGCTTCCCATATGTGATGGGGAAAGTGTTGCCGAGAGAGAGCTGTACGCGGTGTGACTCATTCGCCCCACCGTCCCCTCTGTTTTCACCGTGAAGCCAGGACTTTGAGATGAGGCCCTAAGTATTTTATTCATTGTTTTGCCTATAAAAACTGGCTGCATGGTGATACTGCAAACGTATGCTGTTCCTTGCAACATATGGCTTACATACACAAAAAATATATGAGTTTGTTATTGTCAATTTTCAGTCAAGCTGCAACTATGTATTACAGGTAGCTAGGAATAGTGTGCATCATGGCTGACCTCTCTTTGCTTTCTGTTATGGATAATCACATTTACTTTTTTTTATACCCTGATATTGTAGATACATGTACTAAACAGACCATGCCAGATTTGTATCATCTGACCAATCAGATATTTTAGTAATATACAATAGATGGGGAAAAGATCTGTGATTTGAAACTGTTTAACAAAAGTACCATGAAAAAACAAATGTACCACCCACCCCTAAATTATAGTACTGAAATGAAAGAATCTAAAATAACCTTAATGGGTTGCTGTGAGTTTTCCGGGCTTTGGGGATAGAATGGCATCCCTGTTCAGTTTTGAATCTCAAAACAAATTCCTGGTTTAATTATTTGTTCATTCTCGGTATACAATTCTTCCATCAGGTCCCTGGCTAGCAAATCTCACAGTTCTAGTTAAAATAAAGTACAGATCCCACAATCCAGAAATCAGTCTCTCCACCCAAATTAGGCCAAAAAAGATATCAAGCAAAATCTCACACAGGTATATTTTTTATATTTATTTGGTCATAAAATGTACATGCCACAAGGGATCTGCCTGAAGAAAATATTACAGTGCTCAGTTGCATGCATAAAGTCCCTTGCATGCAGGCAAATGGGTTCACTGGATGGTAGCCAAAAGTGAGCAAATATTTGTTACAGATAGCAATAAGGCTACTGCTGTCACCACCCAAGCCTTCTACTTGATAAAAAGAAATCACAACTGTTTTACCAGTGATTTAAAAATATGTTGGATTTTAATGGCAGTGGACATTAAATCCCTGACAACAGTCTTATAGATTATAGATTAGACTTCTTCACTGCCAGTATCCACTGACCTTACCTTCATGTGTGATTTGAGATTGTCCTTGCGTGCACAGCGAAATGGGCACAAAGGGCACTGATGACTTTTCAAGCCTGTATGAATCACCATGTGTCTCTTCCAATAGCTCTTCCTTTTTATCACCAGGCCACATATTGGACACTGGAAAGGTTTCCCACCTTCCTCTTCTGAAGCTTGGATTAAGGAGTCATAAAAAAGAAAGAAAAAAAGAGAAAGCTTTATTAAGTTCTATAGGGCAGGTTCTAAATTTCTAAGGGCATGTTTTTAACTGTATTCTTGTAAAACACAAGAAGTTTTCCTTTTATGCATCTCTTTGGGTTCAGAACATTTAGTATGTCAAATACATAGTGTTGTACAAATGAGGGTCTTATAGTCACCCTGAAAGTGATGATGATGATTACAGGACAGCATCCCAATTGTACTTTTCACAACCAGCAGAGGATGCTACTGTGCTTTACCTAGTCTTCAAAATATCATCCTGTAGTTAATTCCCCTCCTCTTGACCTATGTAATACAGAATAAAGTATTCAGCTCTCACTTTCTTTCACTTTAGTAGCTGAAATATACCAAGGGAAAAGAGTGCCTACGTACAGAATAATCCATAGTTCCAGAATGAAAGTATGTTGCAGTTACAAGCAAGATGCCACTCCATTTCCCAGACCTGAAAATTCAGAGACCTAGTTGTTCAGCTAATACTATATTGGCCCAAGTAGTCTTTTTTGTCACTTCAGAAACAAAAGCATCTCTGGGGTGTCATCATTTTATTTTTATTTCATAACTATTTCTTAGTTTTGTCAGCACATTAAATCTACAGGCTTAATTTGAGCCAAAGGCAGCACAGTCCAAGAATCCGCTTCCAGCATTGGCAATCAGTTAAAGTTAACTTGAAAACATTGATTTCAGTACAACATAATTAAAGCAAGTTCAATTTGAAACTGCTTGTTAAAGGGGAACTTTTTTCTGATGTTTTCCTCTGCAAAATTTTGTTCATTTTATGAACACAGATTGGAAGGGACAAAATGCTTCAAATGAAGTAGCTTTGTTGTCAAAGAAGTGGGAGAAAAAATGAACAACAGGGGCATTTAAAAAGCAGTTGAAAAAGTGAGATGACAGAGGATTGCCCAAGACTATCCCTGACACACTAGATAGTTAGGAAGAGGGAGGGAGGAGGAAAAGATGAGGAAGATGAAATGGAAAAGAAAAGGAGGCAGACAAAGGGTCCATCCCACTTGTGTGACAAAACACTTCATCAGTTATCATCAGAAATCACTGCTAGATTTGTTGCATCCTCAATAAATAGAACATGTCAGGACACCAAGCCTTTCCCCTGGCCAGCACTGGCCCTATCATTAGGTAAAGTTTCTCAGGAGCGACTTGAGAAACTGCAAGTTGCGTCTGGTGTGAGAGAATTGGCCGTCTGCAAGGACGTTGCCCAGGGGATGTCCAGATGTTTTGATGTTTTTACCATCCTTGTGGGAGGCTTCTCTCATGTCCCCATATGGGGAGCTGGAGCTGACAGAGGGAGCTCATCCGTGCTCTCCCCGGATTTGAACCGGTAACCTTCAGGTCAGCAACCCAAGTCAACAGTCCTGCCTGGCACAAGGGTTTAACTCCTATTAGGTAAATTGAAGCAACCATAGCAGATGATAGATCATGAAGGATAGAAAATGATGAGAAGGTATTAAGAGAATAGAGTTGTATGCCTCTTCCCTCTAAATGAGTGCCTTGCTTTCAGGACTGATAGCCTTCACCAATCATCTTTTCTATTTAGCAAAGAATTAGTAGAATACTGTATAACGGCACTGTGTGCTATAGAACAAGACAGCTGATAGTACTAACACTTGTGTCAACCTATAATACTGTACTTTACTCAGTATCTATTGACTTACACGCATGTGGAGAGGAAGTGGTCAGTCTTTTGTGGGTACTAAGGCTGTGAAAGCGATCCTGAGAATGCATAAGGATAAGTACAAATAAGGATGAGAGGGTAACTCATAATAGTTTAGACAGCACTGTAGCCACTATTTGAATCTACAGTACATAAGAGATATTAATATAGTTCTTTAGATAACTGACATTTATTTTATTGGCAGCCAGAAAAGGGTTCATGCTTACATGAAACAGAGGCCTACAAGAACAACATAAAAACTTCATAAAATAAAATATATTATGTTCTGATTATCATAAAATTATGCTTAGGGAAGGAATCAAAGAATGTGTTTGATTTATTTTCATAGCATCTACACTCAGCTCAATTATAGTGTTATTCTTCTCAAAAAATGTATAAAGTGACCTCTTTCTGTAAGCAATATAACTTTGCTGCAGATATAAATATATGTCAGACACCTGTAACTTGTCAGGTTCATAGTCCTTATCGTTCAACTAATTATTTTCATGACTAACAGTTAAACGAATGTGTTAAATGAAGTTTTGAATCCACGTGGAATACTTCAAAAGGAATATCATGTCACTTAATGTTCATTTGGGACTTCTAAGCGGTCTAAAACACAGCAAATCTGAACTCAGGATTCTGAATTAGGTGATACTGCTTCATGTGTGACTCATGGGAATGGGCAAACTGCATTAAAAAATAACAGCATTACATAGCTAGTGTAGCTCTTCCCCGGTCTAACTGTTTATAAAAATAAGGAGAGGAACACAAAAAAAAAGTGCAGCCTTAATACCTTTCAACTGTACTGCAGGGAGGCTCCTGATTTATCAAAATTTTGTTTCTCTCTTCCTGTTATTTGATCTGGATTTTAACACACACACACACACACACACACACACACATATATTCATTCCATGTTTCTGAACAATGACAGACAAATCATCTCCTCATGGATAACAAGTTAAACATGAGCCAATGATGTAATGCGGCACCTAAAAAACCCAATGGGATTTTGGCCTGAATAAATAGGAGTATAGTGTCTATATCCAGGGACGTCATGCTACCCCTCTATTCCGCCTTGGTTAGACCACACCTGTTGACAAGCTGGAATGTGTCCAGAGCAGGGTGACTAAAATGATCAAGGTTCTGGAGAACAAGCCCTATGAGGAACGGCTTAAAGAGCTGGGCATGTTTAGGGAGGAGGGTCCAAGCTTGTTTTCTGCTGCCCTGGAGACTAGGATGCAGAACAATAGCTTCAAACTACAAGAAAGGAGATTCCACCTGAACATTGGGAAGAATTTCCTGTGAGAGCAGTTCAGCAGTGGAACTCTCTGCCCCGACGTGTGGTGGAGGCTCCTTCTTTGGAGACTTTTAAACAGAGGCTGGATGGCCATCTGTCAGAGGTGCTTTGAATGCGATTTTCCTGCTTCTTGGACTGGATGGCCCACAAGGTATCTTCCAACTCATGATTCTATTATTCTATCTTACAGGGCAAGAAATAATTTTAAAATACGCATTGCACTAAATTGAATGGTTAGTTCCAGTTTTTGTGAATCAAGTTAAACCTATCTTTCACTGGGTTAATTCCAGTAGGGACTAACAACTGACTTTAGCCCACTGTAGATTATAAATAATATCAGCTCTTAAGAGAATAAGACTTCACTAAAAGACACTGTATTATTTTAATTAGAGCTTGAAAAATTCAATTCTTTGGAATAGAACTCAGAATCTTTAGTGGTGAACTTGGCTGGGAGTTTCTAGAAGCTGCTGTCCAAAAATTAACTTTCCAAAGTTTGCTGCTAGCTTTACACAGAATTGTTCCTTTTGAATATTACTTACTAATAAGGAATGAAGTTACTACAAAGTTAACTGTGGCAGAACTAGCATATGAACTGCCAGTACTGCATCTGGTGAAAGGGCATTCCTCTTATGCAAAAGTTCACCAGTCTGATGACAACTTCTGAAATCTCCCTTTTCAGAATGGGTCTTTAGACTAAATTATGTTTGCATAAAAAATTCCAAGAGAGTGATATTAAAGAGTTCACTGTTAAATATTAATGATCTTTGAACAACAATATTTCCATGGAAACATGAAATAAATTTTTGAAAGAAATTAATATTCATACATATTTCTATACATTTCTCTTTTAGTTTTCAATTATTAATTTGTTTTGCTAGCAATATTATTTGTTGAAAAAAGATAATGACTGATACAAATAGGCAAACATACTGATAAAGAAATCCTATCGACACTTATAAGGAAAATTTTGTTCATTATCTTTTACACAGTGTTATGGTCAACCAGACTGCAACAGCTGAGGACTGTCTCTCGAAGGGATTCACTCTCTCCTTTGAAACACCTTTAGACAATCAAATCTGCAAGGCAGAATGCAGCAACAAACATGGGTCTGAAACTTAAACCCCAGCTTTGCCAACAGACTTAAACCCAAATTCATTATTTGGACTCTGAATATTGTTGATGCTTGAAGTGAGAATGGAGTTGGACTTTCTAACCTGCTCCAACTTCCATATGCTCATCTGAAAAGGTGAACAGAGCCAAATTTGAACACCCACATGCAGGTTCTCTCATGTACAATTGGATACATTGCCTTTTGCTGATTGTCTGCCCTAGACACTGAGGTCCTCTGGGGGACAACTACCCAAACCAGATAGAACCTGACTGGCGACTGTTACCTAGAGGACATTTTCATCAGCTGCCCCAAGACTGTGGAAGTACCTGCCAGAAGAGCTCCAATAGCTAAATCAGCTGTCAGAATTTAAAACACCCCTGAAGACCTCTTCCTTCTGGCAGGCCTATCCAGTCAGTTTGAACTTGTGAATTTTAACCTGCAGGGTGAATTTTAATCTGTATTTTATCTGTGTATGTTTGTTATATGGATTTTAAGAGTGCTTTGCTTTATCTCGCTGTTTTAAACATGTTGTACCCCTCCTCGAGCCACAAGGAGAGGTGGGTTATAACTAAATCATCATTATCATTATCATCATCATTTGAACAAGACCAGGGGCCGATTCAAGGCCCTGCCTATCTTCATGATCGCATCTTCCTCTATGAACCAGCACGGGCTCTAAGATAGCCAGAAAGGCCTTCCTCTCGCTCCCACCACCATCACAGGCAGTGGAGGCGACGAGGGAGAGAGCCTTCTCGGTGGTGGCCCTTCGACTTTGGAACACCCTCCCCAGGGAGATTAGAAAAAACCCCACACTGTCCTCCTTTCGTAGGGATTTAAAAACCTGGATGTTCCAGCAAGCATTTGAGAATGATGCCCATGTTCTCTGCACCTTATTCATTTCCCCAGCCCTATAGTACATTGTTTTGCACTATCCCATGCCCGACCCTTTTATAAACTGTTCACGCCCATTTTTTTATAATTATGGGCATTGGTTCTCTTTGAACATGGTCTAAAAGAGCCTCAATCATGCTGGGTTTTTTTTCTTATGTTCAATTGTGTTTTATACGGATCGTTTATTTTATGATGGTTTTATTTTACTCTATTGGTGGTTTTGTTTTAATAGATTGTTGCTTTTATGTATGTTGGAATTTCTGTCCCATATGTAAGCCGCCCCGAGTCCCTTCGAGGAGATGGTGGCAGGGTATAATATCTGGGTCTAAAAAACCTCAAAGACAAATGGGTCTAGAAGTTTTGCAGAAGAAGTAGGTCGTATTTTTCAGGCATACAGTTCAAATAGTAATAAGGAGCTTACCGATAGGATTTCCATAAAATCTGGATAGCTGGATTTTGCCATAATTTGACATGGATATTTGCCCCGGTTTCATATACAGCACGCTGCTGTATACCTCTTTTCATAACCATTGGCTTCTAAGAATTGCTTTTGCTAACAGAGGCCTGAACTATATGGCTTAGTTTCAACCAGAACAGACCGACTGAAATCATGCTCTCACTAAATCAATGGGACTACTCTTGTAGGGACTGGTAGTAGGATTCAGGACAGGAGTTCTTCCATGCAGAAAACATGCCCTGCAGTTTTTAGCCATAGAACAGCATGCTCACTGACCTCTTCGAAAGTATCAAAGGTAAAAAAAAAAAACCAGAATATTCACTAAATGTAAATAAAGAAACCACATCTATGAGGACTAAAGATAGAGAGGCAGGTCAAAGAAGTAGGCGTGAAGGCAGTGATACAATCAAGGGGTAAGAGATCTGATGAGGTTTTAAAAAACCCATTGAGCTAGGCAGGGACATTGCAGGTAAGAGTTCATAGAATCTAATTATACACGGGAAGAAGCTGTGTAAAAATGTAATGGCTAGAGGAGCAAGAGAATAGCTATGGTTTAAAGCAGAGATAAATACTTAGTGCCTATCCCTATGTTTGATTATAGTTTCTATAATCCCTGACTGCTACCCATGCTGTCTAGGGTTGATCATGGGAATTTTAATTTGAAACATCCAAAGGGCTCCAGTTTGCTTATCTCTTTGGTTGAAAGATACAGCATGGAGCTTTACCACTTAAGTTCAACAGGTTTGTTAGTGTAAACTGCTTGGATGGAAGACAATCTCAAAAATTAGCTGCTCAGAGGAAAGTGTAGAGTACAGTGTTCCCTCACTACTTCGCGGTTAACTTTTCGCGGATTCGCTGTTTTGCAGTTTTCAATAAACCCTAAGACTATTATAAATCATAAAAAATTACAATTTACAGCCTAAGGAAGGGAAGAAGGAGAAGCCAAAGGGGGAGAAAAGGCGCCCACGCGGCAACGGGAGGAGAAGGAGGCGATTTATCAACACACAATTGGCTGATAAAGACTTAAAATAGTGTATAGCTACTAAAATAATGTATAAATATTAAAATAAATATAGTGTCTCTACTTCGTGGATTTTCACTTATGGCGGGTGGTCCTGGAACCTAACTCCAGCAATAAGTGAGGGAACACTGTATACATATAACACACAAAACAAACCAGGCTCTGTCTGTGGCACTTCACTTGAGTATAAGGAGCCATAGTGGCGCAATGGGTTAAACCCTTGTGCCAGCTGGACTGCTGACCTAAAGGTTGGGTAGATGACCTGAAGGTACCAATTCAAATCCGCGAGAAAGGGGGAGCTCCCGTATGTCAACTCTAGCTTGCTGGGACATGAGAGAAGCCTCCCAGCAGGATGGTAACACATCCAGGCATACCCTGGTCAACGGCTTTGTAGACAGCCAATTCTTTCACACCAGAAGCAACTTGCAGTAAGTTGTCAAATCGCTTCTGATACGATAAAAAAAAACTTGAGTAGAGCCAGTTCTATGTAAATCTTCTTCAAGAAATAAATTGATATTGTAATAGAAAATCAGTAGAAAAAATAACAGTGCTGCACTAGGTTCAATTCCTCACGCATCAAATGAACAGCAACCTTGAATGGGAATGGACCAGTCATTCTCATTCAGTATTATCTATCTTACATTGTTGCTGTCACAATAAAACAAAGGATGGGGTTGAACTATATATGCCTCAAGGAAGGCAAGATAAAATTGTAAATCCACAAACAAACTCAAATAATATGTTCAACTAAAGCAAGAAGTGCTATAATATGTGTATTTATGTCGACAACACAGCAAGGAAGATGTATCCTAGTCTGATTGTTCTGGGTTTTTTTCTAACTAACTTCAATTGACTTGTGCTAAAAAAAAAGCACAATTAAAGTAATACGTGGAAACAATTCAGAATTAATGATGGAGAAAGACATCCTAACTTGGAGCAGAACAACCCATACCTGGGTTAGTGGTTTTAGAAGTTCTTCCTTTAGGGGCTGGGAGTAACAATAATTCCAAAGACTGCGGTGGAGTTACTTTCTCTTGCTTCATGTCTGAAAGCTGCAGGGGATCTTCTACAACCAGCGACTTTTTCTTCTCAGCCAAAAGACTGCCTGCCGCTCTGGCTGCAACCTCCTTGAGCAGAGCTGCTGAAGAAGTCATTGAGGCGAGAGAAAGGAAAGAGCTAGCTGGCGGTGGGTGGTCCTGCCCAGGAGTCATGCTTCTTTCGCTGACTTTCTTTGATAATGCCGCTAAGGTGGAGCTTGCAGACTGCGAACTAAATGGGGAAGAAAAGGTTTCAAACCTTATTGGATCTTCAGTTCGAGAAAGTGACTTATCCTGAAGGACTGCATTGGCAGCTGCTTTCAGTTTTAGGATTGCAGAGTCTGGAGATAAGCTGCAAGGGGGAGTTGAGTTAGGCAACCATTTGCCTTGATTCCATATAAACCGGTTGCTTGCGTTGTATTGGTCATTTTGTTCCTGTTTTTCAGCTAGCTTTCTAGCAAGGACACTTAGCTGCTGAGCATGATGGGTAGGTGGAGAAAAGGAGATATTTGAGCCTAGATTTACAGGGGACTCAACCCTGCCGTTCACTCTTATACTAGTGTCTAGCTTGAGAGAACCAGCCTCCAGCAGACGTCTCAAGTTACTACTCAGTGGCTTATTTGAACCAGGAGTGTCATCTTCACATACAGAAGACACACCAGGAGAAAGGTGTTCTTTGTTTTGTAACATATCCCGTACAGCCTCATTCTCCACAGTTGCCAGCTCCAGTGTATTGCTGCTAGGAGTTGCACTTCCCAAGGAAGTGTCTGGAGATGTGGACTGTTCTTGGAGTCTATCCTCAAAGGATAATTTGAAGTTCTCCTGGACCTCTCCATAAGATGCTTCTGATGGGGTTTCTGAGGAGTTTCCATACCAATGCTCCTCCTCACTAAGCTCACCATCAGCTTCTTCCAGTCTCGTACCATCTGTGGAGAAGAAAAGGAAGTATTTTCAAATATGGCTCAAATTATAAAGTCAATAGACTCAAAATATGACATATCAAATTAAGAGCTCAATCTCCACAAATATTAGTTTGGTAACACTTGAAAAATAAGTAAAACTATACAACAAAATTATAGGAAAACCATAACATATGAAATATTAACCAATTTCTTTTAGCCTTTAGCATGTTGGCATAATTATTTATACATTTAATGCATAACAAAATATTTATATTTCCAGTATATTTACATATATCACACCTTGCAATTTATTTGGTGATCCTATTTAAATCAGTAAATCAAAATGTACTGAAATATTGAAAATGTAGGGTATTATATAATTTTGTCTAGATAGTGGTATGATTTTATGGGTAATGAAGTGCTAAAACCATTCATATTAAAATAGTTGCTTCCAGTAATAGGCTTCGAAGAGCCTAAGGCTGTGTTCTGAATGCAGACCAGACCAGAAATTCCCATGAAATACACCCTTCCCCCCACATCCTCTTCTGCAGAACAGAATGGTTACACCTATCCATTCATTAGGTAGAAAAAGCACCTTCATGTGGAAGGTGCTTGTGGTCGAGGTGCAGGCCAGGAAACCACAGCTGTGTGTGCCTTGTACCTTCTGAACTAGTATTTCATATCACTGAGTTTAGCTACGCCAGTAAGAGTGTGGCTATCAGTCAATCACACTTCCTGAGTAGAAGAGGAAACAACGGTACAGTACAGGATCCTCTTGCTTTAAAGAAGAGGTTTTCAACCTGTGGGTTTCCAGATATTTTGGCCTTCAACTCCCAGAAATCCTAACAGCTGGCAAACTGGCTGGGATTTCTGGGAGTTGTAGGCCAAAACACCTGGGGACTCATAGGTTGAGAACCACTGCTTAAAAGGATTCTTGTTTAAAAGGGTAGAACCCTTGATTAAAAGCTTTTTTTGTTGGAAAGCAACCTTTTATATAATAATAATAACTATTTTTATACCCTGCCTCTATCTCCCCAAAGGGGACTCAGGGCGGCTTACATGGGGCCAAGCCCGAATAAAAACAATAGCAATATAAAACACAACAATAGACAAATCAAATCAAATCACGTTTTATTGATTAGCCCATCGGCCGTATCAAAACATTTAACACATAGACATACATACAACATACAACAACAACAATAGACAAAAGACATGCACAATTATAAAAATTTAAACATTAGCCATTAAAAACAAATGACAAGAACTAATAAAAACATGGATCAAAAAGAGGTTGCAAAAGTAGACTGGGTAAGGTGCACCATATAAATATTGTAAACACGAGGTGACTGATAAAGTGCTGCAAATTCTTGGAAGTGCAAATTGGGATGGGAATAGACCCTGTGTCTTTATCAAGCTGACATAGGTAAAAAGTGCAAACCGGTACAGGAATGGTCACAGATACAGATTGCTATGGGGATGAGCAATCTTTAACTAAAGGCCTGAGTAAAAAGCCAGGTTTTCAAGCTCTTTCTGAATGCTACCAGGGCAGCTTTCCTGATTTCCCTGGGGAGCAAGTTCCAGAGCCGGGGGGCCACCACGGAGAAGGCCCTCTCGTCCCCACCAACCGCGCTTGTGACGGAGGTGGGAGCGAGAGGAGGGCCTCCCCGGACGAATGAAGAGATCGTGCAGGTTCGTAGGGGGAGAGGCGATCACTAAGGTAGGAGGGTCCCAAACCGTTCAGGGCTTTGTAGGTGATCACCTGCACCTTGAATTGGGTCCGGAAGGTGAACGGCAGCCAGTGGAGCTCCTTAAGCAGGAGGGTTGACCGCTCCCTATAATTAGCTCCAGTTAGAAGCAAGGCTGCCAACCGTTGGACTAGTTGGAGTTTCCGGGCTGTCTTCAAGGGCAGCCCCAAGTAGAGTGCATTGCAATAGTCCAGTCTAGACGTAAGATCTGGCCAGATCAGGAGTTCTCAAACTTTTTCAGCCACTACGTCATTTTCTAAGGAAATTTTTCTTGTGAAGCCCCAATAAATGTGTGTATGCGTGCATCTATCTCAGGCATGGGCAAACTTTTGGACCCAGGGGCCGCATTGTTTTAAAATTTGACAAGACAGGCTGGACCAGTGGCAGATGGATGGAGAATGTTTGAGTGAACTAACTGGAAAAAAAGACACATTCCTATGCACACTGCATATATCTCATTCGTAGTGCAAAAAAAGGAAAGAAAGAGTAATCCAATATTTAAAAATAAAATATTTACAATTTTAATCAACATAACAGTATTTCAGTGAAAGGCCCCAGGGGCCATTCAGTCCAACCCCCTTCTGCTATGCAGGAAAAGCACAATCAAAGCACCCCCAACAGATGTGCATCCAGCTTTTGTAATAATAATAATAATAATAATAATAATAATAATAATAGGAACAACCTCAGGGTCCATCCAGTCCAACCCCTTCTGCCATGCAGGAAAAGGGCTCTGCAAGCAAGGAAGGCACAAGGAAAGGGTCTGCATGGCGAGGAAGGGAAGGAGGGGAGGGGAAGAAGGGAGGAAGGGTGAAGGGAGGGAAAGGGAAGGAAGGGAAGGAAGCCCTTTGTGGCTGGGGTCACCAGCCTCAACATGTTCCAACCCTCAATGGTGATGGTGGCAGGGTCCAAGTGGTGTTTCTCCATCAAGTCCTTGGTGGGCAAGAGCCTGCTTGCTCCGGAAAGGGCCCTGTGGCTGGCTGTGGGCTACCTCCTGCAGGGCCTGGAGGCCGACTCCCCTACTGGCACTGCCTCAGCACCCCTTGGGCTCCAGCCGGCGCTCTATGGGATTCCCATTGCTGCCGCCAAGCTGCTCTTCGCAGAGCGCCATCACCCCTGCCCTCCTGAGCCTGCCCCATACCCTCTTCTGCCAATGCCAACAGGGGCCCCACCCTTCTTTGCCACCTTGCTGTGGTGCTCTGGTGGAGCTCTTCAGTAGCTGTTCTTCCAGCGGTTTAGTGGTAGGGGAGCAACCAGTCAACCGGTGCCTCCTTCTACACTTCCACATGCTTGGAAGGGGAGGAGGAGGGAAGCGTGGAGCCCTTGACTGTGCTTCATGGAGCTTTAAGGACTCCGCGGAGCACACTTTGAGAACCACTGTTTTATATGATGAAGATAAAAAGTAACAACCTCTATCCTGCTTCCCAATGACTCTGGTAGCCAGTATGTTACTAAAAAGTAATATACAAGTTGTGTATCACTTATCTGAAATTCTTGGGACAAGAAGTCTGTTAGATTTTGGATTCTGGAATACTTCTACTTACATATACGTATGTAATGAGGTGTCTTAGGCACAAAGTCTAAACACAAAATTCATTTGTGTATCATATATACAATATATACATAGATTTAAAAATTGTGCAGAAAATCAAATTTGTGTACACTGACTCATCAGAAAGCAAAGATGTCCGTATCTCAGCCATCCATGTGAACTATTTTGGATTCTTTCAAATTTCGGAATTCCGGATAAGGGAGGCTCAGCCAGTAACAGATTATGCTATATGAAACATGCAATGTGAGGGCACTGGAGGTTGTTAACAGTGACATGTCAGTTTTCCAAAATATTATTTCCATGCTCTGAGTACAACGGAAGGGTCTGTTTCATCTTGAAAGATTCTATAGTCTGGCTGACTTCTATACATAGATTGGGGATGAGAAACTTTTGCGTACTTAATGCACCAGAATGTCTTAAGCTATCTTTACTCTTTAGATAGTTGCTCTTAAAGACCCTCTAGTACTAGGGGTGAAAATATGCTACCGCCCTCCTCTCATGTTGCTAGATTGCAATTCCTTAGTAACAAGGACTTATGGTCAGGAGGTGGTGAACTTTGTAGTAAAGCAGCACTCTTTCTTCTCAGGTTACTCTGTTAGAACATGTAAAAATCAGTTGGTGAGTATGTTAACTGAAAATGCAAAGCACAAAGCTGATTGGTTGGGATACACCCAGGGAGCTAACTGAGCCTGGGAGTTTTGGCAACAATTACATATAGTTTTCTGTGGAGGAGCTTACCAAGAGAGGTTTGCTTCTGGGCTTTTACATGGACACCTAAGACCTTTTACATGGACACCTAAGAACTATTTGAACCTCTCTCTCAAAGGATATTATGTGAGTCAATGCAACTGTCCATATGACTGTATATATGTTGCTCTGCATTTTGAAGAGTAAACTTTGTGTTCTTTACTGATCATCTGTGTGGAATATCTTTTCTCTGGCAAAACAGTGTGTGGGCTGGTCAAATGTGAATTTTCATTCTGTCACATACTCAAGTGCAATATTCACCATTGAACAATGGATACTGTAGCCTTGTATATATTAAGTGTTTTACTTACATTTGACATTTTTTCAACTCCACACATACATTTTAGGAGGCAGTCTTGATTATGTTACATTTGGAAAGCACTAATATTTGTATACTATTTCACATATATATTGATTTTAAATAACTATATCATTTATATTTTCCCTGCTAGAAACTAAAATGCCACCCAGGTCTTTCTGCAGTCAAAAACAGAATAGCTCTTTCATAAGATAGTACTTTAAAGGAAAAAGGAAAAAGGCAGAGCACCTCCAGGAGAATTGTAATTTTTCAATTGAAAACTGTTTGCTTCCTTAACCACATTTTCTCATCACTGGCAGTTCTAACATATCTTCTCTCTCCCGAGATCTGACTGGCAGTGTTTAAAGGGCAGTGACCCTGGATTGCTCTTGCTCACAATAGGCATTCAGAGAGACACAGATATGACCAAAGAATTTTTTTGTGCATCAGGCTGACCAATCAAAATGTAGTCAAGAACAATAGCAATGTTAAAATTAAATGGATGCTATCCCTTCTTGCCAGATATCTTTCTTAGGATGATTGCTTTGAGAAGTGAATGTCCCGCAGCATAAAAAAGAGTCACTGAAATGCCGTATTACAATGCATCGCCAAGAACATGGGGAGGGGAGGAGGAATCTAATCACATAGATGTTGGATTTATATAGTAAATGATGTGGCTAAAAATATCAAACTCTGGTAAGGTGAACGGGAAGATTTCCAAAGAGAATTATTCCTTGAGCACTTATCTACTTCTATCAAGCCATCCCCTTCCCAAAACATCCCAACTACTGCTGATTTAATAGCTAGCTTGATTATTTCATTCTTTTTCATGCTGACTTTGAGTGAAAAACAAAAAAAAATAACATGTACAATATGACAGATTTTATATCCATGGTTTCAATTATCCAAACTCCACCCCCACCCCTCAAAGTGTTTGTGGACCTCTCTAGGTTCTCCGGTGTGAGTCTGTATCCTTCCGGCCCAAGTAAAGTTAAAATATAGGGTTTACTATCACCCATGATTTCCAGTAACCACTGGGTATCTTGGAATGTATCCCCTGTGGATAAGGATGTTGTGCTGCGTATATGATTTAGACATCTGCCGAATTGTAACACATAAACAGCCTTATTCTATACAAAGTTGGGGGAACTTAAGTGAACAGAAACTAAACTGGCTTCCCTATTCCTAATTCTTCCTGACACTGTAATCAGGGGGTTATATACATTGCAGAATTATCTTTGCTGCATACTACTTTAACTGCATAGGGTTCATTCTATGCAACAGACCACCACTGATACACAGCCCCCCACTTTGAGTAGGACTGCTGTAGGTTATAATTAATCAACATTTCTCCCCACAATGTTGAGATCTATTGTATTGTATTTCTATTTAAATATAACTATTATTTTTCAATGTGCATCTATACATGTATATAGGTAAAGGTTTTCCCTTAACATTAAATCTAGTCATGTCCAACTCTGGGGGTTGGTGTTCATCTCCATTTCTAAGCTGAAGAGCCGGCGTTATCTGTAGACACCGCCAAGATCATATGGCTGGCATGACTGCATGGAGCGCTATTACCTTTCCGCTGGAGTGGTACCTATTGATCTACTCACATTTGCATGTTTTCGAACTACTAGGTTGGCAGGAGCTGGGGCTAATAGCGGGAGCTCACCCCGCTCCCTGGATTTGAACCACCGACCTTTCAATCAGCAAGTTCAGCACCTCAGCATTTTAACCTGCTGCGCCACCGGGGGTTCCACACATGTATATAGTATATTTAAATTTTAGAGAGACAGTATGGTGTAACGGTTTGATGGCTGGATTGGAACTCTAGGAAACTAGAAAATGAATCCTCACTCAACTACGAAAATTCCTTGGTAAACTTGGTCAAGCCATCCTTGTCTGAAGAAACTCTGTCATAGAATTTCTATATTTTATAAATAGTAAATGTGTTTCTGTTTATTTTTAGACTAGCCCCTGAAGAACACTGATTTGTGGGCTTTCTAAAGAATAAAAAAAATGACCATCACATTGCATGTTGAGCCTAGTCGCCTTTTATTCTTTCATTGCTACATACTTTCCAGTTCTTCAAATTTCTGAATAACCTAAAAGACTCTTTCAAACAACCGAAACCTTTAAATTCATGTTATTTTTCACAGCAGTTAACAAGCTCACAGCAATGATCTACTGATTCTGTAATGTGGCTTTTTAAAGAATAAACATTTTTTCATAATCACATAGCACATGGTGCATATTCTTACCCAGAAACACAAAATTCCTTGTGAAACGGTAGACAAGTCTTATTTTTGCCTGATATTAAATCAGCAGATCTGGTGGTCGACAGTCTGAATTAGTACCAAAGTAAAGGTTACCAACCTTGCTCTTTCTTGTGTTTGTAAAAGAGAGATTCACATGCCTGATCCTGATGACACATACTAATTACACATGCTAATTATATATATTTACCAGCATGTTCTCGTGTCATCCTCCTAACCATATTTTCATTAAAATCCTTACTAATTTGACACAAGTGCCATAATGCAAAATGTGATGCCCTATAATAGGTGAGGGGCATATGGAATATGTCCTCTTTCTCTTTCTGGACTGAAACCTTTGGCTCAATCAAATGAAGTTTGGCTCGCTGAAATTCAGTTCCTGCAACTCAAAATAGATTTGTTTAGTAAGTGCATGAACCAGCCAACTATGAAGGGAGATTCAGTTTTAGCTGCAGGAACATTCTGATAGCAAACCATTTTTTAAAAAATCATGTGAAGATTTCCCTAATTTGAGATTACAATGTGGCACTAATTCTAATCTATAAACTGAAGAAATCTGAAGTCACTGAATGAGAAGGGGATAATGGTGTATAGGCTTAGGCCTCAGGAAGGGTGCCTCCTCTTTTGGATACGTAATGGGCAGAGAGGAGGGAAGGACCATATCTCAAGAGCAGAACATATGCTTTGGGTTGTTTTACCTGAAGGTGTCATGCCAGGTTAAAGGCATAACCATCTTCAGGTAAAACAATGAGCATGGGGATGATGAAAATGACCTGCGACTGACTGACTGAAGATATTTATATTCCGGTATCATAAAAGCTCTGGGTAGATTAAAATACAATAAAATCAGTCTAAGTAGGAGAACCCGATGGCACAGCGGGTTAAATCGCTGAGCTGCTGAACTTGCTGACCAAAAGGTCGGCGGTTTGAATCCGGGGAGTGAGGTGAGCTCCTGCTGTTAGCCCCAGCTTCTGCCAACCTAGCAATTCAAAAACATGCAGATGTGAGTAGATCAATAGGTACCACTCCAGCAGGAAGATAACAGTGCTCCATGCAGTCATGTCGGCCACATGACCTTGGAGGTGTCTACGGACAACGCCAGCTCTTCGACTTAGAAATGGAGATGAGCACCAACCCCTAGAGTCAGACACGACTAGATCGTCAGACACGACCTTTACCTTTACTTTAAGCATTGCAAATAAATAAATACACATTTCAAAGCTATATCAAACAACAGAATAATATTAAAATTGAATTTAAAACTATATATATATATATACATACACAGATTAAATTGAATTATTAAGGCTAAAGAGCTTTAATAAAAAGTTTTTACTTAATGCCAGAATGAAACCAGTGCTGGGGCCAAGCAATACATGTGAAGAGGAGGGTAAGAAGTTGTTGTTGTTTTGGCTACCAAATGGGACTGCCAAGAGTGTCACAACTGAGAAGGCCTTCTCCCATGTCCTCATACAGTGGTCCCATCCAGCCAATCTCACTCTTTGGCCTGGCATATATTGCAAGACTTGGTCTTTTAAATATTAAGTTTTCAAACTGCTTAGGGCTTTTAATGCCATCACCATCTCCTCAAATTCAGGCAGTAAATGTGTTAGCAGCCAATGCAATTCCTTTGAAGGGTTTACAAGATTTCTATAAGCTGTTGCAGTTAGCAATCTAGCAGCAGCACTTTGTACTAGCTTCAGCGTCTGTATCATTTCCAAGGGCATCCCCACACAGAATGAACAGTTATCATCCAGTTGGAATGTTGCCAGTGCCTGAACTATTGTGGCTATTTTATTCATGTCCATAAAAGGTAGTAGATCAGTCACAACTGACTCCAACCCACAAGGTCAACTTGTGTCTTTAGTGATAAGAGGTGGATTTAGATGGATTCTCAAGTTATGCACCTGAACCGGCAGTTGGAGAGCAACGCCATCTAGAGCAAATCACTTACCCCACTTCCTGACCCAGGAGCCACCAATCCACAGAGTTTCCATTTTACTGTAATTCAGGTTCAAATTATTGTCTCTCATGCATGGTACAGAAAATGCACAGCCCTGATTACAATGACTAAGAGAAGCAGAGCTGAATGCCATCGGGGTACTGAGGTTATTCAGCTCCAAAACTCCTAATGACTTTGCCCAGCAACTTCATATACTTAACATGGGAAATAGAATGGTACTATATGGCACTCCATATCTTAAGAGCCATGTATTGTAAATAGAATAGAACCATGATGTGATGACTCATGGGCCATGTAGTCCCATTCCTAGTGCTGTTGTGACTGACGAAGAGGAGAACTTGGGTTTTCCTCCATTTCAGCCAGAAAGGGAACCATTTCAGCCAGAAATTGAGCCTTTGCACCTGCAGGAGGCTTGTCTTCCAGAAATCTCCCAAACAAGCCCGGAGTCGAGTTCTCCCCCTTTTTCGCGCCGTAATTACATTCTCCAGCAGAAAGGAGTGCAACAGGCTAATCGCAGGAGTTTGAGAATAGCAGCAAAGCATTCAGATGATTAAAGCCTGTTCCCATGAGAAATTTTAGGGAGTCATACATCTGGACACAGAGATTGACTTTCGTTTCTGGTTCCCCAGAGAAGTGTTCTCTGGTGGGGAAAACAAGGCCTATTTAGGTTCCTTGCTCCCGGAGGGATCTTGCGGAGTCAATTCGTCAGCAACTGGAGTAGTGTGTGTGGACAGCTACTCCGCTTCCAAGCCTTTGTTCCTGATTCAAGCCTTCGTTTTCCAGCCTTGTTCTTCCACGGATTTTGCCTTGCTTTCCAAGACCCAGCCTTGCCTTGTTTCCCGGATTTTGCCAAGTAAATACCACGGATCTTGTCCTTGCTCCTCGTTCCTTGCTGCCTTGTATCCAAGCCTTGTTTTTCCAAGAATCAAGTTACTTCCTAGCCTCGTTCAAGTTCATGGACTAAAAGACCTTGTCATCTCCCCTCACTTTGCCTGGCAAAGTGAGTGTTTCGGTTATTGGATTACAACTTTGGACCTTAATATTTCATATTGGACATTGCTTCTTTGGACTAATTTTGACCTTTCCTGAAAGGTCTACTCCTGGACTAATTCATACGCTTGCTTTTATTAACTTTACATATTTCCTTAATAAAGATATTAGATAGATTCTGGCCTCTGTGTATGGTTATTGGTGCTCTGCTGCCTGGGTCCTGACAGTTTGACTCCGCCACCCTAAGCACCAATTAACCTAGGCCAGAATGTCTACCGGAGCCGGGCCGGGTGGCCAACCGATCAGCTACACCATCGACAAGGATGAGGTGGACCGGATCCGTGATAAGCTCAATGCGCAGGATGGGGAAATAAAGGGTTTGAAGGAACGCGGAATCCGTCTCCCGGCCATGGCGTTGCCAACCAAGTTTTCTGGAGAAGCTTCTAAGGTTCATGTTTTCCGTCGTCAATGCCAGGCTTATCTAGAGGCCCGTGCTGCCGAGTTTCCCCAAGAAGACATCAAGGTGGCGTGGGTTTACAGTCTCCTAGACGGGCCAGCGGCCAACTGGGCGACGGCACTGTTCGACCAAGCCTCCCCACATCTAAGGTCAGCGCAACACTTCTTGGACCACCTTAAGGAGACCTGGGGAATCGAGGACAATTTGGAGGCAGCCGGCCACAAACTCCGGCGCCTCTCCCAAGGGGACAGACCCTTGTCCCAGTACATAGCCGAGTTCCGAGTGCTGGCCCACAACACTGGATGGAACGATGTAGCCCTTAGAGGACAATTTCGGGAGGGCCTCAACATTGAGATGCTGGAAGAAATCTCCAAGGTGGATCCTCCCCACTCTCTTGAAGCACTCATTGATCAATGTTTACGAGCTGAAGTCATGCTTGCCAACAGAAAACAATGGGTCCGAGGCCAGAGCGGTAGAGCTGGGGTGAAACCTCCCGCTCCCACCGGCGTCCAGCCGCGCCCAGTATGGAGACCCCCGCCACCAGCCCCATACCCCAGAGGGAGCGAGGAGGTGCCGATGCAGTTGGGCAATGTGCGTCCCAGATTAGATGCCGCCGAGAAGGCCCGCCGCCAACGCCTAAATCTCTGTTGGTACTGCGGAAACGGGGGCCACTTCGCCAGAGAATGCCCAGCCAAAGGGAAGCCCGCCGCCCGTCTGGCGGCGGCGTCCTCCACGGAGACGAAGACGTCTGAGGCGGCTGGCGCACAGCCGGCGGGGGAAGCCAGCGACCGGGCGTAGAGAGGCTCGCCAACCCGGTCAAAAAACCCACTCAAGAGCCGCCAACAGGGGTCCTGTTTCTTCTAGTGGTCACCTTGTGGTCAGCAAAAAAAGGACCCGTCATGGTCCATGCCATGATAGACTCCGGAGCCACCAACAATTTCATTGATAGAGAGTATGCCGACTCTCTGGGATTACAATATCATGATTTCAAGAATGCCCGTGTGGTGCAAGCCATCGATGGCCGCCCCCTCAAGACGGGTCCCGTAAGTCAGTGGTCGGAACCCACCAGAATGTGGATAAGGGAACATATGGAAGAGATTTCCTTCTTTGTTACCGAGGTTCCCCATTTCCCTGTGATTTTGGGTATTCCATGGCTGACACTTCACGACCCAAGCATCTCCTGGTCCAACAGAGAACTGCAGTTTGCTTCAAAATATTGCCAAAACCATTGCCTTGTAGCTAAGATCTGCCATGCCACAGACACTGAACCCATTATCACCTTGCCCAAGAAGTACTCAGAATATTGGGATGTATTCAATGAAAAAGAGGCCGAGAGATTACCCCCACATAGACCTTATGACTGTGCCATTGACTTGGTGGAGGGGGCCCCGATTCCGCGAGGACATCTCTACTCCCTGACTGAACCGGAGCAAGAAGCTCTCAGGGAGTTCATAGAGTCAAACCTTCGCAAGGGATTCATCAGACCCTCTCAATCCCCAGCCGCTTCCCCAGTGATGTTTGTGAAAAAGAAGTCAGGGGAATTACGCTTGGTGGTGGACTATAGAGCATTGAACAATATCACTAAGCGGAACAGCTATCCCCTGCCCTTAATCTCGGACCTACTAGACCGACTTCGAGGAGCCAAGGTCTACACCAAGCTGGATCTTCGGGGAGCGTATAATCTAGTTCGCATCAGAGAAGGGGACGAGTGGAAGACCGCCTTCCAGACTAAATTCGGATTATTCGAGTCCCGAGTTATGAATTATGGATTATGTGGAGCTCCCGCAACGTTCCAGCATTTTGTCAATGACATCTTTCAGGATTATCTAGATCGGTTCTTGATCATCTACCTGGACGATTTTTTGGTGTTTTCTAGATCACAATCAGAACATGAGAACCACGTCAGAATGGTGTTACAACGATTGCGGGATCATGGACTTTATGCCAAGCTGGAAAAATGTGCTTTTGATCTACAGGAGGTAGATTTCCTGGGGTACCGCGTCTCACCACTAGGGCTCTCCATGGACCCGGCAAAAGTTTCAGCAGTATTGGAATGGCGGGCGCCAACCAACAAAAAAGAGGTGCAACAATTCTTGGGGTTCGCGAACTATTACCGCAAGTTCATTCCAGATTTTGCCCGCTGGTCTGACCCAATCACCAGCTGCATCCGTGGGAAACAGCCCTTCCGCTGGACAGATCAAGCAGAGAAAGGGTTCCAGCAACTAAAGAAATTATTCACGTCCCAGCCAATCCTTCAGCACCCAGATCCTGAAACCCCTTTTGTTGTGCAGGCGGACGCCTCCGATGTAGCAATTGGGGCTGTACTCCTACAACCGGTGGGAGATCATCTTCATCCTTGTGCCTTTTATTCCCGTCAATTGACCGCACCAGAGAGAAATTACACCATTTGGGAAAAGGAACTATTGGCCATAAAGGCAGCTTTTGAAACTTGGAGACATTGGTTAGAAGGGGCCAAATTTCCCATTGAAGTCCATACTGATCATCGGAATCTAGAGCATCTAAGAACTGCCCGCAAGCTAAATCAGAGACAACAACGCTGGGCTTTATTCTTTGAACGTTTTAACTTCCAAATTCATTATGTAACCCCAGCCCAGACCAAGCAAGCAGATGCTCTGTCACGGAAACCGGAATACGCTGCAGGACGCAAGGAGACCTTTGAGTCCCAGCTGCTACAACCCGGGAACTTTGCCACGCTCACAGTGGGGAACACCAAATCCACTCCCATTGAATCAACTCCCTCTACTCCAGGGCCCCTTTGTGCTCAAGAAATCAGGGCTAGTCAGCAAGCAGATGCCTGGGCGCAGGACCAACTTCGCCAAGGACTACATTTTCCCTTTTCGCTTAAGGATGGGCTGCTTTGCTATAGAAATCATGTTTACATCCCCCCAGGACCGGGCAGGGAAAAGGCACTTCGTTTGTGTCATGACTGCAAGCCAGCAGGGCATTTCGGGCTATTCAAAACTATGCATTTGATCCTAAGAGATTTCTGGTGGCCCAAGATCCGCAAGGATGTAGAAAAATATATCAACACCTGCCCAGTATGCCAGCGCTCCAAGACAAGAAGGGAAAAGCCCTCAGGGCTTCTGCATCCCCTTCCTACCCCATCTCGCCCATGGGAAATAATCTCTGCGGATTTTATAACTGATCTACCACCTTCCTGTGGATTCACCACGATCCTAGTGGTGGTGGACCTTTTCACCAAGTTAGCCCATTTTATTCCCTGCGAAGGCCTTCCCACGGCCAAAGAGACTGCAGATCTATTTCTCCAACATGTTTTCAGATTGCATGGATTGCCCAAGAGTTTGGTCACTGACCGTGGGTCCCAATTCACCTCTCGCTTCTGGAAGGCACTACAAAAACTATTGGGCATAGACTCTCGTTTATCTTCGGCTCATCATCCTCAAACAGATGGGCAAACTGAGCGCACCAATGCCACTTTGGAACAGTACCTTCGCTGTTATGTAAACTACCAACAGGACAATTGGGCTTCCCTGTTACCACTGTCGGAGTTTGCCTACAATAATGGGGTCCAGGCTTCAATTAAGGAAACCCCGTTCTTTGCAAACTATGGCTTCCATCCACGTTTCTTTCCTCCTGTCATTGAAACCTCAGAAGTTCCCGCAGCAGAGGACTGGCTGCAGGAACTCACAGCAGTGCAGCAACTTTTGCTCCAGCAACTGGACCAAGCCAAGGAGGACTATAAACGCCACGCTGACAAGCATCGCCAGCCGGGCCCCGAAATCAAGGTAGGAGACCGGGTTCTTCTGTCCACTCACTTTTTGCCCTCCCACCGTCCCTGCTAGATGCCCGTTTCATTGGTCCCTATCCAGTGGTGGCGCAACTTAACCCCGTGACTTTCGAACTCCAACTTCCGCGCTCTATGCGCATTCATCCAGTGTTCCATCGCTCCCTGCTCCTTCCGGCGGATGGTGTGCGCCCTGATGCAGACCGGCCGGCCCCCGCCCCTGTTCTGGTGGACGGAGAAGAAGAGTTCGAGGTTCAGGACATTTTGGATTCTCGCTTTCACCGCCGCCGCCTACAATATCTCATTGACTGGGTGGGTTTTGGCCCCGAAGAGCGCTCTTGGGAAGACGCTTCCACGGTTCATGCTCCTGATCTAACCCGCCGCTTCCATCAGACCTATCCCACCAAACCGCGGCCTCGCGCCTCGGGGAGAGAGTCCCAGTTTGAGAGGGGGCTTGAGGAGGGGGATAGTGTGATGACTCATGGGCCATGTAGTCCCATTCCTAGTGCTGTTGTGACTGACGAAGAGGAGAACTTGGGTTTTCCTCCATTTCAGCCAGAAAGGGAACCATTTCAGCCAGAAATTGAGCCTTTGCACCTGCAGGAGGCTTGTCTTCCAGAAATCTCCCAAACAAGCCCGGAGTCGAGTTCTCCCCCTTTTTCGCGCCGTAATTACATTCTCCAGCAGAAAGGAGTGCAACAGGCTAATCGCAGGAGTTTGAGAATAGCAGCAAAGCATTCAGATGATTAAAGCCTGTTCCCATGAGAAATTTTAGGGAGTCATACATCTGGACACAGAGATTGACTTTCGTTTCTGGTTCCCCAGAGAAGTGTTCTCTGGTGGGGAAAACAAGGCCTATTTAGGTTCCTTGCTCCCGGAGGGATCTTGCGGAGTCAATTCGTCAGCAACTGGAGTAGTGTGTGTGGACAGCTACTCCGCTTCCAAGCCTTTGTTCCTGATTCAAGCCTTCGTTTTCCAGCCTTGTTCTTCCACGGATTTTGCCTTGCTTTCCAAGACCCAGCCTTGCCTTGTTTCCCGGATTTTGCCAAGTAAATACCACGGATCTTGTCCTTGCTCCTCGTTCCTTGCTGCCTTGTATCCAAGCCTTGTTTTTCCAAGAATCAAGTTACTTCCTAGCCTCGTTCAAGTTCATGGACTAAAAGACCTTGTCATCTCCCCTCACTTTGCCTGGCAAAGTGAGTGTTTCGGTTATTGGATTACAACTTTGGACCTTAATATTTCATATTGGACATTGCTTCTTTGGACTAATTTTGACCTTTCCTGAAAGGTCTACTCCTGGACTAATTCATACGCTTGCTTTTATTAACTTTACATATTTCCTTAATAAAGATATTAGATAGATTCTGGCCTCTGTGTATGGTTATTGGTGCTCTGCTGCCTGGGTCCTGACACATGATAACAAAGTGCCTCGTACTCATCTTGCAGAGTGGGTCCTACAAGATACCACAATCAATGGAATCAAAAGCAGTTGAGATATCTGGGAACCTCCAACAGAACAAAACTTTATCTGTCTTTAACTTAGAGAAGATCATCAATCAGACCAACAAAGACTGTTTCAGTAACTCACCTGGATCTAAAACCAGAATGAAATGGGTACATATAATTTCTTCCAAGAACATATGAAACTACTCAGCCATCACGCCTGAGCACTTTGCTCCAAAACAGCAGGGGTGGTAGTTCTTGTGTATCTCAGGGCCCAGGAAGGCCATGTCCAGGAGAAGACATACCTCCACATGACTATCAACCTCAGCTAAAGATCAACCAAGGTGAACAAGGGTCAGAATTATACAATGTAGTGAGATGGATTCATACATAATGTCCACATCATCAGGCCACAACAACTGAAACTGAGTCCAAAAACTTTGACCAGATGACACCCCAAACACTTGCCTAGACTGTACAATGACTGTGGCATAATGTTCTGAGTGAAGAAAAGCCACTTTCACAGAATTTCTTAGAAAATGTTGTAGCAGATGACCTAAGACATCAGGGAGCCCCAATATTGGGCATCACAAACATGCAGGTTAGGTCTTGACTCTAAATAAAACCAGGTTTCTGCAGTCTTACATGTATGAGCAGTAGGGTAGTGTGTGCTGTCTGATCATTTCTACTTACAGCAAACCCAATAGAAACAGATTGCTGAACTTTGAGCTTAAAGTCTATTTGAGTTCATACTCTTGGTGATCCAAAGTAATTTCATACATTCAACAACTTCAAGTAAATTTTAAAACCTAACTTGCCCTTGACATTGCCTTGTCTCCCAAGCAAAACAAAAGACCTCTTCCTCTTTCTCAGAATTGTATCAAAAAGCTCAGTGGGTCCTTCACGTAGGTGCAAGAGTACTTCATCCAGCTAATAATTCTGAAAACTACAATGCCCTTTTTAAAAAGCCACTCAGATTAAAACATCAATGCACTTTGATGCAAGCAACATTTTTTTAAACTGCAGCTTCTCATTTAAACTTGCCAAGGTCGCCAAGGCAACCAGATTGCAATTGCTCTTCCAGGGGAAAAAGAAGGTGCAGAGAGCACTGACTGGCAAGAAGAGTGCATAAGCATGTTCCATCATACACAAGCAGTTTTTCAGTAAAGTTGAAGAGTTATTGTGCAATATTCATGAAAGACTCAGTGAAAGAGAAGGAGGATAAAAATGAACCCTATCATTTATTTTAAACATGCTGAGAAACAATAGTCAAACGTTGGACAGACATGAAGGGGATGCTTGTAGAAATTACCTGGGCCCAGCAGTCCAGAAGTAAGCCCTGGGTATATGTGTTTGTCTTAAGGGTAGAGCAGCTCCGAATCCCTCATTTTGTGATCTAGTTAGAGAGGGAAGAGTGAATCCTAGCTGTGCTCGCAACAGACCAATCCCTGGGCATTTAGTATTCCGTAAAATGGGTCAAACTATATGCACCATGCATGGTGGTGTCAGTATGCACCAAGTGCAACTGGTAACCACCTCTCCACTCTTACAGGCCCAGGCAAATGAGATGAAGAGTATGTGGGATGAGTCTACATAAAGCCTGCTCCAGGTTCAAGAAGGGAACATGTAATAAGAATTCTGGGTCCTTGTGAGAACTGTGATTTATATACACCTGCCTCACATTTCCTGGACACTCTTGGGGTGCCTAGCAAAGAAGAGGTCCCCTATGTTTCCATTGGAAAAACCCTAGCAGAGAAGCCTGAAAAGAAAAATCTACAAAGGCCCAAATTTAATTTCTGCAGCCCAAAGACGATATCACATTAACGTTTTAAAGGGTGGGGCCTTTGGAATTCTCAACTAAAGAGGTCCTCGGCTTCCCTAAACTACATGTCCCAGAATTCTGCAGGAGGCAAGCATACAATAGGAAAGCAGGAGCCTCTGCTCTAAAATGCGAATGTGATAAGGAACCTAATCAAAAGTTCTGGTAGCTTTGCTAACTTGAACTGCCTAAAACAATTAATTCCAAGCACACTTGCGTGTGACTAATTTTTACATCTACCGCAGTAGTTTACATTGCACAATCCAACACAAAAAGTCAGCATATGTGTGTAGCCTGATCATGTAGCCCAATATTGTATGCTCCGATTAAAGCAAACTCTCCAAACTATCAGACAGTCATCTTTTCCAGCCCTAGGACCAAACCAAAGCAATGCTATGCTGAGGGATTCTGAGAATTGTAGTCCAAAACACAGCATTCCAGGCCATGGGACAGGATAAGGATTTATTTTGCTCCTGGGGCTTAATGCTTTCAGTACCTTGACCTCTAAGCGATGGGCTTTTCTCAAGGTTGTCTTGTGATATATTGGTGTGTGGGCGTTCTTTCCTTCTTACAAGAAGATATAATTCTCAGCTCTTACAATTCTACTATTAGCAAATCAATTCTAAGTACTCCTTGTAGGAAAAGCCAAAAGGTCATTCAAGGAGCAAAGAACAAATACATTTTAGTTCGTTTATTCATCTGAAAGTGATGTCTTTCTACTCAGAAGATAATGCTACTTCCTTGAGCAACTAGAACTAACTTTGTGTTATTGGGTAGTGGTGCAGTGTTGTCTGAGGTGGTAAGATCAGCTGGTTCCTTGCTACAGAAGAATGTTATTTGTCTCCTGCTGGTTGTTTTTATTTAAGTATTATCAATACATATTACAAGAAGACTGTGCTAAAAACAAAGGCTTTAAATTATCAAAACAGTTTTAAATTACCAAGTGTCAACACAGTCACAACTGGCTTATTAAAAAAAGGATTATAAAATGAATTTATGCCTTTACATTAGAAATACTATTGATACTATTTTTATTTATTTTCAGTTACCAGACAAATGGTGTCATTATATAATCATACAGGTGACTAACAGAATTCTTCTATAGTAGTCTTGAAATGCATATTGTCCTAAAGCTCAATCTGGAATATATTATCATCATTATTATTATATTTATTTATAACCTGCTTTATCTCTCCAAAGGGGATTCAAAGTGGCTTGACACAAAAGCACAGATGCTGAAAGAACAAACTGGCAATCACAAATTTCACTGGCCTCTCTATGAAAACTGGAAGAGCAATTGGAAAATAGAAGCTGCAAGTGCAAGCCAGATTGTGAAAACTTCAGATTCTCAAGGCACAGTATATTTTAGTAGTATAATCCAGGCAATAAAAAATTCAGGTGAAAAATGGTAAACTTAAAAACTCCATAGGCTCTGACCTATAGCTACTACAGCTATAGTGTCTTGTCTAGTCATCAGCTTCAATACACAAAAATGAATGCATGGTATTTAATCAAAATTGGAGGTTATATTATCAATTACCTTCATTGCCTGCAGTTTAGAGTTTGGAGCCAAATTGTAGCAAAAACTCCCTTTCTGCACAGTTCATACATACTCTGGATGGGAAACACATCCACAAGTAATTTAGTAAAGAGTAAATCTTTAAATGCAGTGGAAAAGGTCAAAATACCCTGTGGCCATTGACATCTAAACACTCAGCACATCTACTTTTTTATACTCTAAAGATAAAAAAATATTCTTCCCTTAATGGATTGTACCTCTGTCTGGTTATTGGGCTGCTGTTGCTTGTACACAATATTTTTGTTTGAAACACCACATCATCAAAGTTCTTCATTCATGAACAAACCCAGTTCTGGGTGTCTTAATGCATCCCCTGAAAAGGCCTACAAATATCTAAGAGCATGCAATGACTACATGTAGGGTTGGACTGTTAAAAATGCTAGCCATCTAAATATCCAAAGCATGAGTAAATAGGAAAGAGAAAGCTTCAGCATTCCCATCTAGCTCCACCCACAATCTGATTGCATTGGGTACTGCATACCCTTCAAGTGTCCAAGCAGATAACTTTCCGGCCACTTTTTGAAGATGCCCAAATAAGGAGAATCTACCACCTCTCTAGGGATATGGTCCTATTGCTGACATAGTAAATGGCACATTACTAAGGTCTCAATGGAACAAAAATAGAGAAAATAAGATGAAGCAGCCAATCAGCCACTATCAGAGTTATATGAAATCAAAATTCCAACTTCAAAGTGTCCCATCTTCACCATCACATCAGCAAATGTATTCAATCTGTGTAGTAGCCCTATCTGAGCATTAATTAAGCGTTTTATTCAACACGAGAGAAGTGGTGAGTGCCCTAATCCCATCTACCTCCATCATCACTTCCATCAGCCTAGAGATCTACTGGTCCAAAGCTGAGTGCTTCCACTATCTATGAAGTGTTAACCATATGAACTGACCTGGTTTCAGCTTAAACAGAAAATCTCCACCAATATGCAGACCCAAGTGTTCAGACTGCTGCACTCCATCTATAAGAAGATGAATGAAGATGGAGGCTTGCATGTTCTCTCTTCTCAACTGTTGTGTAAGATCAATTTGCTTAACTGTAATTATGAGGAGACAGTAGCTTTGGAGGGCAAGAGATACACAATCATAGAAAGGGCAAGACTCCTGTCAAGACTATTTAAAACATCCCAGAGGTGGCTTTGCACAAGTCATTGTGCGAGCCACAAAGGTCAAAAAGAAGAAACATCCTTTGTTGACATCTGAATCTTCAAGTAGTTATTGAAGTTTCTATGTGCTTCATAAATGGACAGTAAAAATGAAGCACCGTTGTACTTTCATTAGATGACTTGACCACTTAAACTAAAAGAATATTCCTTTTTTTCATAAGAAAAGACTATCTTAGAATATATCTGATTCGAAATATCAAAAAGTTCCCTATTCCTGTAAAACTAGGAAAAATTTTCAGCTAAATGTCCCACTTTCCCAGAAATATATATTGGTTTGAAGTGGTGTTTATTTTGTAAACTTTACCTTTCACACTGTGAACATACATAAACAAAATGTATCTTTATTATTTCTAGTTAGATGCCACACTATTATGCATCCTTAGTGGAGATGTTATTGTGGGGTACTAGGGAGGAGGAATCACATAGCATTAATCCCAGTGGCATAATAGGTTAAAACCCTTGTGAAGGCAGGACTGCTGACCAAAAGATTGGAGGTTTAAATCTGGGGAGCTGGGTGATCTCCCATCTGTCAGCTCCAGCTTCCCATGTGGGGACAGGAGAGAAACCTCCTACAGGATAATAAAACATCTTGGTGCCCCCGGGCAACGTCCTTGCAGACAGACAATTCTCTTACACCAGAAGCGACATGCAGTTTCTCAAGTCATTCCTGACACAAAAAAAACCCCTAAAGTTAAATCCACTTATTATGAAATGTGGAAAATTAGTATTGCCATCAGCACTTAACAGAAGGGGTAAATGACACAGAGGAACTATTTATGCCCTCCAATTGTTCGTGCAAAGGCATCACAACTTGCAACATTCTACATCCATCCTATTATTTCCAGTTGTGATCTGTAATCTGAGAATAGCTGGACTGCCTGTCTGGAGTTCATATTTTTAAAAAATATGAGGGGCAGGTGACATGAAAATGCTTCACTAAAGCATAGGTGGATCTCTAGAAAAGAATGGGGCTAACTGAGGACAAACCATGAAGCATCAATTTTGTACAAAATCAGCAGTGGCCAGGATGATTTTTCAACATCCTATACAATAATAATGAATCCTTTCTCCAAGGAGATCCTTATGAACCCAAACTGCATAAGAAAAAATGACTATCAGAATCAGGAAAATCCTAGGGTTTGTAGAAGTACAGTGGGTCCTTGGTATCTCCCGGAGCCTAGTTCGGGAACCCCCCATGGATACCAATAATAAGATAGTGGATACATAGTAAAATAGTGTTCCTTGCATAAAAGGGCAAAATCAAGGTCTGCTTTTTGGAATTAAAAAAAACAAACATTTTCAAGCCACTTGAAGGGGACATACCTAAGGAAAGTGGGGGAAAGTCTCAAATAGTCCAGTGGGAACTGAGCAAGTTCAATAATTATAAAGTATAGGTAAAGGTAAAGGTTTTCCCCTGACGTTAAGTCCAGTCATGTCTGACTCTGGGGGTTGGTGCTCATCTCAATTTCTAAGCCGAAGAGCCGGCGTTGTCCGTAGACTCCTCCAAGGTCATGTGGCCGGCATGACTGCATGGAGCGCCGTTACCTTCCCACCGGAGCAGTACCTATTGATCTGCTCACATTGGCATGTTTTCGAACTGCTAGGTTGGCAGGAGCTGGAGCTAACAGCGGCCACTCACGCCGCTCCCGGGGCTTGAACCTGGGACCCCTCGGTCTCCAGCTCAATGCTTTTACACACTCTGCCACCGGGGCTCAAGAGGGTTATAAAGTATATTATAAAGTATATGCTGAGAGAAATAAATGGGAAATAGGCATGAGGGAAGGTGGGCTGGCATGGAACAGAACAACCTACAACAGAGCATGGCTGACTGGCCTGAAACTCCTAAGAAAATTCCACATGGAAACATTTTGTTACAATTCCCACTTCACACAAAAAAAAGTTTTCACCATATGAAGCATTTTGAAGAAATAGGTTTATTTATTGCTGCAAGCAATCTTCTTCTCTGACTGCATGATCAAAAGAGCACATTGTGCCACATAAATACCTACTGGGATATAAAGTGCCATTTAGCACATCATAAATATCACACTCAAAAAAGTTTATTGGTAGTTTCTGTTGATGATTTAGACATCAGATAACACAGACGATATTAAAAGGGGGTCTAGCCATCAGACTATCCCTTCTAGTTTTATATCTCTCACTCATGCCACCCCGACTCCTAACCTACAAGTTCCTCTGTACCATTCTGAGTTTTGTTTTCACTTCCTCAATGAAGAAGGGAGCACAGTATATTTCAGATTCTGAAAATGTATTCCACACTCTGTAGTACAATAGAGCATTATGTATGAGAAATATTCATACAGTACATACCTTTTCAAATTATGTTTTTTAAATTCCAGAATCAGGTATCTACTATCTATGTGTTTTGTTCACAGTTCTAAGTTGCCTGGCCATGAACCAGGAAGGTAAAGAATACACTCTGTCAAAAGGTTTTCGAGATATTTCTCTTTCTGTAGTTAACTTACAGCAAACCACAGCAATTTTTCAACTCTGAGCAACTTAAAAATGGATTTGGGGTTTTGGCACAGGATTCACAGAACAGGAAATAGCTAGGAATAAATGTCTGTTGCAGGCCTACATCTGGTATACATGAGCTTCTGGATCACTACCACTCCCCTGGCTACAAATCAGGGGCTCTCAAGTGTGCTGGGTTGGGATCTAGTTAAAAATGACTCATCAAGAGGATGGCAAAGGTTCTGCAAGATATTCACCCTGCGCAGAAATCACATGGTGCACATTTTAACTCTGTGTTTTTATGTGTCCAATTGGTCATAATAATGAGTATGTTCTTATTCATATCCACACTGAGAACTCAAATCTAGTGGGGGAGGACTTATAGCATATTTACTTTCAAGGACACACCACTACTGAATGCAAAATATTTTAACTACAACAGAGCTTGACAGCAACTAGTTTCAAACAACGAACTATTTCTAATAAATTCACTTTTGAGGCAATAACATGGGACTAAGTAAGTAATATTAAAACTGTAAAATGAGGAATAACTCCATTAATCCTGCAGCAACAATTCCAACTGTTTTAGGGGATACCCGGCTTCACTAGTGAGACGTACCTGATCTACAGATCAATGTTTTGTAATCTTTGGTAACAATTTAGTTACTTCTGAATAACATGAACATCGTTTTAATACCATTATAATGGTAACAAGGCCTTATTCAAAGACATGGTTGTGTTAATCTGTTTCAGCATAAAAAGATATAAAGGAACCAATCCAGTAACACCTTTGAGGCTGAGAAAAAGAAATTTCTAGCATAAGCTTTTATGGACTCATGGCATTTGATGGATTGGAGCCCACAAAGATTTATGCTAGAAATTTCTTCTTCTCGGTCTCAAAGGTGTTACTGGATTTATTCCTTTGTCTGTCTTTTTAGATCTTTCAAAGTGCAAATAATCACTCTAAACAACCATCCATGGCATTGCCATAAAATGACTGGAAAAGCAAAACAATACTACACTAATCTGTCTAACTAGGTTGTTAGATACTATAACTACTTTGTCCATGCCTGTTTCCAAACTCACGCTCTGTGATACTGATTGGAATATGATTTGCAGTCTACTTACATCAGCATTGATAACACTACAGGCAATTAAATGAATTGTAGTCAAAAGTAAACGAAGGTATACACTGTGTGTATGTACAATTAATGTTATGCCTGAAAAGCTATTGTTTATCAAAAGATTAAGGAAAGGTGTGGTTTTTACACTGGCAAACACATAAGAAGTTTAAAATATAAGGAGAGCCCTACTGGATTACACTAAAAGCCCGTATAGTTCAGCATCATTTGCTGCAAGCATTTCTGCTCTGCTTCTGTTGAGTCAGGAGGTTTGATACTTTCCACTTTTTCAGCTTTTATGTAGTTACTACTCCTATAGGGATCCTCATCATTTCTTTCCAGAATACGTTCTCCACAATCAAGAACATCTTCATGTCACCAGTCACGGAATGAAGTCTCTTCGCTATTAGGAGGAACTTCTACTACCACAACATTCTTTTACCAATTCCTCCCTTGTGGTTACAAGTGATGTCCTTGAGCCTGTTCTCTTTTTCTTATATGAACCAATGCCTTCTTCAGGTGCTTAATGATCTCTTTTTGATTTCTTGAAGTTTGTTATAAGTGTTTTTCTGAACTTTCTTGGGAGAGAAAACTTCAGAGATAACAAGCTATGCTGGACTGTGTCCAGAGAAGAGCAACCAAAATGATCAAAGGTTTGGAAGCCAAGCCCTACGAGGAGCGGCTTAGGGAGCTGGGTATGTTTAGCTTGGAGAAAGGAGGCTGAGATAGCCATGTTTAAATATCTGAAAGGATGACACAGTGAGAAGGGAGTGGGCTTGTTTTCTGCTGCTCTAGACTAGGACAAGGTAAAGCACTTCCTGACGGTAAGTGCTGATTGGCAGTAGACTATGCTGCCTTGGAGTGATATGGAGACTCCTTCTCTGTAGATTTTTTTAAGCAGAGGCTGGATAACCAGCTTCTGTTGGGGGGTGGCATCTATTGGTGTCATAATACTGTTCAGGATGCTCTGACTGTATGTTCCTGCATGGCAGGGGGTTGAGCTGGATGCTCCCCCACCCCTTTGTGGTTTTTTCCAACTCTATGTCAAACTTGAACAGAAGCACAACTGCAATCTTTGCAGCAATCAACATCATACCTCAAACAGACTGCAATCACAGTCCAGCATTATGACACCAACAGTTGCCAAATTCCTAAATGCCCATCAAAAGGTCATGAAGGTAGTAGCCTTCTCCTACTCTTCTTCCCCTTTCATGGTTATAGCCACTGTTAGCCTTACTCATTGAAAATTTGTTCTCTTATAAGCCATTTATATGGGTTAGGCAGGGGTCACTATATTTGTGGAAACAAATGTTGTAATTGTGTGGCATGAAGAAGTACTTTTTTGTTTATCCTGAACCCTCTACTATTCAGCTTTGTGGGAATATACATGTGTATACATACATAACTAGTCTTAAAAGAGAGTGAGAAAAACAAACATCTTGTGCCCAAAGTTAAGCATCAGCCATTAGCCCTTTCATAATATATAAAGATTCCACCTTAACTGCCATGGTTCCATCCTATGGAATCTTAGGATTTGCAGTTTAGGGAGGCGTACTTACAATTCAAAGGTGGAGACTGGCTCCCCAAACTACAAACTTGTAATTTCAAGGGGAGTTGCTCCATCCTTAATTATTTTCAGCACCTTTTTCAACTCTAAGTTATCTTTTTCAAGTGCACCAACCAGAACTGTGAACAGTATTCCAGGTTTGCTGGTGTTGAAGATTTGCATAAAGGCACTGTAATATTGTGAGGGTTTGTTATCCATTGTCTAATATGGAATATACAAACCAATGGCAAGATTCTATTGCCGTATCTTCTAAGTGCTGAAAAAATAACAATAACATTGACGAACTGCTAACTTCTGTTACAAAGTAAATTCTGAATAACATTTCTGCTCAGTTCTTTTGTCCCAGTGCTATAGAGCTAAACCCAGTTAATATGTATCAATGGGACTTGTGTCAAGGTAGACAGGGATATTATTGCTGTGTCGTTCAATCAGCTTCTATTTTGTGGCATCCCAAGGGTTATGAGCAGCTTACATAATACAACTGTGTTACTATAAGAAGGGCGAGTCTCAGTTCACGCTGTTCTGCATCCCTTACTGAGGTTTACTGTGCTTGCATCAGGGATCAGACATGAAAAGGTGATGTCACATCTCTTATATAGATTGGAGAGACTCACACTTTAATAGGTGACATCACAACAGGACGACAGAAGATGAAACAAAGCCAATTTATTATTGCTTTTAATTGCTCTATGCTTAGCTTTGTGAGCTGTAATGTACACTGCTATTTTTAGTAAGCATTGTGCACCTGATTGACCATTTACAATGCGTATGTGAGCTCTCCCTCTCTCTCCCTCCTGTTCACTCAATGTACTTTAAATATGGCATTGTTCCCAGGGGTTCAGGGGAAAGGTTTTTAGTTGTCTTCCTGCCTTTAGATTGCAAGTATACTCCCATCCTATAAATGCCTAAAGAATCTAATTTTTAATCATTCCCATCCTCCTAACAGAAAATATTTCTTTGTATTGGCAATCTTCACCCACTAGTTCCAAAAGACATCATGATACAGCTACGAAAAGGAAGCTTTGAGGGGCATTTGTTTTATTTAGTGTTGTGTTTTCTTCACCAAAGACAGCTGCTTTCTCTGCCCCTGAGAGGATTGCTTGGGGTTAACAAGCAGAGTCAGACAAGAGAGGATTAGGAAGCTACTAGTACTTCTAGGCTAATGCACTAAAACAGTACACTCCATGTGGAATAAGGCGCTGCTCACTCTTAGACATGTCCTTTCAAAGTAATGCCCCAGCTTATGACCCACGACGGAGTCAAAGGTCATACAATCAATGTACTAAGGTTGAATGAGAGGCCTTCTTCAAACCCTTTTTACTAGAAAGCACAATATTTTTTACTAGATAGACACAAAGAGATTTTGAGAGCATTTCCTAGCAGTAACAACAACAAAGCATTTATGGACCTTAAAGATGAGCAAATCCATTATAGCACAAGCTTTTGTGGACTACAGTGTAATTCATCTGGTGCATAAAGTGTCATCCAAAGTTGAAGGTACATATACAACTAGAAAATATGCTGGAATACAATTTCTTTGTCTGATATTGTAAAAGCCAGAAAAATATTGTTTTATGCAATCCAGATGAGGAAGTGGATTTCAGTCATCAATACCTATGTGAAATAAATCTTAAAGTGTGGGTGTACTTTGTATGTGTCCATATGTATTTGTGTATTGAAGAAAAAGGTAAACCAACATATTCACACATCAGGAAATGTATAATCTTTATGTGTTGATGATTCAATTTGTTATTTGAATGATAGCACCTACAGCTTAAATCTCCCTTACCCAAAATTCTTCGGACTGGAATTTTTGGATTTTCCAGTTTTGTTTTTGGAAAACTTGCATTTGTACAATTGGTCCAACATCTGCAGGTTTGACTTTTGGAGATTTGATTAATAGATTTGATTAATATATCCTCTCTAGGATCTCCCGACAAAGTCAGTATACACATTTCAATGTTCACTTTTGCATGTTTTGAACTATATTGTTCTTTTTTTATTGTAAGCTGTCTTGAGTCCCAATTTTGGGAGAAATGTAGATGATGATGATAATGATGGGGAGATACTTGAAACAGCTGATAGAACAAGTCCAAGTCCAACTTTAGTATCTTTGCCTTCTGTATTTACAGATTATGTATCCATAGATTCAATCACCTGTTTGAAAATATTTCCTACAAAATATTCCAAAAAGCAAACCTTGATTTTGGCAGTTTATATGGAGCACCATTTTACTATGCCACTGTATATAATGGAAGTTCAGCATCCATAGATTTCCCATAACCTAATTCACATGGGATACTGTACTGGTTTTAGTCCCATTAGATAAGGCACAAAACATGTGGATTTCTACAGAGTAGACAGGCAAAAATACTTTATAGCATAGAAATATATATATATATATATATATATATATATATATATATATATATATATATATATGGATGACTTGAGTCCTCTTTATCTGACTCTAGAGCCTTTGGTCACCTACTTTAACTTACACTGATATCTGCTTTTGCAAACCCTGCCAAGCAGAAAAGATTTATTGAACACACTCTGGTTGATGGCACCCGAGCTGTTCAGGCCTACAGTTAATAGATGTCTCTTAAGTGAACTCAACATACAATAATAGAGAAGTGCATTTGGAGTAGTTAGATAGATAACAGTAAGCCTCATAAACTATACTTTCTAAATACTGTTATCAACATAGAAAAATGTTGTCCAAGCATCCTATTTTATCAAGACATCCTCTATATCAAAAACTATTCAGTCCACCTCTGGCTTAAAGATAATGATGCATAAAGGGAAGGCAAGGGTCCTGAAGTTAGCCACTTAAGTAAAAATATGTGGAGACCAAGCTGGACAGTTGCAAGTCTCAGTCTTTCCCACTACAGTGAGAAGTATTTTTATATAAATTACACTAAATATTTCTATATTTGCATCTTTATATATAATTAAACCTATGTACATGTGTGCTTTTGCCAATAAGATGAGGAGATTTCATAGACAGTGAAGGCTCCAAGGGGCACATTATATCTTGGAAAATCCCCACAAAAACCAAGTTGTATCATACCAGAAAGTCATCTAATATATATGCCCCCCCCCCTTTCCTCTGAGAACCTCCCACTGGTATCCATGGTATATTTCACATACTAACGATTTATGCTCACAACAATTGGTGAGGAAAGATAATAGTCTCAATTATGGAGATTGATGGTTACTTAGGGAAATCCATGTCTGCAGAGAGATTTTAACTTGGCTTTTCCTAGTCTAGACAAACAGTATTTTGAAATGGGTGCTGAGCAGGATGTTATACATAAAGAACAAATCCTTTCTTTAAGCTTTCTCTCATATAAATTCATTTCTTGACATAAGATTAAACAGCAACACACAAAACTGTATTTTAAGATCTATAGGCATTTCAGCAATTTATTCACATTGTCATGGTATCTTGATCCCATCCACGCACATCCAACACAGGCCCAGCCCATACCAAATTTTATCTCATATAAGACATAACCTAGGATTGACCATGGTTAACATCAGTGCAGATAGAACACCAAACTGAGGTTAAGAGCAGTAAGTAGAAAATGCATGATGAAGTAGCAGAAGATTCACTCTGCTCCTAATCCCTGAACTGCAGTTAAAGACTGGTGTTCTCGCATCCGCTTTAACCTTGCCATTGTGAACTCAAGGGTTGGGAACGAACTTTAACGAGATATCCATGACTGTCCTCGGGCACTTTGGTTTTCTTCATTCACAGAAAAATGTAGCTGATTGTTGTTGTTTGTTGTGTACTGTAATTTCCAATTTAACGTGACACGGAAGGAACGTATCATGGGGTTTACTTGGCAACATTTTTTCAGAAAGGGTTTGCTATTGCCTTCTTCTGAAACAGAAACCCAGTGGGTTTCCATGGCTGAGGGAAGATTCGAACCCTGGACTCCTCAAATTCTATTCCATCACTCAAACTACTATAACACCTGAATAATTAATACAAAACATGGAATGTTTCTACTGGCTAGGTGCCCAAGCTAAAAAGCACTTCTACCTTTAAATAGTTAGAAAATAAGTGCTATATTATTTATTTATTTATTTATTTATTTACAGTATTAATATTCCGCCCATCTCACCCCGAAGGGCGGATCACATTGCACATATAAGGCAAGCATTCAATGCCATAACATAGAAACAGAGACAGACGCAGGCACGGGCTGGCATCGAACTCATGGCCTCTTGGTCAGAGTGATTTGTTACAGCTGGCTGCTAACCAGCCTGTGCCACAGCCCGGCCTGCGTCTGTCTCTATTACAGACCCAAGTGCCATCCCTATCAATACATAGCAAGCAATCTGAAAAACATGGAGGAAAAGCAATCCACACTAGGTTATGATACTTCCTCCTTTGGCATCATAATATTCAGTTTGACAACTTCAATATGAAAATATAAATCCACATTTTTAATTGCAGTGGAGGGAAACAGGAAAGAAAATGTGCACCAAACTGTCATGCATGTGTACTCTTTCAAATATAGCTGGGTGGGGGGTGGGGGGCTGCACACTATTTTCTGATTATGTATAATACAGCCTATAGTCAAGAAATATTTTGTAGAATTTCATCTTAACTACAGATTTTATATTACTGAATTTAGTAATCCAGGCAACAAAAACCGGACACACTAAAAACCAGACCGAGCATCATTATTTACAAAGCAAGTAAAGACTTTGACATCACATGGCTCTATGAAGCCTCGTGCTAGAAGCCCTTTTGCCTTCCAAAAAGTCCTCGTTTGTAGGTCATGCTCTCATTATCTAATTCTGGGATCTATTTTGATTCAATTACAGAAAATTACTAATAGTTCATTCCAAACTGACCAGCTCTTCCTAACCCTTCTGTTTTATATCTTTTCTTATTTTCTCCTTCCATTCCTGCCTTTGACATGTTAGGGGGGGGATCTATTTACAAATTGTGTGCTGATTTTGTCATCCATTAAAAGAATACATTGTGTTCTCTGTTTCCCTGGACACAGTTGTTCCTCTTATTGGGGTTGTTTATAGAGTCAGCACTTGAACTCTGCCTCAATTTGCATCTCTACCATGTCCCAAATGTCATTCAAAGGAAACAAAGAGTATAAAAAGCTGTTCAAAACCGACAGGCATTATATGCTATCAAACCACTGTTGAATCAAAAACGATAGGACTTTAGATAGATATATGCATACTAAGGAGAAAAATGAAATTTGAAAAAAATAATCATAGTTGGGATTGGAAGAAATTGACTTGAACTACACCCTTTAGGTCAACATCAGTAACAGGAGGAAGCAAAGGGATGGAGAAATGAAGGCCCATTGTTTTACATACAGCAATAAACACATGCTATTTGAATTATAAAGAGGAAGAAATCACCCAAACTCCTGCAATGACTGTAATGATGACAGAAATGAAATTATTAACCAATCCAGAATAACAATAATAATTTTCTCTACATGGACTCTCCTGTCAACGTTGACCCATATCATGACCCCCTACAGAAGAACATGATTAAAAATAATAAATAGAAACTATGTTAAATGTTTCCCTAGTGCATCATAATATTTCTTACCAATGTATTGAAGCCCATTATGAACTGATTCCCTCCTCCACACAAGTTTCATTAGTAATTCAGTAATCCTAACTCAAATGATATCGTATGAAGCATTTTCTAACATAGGGAGGAGGGACCAAGCTTGTTTTCTGCTGCCCTGGAGACTAGGGTGTGGAACAATGGCTTCAAACTACGGGAAAGGAGATTCTACCTGAACAGCAGGAAGAACTTCCTGAGAGAGCTGTTCAGCACTGGAACTCTCTGCTCTGGAGTGTGGTAGAGGCTCCTTTCTTTGGAGGCTTTTAAGCAGAGGCTGGATGGCCATCTATTGGGGTTGCTTTGAATGCGGTTTTCCTGCTTCTTGGCAGGGGGTTGGACTAGCTGGCCCACGATATCTCTTCTATAATTCTATGATTTCACAGAGATAAGCAACTGTGACCTTCCAGATAATTTTGGCCTACAATTCCCATCAACTTGAGCCAGCCGGTCATACAACCTAAGTACACAAACATCTAAAGGGCCATAGTTACCCACTCTATACTGTCCAACATTTTCCAAATGAAAATGTGGCCAAGCAACATCAGAGTGCCTTTGAGATGAAAAAAAATGTTATTAACAAGGAATAATAGATAAGCTAGGATTGGCTACAGCAGTCTGCTTTTGCCAGAAACTACTGGAAAAATTCTGCCCTCTCTCCTTTACTGAAGTAACTGAATGCAAATTAGTTTTGCACTTTGAACTCAGTTCACAGCCACTGAGAAAACCAATGGGGGAAGTGAAAGGAGGAGAGAAAACTTGGACATTTTAAAAGCAGTGGACAGTGGGATGACAGGGAATTAGCCAGATCTATCCCTGCCAAATTAGGATAGTTGAAAGGTATGCCACCCCTGATTTAGTAAAACCCTTGCAAGCTGGACATCTATCATTTTGGAAGCAAAACAGAACCAGCAAAAATAGGGTAGTTGTTTTTACAAACCTGGGGAATTCTCTGGGTAGAAATATTTAAATTTATAATTACTGCAGGATTAGGTGTAGGGAACCCAGCTTAACAAGATGAATGCTTTTCCAAAAATTACAGAAAGTGGAGGTGCCAGTTAAGGTGGAGGAAGAGAACAGAAAGAGAACAGATGAAGCTGAGGAATTAGTCTACTGAAGGCCATAAATGTCATGAAAATCATGATTAAGGGAAGGGTTGGCGGGGGTGGGTGGGGGACTGGTCTTCCTGTACAGGTTGAATTATCTATTATCTAAAACACCTGGCACTAGGTTTTGGATTTCATAATACTTATACCTGTATATAAATATTGAGATATCTTGGAGATGGGATCCAAGTTTAAGAATGAAATTCATTTAATTCATTTAACCTCATACATAATAGAGAGAACATTATGCACACTTTTAAAATTTGGGATATGAAACAAAGTTAGTCTACAATTAACATCCTGAATCAGCCACCCACATGGACAATTTTGAGTATTTTGGATTTCTGGATAATAGATGTTCAACCTGTGTCATACTGTACTGTGATATATTCTGAAGGGGATGATATACAGATTCATATGTGTTAGTCTAAAACAGAAATTAAATTTCAAAGGAACGTAGATTTTAAGAACATGAGGGAGGCTGTTGCCAAAAATTGCTGCTGTATGATTGAGCCATATTATCCTAAACACCTGATTGGGATTCCATGTTTCAGCAATGATCAAAGACAATCAATATATTTTGCTGTTTGGAGCACAGGACAATTACGTATCTCACGGTCAGTTACTCAGGAAACAGACCTGACAAGAAATTGAGGTTGGATTTACTCTGCCCTATATCTCAGGGTTTGATCCCAGATTATCTGGCAGTCTAGACTCATGTAATCCAGTTCAAAGCAGATAATCTGGAATCAGATCCTGGGATATAGGGCAGTGTAGATCGAGCCTGAATCTTACTTCTGCACAGAGAAGTCAGAAATAGCTTTCAATGCATCCCAAAACTGTAGACTAACATATAGGATATGGGATAGTATCTCCAAACAGTGGGAATGACTTCCATTGCTAACCTTCACATGCATCATCTAGCAGTCTGGGTAAGGATAAGCTAAAGCAGGAATATTTAAATCCCATCTTCAAACAATTCTGAGATGGGCACTGGTGCTAGAACATCTCATAAGTGAATATTTTGACTTAAATTTCAGTTTACTTCTTGATTGGAAAAGAAAGAAACGTATGGTGCCTTTTTTGTCCTGATCTCATTCTGCCAACTGCCCCAAAATAAAATCCTTCTGGAAAACGGCACCACTGCCAAATGGATCTAGATTAACCCCTGCATTGTAGCAATTCCCCGGGGGGGGGGGGGGGGGGGAGAATAAATCTGCCATCCATTTATTTCTGAAATTAGGTTGCATGTATACTTAATCAGCTGTTTATTACTTGTATTTTACAGGCAACAAAAGCCAAAGCAATAAACACTTTTCAAGTGAATGATAAACGCTTTATTTTAGGATCTCTAATTTGTGTTAGTGTGTGTGTCTTTTGAACAAAGATTTGGTGTTTATCACAGGAATACTCATACAGCTTATAATTATGTCTTTTTAGAAATCATTAGATACATTTCTTTTATTTTCTCCTTTGCCTATTGTTGCTTTGTAACATTGTTTTCTTTCTAGACGCCCCATTATCGGTTCTTGTACACTACCCATATCCTAGTAGCTATAACAATAATTACATATAAGCAAACATTATAATAACCTCTTGGCAGGAGTTAACACAATTTCTATTGCTGATGTCCAAGAAACTGTTACTAGTGCAGAATGCAGTGGCCGGAATTTTAACTACTATGATCAAATGGAAATTCATTTTACTAATTCTAAAAGAGCTGTACTTCTTCAGAGCCCAAGTTAGGATGTGAAATCTTATCTTTAAAGCTGCAAATGGCTTGAGATTCAAACACCTGGAGGAGCTACTCTCTAAAGATCAACCTGCCATGCTTTAAAATCTGCAGGTAAGGCCTCAGAGCATCTTTGCCAAGAAGAAACATTGATTGCCATGTATAGATATTCCATAACGTATGTGAAAAGACTGTATATTGGGACCAATCATAGCTCATAACCTTTTTGTGTGTGTCAGATTAAACAGTTTTATTTTCCCAAGCATTTTTAATGCCCTGATAGCAACTCTGCTCTTACCCCATTGTTTTGTTCCTATAACACTATAAAAATTTTTGATTTTTTTTCTATTCCTGGTTTGAAACTGTTATTTTCTGTTTAATTGTGCAGTAATTACTTTGAAAGTAGTTGTTATACTCCAGAATCTTCATTTTTGTGGTTGCTGCAAACTATGTGTGTTGAATTGATTGAGACTCTGTGAGAGATATTCATTGAAAAACTATAGCAAAATGTGCTGCAGGATGTCTCACAATAGCAAAGTTTTTGCAGTTTAATAAACAATGTGTTTATGACAGAACCAATTAGGAAATGACATTCATAACCCAGGAATAAAAAACACGTTGCATACTGCAATATTTCATTTTGGTCTTATCCTCACATTATTTCGGTTGAACTAACATGTCAACGAGATATATAACAAAATATATGTGTTGACCATATCCATAATGATCACATATCATTAATATCAAAGAAATAACATTTACATCGTATTATTCATATTCATTCATTTGTGCATATTATTTCAGTAAGCTTTACAAGATTCCTATGACCTTTATATTTTACTACACCATAATGCCATTTGAGTATCCACAGGTTTTGGTATCCACGAAGGGGCCTGGAACCAAACCCCAATGGGTTCACTGTATCTTCTGTGTGAGAGGATAACTCTACCTATTTAGAAGTATGCTAAATAGGGTCTGTCCTGGTTAGTATTTGGATGTGAAACCACCAATGACTATCAAGTGCTATGAACTGTATTTCAAAGGAAAAACACTTTGAGTTTGCCTTGCCTTAAAAAATTCTACAAAATTCATGGGTTCTTAACTTAAAAGCACATACACGCATTTTTTTCGTTTCAGGAGCAACCTGAGAAACTGCAAGTTGCTTCTGGTGTGAGGACGTTGGCTATGGGATCCCTGGATGTTTTACCATCCTGTGGGAGGCTTTTCTCATGTCCCAGCATGGAAGCTGGAGCTGATAGACAGGAGCTCACCCCGCTCCCTGAATTCAAACCTCCAACCTCAGTAGTCTTGCTGGCACAAGATTGCAATAACTATTTCTTACTGCTTAGAAATCTCAGGTCACATTCACACTATATCAGTCATAGTCAAGGAATACCACTTTAACTGTAATGACTCCATCCTATTGGATTTGTAGTTTGGGAGAATCTTAAAATGGAGTACACGCGTTTAGCACAATGAAATGGAGTAAATGTGTTTAGCAGACTTCAAGATACCTCACTAAATTACATATGAGCTTATTGGCTATGGACAAGATTCAAATCAGAGTTTTCCAGTTCAATCCTCATTCTTTTAATCTCTGAAGCAAAAAAAAAAAATCCAAATGACACCTTCACTGCTGGGTATGCTTCCTTTCAGAAATCTCTATCAAAAGCCAACATAAAACTCTCTTACAATAAGCCAAACCGTTGATTTATTGAAGTATTATTTCTTCTCACTGTCATAAAACGCATTACTTTCTTAATTGTTCGCTAAAGGAAACAAACCCTATTCAATGCAGAACTTGATCACAAAAGGGGACTTTCTGGGAAAAAATTATTGTGTGGGGCACAGCAGATTTTAAAACTGTTTTAATTATTATTTATTAAATTTATTTTGCAATCCGTTTGATCTTGGCACCGTTGAAGTAAACCTGCCCATAGCTGGGAAAATAAGATACAAAAGTCCCTCTCATGTAAATTAGGTACACAGATAAGATCATTTTTCATAATGATGTAGTTCCAATTAGATGATGGAAGGGGGAGAGGAATTCTAGTTGTCATGAAGTAGCTGAGTCATGCCGAGACTATAGCATGTTAAATTCGACAACATTTCCCAGGATATGATCACTCTGGCCTCAACATGGATCATAAGATCTTCTCCCCAAAGCCCATCAAACATCTGATAAAATGAATTTTGTTAATTTGTATTTGATCACAGGGGCAGACTATTTGAGCAGAATAAATTACAAAAATATAAGCATACAATTGTTTACTGCGAAAATATTTCAGAATTTTCATTCTAACATTTTCCCACTCTGATCGAAATAGATGGACTTGGATGTAAGTCACAGGAATATAATGGAATTTACTCCCTATTATGCATGCCCTTAAGCTGAGTTTCATCATATAATTGAAATAATCACCATAGTAAAACCTATCTCACAAGACTCCTTCCTTCTACTGAGTAGCCTTTTTTTTTTGGTCTCTCCTAGCTGCCATTGTAACAATATTCTATGCTTTGTTATCTTCTACAATCCAATTTCCGCAGATATCACCTTATTTTACACACATTCCATATTCTTCTCTGTGTTCAGATATAACGCTCTAGGTCACAATGGGATCTTTATATGGAAATAGCAATAAAGCTATACAGAATAATAGTTAAATGTATATGTATGTTTCACTACATTACATATTGTATTCTATATATTCTATATTCTAGATTAAAAGCATAATGAAGCTTTGTTGTAAATACTATTAGTATTTCATAGCTTAGACATCCAATTTTTAAATGAAGTATTTGAAATATCCTGTGGAATCATTATTTTTTGTGATTTTAACTACAATATCCCAGGCATCTGATGCTGTAATATAACACATGATGCTTTCTCAAATCTAACTTGAAGCCGAAACAATTTAAAACTAACAGGACCAATGCTCCAATAACCCTGCTGCATCATTATGCACACTGTCGGCACCTGCATACTCTCCCCTCCTATAAAAAAATTCAGCATTAACTCAAGCAGCAATGCTAGTCTATTGTTATTTTCCATCTAAACTCCTTTTCAGCAACATAAAACTTCCTCAAACTTTTATGCAAGTGCCTCACTGAAAAAAAGATAAATTTTATCAAGAGAAGAAAGATATGAAGCATAACCTAGGTGCATATACGGAACTGCAATCTTTTCAGGCAGCATTCTGAGCCATGAAGCAAAGTTGGGCCATAATCATAAAACTTCCTTCCTGGAAGTAAGCTAAAACAAACTCAATTCAACTTGCTTCAGAACAGACAAGTGTAGGATAACATTGCTGGCAAATTTAGTTTGCCATAGAAATATAGTGCATATATAGTCTTTATAGCCGTAAACCTACGCTCAGTTGAGCATTTGATCTCAATGGGATTTCTTCCCTAAAAAGGTTATAGAAGACTCCTAAAACTTAGAAATTAGAACCTGACTGATCTTAATGACTGAAATTTTAAAAAATACCCTATGCATTCCTGATACTAATGTTGATGTGATCAACAAATCAGTCATAATTTCTCACTTCATCTCTATGATGGGTGCTTGTGAAACTACGTATCTGGTTTTCCAACATTTTCCATTGTGTCAAACAGCTTTCTACACCCCGGTGCATTCAAGATGTCTAGCAATACAATGTCCATCACTTCCAGGCACCTTGGACAATGGGAAAAAGAATCCAGGAAACTTGAAGAACACTAGGTTGAAGAAGCTAATCTAAACTCTTATGTTTAGCCTGGTTTTAGCTCAAATTAAGCAGACCTATTAAAATAACTTAAACATGTATAGATGGTGATTAACAACTCATTTATTTCAACTTTAACTGAGGCTAAAATTGGATTGGCTCTTTAATTTAGTGTTTATCCAAGAGCGTTTCTGTATACATGTTTGCGAATGATTTTCAAAATATGGCACAAATCCAATTTCTAATATCACACTTTCCAAGTCCCTCAAACGTCATCGTATATAGATCTTCTTCATCATTTCTTCCCTTCCTGCTCAACTTCTATATCAGAAATGTGCCAAGTGAGGCTCTCCAAATGTTATTGACCTTCAGCTTTCAAGTTCTTCAGTTGTGGCTATGTTAGTTAGGGCTCATCCAATATCTTTGCAATAACAGGAAGTCCCCAAGTTACGAACAAGATAGGTTTTGAAGGTTTGTTTTTAAGTTGAATTTTATGTAACTCGGAACAGGAACATTTTAAAAGTGTAACTCTAGCCGAATATATGATTTCACCTCACCTTCTGTCCCTGTGATAACTGGATTTTGAAAAATTTGGCTTGTTGTGTAAACAAGTACAGTAGAGTCTCACTTATCCAACATAAACGGGCCGGCAGAACGTTGGATAAGCGAATATGTTGGATAATAAGGAGAGATTAAGGAGAAGCCTATTAAACATCAAATTAGGGTATGATTTTACAAATGAAGCACCAAAACATCATGTTGTACAACAAATTTGACACAAAAAGTAGTTCAATACGCAGTAATGTTATGTTGAAATTACTGTATTTACGAATTTAGCACCAAAATATCACGATATATTGAAAACATTGACTACAAAAATGCGTTGGATAATCCAGAATGTTGGATAAGCGAGTGTTGGATAAGTGAGACTCTACTGTATTGATAATAAAGCTTCAGTTGAGACACTTTTTCCCCACAATAACTCCTTCAGGAGTCAATTTCCCTTCCTAGGGAAAAAATTCTCTCACTTCCTGTTGTCTCAGCTCCATTCTTAACTATGAGTCGTTTCTAAGTCAGATGTTTGTAACTCAGGGACTGCCTGTATACGCATCTTTCCACCTCATTTATCCTTAGAAAACAATAATCTAATGAAGTAAGTTCACCAAAGGCAGTGGTTGGCCTAAGGCCAGTCAGCTAGCTTCATGGCAAAGAGGAGATTTGAATATAGGCCTCTAATGTTCACTGTCTATCCCAGTGGTTCCCAACCTTTGGACCTCCAGGTGTTTTGGACTTCAGCTCCCACAGTTCCTAACAGCTGGTAAAACTGGCTGGGATTTCTGGGAGTTGAAGTCCAAAACACCTGGAGGTCCAAAGGCTGGGAACCACTGGTCTATCCAGTGTAACATACATGGGTTTTCAGAAAGCCTTGGTATACAAGAGAAGGTGCTTGCATACACCAAAGGAGGTCCATGGGTCCTGTCCTTAGTCCAGTGGTTCTCAACCTGGGGTCCCCAGGTGTTTTTGGCCTACAACTCCCAGAAACTCCAGAGGTTTACCAGTTGTTAGGATTTCTGGGAGTTGAAGGCCAAAACATCTGGGGACCCACAGATTGAGAACCACTGCCTTAGTCACACTCTTGACCTGATCTTTTTTTCAATAATGCCAGATATATACCAAGTTACTTTTTACAACTTAAAGCCATTTCTTCTTCAGGCATATTATTAGATTATTGTAATCATCACAATGATTCAGTTCATACTGCATATGACCTTTCTCTAAAGATATATTATTTATATCAAACTCTCTATATATTTATCTCACATTCCAAAAAGTATACAAGCCCTTTTAATAAGTCCAGTTTTCTCAGTATCTGCATACAGCAACGATAATCAATAAGAGGTCTAAGACAATTTTATTTCCTTTGCTATGTTCAGCAAAGGATAAGAGGGATCATCTCAGCTCTGCAAGAGTCTACCGTATACCATGCAGCTGTGGAAAAGTCTACATAGGGACCACCAAACGCAGCAGCATTGCCCAAACACGAATCAAACACTGCAGATTAATCCAGCCAGAGAAGTCAGTCATAGTAGAACACTTGATGAACCAACCTGGACACAGCATATTATTTGAAAATATATAAATGCTGGACCACTCTAAAAACCACCATGTCAGACTACACAGAGAAGCCACTGAAATCCACAATCATGTGGACAATTTCAACAGAAAGGAGGAAACCATGAAAATGAATAAAATCAGGCTACCAGTATTTAAAAAACTCGACAATCAAGACAGTAAAGAACAACACTCTGAAAACAGGGGAATTCCAGGCATGAAACAATCATGGCCAGCTAACACCCTCCCAACAAAGGATTCCCCCCAGGCAGGAAGCAGCCAGGCTTTGAAGCTGAAAGGGCATTCAGTGCTAATCAAGATGGCCAACCCCAACATTCACACTTGCCTCAGACAGACAAGAGTTCTTTCTCCTACCCTGGACATTCCACAGATATATAAATCCCACTTGCCTAGTCTTCAACAGACCTCACAACCTCTGAGGATGCCTGCCATAGATGTGGGCGAAACATCAGGAAAGAACGCTTCTGGAACATGGCCATACAGCTCGGAAAACTCACAGCAACCTAATTTTATTTCCACCTGTCAGATTTCTAACATGCATCAATAAAGAGCTAAAGTTATCAAAATAGCTAAGAAAAATCTAAATCATTTCGATTGACATAAGAGCAAGCTTTATACTTACAGCTTGAGATAAAGTATACTGCAGATAATGATGTAAGCTTAATTATGAATAAAAATCAAAGACATACCAATTTCATATACACATACACTTGGAGAGCACTAGAAACGTCTTTCAATGGTTCTTGCTTAAAAACAACCACTGATTTACACATGTGTAAAGTTGTTAACTGTCATCCAATCCTAAGCATTTTCTCAGAAGTAAATACTACCGAGTTCAATTGAACTTAATCTTCTGTAACAAGTTCAAGATTGCTGCCTTCTATTAACAAGCACAGAATGTCAGTAACCACTGGATTTTCATTCTGTGGTACGAAACCTGTCAATTGTTAAGAAAGAGTGTCAAAATATACAATGCATAGTATTTAGACAATGGATTCTGCTAGTAAAAAAAAATCCCTATTCTAGCATGATATTACTATAAGATGTAATGTGTTCATTTTCACTGATGCATACTATTATATGTCACAGAAGAATTAAGAAGACATTATTTATGGACTTTTCTATGCAAACTTCATGGAAGGGGGAAATGTTACATTGACATTACATTATCTACCACACTTTAATCTCCTGCACTTTTCAGACTGCACTAATGATGTTATCTTCTTTAAAAGGTGATACCAAACCCAAACCCACCAATACCAACCTTGTAAAACACAAACAGCATTACAAAGTTTCTGTGAGTTTTTCGGGCAATATGACCATGTTCCTGAAGCATTCTCTCCTGATGTTTCACCCACATCTATGGCAGGCATCCTCAGAGGTTGTGAGATGTGTTAGAAACTAAGGTCAAGGGTGGGAGAAAGAACTCTTTGTCTGTTGGAGGCAGGTGTGAATGTTGCAATTAATCGGAGCTATGTTGTTGTTCGTCTTTGTCCTGTGTTAAAAAGGCATTGAATGTTTGCCTAATATGTGTAATGTGATCCGCCCTGAGTCCCCTTCAGGGTGAGAAGGGCGGAATATAAATGATGTAAATAAATAAATAAATCACCTTGATTAGCACTGAAAAGCCTTACAGCTTCAAAGCCTGGCTGATTTCTGCCTGAGGGAATCCTTTGTTGGGAGGTATTAGCTGGTGTTAGAGTTTTTTAATACTGGTAGCCAGATTTTGTTCATTTTCATGTTTCCTCCTTTTTGTTGAAATTGTCCACATAGTTGTGGATTTCAAAGCCTTCTTTGTGTAGTCTGACATGGTGGTTGTTAGAGTAGTCCACAGCATTTCATTTCTGTACTCTCAAATAATATGCTGTGTCCAGGTTGGTTCATCAAGAACACAGAAATGCTGGACCACTCTAACAACCACCATGTCACATGACACAGAGAAGACACTGAAATCCACAACCATGTGGACAATTTCAACAGAAAGGAGGAAAATGTGAAAATGAGCAAAATCTGGCTACCTGTATTTAAAAAACTAAAATCAGGACAGTAAATAAAAAACAACACTCAGAAAACAGGTGAATTCTAAACCTGAAACAATCAGGGACAGCTCACATCTCCCAACAAAGGATTCCCTTTAGGAATAGGAAGCAAAGAGGCCTTGAAGCTATAAGGCTTTTAATGCTAATAAAGGTTTTTAATTACAACATTCACACTTGCCTCCAACAGACAAAAGTTCTTTCTCCCATCCTGGACCTTCCACAGATATAAAAGCCTCATTTACCTAGATTCCAACAGACCTCACAACCTCTGAGGATACCTGTCATGGATGTGGGCAAAATATCAGGAGAGAATGCTTCTGGGATATGGCCATACAGCCCGGAAAACTCACAGCAACCCAGTGTATCCGGCCATGAAAGCCTTCGACAAAGCATTACAAAGAGTTTTATGTCAAACACATTTCATAAAGGCTTTCAGTAGCATGATGAAGTGCTGTTTTTTAAAAGGCTAAAGCAAAACGTTTTTTAAATTTAAGAAGTACACAAGGGCCCCATGTCACCATCTTTTTACAATAGTACAACAACCCCCTTCACTGTCTAGCCACTAGCAGATCCTCAAAACCTTTAAAAAACAAAACAAAACAAAGCTCAAAGCTCAAGAAATAGGGCACCACATTGTAAAAGCTGTTTGTTTGTTTTTTAAATGTCTCTTTTTCTAAAATCCGCAGCACCTTTAGTAAACCTTAACTTCTTAGAAACCTGGGCAAATGCAGTAAAAACTTACAACTATATGGGAGGGTAAGGGTTTTGTATGATTATTAAAACAAACACAAAACGATATCAAGAACACCAAGCCTGGCTAACAACTGTGTGTCCGCCAAAAAAAGGAGCCTTTCCGATCGACCTAAAATGGAGACAGGATCTCATGGCTGCCCTAGAGAAACAGACAGAAAGGGCAGCGGCAGCACCAGGTCCGGGTCAAGGTCAAGAGCGGGCCAGTCTGCAGCTGCCTGCATTGCTATCTCCAACCGCAGGCACGAGGCGCTTCCCAAACTCTCCAGCCAGTCAGACTTTCTCTCTCACACACAGCCCTTTATTTTAAATGAAATCCTTGAAAACAGAGAAAAAATGTTCGTGCTATTGATCTCCACGTTTACACATTAAGAACTTCGAAGCATCCCCCCCTTCCCAAACCTCAGAGATTGTGGGATTTACAAAGCTTTAAGGAAAAGTTACTGTCTCTACCCACTCTGGGGGGGAGAGCGGGTGACACGAAGGAGGAACAGCAGGAGGAAAAAGGGGAGGGAAGGCAACCCCTTTTTACAGGATTGTAAGGAAAAGTTACTGCTTTCCCCCACCTTGGAAAAACAGGAGGGGTGAATAGATCACAGAAGAAAGAATAGCAGGGGAAAGAGGGAGGGAGACAAACCTTATTTTACAGGCTCATAAGGAAAAGTTTCACCACTTGGTATCCTCTACTAAAGAGTGACCAATATTGTCAACAATATCTTCAAGGCTTAACATCTGTAACCCTTAGAAAAACATTTTCAGCCCTGCGCTTCCAAACAATGCCATCAGTCTGGCTAAGAGGGAAGATATAGAGGGATCCCTCATGCCCAAGGACTTTGTCGACAAGGGGAAAGGGAGGATTTAATACACTATCTGTTATATTGCCCTTTGTATACTGACCCTAGAAACGATCTTCTGGGAGCCCTTTTGGAAGAAAGGGCAGCATGGCAACAGTCAGCAGTTATCTGTGACTTGCTAGCGGATTATTCCAAAAATATAACATTAAAGGTTGCCACATTCGCAGCCCAAAAAATCTGAGCCAAATTAGTAAAGTCCACAGCAGAGGCTAGAAATGGAAATGGAGATAGTTTGGGGTGATATAAATCAGACACTGTTATTGTTATCACGTCACTGCTACTGTAATTTTAAAGAGCCAGTATATGGAATAAGTTTTAATGTTTATATTGGAAAGTGATTTTTGTACCTCATGGCCTATGGCTCGTACAATAAACAATTCATTCTTTCATAAGGAAAGGTTACTATCTCTCCCTTACCTTAGCCTTTGGGAAAATAAGGGGATAGGTAAGTGACCTAGAGGAGGAGGAATAATATGGGGGAAGGAACAAGGGAAGGCAATCATTTGCACAAGGAAAGGTTGCAGTCTCCCTCCACTTTGGGGGAAAATGGGGAATAGACAAGTGACTTAAAACAGGAGGCATGGGGGGGGGGGGGGGGGGGGAAGGAGGAAGGCAATCATTTACACAACAAAAAGTTGTTGTTTCTCCCCTTCCCTCTGCCTTGGGAAAAATGGGGAGAGGGGAAAGATCAGTGACATAGACTGAGGATAGGTGAGGGAGAGAAGGCAACCTTTTATACATTCACAACAAAATGTTACTACCCCCCTCCTTGGGAAAAATGGGGAAGGGGGGGCAATAGATCAGTAACCTAGGGAGAGGACTAGCATGGGGGAGAAAGAGAAAACCTATTCTAGCATGGTACAGTATTACTATATTTTGTGGATCAATTGTTTATTGCACCAGCCATAGGCCATGACATCAATGATATACAACCTTTAAAAGTACAATAAGCACTTTCCAATATAAACATTAAAATCTATTCCATATAGGTAAAGGTTTTCCCCTGACATTAAGTCCATTCGTGTCCCGACTCTGGGGATTGGTGCTCATCTCCATTTCTAAGCCAAAGAGCTGGCATTGTCCATAGACACCTCCAAGGTCATAGGGCCGGCATGATTGCATGAAGCGTTGTTACCTTCCCACTGGAGAGGTATCTATTGATCTACTTACATTTGCATGTTTTCGAACTGCTAGGCTGGCAGAAGTTGTGGCTAACAGCAGGAGCTCACTCCGCTCCCCGAATTCGAACCACCAACCTTTTGGTCGGCAAATTCAGCAGCTCAGCGGTTTTAATCCACTGTGCCACCAAGGCTTTATACTGTATATTCCATATACTGGCTCTTTAAAATTACAGTAGCAGTGACGTGATAACAATAACAATATCTGATTTGTATCACCCCAAACTATCTCCATTTCCATTTCTAGCCTCTGCTGTGGACCTTTACTAATTTGGCTCGGATTTTTTGGCTGCGACTGCAAATGTGGCAATCTTACATGTCATATTTTTGGAATAATATAACAGAACATAACAAAACAATATATGTATATCTTGTAAACAGGGTAAATAAATAATCCGCTAACAAGTCACAGAAAACTGCTGACTGTTGCAATGCTGGTATAACTATAAGGTGTAATGTGTTCGCATTTACTACTGCATACTATTATATGTCACAGAAGATATATAATACATTACACCTTCCAAGTTACTGTCCCCCCTCCCCATCTGCCATGGGGAAAAAATGGCAGGGAATACGTAAGTGACCCTAAAAGAGGAGGAAGAGCAGAGAGGAGAGGAAAAGAAGGCAGCCTTTTATACATTCACAGTGAAAAGTTACTGTCATCCTTTCCCTCTGCCTTGGGAAAAATGGTGGGGGGCTAGATAAGTGACCTAGAAGAGGAGGAAGAGAAGAGAAGGGAGAGGAAAGCAGTCCTTGTACAGGTTCAAAAGGGAAAGTTTACTGCCTCCTACTTTCATTGGGGGGCAAAATGGAGGGGGGAAAGATCAGTGACCTAGAGAGGTGAGGGAGGGAAGCCAAGCCTGTATACATTCAATTGTGCAAGCCTCCTGAAGGAGGGTTATATGTGGGTGTCTCCTCCTCCCTTCCACTGTATTATGGAGTGTGTGGGGCCAAGGCTTAGGTCACTGCAAGGCGTGTGGCAAAGACGGAGACCTCGCAAGTGCCCTTTCTGCCGCCTCCTCCTCCTCTCCAAGCTGATAAATGTGCTGGGTGGCTGAGAGTTTTCAGGCTGTATGGCCATGGGTCCAGAAGCATTCTCCCCTGACATTGCACCCACATCTTTGGCAGGCATTCTCAGAGGTTGTGAGGTCTGTTGGAAACTAGGCAAGTTTTTCATATCTGTGAAAGATCCAGGGTGGGAGAAAGAACTCTTGTCTGTCAGAGGCAAGTATGAATTTTTCAATTAATCACCTTGATTGTCATTGAAAAGCCTTGTAGCTTCAAAGCCTGGGGGGAAATCCTTTGTTGGGAGGTGTTAGCTAGCCCTGATTGTTTCCTGTTTGGAATCTCCCTGTTTTCAGAGTGTTGTTCATTTACTGTCCTGACCACTGCCATAGATGTGGGTGAAATGTCAGGAGAGAACACTTCTGGAACATGGCCATACAGCCCAGAAAACTCACAGCAACCCAGTGATCCGGCCATGGAAGCCTTCCACAACACATTGATAAAAGTGCATTTGGGAGAAAGGAGAGGTTGGAGAGAGAATGAGGGAGAGTGAGATAGAGGTCCCTTCCACACAGCTGAATAGAATCCCCACATTATCTGTTTTGAACTAGAATATATGGCAGTTGTGGACTCAGATAACCCAGCTCACAGCAGATATTGTGGGATTTTCTATCTTGATATTCTGGGGTTATATGGCTGTGTGGAAGGGCCCTGAGAGAGAGAGAAAGGGGTGGAAGGCGAGTGGGGAAAAGGCGAGAGGCCAGTTGCTTTGGGTGGGGGACCCTTCCCCCTTCACACTGATTACTGTATGACTATCAAAAATTATATTGTCTCTATAACCCCTTCCACACAGCTGAATAAAATCGCACCTTGTCTGCTTGGAACTGGAATATATGGCAGTGTGGACTCAAGATCTCCCAGCTCAAAGCAGATATTGTGGGATTTTCTGCCTTGATATCTTGGGTTATGTGGCTGTTTGGAAGGGTCCTAACTATGTAGGTGAGAGAAGGGGAGGAAGGCCCCTTCCACACAAACCCTGTATCCCAGAATATCAAGGCAGAAAATCCCACAATATCTGCATTGAACTGGTTATCTGAGTCACACTGCCATCTAACCCCAGTTCAAAGCAAATAATGTGGGGATTTTATTCAGCTGTGTTGTTGGGGCCAAAGACTCCTAGCACCCTTCCACACAGCCATGTAACCCAGGATATCAAGGCAGAAAATCCTACAATATCTACTTTGAGCTGGGTTATCTGAGTCCACACTGCCATCTAACCCAGTTCAAAGCAGATAGTGTGGGATTTTATTCAGCTGTGTGGAAGGGGCCGGAGTGTCTCCGAGGCGAGCCTAACCCGCTGCCTCCTCCTCACACAGACACACACACAGAGACACACACAATCCCTCCCTCCGGAGGCACACGCCATTCCCTCCTCCTCCTCCCTGGTGAACTTCAGGTGACCGACCATGGCTTTTGACACATAAGCAGTTCAGCGCCGACGCTGAACCCAAGGGCGGGCAGCAGGGAAGGAGGCAAGGCGGGAGGGGAGAAGGCAGGCGCTGAATAACAGCACGATTCGAAATTCAAATGTGTGTGTGTGGAGGGCACGGCCCCTCAAATGGATGCCCTCCCTATATCTAGATATATATATAGAGAGAGAAGCAATTCCTCCTTCAACGAGAGCGCTGCTCCAAAAGTTAGCAAAGAACTGAAGAGGTGGGCAAACGGGGCGCTGTGTGTGTTGCCTTTTGTGTGCAAAGGCGCTTGGCCTCTGGGCAGGAGCCTCAGCCTCGCCATTTGACCCAGCTGAGAGGAAGCAGCAGCAACAGTAACAACCCTGAGCGCCGCCTGTCTCCTCTTTGCTCTGCTCTGCTCTGCAGGGACCTCAATCTCCCTGCCTTTCCCCTTCTGTGTGGGTGTCTCTCTCTCGCTCGCTCCTTCTCCTTTCTGTAGCCCCTGAGCTTCGCCTCAACCCCCGCCTCGCCCTCCTCCTCCCCCAGCCCTCGCTCCCTCCTCCTCCTCCTCCTCGGCAGCCTCCTCCTCTTTCTCTCCCCAACCCAGAGCCGCAACCTTTTAGCCGGAGACGGACCTCTCCGTGCAAAGAGACGCCACAGCAACCCCCCTCCCCAGGAGCCAGAGAGAGCCTCCTCTTCTTCCTTCCCTTGTGTGTCTAGGAGAGAGAAATGCTTATGGAACACGGCCAGTACAGCCCGGAAAACTCACAGCAACCTATTCGCCTTTCTCTTCTCCAATACACACACAAATGCACAATCACAAGGAGGAAGGGGAGGGGGAAAAAAAAGAGAGAGAGAGAGGAGCCCAAAGGGAAGGAGGGAGGCAGAGAGGCAGGGAGGGAAGGAGACACACACTCAGTCGCTCAGAGGAGGAGGAGGAGGAAAAGGGGGGGAATTAAAAGGGCACAAGGCTGTTCATCACCAACATGGCTGCCTCGGCTCAGACCTTAAAAAGAGGGCTGCTGCGAACCCAGGGGCTTGTGTGTGTGTGCCTTTGTCCGCTTCACCTCTGTAACCCTAAAACTAAACGGAAGGAAGGAAGGAAAGAAAGGAAAAGACAAGACCGGGTCTGGAGGCGCCTTGCAAGAGAAGGGAGCAAATAATCAAAGGGTTTAAGAAAGGGGGGAGCACTTACGTGAAGAAGAGAGGCGCTTGGGCTGCTCCTGCTTCCTCCTGGGCATTTTCCCCCCCTCCTGTTCACATTCTCCTCCTCGGTTCAACGGGAGACGGCGACCGGATTAAAGAGGGAGGGAGGCGGGAGAGAGGTTGGAGGAGGGGGCAAAAGGTGCCTGGCTTGGCCGGAGGGGGGGGGGGGGAGAAGGGCTCGATCCTGGAGCCACGGAGGGGAGGGAGAGGCAGGGACCCCCCCTCTGCCCCTTTCCCCCCCTTTGCCCTTCCTCCTCCACCTTTCCTTTCTTTCCTTCTTCCCTGCCGCCGCCTCCTCCTCCTCCTCCTTCTCCGGCCGTGCACCTGGCTGCTCCCCGGTCGCGGTATTCCTCAATGGGAAGGCGAAGGAGAAGGGACCTAATGGGCGAGGGTGGCTCATATGCGGCGGTGTCAAGAGCAGGAGGAGGAGGAGGAGGAGGAGGGCTCCGGAGCGGCAGCAGAAAGCGGCGATGGCTGCTGCTCCCTGCGTGTCTCCCGGCCCCTAACTAACACTAAGGCTGGGATCAAAGGGCAGCGGCGGAGAAGGAGGAGGAGAGACAGAGGAGGCAGGCAGGCAGGCAGGCCACACTCCGCGCACACACACACACCCGCACACACTCTCCGTCTCTCTTACACACACACACTCGCAGAGCAAAGGGGAAGGAGGAAGGTGCCCCGGGCGCCTAGGCTGCCTTTGGCGCCCCGGATGGCGGCCAGGTTCAAGGCTGGGCTAGGCTGCAGAGGGAGAGAGAGAGAGCGGGAGACACACACAAAGGCAGGCAGAGGCAGAGCAGAAGCAGGAGGATCCCCAAAGCCAAGGGCTCCCCGGCAGGATTCTTAAGAAGCAAGCAAGCAAGGAAGGAAGTTCGCACTGCTTTCCACCATCCACCATTATAATCACATTAAATGTGCCTGGATTTTTTCCCTTTTTTTTCTTCCTTCCTTTTAAGCCAAAGGAAGAAAAAATATTATTGGTCAGTTCGTTGGGAATCTGTCACCCACCCACCGCCCCCCCCCAAAATTTTTTTAGATCAGTTCGTTGGGATTCCCCCCCTTCCATGGAGTTAGGTTATGGAAGGTTATCTCCCCCCCCCCCCCCTAAATAAATTATATGTCAGTTCGTTGGGATTATTTCCCCCCTTCCATGGAGTTAGGTTGGGAAAGGTTATCTCTTCCCCCAAAAAATATTGGAGGTCAATGGAGTAAGTTTGTGAAAGGTTATCTATCTCTCCCCTCCCCAAAATATTATAGTTCACTTCGTTGGGATTCTCTCTCCCCCCCCCCCCCTTCCATGGAGTTAGGTTAGGAAAGGTTATCTCCCCCCCCCCCCCAAAAAAAAAAAATTGTAGGTCAATTCGTTGGGATTCTCTTCCCACTCCTTCCATGGAGTTAGGTTAGGAAAGGTTATACACCCCCCAAAAAATAATAATTATAGGTCAGTTCACAGGGTTGTTGTATGTCTTTCGGACTGTGTGGCCATGTTCCAGAAGTATTCTCTCCTGACGTTTCGCCCACAGAGGTTGCCTCTGAGGATGCCTGCCACAGATGTGGGCGAAACGTCAGGAGAGAATACTTCTGGAACATGGCCACACAGCCCGAAAGACATACAACAACCCTGTGATCCCGGCCATGAAAATCTTCGACAACACATAGGTCAGTTCGTTGGGATTCTCTCTCTCCCCCCCCCCCCCTTCCATGAAGTTAGGTTAGGAAAGGTTATCTCTCTCCCCCCCCCCCCTCCAAATATTGTAGGTCAGTCCGTTGGGATTTTCTCTCCCTCCCTTCCATGGATTTAGGTTAGGAAATATTATCTCTTACCCCCAAAAATATTGGAGGTCAATTCGTTGAGATTCTCTCCCCCCCCCCCCCTTTCAATGGAGTTAGGTTAGGAAAGCTTATCACTCCCCATGTTTACAATTCGTTGGGATTCTCCCCCCCCCCCCCCCACTTTCCATGGAGTTAGGAAATGTTATCTTTCCTAAAATTAAAAATTATAGTGGGAAGTTATAGTGGATGTAATAGGGGAGTTTGTGGGGGTGGGGTTGGTTTGTTGTCTAGTTAGACCACTTTTATTACTATTTTAAACTATATATATTTAATAATATAGATACACACACACACCCCCCATCCCCAATGGGATGGAGTCAGTTATGATTTTTTTTGAAATAAGGGTGGGTATTATGAAGGGGAGAGTTATGCTGGGTATTATGAGCAGTTGTACTGGGTGTTATGAGGGAGTTTGGAGAACTTTGTGCGGATATAAGTATATACAAGTATATAAAATTGTATGTCCTGGAGATAGATACATAGACATAGTCGCACACGCACACACACACACACACATTAATGAATAAAATACACACACACACATATATACTGTATATATATATATATGTATATATATATATATATATATATATATATATGTACACACACAGACACACACAAATGAAATAATATATATGAATGAAACTATATATGTGTGTGTGTGTGTGTGTGTGTGTGTGTGTGTATATATACACACACACACGAGCCCTGGTGGCAAAGTGTGTTAAAGCACTGAGCTGCTGAACTTGCAGACCGAAAGGTCCCAGGTTCAAATCCCGGGAGTGGAGTGAACACCCGCTGTTAGCTCCAGCTTCTGCCAACCTAGTAGTTCGAAAACATGCCAATGTGAGTAGATCAATAGGTACCGGTCCGGTGGGAAGGTAACGGCGCTTGATGCAGTCATGCCGGCCACATGACCTTGGAGGTGTCTACGGACAACGCCGGCTCTTCAGCTTAGAAATGGAGATGAGCACCAACCCCCAGAGTCAGACATGACTGGACTTAATGTCAGGGGAGACCTTTTACACATCTCCACACACACACACACACACACACACACTTCGCCATGAGTTGGAGTCAGGAAAGGCTATCCCCCCTTCATTAATTTTGAAAATAGCAGTGGGTGTAATGGAGGAGTTTGGAGGAAATCTTTTTGGTGGGTTGCCTTCTGGTTACACCAAAGTGTAGACATACAGATATGTAAAATTGGGTGATCATGGAGTTTTTCTTTTAAATAATATTTTTTAAAATATAGATGCAGTCAGGAAAAGTTATCCCCCTCCCTTAATAAATATTTAAAACAACAGTGGATGTTATGAAGAAGTTTTGAGGGGGGGAAATTGGTGCATTGTCTTCTGCTGGTTGCACAAGAGTATGATTTTAGACATACTCATCTAGACATGGTTAAACTATTCAGCCAGAAATGGAAAAGAAAAGTACAGGATCGTATATTTTGGCAAATGGTAGATTTGCTGATGCCCAAAGCAGTGGATCCTTGACAAATAGGATAATAATATTAATAACTTTATTTTTATACCCGCCACCATCTCCCCGAAGGGACTCAGGGTGGCTTACATATGGGATAGAATATCCAACATATATAAAAGCAACAATCCATTAAAGCAAAACCATTAGTAAGATAAAATGTGTTTGTGTGTGTATGTGTGTGTGTGTGTGTCCATATACTTCTCGCCCACCATGGGAGGGAGTTAGGAATAGTCCCCCCATCCCTTTACTGGATTTTTAAAAATTATGGTTAGAATGAGTGTTACAGGGGAATTTGGAGGAAAACATTTTAGTGGGTTGCCTTCTGGTTACAGCAGAGTGTAGACATACAGATATATAAAATAGGGTGATCCTGATATTTTCCTTTTAAACAAAATATTATTTTTTTAAAATATATTAATATTGATCCCCCACTCCATGGAAATGATTCAGGAAAGGCTAGACCTCGCCCTCGAATTTTTTAAAGTAACGATGTGTGTAATGGGGGACCTTGGAGGAAACCATTTTGATGGGTTGTCTCTATTGATTCCACCAGAGTGGTTTTAGACATGTTTTTATTTTATTTAAAATACTATAATTTAAAAAATGTTATTATTAGAACACCATCTCCGTGAGATGGAGTGAGGAAATGTCATTCTCCCTCCTATGATAAATGTTTGAACTTATAGCGGGTATCATGGAGGAGTTTGAAAGAAAACGTTTTGGTGGGTTGTCTTTTGCTGGTTTTATGAGAGTGATGAGATACATATATAAAGGGTACAGGTTTTCCCCTGAAATTAAGTCTAGTCGTGTCCAACTCTGGGGGTTGGTGCTCATCTCCATTACCAAGCCAAAGAGCTGGTGTTGTCCGTAGACACCTCCAATGTCATGTGGCTGGCATGACTGCATTGAGTGCAGTTACCTTCCTGCCGGAGTGGTGTCTATTAATCTACTCCCATTTGCATGTTTTCAGACTGCTACGTTGGCAGAAGCTGGGACCAACAGCAGGAACTCACCCTGCTCCCCAGATTCGATATATATATACAGATATATGAAATTGGGTAATTTGTATTAATTTAGTTTAAACAAAATGTTCTTTTAAAAATAAAATTTTATTGAAAATGTCCAATAAAACAATATAAAGGGGGAAAATAGCAGCAAGGGGATGGGAAGGTTAGGGTAGTGTTTTTTTATAGGGATTGGGGTTGTGTAAGGGTGGAGGGGGGCTGGTTTCTAGGGTAATCTGTTGATTTCCATTCTCTTTCTTTGAGATTTACAAGTGGTCATTGGTCTTCTGTTCTTTTAATTCGTACCTCCATTCTGTCTTTACTCTATGTACAAGTCTATTTTCTATATATCTTTTTTATCGTTCATATAGTATATTTTTTTCTTGTTTTATGTAATCTTTAATTATCATCCAGTCTGTAAGTTGTTTTGGGACTCCCTGATTGTTTTTTAAATGTTGAGTTAGATTGTCCATACTCACAATATCTAATATTTTTAGTAGCCATTCCTTTGTTGATGATATTTCTTTGAGTTTCCAGGTCTTTGAATACACTATTCTTGTGGCCGTTACCAGATAATTAAATATAATTTCTTTATTTCTGTCATCTTCAAAATTAGAAGAAGTACAGTTAGAGTCTCACTTATCCAAGCTAAACGGGCCGGCAGAAGCTTGGATAAGCGAATATCTTGGATAATAAGGAGGGATTAAGGAAAAGCCTATTAAACATCAAATTAGGTTATGATTTTACAAATAAAGCACCAAAACATCATGTTTTACAACAAATTTGACAGAAAAAGCAGTAATGTTATGTTGTAATTATTGTATTTACAAATTTAGCACCAAAATATCACGATATATTGAAAACATTGACTACAAAAATGGCTTGGATAATCCAGAAACTTGGATAAGCGAGGCTTGGATAAGTGAGACTCTACTGTATTCCAGTTTCATTTGGATTCTTATATTTAGCATTTCCTGAATTTTTTCATGTATATTTTTCCAATAATTATTTACTGTTTTACATGTCCACCACATGTGGTAAAGAGAACCCACATGTGTTTCGCACTTCCAACATTTATCTTGTAAGTTTTCTAGCCTTTTGCCAGTTTCTGGGCGGTGATCTACCATTGGTACATCATTTTGCACCAATTTGCTTTTAAGTCAAAAGCATAGATATATTTTAATTTCTTATTCCAGCATCTTCCCCAATCTTCCAGTTTAATTGTATGTACTATGTTGGAGGCCCATTTTGTCATGCAATCTTTCACTGCTTCCGTTTCAGTTGGCCAAAGCAATAGGCTCTTATATATTTTCATAATTACTTCCTTATCTGTTTGCATTATTTTGTCCCAGACAGATTCTTTTTCCATAAATTTTATTATTATAGATCCACCTTCCATGGGATGGAGCCAAGAAAAGTTATCCCCTTCCAGTGATACATTTTTAAAATAAGTGGGTGTCATGGGGAGGTTTGGAGGAAAACATTTTGGTAGGTTGTCTTCTGCTGGTTGCTCCAGAGTGTAATTTGAGACAAATATATCAATATTAACATATATATATATACAGTAGAGTCTCACTAATCCAAGCCTCGCTTATCCAAGCATCTGGATAATCCAAGCCATTTTTGTAGTCAATTTTTTCAATATATCATGATATTTTGGTGCTAAATTCGTAAATACAGTAATTACAACATAGCATTACAGCATATTGAACTACTTTTTCTGTCAAATTTGTTGTATAACATGAAGTTTTGGTGCTTAATTTGTAAAATCATAACTTAATTTGATGTTTAATAGGCTTTTCATTAATCCCTCCTTATTATCCAAGATATTCGCTTATCCAAGCTTCTTCCGGCCCGTTTAGCTTGGATAAGTGAGACTCTATATGTTAAAAAATGGAAGTTTTAGAGAGGGGTGTCTAGCAGTTAAAACCAATCTTGCTCCCCTTCCTCCTTATAGGCTTTTCACCACAGATGTCCTTGCTGCTTAACTGCTACAGGATGTTCCTACAGTCCCCCTGACTTCTGAATTTGAACTTCATGCCTGCCTCAATGCAGGTAAGAGAGAGGTTTTATCTCTGTATTTCCAGTGTACCTTATGAAGCCAGGGTAGCAGTTGTCATTAACTGATACCTGCTTTCATTACTGCACAAAAGGATACATTTTTTTTCAAAGACAAACATGAAGAGATGGGGGGATAGAGAGAGAGGGAGAATAGGAAAGAGACCGGGGCTCACTAAAGCACAAAAGGTACTTGGTGAAAGAGAAGTGCTCTTTTTGTGTGCAACTTGCAGTCATTTGGACAAAGGTTCGCTCTGAGGTTGTTCGCTGATTTAAACTCTAAAACCTGTTAGTACAATTGAAGTGGAATGATTTGAAGCACAGTTATTTCACAGAGCTCTTCCTTTGTGCAAGAAGAAGAAGAAACTTTGAACTTAGTAGGGGACATAATATGAATTATGACTCAGACGTAAAAGAAGTTTTTTTAATGTATTCTTCTGCTGTCATCTCTTTTTTGTTGTCTTGTTCTTGGCAATCTTACTCATCATTTTACTATTTTAAATTTATTCCCACCAGCTGTAAAGCACACCCCTCTACGTGTTGTCATACAGATGTAAAGACAGTTCAGTTCTGTGTGTTGTCGAAGGCTTTGATGGCCGGAATCACTGGGTTGCTGTGAGTTTTTCGGGCTGTATGGCCATGTTCCTGAAGTATTCTCTCCTGACGTTTCACCCACATCTATGGCAGGAATCCTCAGAGGTTGTGAGGTCTGTTGGAAACTAGACAAATGGGGTTTATATATCTGTGGAATGTCCAGGGTAGGGGAAGGAACTCTTGTCTGTTTGAGGCAAATGCGAATGTTGGCCACTTTCATTAGCATTGAATGGCCTTGCAGCTTCAAAGCACATCATATTATTTCAGAATACAGAAATGCTGGACCACTCTAACAACCACCATGTCAGACTACACAGACAAGACACTGAAATCCACAAGCATGTGGACAATTTCAACAGAAATGAGGAAACCATGAAGATGAACAAAATCTGGCTACCAGTATTTAGAAAACTAAAATCAGGACAGTAAATAAAGAACAACACTCAGAAAACAGGAATTCCAAATAGGCAACAATCAGGGTCAGCTAACACCTCCCAACAAAGGATTCCTTCAGACAGGAAGCAGCGAGGCTTTGAAGCTGCAAGGCAATTCAGTACTAATCAAGGTGACCAGTTGCAACATTCACACTTGCTTCATGGAATCATAGAGTTGGAAGAGACCTTGTGGGCCATCCAGTCCAACCCCCTGCCAAGAAGCAGGAAAATCACATTCAAAGCAACCCAGTTCAGTTTTGATATTAATTCTACAAAGAGAATGACAGGTACATTTCATTAGTCTGTATTCCGGACTGCTCAGTACCAGGTTAAATTTGACTATTTCACACATGTCTTGTGCTTTCTGTGCATAATATGAACATCCAATGGAATGTACAAATTTCTCCCCACCATGCAAATAATTAAAAACAAAGAAGACCCTCTTCTTTCAGATTTGGTCAATTGCGAGCCTCCAGCGGTTTTAGGCCCACAACTACCATAGCCATTGGTAAATGATGCTGGAAGCTGCAGTCAAATAACTTCTGGATGGTTACAGTTGCTCTTATTTGACTTATTTTTCTTTCCCATGTAGAGGAAGAAGTTCATCTTTTGTTAAAGAAACCCAGGTTCAGTTTCATGAAGCATTGAACAGAGATAGTACAGGACCCTATAAACATTTTATTTGAATGTATAGCACCAAACATCAGGTTTTCTTACTCCCATGTAGAGATGCAATGTCATTTGGGCTGTCAAACGCCAACTTCGGGACCTTACACTCAGTGATGGGGACTGAGTGTCAAGACTGGATCAGTATCATACCTAAATATGCCAGGCTCAGTTGTACTATAGACTGCCAGTTGTAGCATAATTTCTAATTTCTGTATACATTTTGTAGCCACAGGATAGCTGGGCAGGTGCATACAGATGTTAATGTATTACTTGTATTTTATAAATGTATGATTCTTTGCTAAAATAAAATGGAAGAGCCAGTGAGATGCAAAGGTCTGAGTGTTGGTCTAGGACTCTGGGAGACCAAAGTCCTAGACCATTTTACTTGGCCATTTAAAACCAGTGGGTAACCTTGGGCAGGTTTGCATTCCTTCTACCATGGAGGAAAACAAGGGCAAACCCCCCTAAACAAATTTGGAAGAAAAACTCAAACATAAGTCCATTAGTTGGAAATTGCTTCTGCAATTCTGGAAAGCAAACAAAATAATAAAATAGTGTTTCTTCCCAAGTAAACGTGTTACTGTTGACAACAGAAGCAAACTCCATTGTTTCCAATAGGCATGATGATGCTGTGATTTCAGTGGATTTAAAACACAGAATTGCTACACTAAGATAATTTTTTTAATCAGGTTTGTTAAACAGTTTGGAGAATGGTGTTATAATACCAGGAAAATGTGTATGTATGAATGTATAATATCAGGAACGTAGCAACAGTGCAAAGTATGGCATGATAGTTTGGATTAAATCAATTGGGGGGGGGGGGAGTAATTTTAGTTGTATGTTTTCAAATGAAAGTAATAGGGTATGGCTCTCTCAGTGGGTCCAGGATCTAAATTATCTGGCCCTGTAATATATATACAACATTTTTTCAGATTCCAGTCCAACCAATAAAAAGTAATGAAGGCAGGAGACAGCTCAGTTTACAACTGCTCAAGCCATTGGGGATAGCAAATAGATTTAGTCCCTACCCCAACTATATCCTCAAGGGAGCCCCGTTTACACTCTGTCATATAAATGAATGGTAGCATATAAGTAAATACTGCATGTGGGACATTGCTGTGATGAAGACAAAAACAACCTTGCATCCCTTGATATTCCTTCCACTGCCTGGGGATTCTGCAGAAAAGCATATTCTGAATATTGTACAATTGTACAATCACATTGCAGAAAGGCACAACCACAGTAGCTTTCAAAGATCCAAAATATGTGTTCAAATCATGATTTGAAGAGTAGATGCTTGTCTGAATTTACACACACAGGCATCCTTTTGTTTTGCCTTAAATTTCAAGGTGATCCCTTTAACAGTCTTAAGAATGTTATGCCAACAGAGACTGTTGCATGCTGGATGTCAGTCATGATACAAGTTTCACTGCTCCTCCTCTTACATTACTATCATCATACAATTGTAAATGATAAACTTGCTTGTGTGATTTCCCCTCCCTGCTTTATGTTAAATGCTACCTTTATAGCAGCATATCAGTGTTGTCATAGCTCTTCAGGTATCCAGGACTATAGTGAACTCACCTACACCTTGGAATTAGAACAAGCAAGGCATTTTGTACATAAATAAAGCATAAAAACAACTCTATAATACCTATTACACCAATCAATCACAATATTCTTTTTAAAAAAACATTCAACACTGAAGTGTTGAAAAAAGAAACTCAAAAGAACCCAATGAGCCCCTATGCATATTAATCCAAAGCCATCTGAGATAAGATATTTTTAAAGGCAATGAAATGTGGTCATTATGTACCTCTCATTAAAGATAACCGGGACGCCACTAAAATGGCTTAGTCTCTAGTGTACACTAGTCTGATAAACCTTGATGGAAGATTCACAAGCAGGGCCCCTGTAGTGGGTTTTATAGTCCTGCCAGTTTCAGATATGTGTAAGGTAAAGGTAAAGGTTTCCCCCTGACATTAAGTCTAGCTGTGTCCAACTTGGGGTTGATGCTCATCTCAATTTCTAAGACAAAGAGCTGGCGTTGTCCGTAGATGCCTCCAAGGTTAGGTGGCCGGCATGACTGCAAGGAGTGCCGTTACCTTCCCGTTGGAGCAGTACCTATTGATCTTCTCACATTTTTGAACTGCTAGGTTGTCAGAAGCTGGGGCTAATAGCGGGAGCTCACTTGCTCCCCGGAGTTGAACCACTGACCTTTTGGTCAACAAGTTCAGGAGCTCCCGGTGTGCAAAGGGATATGCAAATAAGATTGTCCCACAACATTTAGGGTTTTAAAGAACATTAGGTAAAGGTAAAGGTTTCCCCTGACGTTAAGTCCAGCCGTGTCCGACTCTGGGGGTTGGTGCTCATCTCCATTTCTAAGCTGAAGAGCCAGCGTTGTCTGTAGACACCTCCAAGGTCATGTGGCCGGCATGACTGCATGGAGCGCCGTTATCTTCCCGCCGGAGTGGTACCTATTGATCTACTCACATTGGCATGTTTTTGAACTGCTAGGTTGGCAGAAGCTGGAGCTAACAGCGGGCGCTCACTCTGCTCCCCGGATTTGAACCTGGGACCTTTAGGTTTGCAAGTTCAGCAGCTCAGCGCTTTAACACACTGAACCACCAGAGGCTCCTTAAAGAACATTAACTACTCCAAAAATTCGACCTAGAAATAAACAAATAGTAAATGTAATGGGCATTATAATACAAATGCTCTAATTAGTGTCCTGCCACATATCTTCAAACAGCTGCATGCAAATAATCGTTGGATTTATATATAGAATTTGGAGTTTTAATAGTGAACCATTTCTAACAGCCTAATTTAGGGCGTATTATTACATTTGTCAAATTTGGAGTTCCAGATGTTTATAAGTGAGGTAATCTCTACCTTTTCTCAAAAGGATATTATTGGCACATCAGCTAAAATTGACCAAAGGAACTCTGTGCCACTGGTAAAACCTCAAATGTTAACCTCTTTAAGCATTGGAAATATTATTTTGAACTATTATCAGGTCTTTTTCAGTTAGTTACTTAAATAATAGCAGGCATACCTTGGGGAGGTGGGAGGAATGGGGAAGGGGAAGACTAAATACCTTATAGGCACCACATCCCATCTGATATGGAAGTTAAACAAGGTCAGCTCTGATTAGTACTGGGATGGAAGGCTGCCAACAAATACCTGATGAAGTAGGCTATATTTCAAAGCAAAGATCTGGCAAAGCCATTTCTGAGTATTCCTTGCCCAAAAACCCCTATGAATTTCATAGGGTTGCCATAAGTTGAAAGGTGACTTGAAGATTACACACACACACACACACACACACACACACACTGAATCTCATGCCCTTTAGGCTTCAATCAGAAATAGTTTCATCAGCACTTAGGTTATTTAAATGTTTATATAATTTTTTTTCTGGAAAGAATTAAGTGTATTAGTCATTTGTTTAGTGAAGCTCCCAGAGTACATTTCAGTTCAGCAAACTCACACAGAGGTCAATCTATACTAAAAACAAGCAAGAAAATGTGCCTATACAGCTGAAGGCTGGTGAATTGACACAGAAAGGTAAACTGTTTTGACAGAACTATTGTGTTTTGACAGAGCTGTACTGTTTCACAGAACTTTTCCATTTCAATTTTTAACTTTAGATTGCAAATCCTGTACCTGCCTGCTTAGCAATGTGAGGTGGGAATTAACTTTATTTGAAGAGGATGGGGTCTGTTTCTAAATAACATGTTTCAAAATCATCACTCTAGACTGGGTGTGTGGTCACAGTGCAACTTCAGATAGGTCTAAACAGTTGATCCCCTGTCCCTGAAGCCTTTTTCACAACCCATGAGACATGCCCACTGGACATTTTTTAAAGAACCAACCACCTCAGCACCAACAAATGAAAGTTGCTCTTAGAGACCTCTAGAAAGAGCACTTCACCCCTAAAGATTCTCAGCAACCACACCACTGCTATCCCCAAATACATGAAAACCACAAAAATTGCAACTAGAAGTCAGCTTTGTTGTTGACTTTGGACTGATTTAGAGACCACTGTGAGATCGTGCAGTCACTTTTCATCCCTGCACTCACCACAGTTGTCACCATTTGGCACGAGCTCCCAGTACTTCTTCGCCTACCCCCTGTACTTCCAAGAAGATGGCTATTAACACAAAATATATAGTACTTGAGCCCCGGTGGCACAGCAGGTTAAACTGCTGAGCTGCTAAACTTGCTGACTGAAAGGTCGGTGGTTGGAATCCAGGGAACGAGGTGAGCCCCTGCTGTTAGTCCCAGGTTCTGCCAACCTAGCAGTTCGAAAACATACAAATGTGAGTAGATCAATAGGTACTGCTCCGGCTCCATGCAGTCATGCTGGCCACATGACCTTAGAGATGTCTATGGACAACGCCAGCTCTTCAGCTTAGAAATGGAGATGAGCACCAACCCCCAGAGTCAGACACGACTAGGCTTAATATCAGGGGAATATCTTTACCTTTACCTATTTGTACCTACCAAGCGCTATGTTTCAGTGATGGTGGGACTGCATGCTCCTGTGATCCAAGAAGATATGTTGATGGTAGTATTGGTGATGACAGAATCTCCTATGTCGGACAGATTTTGCTGAGAAATCAAATTAAATGTAGCAAATAGCTACTGTGTAGTAGTACTGGAGGGTGATGTTGTGTTATGAATAACTTTTCAATAACTTTAAAGCATAAGTTCTTTTTATTGCAGTTTCAGTCTGAGAGGTATAGCTGAACTTTTACAGAACAACAAAGAACAACATTTAGACATACAAACATACAGATTCTATGAAACTACATTGGATTCACAAACAACCTACAGTTACATTGGCTAAGAAACAAACAAGGGGAGGGGGGGTTACATTTTCATTCATCATTCACACACAACATGCATCCATCTTCATGCACACAAATATTACCATATTCTTTCTCCCTCCTTGGAGAAGCACCTGCTTAGGCCAGACCCAGCTTCCACTGCTGCCTGCCAAGACATAGTTCCAAAACGCCAAAACTTCAAAAAGACCATGACTTCAAAACACACTCTTTTCTCTTCCCATGAGAAAAAGAGGCCCCAAAAAGTGAACAGAGTCCTGCTTTCCCATAGCAGATCTGCCACTCCCAAGTACACCATCTCCACTGAGCATGGCGGGTGAACAGCGTCGCTGTCTGTCACACCTTCTGGACTGTCATAAGGTCACTTATATAGCAATATTTTGCTGATGATGTTGTCCCAAAGTTGTAAATGAATGATAGACATCTTCCATCCTGGAATATCCTCAGTTTCCTGGACTAGATGTTGATTCCACTTGATTGGTGTTAGCAAACACAAGCAGCTCTGCCCCAAAAGTTCATCAAGTCAGCAAATGTTGACAGATGTTAACAGATGTAAACATTTATCTTATCAGTCACAGTTCTTATCACAGTTCTTATCACTTTTGCCAGGCAGGTCAACTGTTTCAGGTCTCATTAGCAGGCTTTAATTACAATTCCTGAGCAGGTAGTTAATGGTTTGCAGGCCTTAGTCTACAGACCGGTGTCTTCAAATTTCTAGCTCTCTTTCACTCTTCCATTCATACCACATATCATATATGCATATTTTGGTCACAGAAGATCTCTGAGAAGATGGCAGAGCCACCATAGTTAGATGATGGAGCCAACATAGTTAGAACAACTGCACAGATGGAAGGACCAGTAACCCTCTTCTGAATTTCTTTCACCACAAAAACCCTATGCTGAACCAATCTAAAATGAGATAATGCGAGAATATGATATTTCCAGGTTGTAAGGCATTCAACAAGTTACTGAGGAAAACCAGAGGACAAGTACAAATTGTATAGATAGAGAAAGTGAACATGTTCAACTCCACCAATTCATTGTTCAATATTTGTTGTAAGATTCTGGAAATTTACAGATAATAATGATGTACATAATGCTGCATGAAATGCTATACAAGATAAATGGACATTCTTCCCACAACAGCTATTTTTCCCATTATATTTTTGCTCTGTACATATTATCTTTATGAAAAGAGAAGGTTATAAAGTGATAATGTAAAAAAATAGAATGGCTCTTTTGTTCTTTTAACTACAACTGCAGGTTCAGAGCCAGTAGCTTATACATAACTTGTGTGCTTATAGTAAAAAAAAAAAAAAAACTTTAGCTACATTTCAGAATTCAAGGGTCTACTTGACCCTCCCTGGATGGAGATCACTTCCATCTTTGCATGAACCATCCCAGTGTGTATAGCTGTGTCACATTTCTCCTGCTTAGAAAAAGAAGGCTTCTTACTGGTCCATTAAATGACCTGAGTTGGGCATCCAAATGCCTTCTACTGCTGTTATTTTGCTTTCTCGTGCTAATTATAGGAGCGCAGCAAAATAAAACTAAACATGACAAGCATTTACAAGATTACATAAATAATAATTGTTCTGCACATTCAGGTGTTCAAAACACTTCATGGGTATTGTCTAGTTGTAATCGGTACAAGAAAGCTTTGGAACATCTACACAATCGTAGCTAGGCTTGGCAGCCACTCGTTAATTTTTCTTCTTGGACATTTTTAAATAACAGCAAAATAGTGCTGCCAAGAAATGCAGAGCATGGAAAAGTTACTTTTTTAGACCACAACTTCCAGAATTCCCCCAGCTGGCATGGATTAGGAGAATTCTGGTTCCCCATTCTCATCCCAAAAAAGCAAAATCAGTCAGAAGAGAAGCTTCAAATTATAACAAATCCACTTTGGACTTTACAAAACCCAAAGAGCATTTTTTAAAATACTTGTCAAACTACTCCGCTGCTTGGAAAAATGATTCCACTGTTCATATTGCAAATGTGACTTTAGAGTAATACATTCAAGTGGAGATAGCAAGGTGGCACTACCAGTTTCTCCTCAAAATTGAAGTAAACCCACAAAGGAGCTTCTGATGCAGAAATCTGGCCATACAGATTTCTGCTTCCTCTAACATCATTCTCCCTTCAACTCCCCACAGGTTTCTATAATAAATTAATGCCGACACTGTCGGTACTCATTTACAGTACACTAGTTTCCTCTCCTCTATTTGAAACCTCCTTCAGGGAGTTAAGGTAGTAGTAACTGTCAAAGACACCATAGGAGTCACAGCTTCCTTGAAAAATGGCAGGATTGTGGAAGTATAAGGCAAAATTAGCGGCATGTGGTTCACAGGAGCTCTGTATGCAGGGCCCTGCCCTGGTAGATATGGCTTTCTTGAAAAATAAAACAAATACAGTAAATGCCATGCTCAGTAGCCTAATCAAATAGATTAGTCTCTGTGAAGCAAAACCCTATGCATTTTTATACCAAAATCAGTGTCACTGTGGTCAGTTTGGTAAATAGGCATAGGACTATATCTGAAAACATTTGGATCCCTAAAAAATCCATTTTAGAATAAAGTTAAAACTCACTTCCCAAGAGATTATGTCTCTCTTTTCACATTTTTTTTCATGTCAGGAGCGACTTGAGAAATGGCAAATCACTTCTGGGGTGAGAGGATTGGCCACCTGCAAGGACGTTGCCCAGGGGATGCCTGGATGTTTTGATGTTTTGACCATCCTTGTGGGAGGCTTCCTTCATGTCCCCGCACAGAGCTGAAGCTGATAGAGAGAGCTCATCCATGCTCTCCCCTGGTTGGATTCAAACCGGCAACCTTCAGGTCTGCAATCCTGCCGGCACAAGGGTTTAACCCACTGTGCCACTGGGGGCTCCTCTCCTTTCACATGTCAGAAGATGTCATTGCCACCGCCACTATGATCATTATCCTTATACATACAGTACGACCTCCTTATTCACTGATTTAATATCCTTGGTTTCAGTTACCCACAGTCCAAAAATACTCCCTCCTAGAAGTGTTGGTGGGCCTCTCTAGATACTCCAGTGTGATTCTATGCAATGAGTCAAGCTCATGTATAAAACAAATATAGGATTTGCTCTTATTCACAATTTCAATTATCCATGAGTGGCATAAAACATGGACTCAAGGATCATATTGTATTCACAAAACCTACATTGACAGCTAGCATTGTACAAGATGCATTCTGTGATATTTCAGAGCAGTCAGAATGATTCTTCTAAAGTTATTCTTGCCATGATAAATATATGCTTTTTAATAATTATTTTTCTCATATAAAGCTGCATGCCTATTCAGCTAATATAATAACCAATGATATCATTTTGTTAATTGAGGCAAGTCTAACTCCAGATGTCATTTTCCCCACTAGAATAGCTATGTAATTTGTAGTGATTTGAGGAGTATGCTCTAGGAGGGTTTCATGCCTAGGATTTGTATTTCTTTAATTAAGAGGCAGTTGTACTTATTCTATTGATGATAAAACTTCTTTTCTGAGAGTACTTAAATGTAAAGCTACGGCTGATTGAAAGTGTGTAAGATAGGCAATCAACCACTGTAAAACATATAGCTTGTATTGCAGGGATATTCAACTCACAGATCAGTTCCTGACTATTAACTCAGCCAATGTGGTATAGTAAAGTGAATGCTTGTGAACTTAGTCTTGAAATGACATATGTGTTGGTAGCCTTGCTTGGCCCAAAAACTAGAAGAGCTCCTGTATTTTTAAGAATTAATAGTGATAATAATGCTCCATATAGCTGCTTCACCAGTCACTTCAAAAATGTTCTCTGATATTAAACTTCCCCAGTACAATGCTAACTGTCTTACGATTATACAAACACAAGTTTTACTGAAGTTCAGCATGACAGATTTCCATTTGCAGTTCACACTTAAAGATATAGGACACTGCTTACCTTGTAGACCTTATCATACTTTTAAAAAATCACAATGCTGCAATCATATATTTTTAACTTTCAGGACATGTACGATAATGTCTAATCAGTGTTTGCATATAAAATCAAATAATCTTAACCACTAATTATTTCTTTTGACCCTAAGAGTTAAACATCCCACACTTGGAGTAATCTCAAATGTCTAGTACAAAGTAGTAGAAATTAAGCTATTTCTACAGGGACGTTTTTATTAGCAACTATGTATATGTAACCTCTTCTTCTTCTTCGTCCTCCCTTATCATAGCCCCCTGAATATACAAAGTCATTTTCAGTATGCAGCATTTATCTGCGTACTTTATAAGCAACCCAGAAAGATTAGCATGGATTAATCTACTGATAAATTTTAAGTGAAAAGGACTCAGAACTTGGCTATTCTTAAAATATTCTGTGCTCATAAAACAAATAATCAGAATTCTATAGCTGGAAAGTTTTGCCAGAAGAAAGAAAACAAAATTCCGCATCCTGCTTAAATTAGCTAAAATAAGCTGATATTAAGATTTGCTAATGTTGTGCCTAAGTTTGTTTAATCAATTAATTGGCTTGATGATTTAAGTAAAAGCTTTTAATCAACCAAAGAGAGGACTGCCCTCAATGTGGAGCTGAAATCTTTAATCAATTAATTGGCTTGATCACTCAATTAAAAGCTTTTCATTGATTAAAGAAAGGAATGCCCCTCAATCAAAGACACCACTGGGCCTTTTTAAAAAATAGTATTATTTCTAAGACAAGAACATGTAATAATTCCTCATTATAATTCTCTAAATTAGAATTATTTTTCTTGGGATGCATCTACACTGTACAATTAATGCAGTTTGACACCATTTTAACTTCCATGGTTCAGTGCTGTGGAATCAAGTGAGTTATAGTTTGGTGAGTCATGATAGCTCTTTGGCAGAGAAGGCCAAAGCCCTGGTAAAATTACAGCTCCCATGATCCAATAGCATTGAGCCCTGGAAGTTAGTGGTGTCGAACTTCATTAATGTTATTGCATAGATGCACCTGAAGGTGTGTGCTGTACTATATATATTTGTGTTTGTGTGTATGTATATACACACACTTCAGAATTATTTGCTTCATTTATATTAAAATGATGCAAATCTAATCTAACATAGTATTCAACCTGTCAACATGAAGTGCGGTCATGCACGTTCTCACCTGTTCTATTCCATATCTCTCATCCTAAGTAGGTTCCATGTAGGAGCCATAATGGAGCAATGGGTTAAACCCTTGTGCTGGCTGAACTGCTGATCTGAAAATCTGAAAGTTGGTGTTCGAATCCACGATCTCCCATCTCTCAGCCTGAGCTTCCCATACGAGGACATGAGAGTAGCCTCCCACATGATGGTAACACATTCGGGCGTTCCCTGGGCAACGTCCCTGGAGACAGCCGATTCTCTCACACCAGAAGCAACTTGGAGTATATTCACAATTCACTTCTGTTACGATAAAAAAAAATCCCATGTAAGTTTGTACAAGGCTGAATCATGAAACTCATACAATTTCAGCGTACATATCAATTAAAAAAGCAAAGGCCTTTTAACTTTACACCGAAGTCCCTCACCCCCAGCTTTGCACATTACACTAGATGCCTTTGTTGCTATTTGATTTAGAGAGCTATCAAGATCTTGCCAACTCAAAACTGTGCCTTCCTTGATTGAATCAATACACCTGTACTGTGGTTTCCCTGATTTCCTGTAATTTCCTGTAGTATGAATGTATGCATGTATGTATGTAAGTTTTTTCAGGGTAAAATATTTTCTTGTATATAAAGAATATGAAAAAGTAAGTTTTCGGTATTCTAAGTTCTCTGCCCAATGCCAAATGCTTGTATTTTGTTCTTCCCACTTCTCCCAATAATTAGGTCATAGTTTTTCTGACAGTGTTCACAGAAAAGCTGTTTCTTTATTACTTTTACTTCTTCTTATATTTATATTTAACTGTCTAAAATATTCAAGTTGTCACAACAATATCTCTACACTATATTTATTTGCAACTTGGCACAGTCTCTTTTGTTTGAAAACCCTTTCTAAACAATATAGTCTACATATATCCAGCTTATTATGTGCCAACTTTCTCCCATTAAAGCTCTTCTACTAGGAGTCTTTCTACTAGGAGCTTTTCTCTCGAACCCCCTCTTTCTCTCACACTAAATTCTGTGGTATTTAAAACCTTCATCCTGCCAGATGGGACATTTTAGTTGCTTGGAACTGCATTTTGTTCTAGAACTCACACAGAACTAGACCTAAAAAACAGGCATTTTATGGCATTGTCTTCTGAAGAATTTTAAACGGCCTGATTGAGAGTGCACCTACACATTGTAGAGTTAATGCACTTTGACACCACTTGAACTGCCATGGATCAATGTTATGAAATCATAGGAGTTGAAGTCTTGACCCTACTCTGCCAAAGAGTGCCAGTGCCTCAACAAACTACCAACCGCTGTGAATCCATAGCATTGGGCTATGGCAGTTAAAGTGATGTCTAATTGCATTACAGTGTAAATGCACCCAGAATTTCAGCTACTTTACATGGATAAATGAAATCTTGGATAATAGCAAACCCTAGTGAAATGATAGACTTCTGGCCAAAGAACATCATAAAGTCATATGGGAGAACCTAGAAATTGCCTACTTTATCAGCTATGATACATGAAACTGATACTGATCCCATGGATACAGGGATCTTATTGTGACGACATGTTTTAAACACAGAAATGGTATTGGTTACTTTATTTTTAAAAGAATTTTAACACCTCCTCAGAACAAGCATTCTACATCATGAGAACATGTGTGATCTGACTCTGGATGTTTGCATATTGTAGTAAAGGTAAAGGTTTTCCCCTGACCTTAAGTCTAGTTGTGTCTGACTCTGGGGGTTGGTGCTCATCTCCATTTCTAAGCCGAAGAGCCAGTTTTGTCCTAAGACACTTCCAAGGTCATGTGGCCAGAATGACTGCATGGAGCGCCGTTACCTTCCCACTGGAACATTACCTATTGATCTACTCATGTTTGCATCTTTTTGAACTGCTAGGTTGGCAGAAGCTGGGGCTAACAGCAGGAGCTCACCCTGCTCCCCGGATTCGAACTGCTGACCTTTCAGTCAGTAAGTTCAGCAGCTCAGCAGTTTAACCCACTGTGCCACCGGGGGCATATGGTAGACTACCCTTTATTCTATGCACACACTACTTGTATCAAAAAGGATTTTGATAATCAGCAGTTCATTGGAACGCCTATGAAGTTATAAAATACTTCAGAAGACTTTAGTCTAAAAACAGTGGATTCACAGCCCAGTTATCAGATGGATGACAAGCTGTCCTCAGCTGGCAGATAGATGCATTTTTATTTATGGAATGTTGATTTTTTTTTTTTAAAGTTAGCCATTAGGGCAACATGGTGTAAAGACAAGGGCAGTAAAGTGAGTAAGAGCACAGGACTAGGAAACACTTTTGGCATGTGATTTTAGTACAGTAGTGGGGAAAGAGTGGTCTGCAGCTCCGCAGTAGCTCAGACCCATTTTTGTTGGAATGGATAGCTTTTTAAGCAACTAAAAGTAAACTAGAAGTTGATAGCTGCATTCAAAGTATATGTGTTTAGATGACTTTATCCACTTTTAAATTAATTAATAAGCAAAGTTTCTGTTACAACTTATCTATGTATTGATTTGAGAGGGGAAACGTTAGGACCTGGAGGCTGAGTGAGTGTGCATCCCAAAAGATATCGGAACAGAATATAGTATTTTACAACTATAATCTTAAAATGCCATCTGTCTCAGCACACCATAGAGATAAAATTATATACCCCTACTCATTCTATCCATTCTCAAAAATTTGCCAACTCCAGTTTGGAATTCTGTTCAGAGAACGCAAATATTAATAAACTAATCAATGTATAAACGAGACTGGAATAATACAAAACTGTTTATTGCATTCGTAACTTGTTTTCATAAAAGAGCCCAAGATAATGGACAAACAAAATGATAGGCAAAGTTCACCCCCTCCCTGCATGCTTTTTTATCTTCTCGACATCTTTTGGTCTGTTATTGACAGAGTGGATATTTGAAGTTGGACGTCTCTTAGTCCACGTTTCATGACACTCTAAGCATGACATTGCACCAGTTCAGTGGATTGTGCTGTGCTGTTAAGGCTGAAGGATTTTCAAAACCTGTTATTTCAGTGACATCCTCACTTGTAGATTCACTGCCCCAACACTAGTCTGCTGGAAAAAGAGCATACATATTTCTCTGACAGAAATTTGCAGAGAAACAAGCCAAAGCAAGAAGCCCAGGGATCAAAATTACACTTTGCAAACTTTTTATTAAACAAATATTTTGGCTCACCCTAAATGCCTACTAGGAGTACAGGAAGTCCCCAAAACATCTCTTCATGCTTCTAGAGTGCATTTAAGGGCAAGAAAAAAAGATTTTTCACAGGAGCCGGTGTGGTGCGGTGTCTGTGTGTAGCCCTCCCTGGTCTCTAGGAAGGTTAATGGAGCTCCTAGCTTTCCACAGCTATCCACACTTGTCCTACACTTTGCTAGAAAGTAGGGAAAGATAATAAAATAAAGCGCACAAACTAACATAGCAAACTAAAAAGCAGTAGATTAGAAGGAGAGGAATTAGAAATCAATCTGAATCAATTTAAGCTTTCTGCCAAGTATATATATACTCAGCTGTGAGTTGCAGCTAATCTGTCATGAGTGTGAACTTGAAATAATGGCCTTTGGTGAACCAATTCTTTCCACCTGCAAAGTCTTTATATAGCTACTTTGTTGCAATTCAAAGGCATTATGAGCTGAAGCAGAATACATATCTTATTGAATATTTGCTAATTCTAATCACTAATCAATTTTATTCAGAATTCAACCCTTTTTATTTCTATATGAGCAAATCTTCAATGCATTTCAATAAGTAAACAATAGGATTGTTCTCACAGTAGAGTCTCACTTATCCAACACTCGCTTATCCAACGTTCTGGATTATCCAACGCATTTTTGTAGTCAATGTTTTCAATACATCGTGATATTTTGGTGCTAAATTCGTAAATACAGTAATTACTACATAGCATTACTGTGTATTGAACTACTGTTACTGTCAAATTTGTTGTATAACATGATGTTTTGGTGCTTAATTTGTAAAATCATAACCTAATTTGATGTTTAATAGGCTTCTCCTTAATCTCTCCTTATTATCCAACATATTCGCTTATCCAACATTCTGCCGGCCCGTTTATGTTGGATAAGTGAGACTCTACTGTATTTATTTCAGCAAGATTTCTAAATGGCAAGAAATCATTTTGTTGAATCTATCAAAGGTTCTTCTGAGTAATGTTACTTCTTTGGAGTATTGATAATAGAAGAAGAAACAAGGAGAAAGTTCTACACATAGCTGTAGTCAAGTTAATTGAAGAACTCTTAAGCATAGGAGCAGCAATAACTGGTGAGTCCCATGTCACTGGGCTGTGCAACCAGTTTTTTAGACTGAAGTTGGTATTGTGATGTTTAACTTTATCCAAGTAGATTCAGTTCATATCACTGGGCTGTGAATCCACTGTTTTTAGACTAAAGTTGGTATTGTGGTTTAACTCTATCCAAGTAGATTCAGCATTTGAATAAGTTCCTTTAGCTCCAATTAAAGTTTTAACTAAACCCAAAAGCCAATTCACCACTCCATTGATATGGGATGAACCAGCCACCACTGCACAGAGAGGGCACGGCTATCCTAGCGGAATAGGTTCAGAAAAACATAGCTATATAAGCAGTGCGAATGCAACGATATTTTGATTTCCAATTTCAGAGCCACCCTTTATCTCTGCAGCAATTAATTGGAGAAAATGTTCATCAGCAAGCCACAAAAATTTTTTGCTGACTATACTGTCTTTTGTCTACCAAACCTCTGTGAAAAAGCATAGGAGCAAGCCAGGCCTTTATGCAACATAATTCAAAGAGTAAACTGCTACTAATAATTATCAGATGCGGAAGAAGAAGATGAAGAAGCCACCAGATTGATTGGCACAACTGTTTCACAGTATGGATAGACAAGTACAGTAGAGTCTCACTAATCCAAGCCTCGCTTATCCAAGCCTCTGGATAATCCAAGCCATTTTTGTAGTCAAGGTTTTCAATATATCGTGATATTTTGGTGCTAAATTCATAAATATAGTAATTACAACATAACATTACTGCGTATTGAACTACTTTTTCTGTCAAATTTGTTGTATAACATGAAGTTTTGGTGCTTAATTTGTAAAATCATAACCTAATTTGATGTTTAATAGGCTTTTCCTTAATCCCTCCTTGTTATCCAAGATATTCGCTTATCCAAGCTTCTGCCGGCCCGTTTAGCTTGGATAAGTGAGACTCTACTGTATTATCAACTACTAATATATTTATTTCAAGATGCATAGCAAGTGTTGTTAGAAAGCTTACAGTCTACCACTATTTGCCTACTGAATTATATCTATCCACAGCTTGGGGGGGGGGGGGGGTGTCACTTTTTTTTGTACTGTAGTCCTTGGAAATCCCACAGCCAGCAAGTCTGCTCACTGGGAAGTATTGGGACTGGAGTTTTACAAAGAAAGTTTCCAATGCTATATGTTTTTCATAATATTCTTTAGCCAAAAAGTAACACATTGTCACTGCTTTTCTAAATCCAACCTCTTACTAGGAAAACTGAAAACTACATTTCAGTTCCTTCTGGCTAAGCTGCTAGAGCTAGTTTTTATTTGTGGCACATTTTTGCCCAACCAAAAGCTTTCTGGTTTGACTCATGAGCCACCTGGAACCAATTAAACAGCCTGGCTGAAGTTACCCCCCTACACACACACAATGAACTGCCACTTTCTCCATATATCTTTTCTGAGAAAGGGCAGGGCTATATAAGAAACTCGAAACAGGAAGGCAATGAAGCATTTTTAGCACGTTTGTTATTTTCAAACTAGCGTATCCTTGTGACTAGCCAATGATAGTAACACCAAGCCTGCCTCACATGTTTGCTTCAAGGTAAGTCCCAATCCTCCTACCCTTTTGCCATGGGGATTATTTACAAGTAAGGATATACTGTAAGCAAACCTAATGCAGCAAGAGTTTTAATTGCATTTCTAAAGCTTGAGATTAATATGGGAAATGCATTGCGAATACTTACTAGTGCAGCATCACACTTCTCAGAATTTTGGTTTTAGCAAAAACAAAAAACCCAAGAATATAATGACTGCAGTTTGCCCTGCTCTAGTATGGTTCTCCAGACTCAAATTAATTGAGCTTGAATTTACAAAGCAGTTGGTAGGTCACAAATGCAGTTCCAAAATGCGGTTTCCTCTTGCACTTGGTTCATAAAGAAAGGGCAATTCTTCTTCAACCCCTTCTTCTATTTCTTGAAAGTACTGCATGCCTCTTAGCTGGCTGGTTAGGTAAGATTTCTTTAGCTTTGTTCCCATCAGGAGCCAAAACCCATAAATGACTGTTAGCAGAATGCTGGCAGAGCTCGGCAAGACGCATGTGTTTTCCCTTTAAGAGTGGTCAGCTGAGGAAGCGTTGGCAGCCGTCCTCTGACAATCCCTGGGCCATGTGTCTGTGTCACCATTCTCTCCTTGGCATATCTCTTCAAGTCACTGGATCAAGTTTAGAATGGTCTGTAGTTGGGTCTGAGGGGGCGGAGGTGCCTCTTTTCTTGCATCAGTTTGTCTTCAGTCCAGAAAGTCATCTTACCAAACTGCTGAGTCTGAGTCTGCGCTGTGTGGAAAACTGCGTGGCTTCCAATTCAAGCCCTGGCAGAGTGGCCAAGATGAAGCAGCTCACACTTTTCCCTTCAGCACGCATAACAGGATAGTCTCAAGACATGAATTCTCTCCAAAAACCTGGATTTTTCAGATGATCATTCTCCAGAGTGCATCAGATTCTTTCCCAATTACAGAACTGCACAGAACTGTAACAGAGTGCTGACAATTATAAATATAGGGCTGGAAAGAGACATAGTGCTTGGAAAGTTAATTTTTTGGGGTTACAGTTCCTCAATTTCCTAGCCAATAGTTATTTATTTATCATATTTATACCCTGCCCTGAGTCCCGAAGGGGACTGAGAAAGGCCTTACAAGTAGGCAACAATTCGATGCCGCACAATATATACAGATAAAATAAACAAAAACCAAAAAGTGAAATATCAAACATTAAAACCAACCATTGAAACCACATAGTCCAAAAACATAATCCAGAGCCATTTCATTCGTCGTTGCACTATTTCGTATTTACTTATTGCACTGACCAAGAATTACTAAAAGTTTGGTCCCATAGCCACGTTTTTAGTTTTTTCCTGAAGGTCAGGAGGGAGGGAGCTGATCGAATTTAGCTGGGGAGGGATTTCCATAGATGAGGAGCCACCACTAAGAAGGCCCTGTCTCTCGTCCCCATGAACCGCACCTGCGAGGGAGGTGGGACTGAGAGCAGGGCCTCCCCAGATGATCTTAACCTCTGAGGTGGATCAGAGAGAGAGATATGTTCAGACAGGTAAGCTGGGCCGGAACTGTTTAGGGCAGCTAATGGAACTGACATAACAGGGGGATTGTATGCTCCCTGTACGCGGCTCCCGTTGGACCACTTGAAGATTTTGAAGTCTTCAAAGGCAACCCCATTTAGAGCGCGTTGCAGTAGTCTATTAGGGATGTAGCAAGAGCATGGACCACCATGGCTAGGTCTGGCTTCCCAAGGTACAGGCGCAACTGGCATTGATAGACATGTTAGCTTGTGGATTATAGGAGCTATCTAAGATGGCCATTGTTTTAATTCTAAAGTGGAGAGAGAGAGCTGGGAGGATACAAATGCATTGAGAGGTATTTAATCCTAGATATCTATACAGGCAGTCCCTGGGTGACAAACATCCAACTTACAAATGACTCATAGTTAAGACCAGAGGTTAGACAACAGGAAATGAGAGAAATCTCTTCCTTGGAAGGGAAATCCATTCTTGGAAGAGTTATCATGGGGAAAAGGTGTCTCAAATGAAGCTTTCTCGCCAATCCTTGTTTCCATAACAATACGGATTTTTCAAAATCCAATTATCACAGAGAAAGAAAGTGAGGTGAAATCTTCTGAACAAGGGCATTGACAGCAAAACAAAACTGTGTGAGATACACACACACACACACACATATACACAGTAGAGTCTCACTTATCCAAGCCTCGCTTATCCAAGTTTCTGGATTATCCAAGCCATTTTTGTAGTCAATGTTTTCAATATATCGTGATATTTTGGTGTTAAATTCATAAATACAGGAATTACAACATAACATTACTGCTTATTGAACTACTTTTTCTGTCAAATTTGTTGTATAACATGATGTTTTGGTGCTTAATTTGTAAAATCATAACCTAATTTGATGTTTAATAGGCTTTTCCTTAATCCCTCCTTCTTATCCAAGATATTCGCTTATCCAAGCTTCTGCTGGCCCGTTTAGCTTGGATAAGTGAGACTCTACTGTATGTGTGTATGTATCTATATATATAAAAGGGTAATGAAATTTCAGCCTAGGTCAAAACAACAATACACATCCCAGAAACACTAAACTTGGCAGCACAACCCCTCATCCATGCCTCTACGTTCATACAACAAAAAGAAAAGAAAAATAAAGTCCTAATTAGAGGGAGAGGAATAATTGTTTTTATCCAATTGCTGCCAGTTAAAAGGCTAAGCTCCACCCACTTGGTCTCCTAGCAACCCACTCAGCCCAGGAGACAGGCAGAGTTAGGCCTCACTTAGGCCTCTTCCCCACTGCCTATAAAATACAGATTATCAGATTTAGATTATATGGCAGTGTAGACTCTGTTACGGGTTTGTAGAAAAACAAACTGCGTGCAGTCCTGTCCAGACTTATCCAGTCCTTTGTTGTATCACAATGAGCAAAAGAAAAAAAAGCCACGAAAATGGAAGAGAAAATCAAAAATTTACTCTTAAGTAGCCGAGTCAAAAATTATAATAAAACTTCCAGCAACAAAAACTCACATAGTCTCTTGCATTAAATTCATGCAACTTCATAGTAGGCTCTCAGCAAGTCCCCCAGTAAGTCCCCAAAAGACATTACAAACATTCCCAGATATACCCCATTCAGGGAGTGGCTCAAGCCTGTTAGCCCTGATTGTTCCAATTACTCAACCATGAGTTGTAATTGACCAGGTGTTTTTCTCTTAACACACACTTACACAAGTAGTGATCCCACAGAAACTTAGTCACATACATGCATATACAGTAATAGACTCAAGGCCCTTCCACACAGCTATATAACTCATTTATAATCTTATATTATCTGCTTTGAACTGGATTATCTTGACTCCACACTGCCATATAATCAACTTCAGTGTGCAGTTGGACACAACTGGACTTAATGTCAGGGGAAAACCTTTACCCTTTACCTTAACTACCACCAATTCCTCAATACTTTATTTCCCATACCACCTTACTTTGCCACAGCAATGTGTAGCCGGGCACAGCTAGTATATGTGTGTGTGTGTGTGTGTGTGTGTGTGTGTGTGTGTGTGTGTGTGTATATATATATATATACACACACACACACACACACACACAAGTGTGTGTGTGTGTGTGTGTGTGTGTGTGTGTGTATATATATATATATATATATATATATATATATATATATATATAAAGTATATATATATATATATATATATGGTGGAAGGTACACTTTAAACTTAAGAATAAACCTATAGAAGCTATCTTGTTTGTAACTTGGGAACTGACTAATGTTATTTTTGTAATTCCGAACTTTATGATGGTTATCCTCAAGATACCACTTCTTTATAATTATTTCACATGTTAAAGGTTGGTGCTGGCATTCAATTCTTCTAACTTGGCATAAGGTGAAATTTGGTTTGCCATTTGGGCCTGGGCAGAGAAGAGGCATTGACAAACTTACACTTGAACTCTGAACTTTCACGAAGTCTCATCAAACTGTTCTGCTTGCATGGAATTCAGAGGGAAAAAAAACACATGCCACCTTCCTGTGTTACAACAGAGCCTTGGAGGTGTTTAGAAACATTTAATTAGCATCATCCAAAGCATGGCTGGGAGTGTGTGTATGTGTAAACGAGACTGGCTTTGTTCTGAGGGGTGAGAAAGCAATGTTTCATAACAGAGAATAAGGAGCTAGGGGTAAAGTGACCCACAGATAATGATAGGCTAAAGTTCTACTGTCGTGCTACACAAAATGTTTTAGAATGGAAAATAATTAATGCTGAGTAAAGAATGGAGCTGAGATTATTATAATGAGATACAGTGTGCTCTTCAGACTATCCAGAGGTCAGTGTTACTTGGTTCCAAATGGTTACGAGTAAGTAAGAATTGTATGGTCATAAAGTAGAAACAATCCAATGGTATCCAGTCAGCTTCACTGTGACCTTGGGGTTAATGATAGTTGCACTCAGCATGTTTATAAAGATTTTAAAGAGACAGACAAACTAGAGTTTCTGTAGTCTAGAAGAATAGCATTAAGCAGACCAGTTTTTACCATAGTGTTTCGGGGGGCGGGTGGTAATGGCTACAGGAATCGTGGTTTGGCTTTAAGGTCCCAGATTTTCTTCCTGTTCTTTCCTATTCTATAGGTTTTTTTTTTTTACAACAAAAAGACCCCAGGAAATGGTGTAAAAAGTTTCTTATCACACTTGGAGTTGATAGAAAATATTAAGTGACAAACAGAGTGTTTATGGATCTCCAAATATAGTGGGTTTTTTTCATGTCAGGAGCGACAAGAAACTGCAAGTTGCTTCTGGTGTGACAGAACTGGCCATCTGCAAGGATGCCCAGGGGATGCCTGGATGTTTTGAAGTTTTTACCATCCTTGTAGGAATGCTCTCTCAGGTCCCTGCATGGAGCTGGAGCTGATAGAGGGAGCTCATCAGCTGGGTTGGGTTCAAAACAGCAACCTTTAGGTCAGCAACCCAACCTTTAGCAGTACTGCCAGAACAAGGGTTTAACTCATTTCGCCACCGGTGAATATAGTGGGTGAAAGAATAGGGACAAAACCTGGAACTTTTGGTACCTTTTCATTAATCTGAATGCCTTTTCAGTAACCAAAAACAATACTTCAATGGAGACTTTCCTTTCAGAATGCCATTCTAGTGTAATATATAATTCGTATATCATGGTCGAATAACATTATGTAACACCATTTTTGTTCCTGGGTTATACATGTAATTATCTAATTGGTTCTATCATGAAAACATGGAAAAGATTATTACACTGCAAAAATTTTGTTTTGGCGGGACATTCTGCAGCACATTTTGCTATAGTTTTTCAATGAATATCTCATAGTGACTCAACAGAATCAACATAATTTGTGGCAGCAACAAAAAAGAAGTTTCTAGAATACAAAACTACTTTCAAAGTAATTACAGTAGAGTCTCACTTATCCAACATTCGCTTATCCAACGTTCTGGATTATCCAACGCATTTTTGTAGTCAATGTTTTCAATATATCATGATATTTTGGTGCTAAATTCATAAATACAGTAATTACTATGTAGCATTACTGCATATTGAACTACTTTTTCTGACAAATTTGTTGTAAAGCATGATGTTTTGGTGCTTAATTTGTAAAATCATAACCTAATTTGATGTTTAATAGGCTTCTCCTTAATCTCTCCTCATTATCCAACATATTCACTTATCCAACCTTCTGCTGGCCCGTTTAGCTTGGATAAGTGAAACTCTACTGTACTACATAATTAAATAGGAAATAAGATTTTAAAACCAGGAACAGAACATTTGTCAAATTTTGTTACATAGTGTACTAGATTACAATAGTATATTGTTATAGCTGCCGATGCATTAATATATACTCTGCTTTACTGGGACAGAGCACTTGAAAATATCTCGTAAAATATGGCATTATTATAAGAAAAAGGTCCGATGTGTCAGAAAGTATCCTAATGCTATACAGCTCTTTGGGGTAAAGAAGATGTAATGATTTGAGGAAGTTATAATTTGAATTCCCGTTTGGTTTTGGATTCTGGAAACAATACAGTCTTATGTCTGAATATTTATTATTATTTAATGCAGAGGGAATAACAAATGAGCAGTGGAATCTAATATCACTGCATGACTGAAGCACGTCTGTAACTAATTAATCACACATGTATTAGCATATGTATGCTTAAGAGTACATTCAATTATTGGATGGTGAAGATTACACAATCCTTTCTTGGCAGAAATGGGAGACCCCCATTTTCCTCTCTGATTCCAGATATATTTAGTTTCTTGCGGGACAATTTCTGCATTTGCTTAGCTATACTGTATATTATTCAGCCGCTGATGATACGAGAGGATACGAGAGTCCCCACCTTCTTAGCCACAGTTTTGTCTTCTGTAGTGACACTTACCGCTCAACTGTGGTCTGAAAATATTAAATGGGAATTATTAGAAGTAAACAATTAGTTTTTAATTGTGTGGTCCATTCACATAACTTTTATATTATAATTGTTTTATTTTTTAATTAGCTATGGTTATTACTCTCTTACTGTGTCTATAACTTACATTTAGAAGTAAAGGAAAATACATACAGTCGTTTATATAAGATTCAGTACTATCCATGGAATACTTCTCTTGCGAATAAAGTTTTTTTTTACTGGATTCAATATACATAGTGGGGTGCCTTTTTAAAACCAGAGTTCTGTAAATGCTTGTTAGATTCGTTTCAAATTTGGATCTAAGCAACTGTAGGTAGGGAGGGACTATGTTTTTGCGGTCAAATCTTCCATTATTTTTTCCCATTGTTTTAAAAGTAAAACTTTTCTTTGAAAACAGAACAAAGCAAGAAATAATGAAATTATACACCTAATATCAATATTCGGGCAGAATATAGTCTTCAGTCTGTGATATTATAGGTAATCTAGAACCATTGACTGTACAGTGAGGGGCCGCAGTGACGCAATGGGTTAAACCCTTGTGCTGCTGAATAGCTGACTGGCTGACCTGAAGGTCAGAAAGTCGGCAGTTTGAATCTGCGGGTCAGGGTGAGCTCCTGCTATAAACCCCAACTCCTGCCAACCTAGCAGTTCGAAAACATGTAAGTGTGAGTAGACAAATAGGTACCGCTTTGGCAGGAAACAGCAATAAAAGACGCTCCAAGCAATCATGCCGGCCATGATTTAACAATGGAGGTAACAACAGACTCCTCAGCTTGAAAATGGAGAAGAGCACCTCCCAGAGCCAGAGATGAGCACCACCTCCAAAGCCAGAAATGAAAGCAGAGGTCTTTGTCTGTGTTGTGTGTCTCGTTGTATGTGTGTAAATAAGGCACTGAATGTTTGCCTTTGTCTGCTCTATGTATATATGTAATCCGCTCTGAGTCTCTTCAGGGCTAAAGGCGGAATATAAATAAAGTATATTATTATTATTTTATTGTATGACATAGCAAACAAGATAGATATGCTGGATTTCGTTTCACAAAATCACAAGTCGAACACTTCCCAAGTGTCTAGGACTCTATGATGTATTTTCGGATGATATAATATTATTATTATTATTATTATTATTATTATTACTTAACAATATTCCTATATTTTTCTGCATTATCTTTTCTTGAACAATCATTCAGCTTAAAGGGAAAGTTAATATTTCATTCTGTTTCCACACTGTGAGAGGATGTAATACACAGAAAGTACAGCTTGTTATTTTACCATAACATTAAGCAGTCATTTTGTTGTAACAATTTTATGTTTTATCATAATAATTGGGTTAACGTTTTGTTGCAGAAGATCTTTTAATTGGGGTGTGTTGTATTGATTTCTGTGTTTTTATTTTATCATTATTATTATATTTTAACAGCCTTTTAAAAACTGTTTTTAGTACGATAATTGTTTAATTGTTCTTAAAATTTGAGTTGGCATTGTTTTAACTTGGGAGCTGCCTAGGGAAAAGGGAGGTATACATTAAATTAGGTAAACAAACAAAATAGTAACTTTGCTCTACTCAGAAAAATAGTAACAGTTCAGCAAACTGTAATATTGTGGGATATTTTAGTAGCAAATTTGATAACACTTTCTGCTATGGATGAACCTATTTCTTTTTGTGAAATTAGATTTAGATTTTTTTTCCCCTCTGTAGCTCTTCATGCTCTCTTCTTGTCTATACTGTGATCTGTGAACTTATTCCATCCCTTTTTCTATCATATACAGTACATCAGTTGTTAATTATTTCTTTCCAAAGTGTCTTCCACTCCCTCATTATCACAGATTCTCCTCCCTCCCATAACCTTTTTCCCCCTACTACCTTATGATCCAACTAAAGCTTTGTATACTTATGCTCCAGAATCTCCCTATTCTATCATCTTGGCACACAAGTACTTTGAGATGCTGACTCCAGTTTTTCCAACCTTGGATGCTTATGCCCCAGAATCTCCCTGTTCGATTGTCTTGGCACGCAAGTACTTCGAGATGCTGACTCCAGTTTTCCCACCTTCTTATATCTGGTTCTTTTATTACACTGCAGAAAGCATATTTGAAAATCTGATGGGTATGTGCAGTGGTGCAAATGTTTAAGTTAATAAAAGACAAAAAAAAAAAAAACCCAAAGCAGACAATTTTGTAAAGCAAAAGCATTTGCAGAACAGCAAATGTATGTAAGGAAAAAAGTAATTTAATGTGGCAAGGATGGTGCACTAATATAGCACACAGAAAGTTTATGGGATTCCTAAGCAATGCTGTCTAGTAGTTATACTGCTGATCTAAGAGTGGGCAGTCCCATATTCAAATCCCCTCCTGACCAAGAAGCGTATTGAGTAATATCAGGCCTCACTCTTCTTTGAGTCTAGCCACCCTAACTGGCTTGTTAGGAAGAGAATAATTCAGGGAATTACAACATATAGCTTTTTGAACTCCTTGTGGGAGATATCAATTAAAAATCAATAAATATCAATTGCAAAATTAAGCACATTTAGAATTTTTACCAAATCTAAATTAGGATGCTTGTTTGTATGATGTGAAAATATTTATCTAAATCTTGTACATATCCATTCCATTTTTATAGGCAAGAGTGAAAGACATTTGGAATTGACTGCTGTGTAAAGATACTTCACACTGTGCCTGAAATGTCACATTTACTATCTCTCCACTAACACTATTAACACGGCCCTATCTGATGAGGCTGAAGTTGGGTATCTGTCCGCAGCATCATTTTTTCACAGAATTCTGAAACAGAGTCCTGCTAGTAAGCTCACCTAGCATTTATATCCTGCCCATTTCAATTGGGTTTAAGATTACCCCATATTGTATGTATATCTCTGTAAGAGGAACACTGCCCCATTCAAGATAAACAATAATTTTCTCCAAATTATTTTTGCATAGTTTTCTGCTGACTTAGAACTGGAAATCAGCATATGTATCATGTCTAATCTATTCATTAATGGGCATAGAATATAATCATAGAACATGACCACAGAGGCCATCCAGTCCAACCCCTTGCCATCAGATATCAAAGTACTTCTAGCAGATGGCCATCAAACCTTTGTTAAAAAACTTCCAAAGAAGGAGATCCCACTCTGAGGGGAAGCATATTCCATGTTGAACAGCTCTTACTACCAGAAAGTTGTTCTATATTTAGGTGGAATCCCTTTTCCTATAATTTGAATCCATTGGGCTGAGTACTAGTCTCTAGAGCAGCAGAAACCAAGTAGGGTTCATCTTCAAAATGACATTGTTTGAAATATTTAAACATGGCTATCATGTCACCTCTTAACCTTCCTAGGTTAAGCATACCTAGGCTGCTCCTCATAGGTTGTGACCAATTTTGGGTATCACAATTAAAGAAGGATAGTGACAATCTGGAGTGTGTTCAGAGGAGGAAGACCAAAGAAGAACAGAGTGAGACTATGGACCTCATCACATTAGGAAATAATCTGTTTTTATCAGTATGCATCCAGTTGTCTTTTCTGAATACAGACAGGATGCATACTGACCCCATCACACCCAAATACTATGATTCTTAGTTTCAGAAAATGCTGCACTTCGTCCCATCACACCATGGATGGCTGCCTCCTTCCAATCCATTCAAAAGACTCCCTATGTCACTCCGTAACCTTTTCTTATTTTTTTTTCTAAGTCTGCTCAGTGATGTAGCCTCTGAATCCCAAACTACCGCTCTCACAAGATTTGAAAATGTACTTGCAACTATGCAGTAAATGCATTCGTCTAATCGCTACCTTTTGGAGCAAGATACGGAGATCAAAGTTCTGAGGAATCTCATCAAATTTCTAAATGATTGATTACTGGTTCATTTATATGGCTCCTTTGCTGCATCTATTGATGCTGCTGTTGCAGCTACTACTTCAGTTTTATGAGGCTGAACTCAAGGCAATGCAGAGATAACAGTAGCTCCTGACAACTATACTTCTTCTTCTGAGGAAGTCTAATAGTTAAAAGAAAAAGTCTGTTGCATCAATACAGATGCAATCAAAACAGAGGAAGAAATAGCAGATTCTGGTTAATTTTTAATATATATATATAAAATGAAGTAAAGCCACAACTCCCAATTTCCATAATCCTGGACATCTTTCTCTTTTGATGTCCCAAACAGAAATGGTGGCTTTGCCCAACAGACACACCCCCTCATGACAAGTCATATTGTTGCTGATGGGATTTCCCGATCACACACAAAAAACAGTGCTTCAGCAATGGAAAACTCTGTAGTATTTCAAATACTGTACTACGATTAGAATATCATCTAGAAATACTCTGTTTCTGTGTCATTTTGCAGACGAATTACCGATGGGGTGGGGTATATGTCATGTGATGGGACACGTTGGATATCATCCTCAATCAGTCTCAGAAACAGAGCATTTCCTAATGTGACGAGGTCCTATGACTTCCCTCAATCTAGACCACGCATGGGCAAGCTTCGGCCCTCCAGGTGTTTTGGACTTCAACTCCCAGAAATCCCAGCCAGTTTACCAGCTGTTAGGAATTATGGAAGTTGAAGTCCAAAACACCTGGAGGGCTGAAGTTTGCTAATACCTGATTGAGACACAATACCCCTCTTGATATGTCCTAGAATTTAATAGGCTTTTTAAGCTGCCACATCACACTATTGACTCATGTTCAGTACTAAGACTCCTAAATCCCTTTCACATGCCCTGTTGTCATGCCAGGTGTCACCCATCCTATATCTGTGCATTTCATTTTTCTGCTTAAGTTACAGTACCTTACATTTCTCCCTGCTGAAACTCATTTTTGTTAGTTTTGACCCAGTTTCCCAATCTGATGTTGTCATTTTGAATTCTGATCTTGTTCTAGGGTATTAGCTATCCTTCATAATTTGTTATTCTTCTCAGTTCTTTCCATTTTTGCTGTACTTTTTCTCAGATAGCTTCCCATCATCAGCCATAACCTATGTAGATTTTCTATTATTGGTGTTGTTAATATTTAATCTATCTAACCCTTTTTTCCAATTTGGGACTCAACATGGCTTACAACAAATTATAAAACATACAGCTAAAATTCCATAAGAATTCCATAATTCCATAATTCCATAATTCCGTAAAAGTGAAAATGAGATTAAATTAAAAAAAAAATCTAAAATCAAATTTTAAAAATTATCATTAAAATGGATGCACACATCAGCACAACCATTAGCAAGATCTAGTACATTTCAAGGAGCCCCTGATGGCACAGTGGGTTAAACCACTGAGCTGCTGCACTTGTTGACAGAAAGGTTGGCAATTCAAATCCGGAGAGCGGGGCGAGCTCCTGCTGTTACCCCCAGCTTCTGCCAACCTAGCAGTTTGAAAACATACAAATGTGAGTAGACCAATAGGTACTGCTCTGGCGGGAAGGTAACAGCGCTCCATGCAGTCATGCCGGCCACATGACCTTGGAGGAGTCTATGGACAACAGCGGCTCTTTAGCTTAGAAATGGAGATGAGCACCACCCCTCAGAGTCAGACACGACTAGACTTAATGTCAAGGGGAAACCTTTATCTTTTTAGTACATTTCACTCAGACTAGAGGGTATTTTGCACTAGAGGGTAAAATACATGTAAATATGTACTTGAAGACTAAATGTTCAGGTGTCCTCTGTCACAACTGCTTAATTAAGTTATAGGTCACAACAACTCTGCAGCTTCTAAAATGTAATCATAAAATCATTACTGTAAAGCTGGACCTGAGAAGTGCGGGAGGGGGAAAAGAGACCCCTCTTGCATTCAGTATAGTTAGTCAAGAGTCATTATTGATAGTTAAACATTTGCATTCAGCCTTTAACCCTAAGATTGTGACTCAATATCACCTTTGTTAGACTGTTTTCTTATACAGTTCAGTGGCCACAACCAAATGTTTAACCAGGATGACTGAAACACTACTATCATACTCTCAATGAGTAAATACACCATGCATTTCCTAAATTTCAACTGTTTCATCAGGTTCCTATAATTCCTTCTCATCTACCCATGAGCTCTGGTTTCAAAATTCTAAAACAAATGCTGCAAAATAAAATCTGAGTTTGGAATGATTAGTGGTAACACTAATACACGCCCTTAAATTGTTGAGGTCTATTTCACTGATCTTTGAATATTAAGGAATGTATTAGTTATATCATTAATTCATTTAACTTTAACATATCATTTGGAATAGCTGAAGGTGAGTGTAACTGGCTAACATAAATACTAAATAGCAGTGTTTAGTGTTTAAACAATTTTTAATTTATTATTAAAAGATGTAGTTAATTTTAATGCAATTTTCCCAAGCTCAATTAAAAACAACACTGAAAAAACAGAAAGGAATAGGGAAGGAAACATAAAAGAGCTGGAACGGGAGTGGGAGGATGTCCATTGGAGACAGATGTCTATCTTCCAGTGGGTGCCAGCTCAGACAATTGACTTCTCCCTGTAGTTTTTATCTCCACAATCTTCCCAAACTGGCGATGAGCAACTTGACCCCACTACAATTGGGAGCCAAGCAGTTGATTTACACATCCAGGTGATATATACACTCAGACAAACGCCCTCCTATATTTCATGCTTTGGAATCATTCTTGAATCTTAGCATATGTGCATCAATGAAGCACACATTAGAAATGTGGCATGCTTGGCACAATATTTATTTTCCACTCAGGTGTGTCACTTTGGTGTCACGCCTCATAAGACATCCTTTAACTGTCCTTTGTGCAAAATAATGCAGTGGATAGAAGTCAGTGTCTGATTCTCTCTGCTCAATTGGTAGCTGTCTAAATCCAAATGTTCAAGTTGACTGAGGGAACTTTAGGAGTTGTGATTTTGGGTTTTGACCTTGCAGTCACTGTTCAAAGAGGATGTCAAGTCCTAAAAGTGTCCAAAGCTGCACAGCCTTAATAAATTCCAGTGGAAAACAAAAGGCTGATAACACGTTTCCAAGGCTATTCTATTTAACTGATAAGACACCTTTGTCTATGAGTAAGGCAATTTAAAAACAACAACTACTGAATTGCAATTTGCAGGTCAGCATGGAAATGCATTTTTCTGTATCCTTTTGTTGCATGCATCTCTTAACCACAAGGTTTTCTAGCTGCTGCTATTCCATCAGTGCAAGCATATAAAAAGCCCACAGAAGAAAGAGCAAAGATAAAATGTCACGGCCTGCCTTGCATCCTGCAGGGGATTCTAAAAAAGTCCCTGGGACTGAGACAAAAGGATGACTGAGGTGAGTTTGGGAGAAGAATTCTTAGTAGTATCTGAAGAAGTAGGCACCAAGGAAGAAACTGAGGCTATACACCCCGATAATCAATTTTAGGGGTATTATTATTCTTAGGAATCAAGAGAACTCTAGGCTGAGTATACATGTACTTTTACGGAAATCTCTTCAGAAAATCCATACTGTTGGTCTTGATTTACAGTAGGGCAGAGCTTTCCAAACTGTGCCAGGACAAACTGTAGTCCAAAAGTGTGTTTAGTGGAAAATCCTCCCCTCATAAGGCATCTAGTCCAACCCCCTTCAACCAGACAGGAAGACATAGTCAAAGTCCTCCCAACAGATAGCCATCCAGTCTTAGTTCAAAAACCTCCAGAGAGATGACCATCCAGCCTCTCTTTAAAACCTCCAGAGAGATTTAATCACTATAACTGATGCTGTTATAATTAATTTTTTATAATTTGCACAATTTGTTGATAGATTTGCAGTAATTACCACTAAAATGGTTACATTTCTAATTAAGAAAAGAAAATCTGTTGAAACTGATATCTGTGATCAACCACATGGAACGGCTAGAGAGGAAACTAACCACACAATAGTCAACTGTAGTACATTAGAAGGATACGGGGGGGGGGGGGGGGGGAATCCAGACCTCATTTATAAGTAAAGACTATATGAAACTTACATGTAATATATAATATATATTGCATGAAAATCTTATAAGGGGTTGGTTTAACTTCTGGTTTGCTAGTAGAACTAAATTACCATGTAGTGAATAGATGCACATCTAAAAAGTGCATCACCAACATGAAAAGCTTGGAAAGCCCTCATCTAGGAATAAAACAGATTGGAAATGTGTAATATTTAGTTCTGAGCTTTTGCATGTAAGGTTTTGTTTTTGTTTAAAATCTTAAAATGTTGTAGCCCTGAGACAGAATCACTTTTGCAGAAGTAAACACTCCCCAACTACTCCGTGCAATTTCCTGAGTCAAAATAACTCCTAAATTAGGTGAAAGGGTTGTGCTTTCTTAATATCTGGCTAATAGTGATGAAACAACATCTTTGTCAAACTTTTTAAACGATCAATGTGTATCGAGTAATATACTGTATTTCTTAAATTCTAAGATGCAATTGATCTAATTCTAAGACATACCTCACAGGCCTTGATGTAGATAATGTATTCTCCTGCAGGCTTCTATGCTTTTTCATAATGTGTAATATGTAAAGGTGACACTTTTCTCTTTTCCTATCCCAACAAGATTCCAACTAGACGTAGAATATTCAAATAGCAGAGTTTATAAATTGGTTGTTTTTGCTGTGTTGCCTCCCATGCCCGCCCGTCCTGGTACTATCCTTTTGACAATCATCCCTGAAGTATTGAAAAGTTATTCCACAAGTTCATGATAAAGGTAAAGGTTTCTCCTGACATTAAGTCCAGTCGTGACCAACTCTGGGGGTTGGTGCCCATCTCCATTTCTAAGCCGAAGAGCTGGCGTTGTCTGTATACATATCCAGGTCATGTGGCTGGCATGACTGCATGGAGCGCCGTTACCTTCCCGCTGGAGTGGTACCTATTGATCTACTCACATTTGCATGTTTTCGAACTGCTAGGTTGGCAGGAGCTGGGGCTAACAGCGGACGCTCATTCCGCTCCTGGTATTTGAACCTGGGATCTTTTGGTCCACAAGTTCAGCAGCTCAGTGCTTTAACACACTGTGCCACCAGGGGCACAAAAGGCTAATTGACTTGTCCTGATGTAATGATCCATAGCTATGTATACACAGGCAACGTTGTTCCTTGTTAACTGTGTACAGGCAGCAGTCCCTGAGTATAAACATCCAACTTACAAATGGCTCATAGTTAAGAACAGGGGTGAGGCGACAGGAAGGGAGAGAAATCTATCCCTCAGAAGAGAATTTCACCCTGAAAGAGTTATCATGAAGAAAAGATGTCCCTACTGAAGCTTTATCACTAATCTTTGTTTCCTTAACAAGCCCTTTTTTTCAAAATCCAATGATCACAGGGACAGAAAGTGAAGTGAAATATTCCGAACAGGGGCACAGACAACAAAACAAACACCATGGGGGTATTAACCCTTCCCTATGCTTTCCACAGCTCTGTGTGTGTGTGTGTCTATATATATAAAAATGTAATGCTCATTTTACTATGGAGTAAACAACAAAACCACTGAACCAAATCACACTAAATTTGGCCACAAAAGACATAGTCATCCAAAATATGTATTTCAATCAAAAAACCTAGAAAAATAGTCCAAATTACAGAGGATGAGGAAGAGCCTTTCTCCTCCTGACTGCCAGTTAGAAAGGTAGGCTCTGCTGCCTTTAGCCCCCCCCCCCCCCCTTCGTATCCTAGCAACTCCCTCAGCCAAAATAGCGCCCAGGGCAGAGGCAGAGTGCACTTAGGCCTGATCCACACTGCCTATAAAATACAAATTATCTGATTTGAACTGGATTATATGGCAGTGTAGACTCAAGGTCCTTCTACACAGCTATATTAGTCATTTATAATCTTATATTATCTGCTTTAAACTGGATTATCTTGAGTCCACACTGCCATATAATCCACTTCAGTGTGGATTTTATACAGCTGTGTAGACGGAGCCTCATATAATCCACTTCTAAGCACATAATATAAGATTATAAATATAATATGAAATAATTACTGTGGTATAATAATACAGAACAATATAATCTCTAAAACCAGGACAGTAAATAAAGAGCAACACTCTGAAAGCAGGGAAATTGGGAATTCCAGAAAGGAAACAATCAGGGCCAGCTAACACTTCTCAACACAGGCAGGAAGCAGCCAGGCTTTGAAGCTGCAAGGCCATTAAATGCTAATCAAGGTGCCTAATTGTAGCATTCATACCTGCCACACCGAGACTATTAATTGCTATTCAACCTGGCCAACCAAGGATTCCACAAGGTAAAAAGCGGCCAGGCTTGCAAGCAGCAAGGCTATTCATTGCTTTTCAACCTGGCCAAGATTTCCCCTTGGTGAAAAATCCCCAGGCTTTGAAACCATGAGGCTGCTCCGTCCCATTCAACCTGGCCTAGAAAGGATGCCTTATGTAGAAAGTAGCCAGGCTTTTAAGCTGCAAGACTATTCAGTGCAATTCAATCTGGTCAAGCAAGGATTTCCCTACAAAGCAAGTAGCCAGGCTTCTTTGATTGAGGGTGCTTCTCCAGCTACTCCAGAAAATGGACAGGCTTTGAGGCTGCAAGGCTATTCACTGCTATTCCACCTGGCCAACAAATGATTCCCATAAGCCACAGCAACGCGTGGCTGGGCAAAGCTTTATATATATATATATATATATATATATATATATATATATATATATAGAGAGAGAGAGAGAGAGAGAGAGAGAGAGAGAGAGAGAGAGAGAGAGAACAAGCATACAGAGCCTGTACATGGAAATTCAGCTAAAGGCCGGGACTTGTATTTGTAACTGTCAGTACAATTTTGTGCTAAAGAACAACCAAAGAAGACTAATGACTTTATCACACAGGGAAGCCCCCCATGCCATTTCACCAGCAAGTGTGGCAAAGCAGCAGGTGTGAGGGGTGACTGTGTGTGGCGTGGCTTCCCACATCACACGGGGGAGCATCATCCAATAGAGCAGAAGCATGCTGACTCCATTGGAGCCAGCACAACACAGGAAGGCTCCCATGTTTGGGTGCAAGTGTCCAAGGACGCTTCCATCTTGGTTGATGGTGGGGGCTCTGCCGGAAGTCACACAACTTTGTGTGATGGTCAGCATGGGGCTCTGTCCCCCCAGAAGGCTCAAAACATCCCAGGACATTTGTTTTGGTAAGTATAATGAGGTGGTTACAAGACACATCAGATTTACCTATAATAGTACAATACCAATACTTGGATTTTAGATTCTGTTTAATCAAGAAGCAATTCTGTGGTTAATAGGTGCAGAATGGTTCCAGATCAGGGCTGACCTATGGAGAAATATATATTTCTGAAATAAATCATGTAGCATAGTGTAGTGGTTTTAGCACTGGACTATGAAGTTAGAGTCCAAATTCCCCACTCAGCCATGTAAACCCACTGGATGACCTTGGACAAGTCACCACAGAGGAAGATAAGGACAAACCCTCTCTGAATGAATCTTGCCAAGGAAACCCCTTGATAGGTTCACCATAAACTGGAAATGACTTGAAGACACACAACAATAAGCTAGACCATACCAAAAGCAATCTGGTATATATAGTTCCCTCTTTAATCTTCTGCTATGCAGTGGCCCATAGTTTATGATATCAATAGATGTACTGACATGTAGAGACATGTAGTATTAAAAGCATACTTCTCGGTTCTGGCAAAAATCCCAAGGTCTCTAGATGGACTCTGAAGAGCAGGCAAGTCTCCTTCACCTCTGAAGTCCAAAAGTCACTTCAGGCCTGCCTGAATAAAATTCTTTTGCTGCCCCATTAATCAATGACTAGCAGGTGTCCAGAGCAATCATGATTACATGCACTGAGCTGCCACAAGATAACTTCAAAAACAATTTTAAGGTCAAGGGTGGGGCAGGCTTCTGAAAAATAACAGACTCCAGACCCAGCAGAAGTACTTTGCACCTGTTTTTTTTTAACTGACCAGCCCTTTGAAAGGGAGGAGGCTTGCCATTCTCCTTGGCTAATAATAATATCTAGGATTTATACAGCACATTCCAAGTATTAAGATGACTTTGCACACATTAGGCTATGGTTCTCAGTGGGGTTGCAGCAATTTGTTGAGATAATTTATTAGCTTTCCAATTAAAATAAAATCTTTTGATCAGTTAAAAAGTTGTATTGTTTTAAATGCTTATATCATTTGAGGATGACAAGTACAATTTGGAAATTTCTCCTGTCGTCTGCATCCCTGCTCTCTTACAAAGGAGGCAATGGTTCTTCTTCTAAGGGCTTGTCTATACAAGCCAAAACCGCAAATGGAAGGGTGGCTTTCTTCAGGACACACAGCTATCTCCAGTAAGTATCCCAGGGGTTTGGGGTTTAAACCGCTTTTGCCCCATTGTTGAGCAAAGTTACGATATTCGAGTATCCTGCAGCTTAGGGACATTGGACAGCTAGATCGAATCTGATACAGCCTGATTCTCATCAGTGCAGGGAAAGGATAAGGAATATGAGTGTTTTATTGCCACCACTCCCAAGTGACCTCATAGCTCTGTGCAAGTTCCTGGCCATTGAAAGCACCTCTGCTGACATCAGAATGGGACACCCATGCAACCAGCATGAAGAAAGGGGCAGCCTAATTCTGACTTCAGTAGAAGTGCTATCGATGGCGTGAAGCTTATATGGAGCTCTGTGGCCAGCTAGGAGTGGCAGTGACATGGAGGAGGTGGGATCTGTACTCATACACACTCCCTGGGCATGTAAACAAAGTTAAAGGAAAATAATATTACTACAATTATGTAATTTGAATGAACATCATGGCAGTTAAAATGGAACCATAGTGCTATAAATGTCTTATCTCCTTTATTTAACTCATAGGTGGAGAACCCGTGGTCATCGAATTGTCACATTCTGGCTCCCATCATCTCTAACTGGCTTGGCCAATGGTGCAGTGATGGAAAGAATAATTTACCTAGCTCTGGAGGAACAAAGATGTCCTACCTGCATAACCCTTCAGTGCAAGGGTTGCTAGGAAAGCCAACTATAAAGACTGTCTTCAGTGCACCAGTTTTTCCACTGGGATCAAACCCATGCTGAAATAGCCTGACAAATTGACAGAATTACTGAATTAACAGGACCCGACCCCCCCCCCCCCATGGCGCAGCGGGTTAAACTGCTGAGCTGCTAAACTTGCTGACCTAAAGGCTGACGGTTCGAATCTGGGGAGCAGGATGAATTGCCGCTATTAGCCCCAGCTTCTGCCAACCTAGCAGTTCTAAAACATGCAATTGTGAGTATATCAATAAGTACTGCTCTGGTAGGAAGGTAACGGAGGTGTAACGGAGGCGTCTACAGACAACAGTGACTCTTCAGCTTAAAAATGGAGATGAGCACCAACCCCCAGAGTCGGACACGACTAGACTTAATGCCAAGGGAAAACCTTTATCTTTACCTATTGAATAAACCATGCAGGTAAGCTGTAACTTATTGCAATTTTCCTATCTGTAAATGTGTAATGTAGTAAAGCATGAGACGACATTAGGATAACTGAGTCACCATACTGCTAGCTCCCAATCTCTTTCCACCCAGCCCCCCTAAAGAATTTGTTCATTTATAGCACTAGTACCCCACCCTTTACCACAAAAAAAAGCAGTATGTCAATCGTTGCCTTCAGGCTTATAGTCTAAATTTAAGACATGACACACAAGGAATAAGGGATGGGAAGGTAGGGAGGGAACAGATTTTAAAGTTATGGTCACTTATGATGACCATCTGGATGCAATGGCAGCCTGCTGGAAAGGGTCTGCCTGTGATGGTCTTCTGCTGAAGTAACCATTCCTCGGGACAACTGCTCCTGGTCAGGGTGCCAAAAGTGCCAAAACCACCAAATGCCACAAACAGAACATAAAATAAAACACAATGTAAAAATACAGCTGAATAAAACATATAGACATATTAAACAACAACTTAAAAATTAAATTAAAACAGCACTCGTCAACCGGTGGTGGTAAGCTATTGTAAACGTGGCCAGGCTGCAAATGATTGAGCAGGGAGTGGATAAGTAAAGTCTTGAGGTAGGAAAGGGCGGAACATGTGAAAAAAGCTGTACCCATCATAGTAATCTGTTTTCTGCTTCCCACATCCATCCTCTGTTTCCATAACATTACCTCCTTGCAGTAGAAAGTTATATAAAAATAGAGGCAGACGATATTTGTTCTGTATCGTTTTATTTATAATTTATTTCATTTATATGCTACCTTTCACCCAAAGTCTCAAGAAAACCTTGCTCTAAGCTACTGAAAAGTATAGGGAAGCTGGCCCAGCACACTTGCTCTGACCTTCAGCACTGGCATGTTACCGATATTTGTTCCATATTGTTTTATTTTTAATTTATTTATTTCATTTATATGCTGCCTTTCACTCAGAGTAGGGCTCAAGGCAGCTTCTAACAATAATAATTATGTCTGTGTGTGGGATTGAGGAGATCGCTTCCAACAATTTTAGCCGTTACCTCACTCTTTGTGCATTTGTGTGTGTGTTGTTGTGTGCCTTCAAGGGATACTCAAGCTGTATTTTAATATTTCTGTTTTATTAGCCACTCCAATATATGACTGTAATGTGACAATATACTATTGGGAGCATTTTGACACTCGCTCTTCCTTGTTGTTTAGTTAAGTAAAAGTTTTTCATGTGCTTTTTAAAAAAGTTTTTTTTGTGGGATCTAAAGAATATTTGTGAAATTTCCTAGTGCCAATGAGGGTGACAGTGCTGCTTCACACCCTGGATTATTTTTCAGAGGGTGCTGTTTTTTTAACTTTAAACATGTTTTAATGGTTTTTAACTGGTAATTTTTAATACTGTTTATATGTTTTAATGTTTGAATATTTGTATATTTTAAATCGTATAAAGAAGGTAAAGGTTTTTCCTGACGTTAAGTCCAGTCGTGCTCATTTCCATTTCTAAGTCGAAGAGCCGGCGTTATCCGTAGACACCTCCAAGGTCATGTGGCCGGTATGACTGCATCGAGCACTGTTACCTTCCTGCCAGAGCTGTACCTATTGATCTACTCACATTTGCATGTTTTCGAACTGCTAGGTTGGTAGAAGCTGGGCTAACAGCGGGCATTCATTCCGCTCCCCGGATTCGAACCTGCAATCTTTTGGTCCGCAAGTTCAGAAGCTCAGCGCTTTAACATACTGTGCTACTGTGCTTTAACACACTGTGTATGCTGATGCTTTTATGTATTATTATTATTATTATTGTTATTATTATTATTATTATTATTATTATTATTATTCCTGAATGTTTGCATCAAAGTGATGTGCAGATGCAGCCATTGCTATATGTACCACACATTAACGATAAGAAAGGGTATCAATTGGGCTAGAATTTCGTTGACCTCCAGATGCTGTGGGTCTGCAACTCCAGCACTCTTCCCCATTGGCTATGAAGGCTAGAGCTGATGGAAGTTGTAATTCAACATTCATCTGACTTCATGATTCCTAACCCTCATATAAATAAATCAAATAAATAAGTGAAGGGAGTAGGCCTGATAAGGTAGTCTGTTTTTTCAAAGCCCAGGAGATACTGGCAGGTATGTTGAAAGCCATTTCTCCGTGTGCAAACACCAAAAGGATCATTTAAGCCTTATTTGAAAACATTGATAGCACAAATATTTATTCTGAGATTGAAGTGATTATGGAATTATTTACTTTGGAAAGTAAGTGAATAAGGGAGGACTGAATAAAAATACTAGTTTAAGAAATAGTGCTGCTTATATTGACTTTGCTCAGGGAAAGTACAGGTTCTGCTATCCCAAACCATCAAATCAAACAAAATAGGTTTTTTTTAAAAAAAAAATCAAGGAGCAAATCGTAAGATGTTCTTTAAAAATATGCACGTAAACACTCTTACATACTACAGCAGAGAAAACAGTCTTTATGAATCTGCATTTCACCAAAGCAAAATAAATTAATTAGATCTCAGAGAAGCTATCGCGTTTGTGTTTCCTGTCTCAGCCAAATTACATTTGTGAGTTTACCAAACAGTACAGCAAGAGTATGAGCATTCAGTTCTTCATCCGTTATTAGTAGCCTGAAAATCTTTTGAGCTCTACCAAAAACAAACAAACAAAAATCATCCATGAGCAGAAGTCATGCAGAGCTTTTTTGAGGGCATTTTACCATGTTTCAACTTCATGACAAAGAATGGTATTATGGTATTGCAAGGCATGTATTCTCAAGTGTTTGGTGATCTGTCTCCTAACCCTACTCCTTGGAAAGATCGCCCAGTATGAATGAAGCAAAACGACAGGACACAGAGCACAAACCAACTCTCATTCATTAATTCCTGCATATTTCCTGGTCCTTTAGCCTGGAGATGAGTGGTATGAGTACTGCTTCAGTGTTATGGGCTAAAGTTGCTATAATCTTCCACTATTGGTTATTTTGGCCAAGGCTAATGAAAGTTGTAGGCCAAAAACATCTGAATACTTGTCCACCCCTGCTTTATCCCCACTTTATCCCCATACTCTTTTTTTTTATCGTGTCAGAAGCAACTTGAGAACATACTGCAAGTTGCTTCTGGTGTGAGAGAATTGGCTGTCTACAGATACATTGCCCAAGGGACGGCTGGATGTGTTACTATCCTGCTGGGAGGCTTTTCACATGTCCCTGCAAGCTAGAGCTGACAGACGGGAGCTCACCTCATCTCGTGGATTTAAACCGGCAATCTTCAGGTCAGCAACTCAACCTTCAGGACAGTAACCCAGCCGGCACAAGTTTTAACCCACTACACCACCACAGCTCCAATAGCCACACTCTTTCAAATATTGGATTACAACTCTGGCCTTCCCAGCCATCATAGATATCCTTATGCTGTCTGAGGATGATAACTATAGTGCAACAAACCAGGTGAGCACCAGGTTGCAGAAGACTACCTTACACATATTCAAGCAGGTGTGGAAACACTCATTACAGGCCTCCATTGTCAAAATCCTCCTGCAAATTAGTCCTTATCCATTCCTCCCTGTGGAATATGTGTAAGAGGAATGAATTCAGAAGTCACATATGCCAGTCCAGCCTCAGTGTGCGTTGCTTCCCCGTATTGAATGAGGTCTGAGAGAGACTTCTATGTGCGTTTCCTTGAAATCCTAAACATTTCCACATTTGAAACAAGGAAATTAGAGAAACTGGGAGCGTGCCTGCTCCTTTGACACATGTTCTTTCACTTTACATGATAAGTGCCTTCATTCTAATTCAGATTTATGACTATCCTTCATAGGTCTTCCTTGGCAAGATTTATTAAGATAAGATTTGTCACTAAGGCTGAGAGAGCATGGGCTCTTTCACACTACAAAATTATAGCACTGCTTTTACTTTAACTGCCATGGCTGCATTTTATGGAATATTGGGATTTGCAGTTTATTTAGGCTCCATCTACACTGCCACAGAAAATCCAGATTATCTGCTTTGAACTGGATTATATGGCACTGTAGACTCATCTAATTCAGTTCAAAGCAAATCTGGATTAATTTCCTTAATAATCTCAACTATATGGCATCGTAGATCCAGCCTGAGAATTCACAAACAGGGATGCCTGTTATGATTGAGCCTCATGGCTCTGTTACTGACAGACGTGGGCGTAAGACTCCTCGAGAGTCAGATACTCTCGAGGAGCGAGAGAGAAAAAGACTGCGAGACATATTTGCAGCACCATCTGACGAGGAGTCTTTCGAAGGGTTTACGGAGAGAATGGAGGAGGGGCTGGTTAGCTCAGAGGAGGATGAGATGGATTGGACTCGGGTAAGGGAGGAAGTGGGTGCCACTGGCCATGATGGGACAGAAGATGAATGGGGACCTTCAGGATTAGACCCATGGTTTAGCTGGAGGGATGGGACGGGATCCACAGCTGGAGATGCTGTTGGGCGTAGTCAGAGGTGTTCCAGCTCTGACGAGGAAAGTGATGAGGAAACGCCCGGGTTAAGGAGGACAGCTGACAGTGATGAAGATTTGTAACTGGCATAAAATGGGGCTTGAGAGCAATTGCAAATTGCGTTGGGCAAGGTAATCTGGGCAAACGCTTGGGATCCGTGTGTGTGTGGGACGCTTCCCTGAAGACTTGTGTGCTTTCCTGTGCTGTGACGTAAGTTGATTGGAATCCAGGGTCAGACGGCGGGAGGGATTGTGTGGGCATTTGTTTGTGCAAACCTGTGCTTACTCTTATTAGCTTGACCTTCCGTCGTCTTCTTGACGGACGCCATCTCCTGCTTTGAGAACTCGGACTGAACTGACCACGGCTTGTCTTCCCCCCCTTCTTGGACTTGGAAAAACTACAAACGTCTGCTTCTGGCTTTGATCTACGGAACGGAACTGGTCTACTCAACTGCTACAATCCTTGGCTGATTTACTCGTGTCGGAGATCCTGTCTGCTGTGTGTGTGGGGGAGCGACGCAAGTTACTCTAAGCACAGTGTTGGCAGCAGAGAGGAATCTGCTGCCAATTAGTTGCATTCTTTGTATCTTTTGTTCCTTGGCTCTCGTTTCGTTTATACCCAGGCTGAAGCAAGCAGTTTGTTTTTACCCGGATTAAACTCCGGTTTAATCCGGTTTATCTTTTGAACATTTACTTTTGCCCCTTTTTGCTCCTAAAGGCAAAAACTGCCTGGCCCTTGTGTTTTACGGGCATTTTTGAGTTCTGTAATCTAATAAACTCTGTTACTTTGAATCTTGTGGCGTTCTGTCCTTGACAGATTGCCCAACGCCCATAAAAAGTTTATTGCAGCAATAAACCCGTCAGGAAGACGATGGATGAGTTAAGGGCCAAAGTAGACCAATTGCAAACGGCTTTTACCGTTAGCCAAACAGCTCAGGCTGTGAAAGGACATGTTTTGACTCCTGAACGCTTTGACGGAACCAGGTGCAAGTTGCCAACCTTTTTGGCACAAGTGGAGCTTTATTTTTCTCAGCTCAGTGCTCATGCTTTTCCTACAGACACTAGCAAGGTGGCCTTTATTTTGAGTTTGTTGACCGGTCCCGCAGGACAATGGGCCACTAATTTAATTTTGGGAAATGACCCAGTCAAGGACAATTTGAATAATTTCAAAAAGTTGTTAACTGATACTTTTGGGGATCCTCTCCGCACGGAGAACGCTGGGTGGGCTCTGTATCGGTTGAAACAGGGAAAGGGGACTGTTTTGGATTACTTAAATAAGTTTAACCTGTATCGCCACCAGCTGGATTGGGGGGAAAATGCATTCATGCTTTTATTTACTGCCGGGTTAAGTGATATGCTCCAGGATGAATTAGCACGCTTGGAGCCGGCTGAAAGCTGGGACGCCTTAGTAGCTAAGGTGCTGCGTTTAGACGCAAGGTTCGAGGCTCGTAAACACTCAAAAGCAATGTGTGCGCCACCCATGCATGTAACCAGGGCACCTGTGGTGATGGGGGAAGAGCCCATGGAGCTTGGGGTCTTTAAAAAGCTGTCTACAGAGGAAAAGAGCCGTAGGAGGCAGCTGGGCTTGTGTTTGTACTGTGGGAATGCTGGGCATTTTGCCAAAAATTGTAATGTGAAACCTTCCCAGCTTTCGGGAAAAGGCCAGCCCTAGTGCGACGTGAGTCCAACGCACTAGGGCTCCTCAAGCAGTCAACTGAGGGGAGGAAGCATGTTTTCGTACCCATTACATTATCTGTTGGGGGAAGGGAACTTGTTTCTACTTTGGCACTGCTGGACTCAGGGGCTACGGTCTCCTATGTAGATATTGAGTTTGCTAAGAAGCATGGCATTCCTAGAGTGCGCAAGGCATGCGACGTGTGGGTGGAAGGAGCAGATGGGAGACTGCTGGAGACTGGGGTGGTTAACCATGAAACCTCAGCAGTAACGTGGGAGGTGCAGGGAGTAACGGGAACGTTTGTGTGGGATATTACGAGCTTGCCTAGATATGATGTGATCCTGGGGATGGATTGGCTAGCTGTAGTAAACCCACAAGTAGATTGGGCAACACGTAAAGTGATCTTAAAGAGGCAGGATTGTTGCACTCTAAATGTTACTCATTCTGATATGGAGGGAGTGCCTGCTGAGTATGGGGAGTTCTCTTATGTATTTTGTAAAAGAGAAGCGGACAAATTACCACCGCACAGGCCATATGATTGCGCCATCAAGTTGGCAGAAGGTGCGAAACTGCCAGCAGGGAGGCTGTATGCCTTGACTGTACCGGAAAGGCAAGCTTTGCGGGAGTTTCTAGATGAAAATTTAGCCAAGGGGTTTATTCGCCCATCTAGTTCTCCAACTGCGGCACCAGTATTCTTTGTAGCCAAAAAGACTGGGGAACTTAGGCTGGTCTGTGACTATCGGATCCTAAACAAATACACCATTCGGGATAGGTACCCGCTCCCTTTAATCTCGGAACTGTTATCAAGGGTGCAAGGGGCTAAGGTCTTTACCAAGCTTGACCTGCGGGGGGCCTATAACTTAATCCGTATACGGGAAGGGGATGAATGGAAGACGGCATTTAACACGTGTTTCGGATGCCACGAGTTCCGAGTCATGCCTTTTGGGCTTTGTAATGCTCCTGCGGTATTCCAGAGGTTCATGAACGATGTGTTCAGGGACCTAATTGACCAATTTTTAGTGATTTATTTGGATGATATCTTGATTTTTTCTAAGGACGAGAAAGAACATCGTCAACATGTCAAGCAGGTTCTGCACCGACTGCGGGCTAATGGGCTTTTCGCCAAGGCTTCCAAGTGCGTCTTTCATGTGCCTGAAGTGGAGTTCCTAGGTCATGTAGTGTCAGGTAGGGAACTTAAAATGGACCCACATAAGGTTGACGCCGTCAACTCATGGCAGGAGCTGAAGACTAAGAAGGATGTACAAAGGTTCTTGGGTTTCGCTAATTACTACCGGGAGTTTATTCCGAATTTTGCAAAGCTCACGGTACCTTTGACGCAGCTTCTGCGCAAGAAACAGCCATTTGTGTGGGGGCGGGAAGCTCACGAGGCGTTTCTACAACTAAAGTCTAGTTTTCAATCGGACAACATACTAACCCATCCTGATGTTGACAGACCGTTCGTGGTAGAAGCGGACGCTTCTAGCTACGCGTTGGGGGCTGTATTGTCTCAGAAGGATTCCTCAGGGACCTTGCGTCCCTGTGGATTTTACTCGCGGCAACTAACACCCTTCGAGCAGAACTATACCATATGGGAGAAGGAGTTGTTGGCGATTAAGGTGGCGTTTGAGGTGTGGCGGCACTGGCTTGAAGGGGCACGGCACCAGATCGTGGTCAGATCTGATCACAAGAACTTAGAGCACTTGCAAACAGCAAAGAAGTTAAACCAGCGTCAAATCCGCTGGGCTTTGTTTTTCTCCAGGTTTAACTTCAAGGTGCAGTTCGTGGAGGGGAAGGCAAACTTGCGGGCCGATGCTTTATCCCGCAAGCCGGAATTTAAGACCAATGAGCAGGTAGTATGTCAGACCATCTTGCCTACTGCCTCTCTGTGTGTTGTAGATAATGAGCTTGGGTTACATGACCAGATCCTTGAGGCTCAGAAGGATGATGTGTGGACTCAGGAGCAACTGATGCTGCTCTCTGCAGGTAACCGTACCATACTGCCGCATCTCCAGGATCAAGACGGGGTATTGGTGCGTAGGGGGCAGGTTTACGTACCAGTAGGGACCCTCAGGTTGGAGGTGATTAGAGCCCACCATGACGAACCCATGGCTGGGCACTTTGGCAGGTTCAAGACCGTACAGCTTATCACCAGGAGCTACTGGTGGCCAAAGATGCGGCAAGACATTCTGCGCTTTTGTGACAGCTGCGCCGTTTGTCAGCAGAGTAAGACGCCTGTTGGGCGCCCTAGAGGGTTGTTATCGTCTTTACCTGTTCCGGAGAGGCCATGGCAAATCATTTCCATGGATTTTATTTCAGATTTGCCTAAGTCTGGGGGTTATACTTGTATTTGGGTGGTGGTGGATTTATTTAGTAAACTGGCTCATTTTATTCCTTGTTCAACCATTCCGGCGGCCCCTACGTTGGCCTTACTATTTACAAAGCACATCTATCGTTTGCACGGAGCGCCCGAGGTGATTATTTCAGATAGGGCTCCGCAATTTGTGTCACGCTTTTGGAAACACTTCCATGAGTGTTTGGGGACTAAGTTAAACGTGTCTTCAGCTTTCCATCCGCAAACGGATGGACAGTCGGAACGGGTTAATGGGCTCTTAGAGCAGTATCTGCGTTGTTTTTGTTTAGATCAACCCACGGCTTGGGTAAAGTGGTTACCGGTGGCGGAATTTGCTTACAACAATGCGGTGCACACGTCTAGTCAGCATACGCCATTTGAGCTAACTTATGGTTTTCACCCACGGGGAGGTGTGGCGCCGTCGACCAATGTGGTCTCTTCGGACCCTGTGTACCGCTCTTCGGAAATGGCTGCATTGCATGATGTTGCCCGTCGCTTACTGTTGGAAGCTAAGGCAACGCAGAAGACTCAGGCTGACCGCCACAGGCAGGCAGGGGAGGAGTTGGAAGAAGGGGATTTGGTGTGGTTATCTTCCAAACATATTAAACAGGCTGGGGGAAAGTTTGCGCCTCGGTATTTGGGTCCCTTTCCTATCGTTAAAAAGATTTCTTCTGTTGCGTTTCGTTTGCGTTTACCGTCTAGTTTAAAGGTCCATCCAGTCTTTCATCGTTCGCTGTTGAAACTTGATACCTCTAGTCGTCGTGGTGCTATAGCGGAGGGTATCACTGCCACTTCTCCGCCATCGGGGGAGGAGGCCTTTGTGAGAGGGGATAGTGTTATGATTGAGCCTCATGGCTCTGTTACTGACAGACGTGGGCGTAAGACTCCTCGAGAGTCAGATACTCTCGAGGAGCGAGAGAGAAAAAGACTGCGAGACATATTTGCAGCACCATCTGACGAGGAGTCTTTCGAAGGGTTTACGGAGAGAATGGAGGAGGGGCTGGTTAGCTCAGAGGAGGATGAGATGGATTGGACTCGGGTAAGGGAGGAAGTGGGTGCCACTGGCCATGATGGGACAGAAGATGAATGGGGACCTTCAGGATTAGACCCATGGTTTAGCTGGAGGGATGGGACGGGATCCACAGCTGGAGATGCTGTTGGGCGTAGTCAGAGGTGTTCCAGCTCTGACGAGGAAAGTGATGAGGAAACGCCCGGGTTAAGGAGGACAGCTGACAGTGATGAAGATTTGTAACTGGCATAAAATGGGGCTTGAGAGCAATTGCAAATTGCGTTGGGCAAGGTAATCTGGGCAAACGCTTGGGATCCGTGTGTGTGTGGGACGCTTCCCTGAAGACTTGTGTGCTTTCCTGTGCTGTGACGTAAGTTGATTGGAATCCAGGGTCAGACGGCGGGAGGGATTGTGTGGGCATTTGTTTGTGCAAACCTGTGCTTACTCTTATTAGCTTGACCTTCCGTCGTCTTCTTGACGGACGCCATCTCCTGCTTTGAGAACTCGGACTGAACTGACCACGGCTTGTCTTCCCCCCCTTCTTGGACTTGGAAAAACTACAAACGTCTGCTTCTGGCTTTGATCTACGGAACGGAACTGGTCTACTCAACTGCTACAATCCTTGGCTGATTTACTCGTGTCGGAGATCCTGTCTGCTGTGTGTGTGGGGGAGCGACGCAAGTTACTCTAAGCACAGTGTTGGCAGCAGAGAGGAATCTGCTGCCAATTAGTTGCATTCTTTGTATCTTTTGTTCCTTGGCTCTCGTTTCGTTTATACCCAGGCTGAAGCAAGCAGTTTGTTTTTACCCGGATTAAACTCCGGTTTAATCCGGTTTATCTTTTGAACATTTACTTTTGCCCCTTTTTGCTCCTAAAGGCAAAAACTGCCTGGCCCTTGTGTTTTACGGGCATTTTTGAGTTCTGTAATCTAATAAACTCTGTTACTTTGAATCTTGTGGCGTTCTGTCCTTGACAATGCCTGACTAATATAGCTTTTGAAGATTGTACAAAAGGAGGTTTATGGCTGAATAGTGTGCGGCAAAATAAAATAATGTAAAATCTATGCTGGGGAGGAGAGAAAAAGAAATAATTTAAATACAACTTGACAATTGCAATTAAATAGCCCAGAGATTGAATTTGACATTTTTCTTACACATGATATGATTGATGTTTGTACTTTGGAACCTTTAAAATATTTAAGCTGAAAAGAAATGAAGTGAACTGCAACCAGTTAAGGTCATCTACATAGGACAAAAATGATAAAATATTAAAATGATGGAAACAAATTTTCCAACAGTTAATATACCAAGACTTCATAGAGAGATGTATTATTCAAAGCGAAGAAACATGGGTGACCTATGGTCTACTGCATAATATGGAAAGGATATGAAAGTTCAAATCTACACAAGTGTAGGTATCAAGAACAATAAGAAAGGGGCACAATATGCATACCAAAGGCTGATTCTGTCATTACTGGTGGTAGATAATGCAGATGTTAGAATCACTAGTATACCAGTTGTGAGTAACTGAAGCACAGATACAGTGAGATATGTAGTATGAAATGAACTCAAGCCCTAGGCGAGATCTCTGTGTTTAATAATTTGCAGAATACTATTAAAAGTGACAAAGATTCTTTGGAAACTAATGATCATATAGGGACTCATTACATTCATGCAATGCTTATGAAATAAAATTATTACCAGGTTAATCTAATAATAGATTTTGGGCTCTTATATCGATACAAAAAGAAGAGGAGGGGCAGAATCTATACCTTTGCAGTAGACTTAGGCCCCTTCTATAGTGCAATATAATCCAGACTTTCAAAGAAAATAATCCACATGATCTGCTTTGAACTGGATTATCTGAGTCTACACTGCCATATAATCCAGTTCAAAGCAGATATTCTAGATTTTATATGGCAGTGTAGTATGTGCCTAAGGGCCCTTCTACACATGCCCAAAAACCTGGAAGTAACCAAGTTAAAAGGGGGTGGGATGACTAAATAATGTTTAGCCAAAGTGCAGGCAGAATCAGGTTAACAGCTGAAAAGCACGTGTTAAAAAGGTGCGCTTAAAACCCAATTCCACCCAAAAAAGTGCACCTTTGCTTGACTATATACCCTGGAAGTTATGCAAAACACATACTTTCCTTCCCTTCCCCCTGTGTAGATTGCTCCAGCGCTCATGCACTTTTTAAAAGCCTAAAACAGCTGATCAGCTGATCGGGCTGTCAGAACATGGAACCACAGACACACAAGTGGCTCAAGGAAAGCAAAATGGGAAAGCAATTAGAACTCTCTGAAACTCTATCATTTAAACTTTATAATATTAAAGAGAGCTTGAATTAACAATTGTGTGAAGAGAGAGATGCAATGGAAGTTTTTATTAAAAATTCACTCTGTTATGCGCTGGATTCACATGTGCGCATATGAGATCCAGCGCATAACTGAGTGGTTTTTTAAAAGACCCAGTCTTAAGTAAAAGATAACTATTGCATCATCTACAGCTGGTAAACTGGCTAGGATTTCTGGGAGTTGTAGGCCAAAATACCTGGGGATTCACAGGTTGAGAACTACTGTACTAGATTGTATGTTCTTCCTCACTAATAAACTACCCTCTTCAACACTCTCCAATGTTCCTCAGGCTGGATCTATACTGCCATATAATCCACGAGAGTACTGTAACTATGCTTTGTAGCTACATGATTGTAGCCAAGGTTTTTAAAATGATTGCTTATTTAATTCTTTGAAAACTGTATTATGCCTTCTTTTTAACTTATATTGGAAGAAAGGCAGGATATAAAGCAAATTACGGTAGTAAGTAAATGTTCAGATTCAACTAACCTCCAGTTCTGAAGCACCTGGAAGATGGATCTCATTTCCCAGTTATTATTTATGAACTGAACTTAATCGTTGGACACAACATCAAGTACTTGTACTTGCTGAGTGCTGCTAAATCAATTTCAGGTTCTTATGGGCCACTTCCTCCAACTTTTATTTTTCCAAAAACTTACCCCATTAAAGCTCTCTTTTAATTACAGTAACTGAAATAATTTTTATGATAATTTTCAATTAGGTGGGGAGGAGAACAGAAATGACGGACCCAAAGTCCCCCAATAATTTTGTGGCTTAGAGGGGGGACACAAAACGTGGCTCTCTGAAGTCTCAGTCCAACAGTTTAGCCACTGGACCATGCTGGCTCAGTGCAAAGGTGCCTCTCACTGGAGGGTCTTCAGCATTTCTTCCATTACCATTATCCAGGCAGTCCTGGTTGCTCAGGCTTGCAGCTGATTTATATTATCATTACAATAGGAAAATGAAAATAAATAAAACCTGTCATACTGATGGGCTAGTTAAATAAATCTATTATATCTGCAGCCAAAGCAGTTCTCTCATGCTTTTATATATTTATATGGGCTAGGCAGAAATAAAACCTGGCAATAAATGAGCCAGGTTACAAGCATAGGGAAAGACTAGTATTTCTGTAATAATGGCTTTAATAATGATATAGTTGATGAAAGTGTACCATGAAGTAGGGTTGTTTAACGCCCTATGTAATTCTAATGGCTCAGAGAAGGCTTTCAAGGAACACAAATCTTCTTGAAGTGGAGTGCAACGCTGGTGCTTTGTGCAGTCTGCTTTGGTCAGAGGGAGAAATTGTTTGGCCTCCCTGCCACTGTCTCTGAACTGAAGCTCCCATCATTCCTCACTGCTGTCGATGCTGGCCAGTGTCAGTGGAAACTGCTGTTCAACAGAATTTGAATGGCTGCAAAATTCCCACCTCTATTTGAGATGTTTCTGAAAGGCATTTATGTTCAGCCCATAGGCATTATTTTCACTTCGTAGAGAATGTTGGAATGACTTAGTTCTCCTAATAAAACATTACCTATGTAAGAAATTGGAGTTTTGTTTATTTTTATTTTTAAAAAACTCAAGTTAATTGCAAAGGCTTCAAACAAATGTTATAAGTAAAGTAATTTTGACTTAAAGTCATCATTGCTGGTTACAAAGAAATCTAGTGAAACTCAAGAGTCAAAGTTTTAGTTCTCTTTCATTGTTCTGTGTCTTCATTTTCACCTCATGGTGATCTATCGTACGGAGAATGTCACATCCCAGACCTGAAGTTACCTATGACCAGAGCATCACACAGAAGTCCAAAGTAAAGGCAAACAGTTTATTGTAAAAAAAAAAAACAAACACACACACACACAAAAGATATAAAGTAAAAAGCAGGAATAAGGAACAAAGGTGTAAAATCTAAAAGGTCAGCAATCAAATGTCTCTTGTAAATCCAAAAGCAAGGAAGTTCAAGAACAATCTCAAAATCAAAAAGCAACTTGAGTCCATAAGTAAAATATGAACAAGGATACACAACATGGAAAAACTCCCAGAATACTTGAATCCCAAAACCAAGACAAGAACCAGAGAACCCAAGCCTGAGTGTAACTTCAAAGCCACGTTATCTGAACTCAAGAGCAAAGAACCCGTAGCTCCTAATATACAGGCATGAAAGTGTTACGACTCCCCTGGAACTTTTGCAGAGGCATGTTGAGAGGTGTGTTGACCTACAAAGCTGGCTATTTGCTCAAATTTGCAGCAAGCCTCCTGGCTTAGGTCAATGTGCATTCCCATGAGAATTTCTCATCAGTTTGTCTTCACTAGATTCTTTATCTGGAGAGGGTGATTCCAACTCCCATGACTGGCCTTAAAGGCCTGGAGGATCAGAGAATTATATTCTCAGGCCCATCTGTGCCTGTGTCTAAAAATGTTTCACTTTCTGGCTCTGCATGAGAATGAATCCCAGAGCCTTCTGCGTGAGAATGAATCCCAGGGCCTGCATCAGAATGAATCCCAGGAAAGCCCACAATCTCATCTGACTCTAAATCATCAGTGAACCCATCAGCCCCTGCCTGCTGTGACTGTGCTACAACAGAGAACTTAGAATGGGGTTTTCCTGGCAAGATTTATTCAACGATGGTTTGCCATTGCCTCTTTCTTAGCCTTGGAAAGTTTGACTTGTTCAATGTCTCTGAGTCTCTGTGTGCTGGGACTTGAACCCTGATCTTTGGCAGTTCTAGTCCAATGTGAAAACCATTACACTGAGCTGGTTCTCTGATTTGCTGACAATATTCATTGAAGCTCCAGTGTAAGTTTTTATTTTAAAGGAATGCAGTTGTTCTATCACTTAGTACATGTGTTTTACTTTGTTGGAGTTTAGATTTTCTATTGAATTATGTAATGAGAGTCATTAACAATTCATAAGAAATGTTTGTATGTAACATATTTTTAAAATGCTTTCAAGTTGGTAAAACTTATGAATTCTAGTGGAAATTCTTATGAATACATTTTGGAACAAGGAACATCTCCTAATTTTATCAAGTGCTTTCTATTTTTCTGTACAATTCACCTCTGCTTCTACTTTTACAAAATCTTTTAAAACGAATCTGAGAGCTGCTCGTGTCCTGTTTCATCCACTTAGATTGCTTTTGCAAAAATAGATAAAAAGAGCAAAACCTTATTGGAAGAATTCCCAAAGAAGAGAATAAAGCCAAAAGACAGACATTTTAAAGGTGAGATCACTGGATTAATGATAGCAGGAGAAACTGTCATACTTTCTAGACTGTTCTTTAGCTAGCAACAATGCCAACATCTCAGGAAAGACCTAGACCATTCTCTTGTAATGGAGAAAGCTATTAACAAACTGAAAAGGCTTTTAAAGTATTCACAATAAATTGTCTCTCAGTCCCGCAAATGGGAAGTTATCTTATCCAGATAGGCAAATAACGATTACAGAACAGCATTACTTCATGATAAAAAATATGCTACACAGAATGCATTGTGGTAATGTCCCTCCCAAAGCAAAAGCCTAGAACAAGGGTTGGCAAAAGTATATCCCATGGACTACAGCCACCCACTGTAGCCCCTGTCTGGTCAGGGAATGATCCTAAAACACATAGAAAGAATGGGATTGCATTACCAATTGTGTTTCACCAAGAATGTGATTTTATGGTGTTTTGGAGAATTGGGGAATTAAAGGGATAAGTATAATTCCTCATAGACTCCTGACTATCATGAAAACCATCCTTTGGAAATGCTCCTAGCACATTGATACCTTTCTCAAACTAGGAAGCCCAAAACTTGGCCCATTGTACTCCAGACAAGGTCTGTCCAAATCAGAAAAGCACGTGCGATTATTTCTCTTGTTCTGAACACTATACTTCTGTTTATGTAGCTAGAGCTGCAATCACAGACTGTTACTTTGGTTTATATTCTTCCAAATTCAAGTCCCTGAAGCCTGAATATTATGGAAACAAGTGTGTCTGTGTAAAGTAAAAAATAGGATGTTTGTATGTCAGATAATATTTTTAAGAGTGTAGATTCCAGCAAGTTCTGGGCATGAAGTCAATTTAACTTAAAGCAAAATAATACTGAGAAAATAATCTGAGAGAGAAAGTGTAAACAAATGACCAATCTTGAATGACAAAACCGCAGTGCTAAAGAAGGGTTATTTATATATGATGGTTAATGTAATCATCCGATAGCAGACTGATGCAATCTGATGGCAGGTAGCCAGATGTGGTAGCTAGTGACACTTACAAGTGATTGATCCCTAACATGAAGGAGAAGATTGTTGATATTAGATGGGGACTTACCCAGACAACCCAGAGTGATTCCAATTGGAAAGAGGCAAAAAATCTATCTGAAGGTCGAATGTTGGGGCAATAAAAGCAGCAAAAAGAGGCTTGGACTGAATGACAGCAAACAAATTGAAACAGGCAAGATGGAGATACTCTTCGTTGGAATATAGATCATGGAATAGGGATTCAGCCTGTGCTAGATGGGTTATACTCCCCCAAAAATGCAGGCTCACAGTTCGGGGGTACTCCTAGATTCAGCTCTGGAGGCAGTTATCAGCAATTCAGCTCTGGAGGCCGTGACCATGAGTGCTTTTGCACAGTTAAAGCTAGTGCACTAACTGCACCCATTTCTGGAGAAGTCAGATGTGGCCACAGTGGTATATGCCTTGGTTACATCCCGGTTGAACTAATGTAATGTGCTTTATGTGGGGCTGCCTTTGAAAAGTGCTCAGAAACTTCAATTGATTCAGAGCAACAGCCAAACTGTTAATTGGTTAGCTACAGGGAGCACACAACTCATGTGTTACAACAGCTCCACTGGCTGCCACCCTGTTTCCAGGCACAATAAAAAGTGCTGGTTTTGACCTAGAAAGCCCTATATGGCTCCAGTCCAGGTTATCTGAAGGGCCATATCTCCCTCTATGAACCTATCAGACATCTATGATCACTGGGGACAGCCTTTTCTGTTTCCCACCACCCGCTCAAGCATGTTTGGTGGGAACACGGGAGAGAGACTTTACTGTGGCTGCTTCTAGACTGTGGAATTCCCTCCCAAGAGAGACCAGGATGGCTCCATTCTTGCTGGCCTTCCACAAGCAGGTAAAGACCTTTCTCTGCCAGCAGGTATTTGAAGAAGGATAAGGGGCACTCTGCTGGGGAGGTTGTGGGAGGGATTTGCGGGGAATTGTGTGTTTTAAAATGCATTTTAATTGTATTTATTTTATTTTAATTATATTTTAACCTAACCCACACAGTACTATTTGCTTTTTTGAAAAAAAATGTACTCATGTTATTTTAAATGGTGACCAAAGTGTGTGGTTGTTAGCCGCCTTGAAGCAGATATAAATTTAGTAATTACTTAATTGGGACTAATTAGATCAATCTCTGATTGGATAGATAGAAACTGGAAATCGTGTAAAAGCCAGCTTCTGAGGCATAAAAGCCAGGATGTTACAAAGCCTTCAATGAACCTATGCTGTTCCTGGCCAATCTGCCTTGATATTCTGGGTTATATGGCTGTGTGGAAGGACCTTCAGGGCTCTTCCATACAGCCATATAACCCAGAATATCAAAGCAGAATAACCCATAATATTTGCTTTGAACTGGGTTATCTAAGTCCACACTGCCCTATATCCCAGTTCAATGTTTGGTGCTAAATTCGCAAATATAGTAAGTCCTACATAACATTACCGTGTATTGAACTGCTTTTTCTGTTGATTTCTTGTAAAACATGATGTTTTGGTGCTTAATTTGTAAAATCATAATGTAATTTAATGTTTAATGGGCTTTTCCTTAATCCTCCTTATTATCCAACATTTTCACTTATCCAACACTTTTATTTTTCAGTGATTGGTTTGGGGGGGGGTGCACCAAAATTACGTTTGCTTACACTTGAAAATTACCTAGGGCCGGCCCTGCTCTCTAAGGAAATATGCTAAAATAGTCTGCTTATGCTCCCATGTTAAAAATCTTGAGATTCCAAAACTTAAGAGGGCTTAAGGGAATATTTATACTAAATCTGCTGGTTTGGATTATACTGTTGTTCATTAACCGGGAGCCCAGACAACCAGAAGATAATGAAAATGACCTCCAAACAGATACAGGCTAGCTGACAATGGTAAAGAATCCTTAAGCCATTATTCTAAAGAGACAGGGCAAAGTAGCATATTTGTTTCATTGCTTTGGCTTCTTTGCCATTGTATCACACTATTGACTCATAATTAGCTGGAGGTCTAAGACCCCTAGATCCTCTTCTCATTTACTGCACCATATTATTCATTTCCTGCCTAAATGCAGTATCTTGCCTTTATCTGTATTGAAATTTATGATTTTAGATCTTGTATTAAGGTCACCTTGAATTCTGATGCTGTCTTTTGAAGTATTAGTTTTACCTTCCAGTTTGGTGTCACCTGAAAATTTGATGAAGATGTACAGAAGCTGTTCTTACAAGTTGCTTATAATGATGTTCAACATCACCAGATCCAACAGGTGACCATGTGGCACTTCACTTGTTAGATTCGGGATGATGAGTAACCAGTGATGAACATTCTGGCTTTGCGCCATCAAATATCAAGAAATCCACCTAACAGAAGCATTGAGTAGCCCATATTTCACCAGCTTGTTTGTAAAAGTATCATTCAGGATCTTGTCAAAAGCTTTACTGAGATGTGCAATCACATAATTACTCTTCTCTATCAAGCTTGTAACTTTGTCAAAATTAAAAATGAATCAGACATCTCTTGTTTTTTAAAAACACCTGTTTGCTCTTAGTAATAACATTCTTTTCACACTTAATGATCTGTTCTAGAAACGTTCTTCTTATTGCTGTCAGTCCAACTGGTTGGTAGTTGTCCAAGTCATCCTTTTCTCATTTTTGAAGATGGGTTCAGCATATAACACAATTCCTCCCTTTCCTTTCCCCACCATAAGCTAAGCAATCCAGAGTGTTCAAATGTTTTTCACTGAGGATTTGCAGCAGTTCCTTGATCATTTTGGATGTCCTTTTCTGCAAGTCATTTGCTCTTGATCAGATCCTATTATTTTACGGGAAACGAATTAGAAATTACTAGTATGATAAATATGAATTATTACATATTTGAAGTAATCCAGATCAATGAATTATGGGATCTATCCATCAGGCCAGAGAATACAATAGTGCTAATGAATGCACACTGAGGAAATGCAACACCTGACCTACATTCAAAAAGCCATTTTAAAATACTCAGAAGGGAACTGATCAGTCAAGATTATCACCTTGTGTTCTTGATTTGAAAAAAAAATCAGTGCTGTAACAGGGTTTAAAAAATTAGAATAGATTTGTTCACCAACAGCAATTAGTCAAGAAACATGTGAATCTCATCACCTGCTAAACTGTCACAAAATGAAATTTTTGATTGACAAACTTATAGTATGGGCTTGTGTTGAAGCACTCAGGTCTCATGGTCCCAATGGAGACAAAATACTAATTTGCTCTTGATTTACACTGATTCAAAGTGTGCAAGAGTTAGTTTTTGAACCACTGCTCTTAGAACCCCTGGAACATGGATAAACAAGTAGTTCTTCAGGCATACTGGACCAATTCTCAAAAGCCTTAGGACTCAAAAATACATAATACTTTGACTTGAAACTTCAAAACTGGACATTCAGACCAATGCATCTGGAAAAGTGCAGGCATAGTCTGATCACAATGTTTCTCCCACAAAGAGACTGGCAGCTCTCAGAAATCAACCAAGCATTGACATTGACTATGGTAGCTGAGGGTCTCTGGTAATTGCGATCCAAACGCTTCTGCCTTGTGCATTATCACACAATGAAAATGTAGGCCAACTATCCACTCATGAAGGGTGATTTATCCATTGGTAGCTGGTAGCTTCCATGAACCAAATCAGTTCTGGGTTTTATTCCAATTTTTGAATGAGCTGCCCAAAGTACTGAATATATTTGAGTTCAGCACCTTGTATAGGAATTTTGAAGTTTGTACTTTGAAAGACTGGGCTAAGCCCAGAGAAGATTCATCGCTTCCTGACATGGAATCCCACAACCATTATGCCATGTGTCACAAAAGTTTTCTGGTCATCGCTTTGCTGTTAGCTTTACTGGTATTTAAGTCACGGTGCATCTACACTACAGATTTAATACAGATGGATACCACTTTAACAGTCATGGCTCATGGGAGTTGTAGTTTTACAAGGTCTTTAGCATTCTCTGCCAAAGAGTATTGGTGCCTCACCAAACTGCAAATATCAGGACTCAGTATTAAAAACATCCATGTTTTTTTCTACTGAGGAATGTCTGTTTTTCTATTATTATCACTGATTATACCTGTCCACACCCATGACACCCAACCACTGATTCCTGAAGCTTTCACACACTATATCTCTCTTTTTTATTAAGCTTAGGTTGAGGAAATCAGTGAAGGGGGCTCCTTGTGACAAGAAGGCCAGAGACATCAGCTCTTTATTTTCTTGTATTTTTAAATCATGACTGACATTTATTTTAATCTGGTTATTGCAAAGAAATGGGAAATCCTGTTCTGAAAATTACTGCAGCACACAGACAGAAAACTTTAACTGAGATGACGTACATGAAATATTTTGAAAGCCAAATATTAATACTGATGCTGTTAATAAAGCTGAGCACTCAATGATTTTCTTCTAATGAATGCTAGGGTTGAATTGAGGACACACCTGTATAATAGTTATTTTGAAGGGTGGGCCCCAGCCTGGGTAAAGGTAAAGGTTTTCCCCTGACATTAAGTCTAGTTGTGACCGACTCTGGGGGTTGGTGCTCATCTCCATTTCTAAGCCGAAGAGCCAGCGTTATTCATAGACGGCTCCAAGGTCATGTGGCCAGCATGACTGCTTGGAGCACCCTTACTTTTCCGCCAGAGCAGTACCTATTGGTCTACTCACATTTGTATATTTTCAAACTGCTTGGTTGGCAGAAGCTGGGGCTAACAGCAGGAATTCAACCCTCTCCCTGGATTCGAATTGCCAACCTTTCGGTCAGCAAGTTCAGCATACTGGCATCTATGGTAGTTTGTCTTAGATTGACAAAAAATCAACATTTTAAACATCACAGTTTCAGTTATTGTCTTGTATATTAATTAAAACACTATCTCCCACCGTTATACTGATGTCCAGAAAGAATGGGAATGTTGAGTCTGTATTGCAGGGATGGACAACTGTGTCCATTTCTTCATTTTATAGGACTGTACATCCCATCAGCCTTAGCCAGTGTTGTCAATGGTTTCAGGAAGACAGCATCTTCTTTGTTTTACACTTGAGTCCTACACTTCAGATAAAATTGGAATTACACCCAGGAATCCCTGCAGGCTATCCTAAAGCCTCTGGAAGAGACCAAACTGTTGGAATTGTGAGTGCTGTCAATTGCACCTACCCAGAAATACCTGAGAAAGCTCTAGGACAGTGATTCCCAATGAAAATCTGGTCCACAAGCCTATTTATTTATTTATATTTTTTCTACTCCAAAGCTGACTATTGCATTGGATAGACCACATCAGCTCTAGATTATTAAATATGGTTTCTGTGGGAAAGCAGATGGTGACTACTTGATGGTATATGTTCTGTATCAGAAACTAGAGCTGATGTGGTCTATCCAATGCAGTTTTCTGAATCAGTACCCCAAATAACCAAACCAAATCTAAAGTTGACCAAAAACTGATTTGTAACCCTTTTGCTACTAATGTTGAAGAGTGGTCCTTGGTCAAAGTTGTCCCTGGTCAAAAAAAGTTTGGGAATCACTGCTCTAGGATGAGCTGGGAACTGCGTGGCACACCAAGCCATCTCATCAAATACTTTTCAAGCCTAAAAATCGTCAGTTACACTATGATCCCTAGATCTACGGACCTGATACTCATCGTTTTGTTTATCCCTGTCTACCAAAATGTGTGCTGCTCAAGCCTTTTCTGTGCGTTCCAGGTCATTCTATGGTATGCTTCCTCCAATTGTGCTGGAGGATCTAGTAATGTTTAGAAAGATGATTAATATTCTTATAAGTTATCTTCCAAAACTTGATAAATTTATCCCTCCATTTTAAAGACTCATCAGAATTTGATCTCCTTAAAGCTTCTTATAAAATGAAATCCAATGCACTTTGTGCCAAATGTTATTTTCCCATTTCTTCAAAAAAGACACTTATAGCTTTTTCCAATATTATACTATTAATAGTTGAGATGACCTTAAATTTATTTCAGCAAATCTGAAATAAATTTAAGACTTGGAGTGGTCAACTGTTTGTCTGGCCTTGTTTCTTAATGCTGAATTATGGTCTATTATTTAACATAATGAATTAGGCTATACTTCTGAATTGGCATTCTCTTTGTGATATACCTTTTTGGGCTATAATTCTCCCAATTTCCCATCCAGCATGGCCACTGGGAGACTGAGGAGTTTGTAATCCAAACAAGTAGTTTTTTCAAGCTCTGCCACTATCAGATAAACAGAGAGGTTACATCACACGTGTAATTAGTAGGTTTAGAAATATGTATCCCATATGGCCATATGTTGTATCCAGCAGATTTATAATACATTGATAGAAAGAAGCCAGAGTAACAGAAAACAATACTTAAAAGCAGTGCAGAGCAACTTATTAATCACAGCTAAATAATATTGCCTGATATTCCTTATTCTATTTTTTACCCATTCTGAATGAACAAGGTTCTTTAACTTGATGTGACCCAGGAAGCAACTGCTTCAGATTATTTACAAACAATCCAGTTGAGTGAAAAAGTTCATATTCATAATTAATGAAAAGTTCTTTTTTGTAAAATATGAAAAAAACCCATGGTTGATTCTTGAATACAAACTGATCTTCAACCAATCTTGTCATTGTTCTAAGGGGTGAGTCAATTTTTCACCCCAGCAGAGCTTTAATTAGTTAAAAACACAAGCCTTCAGAATGCACGTCTTTGACTGCTCTTTGTCACCTTCTTCATTATCCAGATTAAAAGAAAGAAGGTTACTGCATTGTCACAGCTTAATTTATTTTCTGAAATTATTGATTACATTCAGTCAACACTGGGCTGTTTCAATAAACATGAGCTTAAAACTCTCACACACTTAGATTTAAAGGCTGAGAAGCAATTGATGGATAGATGCAGCAGCAGTGTGTATGGGAAAACACTACAGGCCCCACATAACTGAACATGTGGCCATAGTACAGGTCTTCTTATATTGAATGTTGACTCACAACCACATCTAGCTACAACATTCAGACTGCGGTCTGTTCTTCATTAGAAAGTAAGTCCCAATTACAGTGTACTGGACTAAATGGGATTTATCTACATACTGATAATTCAACAATTAACCCTGTTGGTCTACTGTTAGGACTCAGGAAACAAGATTTTGTAGCGGTCTGAGTGTTAGACCAGGTCATGAATCTAATGGTGATACGGATAAGTCACACCAGTTCATCATTAGGGCTTCTCTCATGTCCTCACAAGCTAGAGCTGACAGATAGGAGCTCACCCCATCTCATGGATTCGAACCAGCAACCTTTAGGTCAGCAACTCAACCTTTAGCTCAGCAGTCCAGCTGGCACAAGGGTTTAACCCATTGCACCAGAAACCTCCCATCAGGATGGTAACATCCAGGCATCTCCTGGGCAACGTCTCTGTAGACAGCCAAATCTCACACCAGAAGCAACCTGCAGTATAGTCTCAAGTCGCTTCTGACATGATTTAAAAATCATTAGGGTTTGCTTGTACAGGTCTAATAACCCATACTTGCTATCTGTTGGATCTTGACTATCCCCACAATGTCTCTGAACTTCCAGTGGGTATTGCAGCATAGCCCTGAATTAAGAAAAGTCAGGGGAGGCTCCAGAGTTTACCTGAAATTCTGGATCAACCCCATAGTTTAGGTGCTGTGTAGACAGCTGAAACAAGTCCGATTTGAACCAGTTAGCTGTCCCCATAGGCCACCACTGCCATTCCCTGAACTTACCAGGCCCATGATGCTGTGATTGCACCCAGATGGACACAGAGCTCAGTGAGAGATCTTGGCTGTCAAGGGTGCCTCATCTGACATCAACAGAGGCACCTGTGTGAGTAGGAAGAAGGATGTGGAATCACTGGTCACAGATCAGCAGGGGGTGCCTGCAAAGGCCAAGAGTTCTCTTGGAGCTCCATGGCCATTTGAGACTGGTGACAGTGACACAGATAAGATGGTTGTCCAGCAGGGAATATTAGTGAAGCTGGACTATCTGGACTCCGACCTGCTGCTAGCATAGCATAGGTTCAGGATGGTGCATGTGGCCTCCACTGGGGACACATGCCCTAGATTAACCTGCTATTGTAGACATTACAAAGCCTTAAAAGAAAGTAATGGCAAACCCCTCTAAATAAATCCTGCCAAGAAAACTGTATCATATGGTCATCAGTCAGAATCAACTTGAAGGACCATGCCGATACTTGGGTCACCAATATGATCCAGGTCTTTGTATAGAAACACATTAAGATCTGCTGTCCTGTTGTATAATGGTATTACTACAACTCTAATGATTCCATAGCATTGAGCTGTGAGAATTAAAGTGATGTCAAACTGAATTAGACTCCCAGTTTCTAATGTTACCAGATTTCCTATTTTTACTTCTCATACACAAACTTGACACTAAAGTAACATTTTCTTATTTATCTAGACTTTCTACCCCTTAAACCAAATATGTCTGAATGTTTCCTAAACCTAGATTATTTATTATTCATTGACACTTGTTCTTTTTTCTTTTTGTTTGGAAATATTTTTTTTGTGTGTGTCAGGAGCGACTTGAGAAGCTACAAGTCGCTTTTGGTGTAAGATAATTGACTGTCTGCAAGGACGTTGCCCAGGGGATGCCCAGATGTTTTGATGTTTTTACCATCCTTGTGGGAGGCTTCTCTCATGTCCCCACATGGATAGACGGAGCTTAGTCACGCTCTCGCCGGATTGGATTCAAACTGGCAATTTTTAGGTCAGCAACCCAACCTTCAAGTCATCAGTCCTGCCGGCACAAGGATTTAACCCATTGCGCCATCTTTACCTTGAAAATTGTGGAAGATAACCTGGAGTTCCATTAATGTAAGACCTACAAATATTGGGTCAAGATACTGAATAACAGAGGCAGGCAAATCTACATCTCAGGGTGTTGTTTTTTCTTGATCTTAGCTCTATCCCCACTATAATGAGCTATGCTACCTCTTAAATATTACATAATCGAAGTCATTTATTGCCTTGTATAAAAGAAGCAATGCATTATTGCCATCATGCATGAGGCTGGAAATTGGGTATTGATATGGAAGAGATCATCTCTCTAAGGGTCTCCTAAAGCAAGATCTAAAACAAAAATGACCATTTAGATGTATAGTTTTCTGCATTACAGAGCACAGCTATACAAGCAGATACTTAAGTCGATATTTTAAATTAACCAAACACTGTAAACAAGGTTTAATACATCAAGCAATTACATTAAAAGCAGGCATTGAAAAAGCAGTTTTTGCTTTAATTCATCAGCCTGTTTGCTGAACATCCCAAAGCTAAGTGTTCGTGCTAACAAGGGCTACTTTGTGATAGAAAACAGTGGTTCTTTTCTGTCATACATTCCTCAGATTATTGATAGTTTTGCTTGGGTGGCATTGATCAGGGTGGATTTCTTGCTGAACACAACTCCAAAGCTATAACAGAAGACAGGCTTACAATGTATTTTCTGCCAATCATACTGTCCCTCACAGGCAGTTCAAAGATACACCCTCCCTCAAGCCATGATTGATTAAGAAGGGCATCTGAAATGCAGCCACCACTGCCTGGGCCGCATGGAGGGTTTATATGTATCCTACTGCTTTGAAATACAACTCTCTGATGCAGCAAAAGCAATTCTAGCACTTTAAATCTGTCAGTTTACAAGATATCACATCATGACCATCTAACTTCCGATCTCACTTGGTTCTCAGTATATTTTGAAAAGTTACTTTTTTTGGAGTATAACTCCCAGAACCACTGAACCAACATGTTTCCAAACCCTACCCTAGAAGTTATTCCAACACATAGGAGTTCCATCTGAAGAATATATAATCCATTTGTTTTCACTTTGTCTTATTTATGAAACAATGCCATGGCTAACTAGCATCTTGGGAATATGTGTGTGTGTATGGATCTTGAAGTCCATTGAGTAATTGTGACCTCTTGAATTTTATAGGGTTTTGTTAGGTAAAAAATATTCAAAGGTAGTTTCCTATTGCCTACTGCTGAAATATAGCACACTGCACCTGGTATTCCTTGGTAACCCCATTTCCATGGCCAATTCTCTCACATCAGAAGTGACTTGTTTATTCTTTAAGGTCAGATGGGATATGGTACTTTTGTATTATTTAGGCTCCTTATTGGGGAAATGTGTTTATTTCCTATTGGCTTATATTCAGATTTTTATGGGATCCATCTAATAATTATTATAACAACAACAACAACAACTTCCAAAGTTTCGAATGGAACTTTGAAAAAGGAGATTGAGGGCCTGATTCTTGCAGCCCAAGACCAAGCAATTAGAACCAATGCTATCAAAGCCTGAACTAAAAAGTCAACAATGGATTCCAAGTACAGATTCTGCAAGGAAGCAGACAAAATAATGGATCACATACTCAGCTGCTTCAAGAAGATCATGCAGACGGACTATAAGCCGAGGCATAATTCTTGCATAATAAGTCTAGAACTTGCAACAGGAACTTGTGCTACAAATACCATCTGCCCTCAACAAAAAAAACTGGTGGGATCATAAGCCTAAAAAAGTTACTACTCTGGGACTTCTGAATTAAGACTGATAAAAGGGTTTTGGAGAACAATACTGCTGACCTCATGATTGTGGAAAAAAACAAAGTATGGATCGTCGATGTTGCAATCCTGAGTGACAGCAGAATTGAGGAGAAGCAACTGGAAAACTTACATGATATGAGGATTTAAAGATAGAACTGTAAAGACTCTGACACAAGCCAGTAAACCTAGACACTTAGGAAGTGTCTGATGTGTGATTGAATACAAAAGCCAGTATAGTGATCTTGTTTGCTGCGTACTAATCTTGTTCTGTATAAAATAATAACTTTATTCTTGTATCCCACCACCATCTCCACGAAGGGACTTGGGGCAGCTTACACACAGCACAAAGTGCCAAAAACAGAATATAAAATAAAACACAATTTTAAAATACAGTTGAATAAAACATATAAATATATTAAAAAACAACTTAAAATGGCGCTTATCAACCAATGGCGGTAAGCTGTGTAAACGTGTAAATGTGGCCAGGCTGTGAACAATCAGACCAGGAATGGAATAAATGCAATGCTGTAACCATGGGACGAGGGTATGGGATAAAGTGCAAGGCTGCATAACAATTGCATAGATCAGCTAGGGAGAAGGCATTCTCCAAAGCCAGATGGGAAAATATACATGGGAATAATCACAAGTGTGTAAATAAATAAATATTAGTTCTACCAGTAATGGACCAGTAATGGACAAAATCAATGTTTATTCTTATACTATCTTCCTTCAAAACTGTTGCGTGCCTCCAGTTTATTTACCACTTGCGTTAGTCCTAAGGAGAACTTACCATGGGATTTTTTTGCAAGAGTTGTTCAGAAGGGGTTTACCACTGAGGCTGAGAGCATTCAACATTGAGGCTGAGAATGTTCAAACTCTGATCTTTCAAAGAGCTAGTCCAATACAGAAACCACCACACAATACTGCTTGTCTTCTTCAATATAGTATGAATATAAACTAATGTCATCTGCAATTCTTGACTCACATTTAATTATATTATACCAATGTCTATATGGGAGTAAACCCTGTTCAGAAATTTCTTCTAAGTCAACATGCTTAGGATGGCACCGTCTCATAGAATCTGATGAAGCCCGACTGCCAAATAAATGTACACAAGGCTGGATTGTTGGACTCTCCTCTGCTGCCAGGAAATTAAAAGGCCAGAGAAGGAAAGAGGATGGAAATCAAATTATGCTTTATAACACAGGGCTAGGCTTGTCTAGCCTACTGCAGTTCATATATGACTCCTGGCATAATCAGATAGTAAAGGTTATGTTACTCTTCTGCTTGGAATAAGCCTGTCAGAGAAGCCCTAACATCACTCATTAGAAGGGACAGTGCATGACCTAGTGCTAAGGTTAATGCTAATAATATGTTCTACTGGAGCCATGACTATGGTCTCTCATTACTATCTGCCTCTGATTTTTCCCCTTTGGTCAACATAGGCATTCTAATTGCTAAACAGATTTACATAGTGAGCTATAGTTTCTGGAAAAGAATCCATCTGCAGAGTTGTGCGAGAGATACAATTAATCTGCAGAGGTTCTTGTGGTCCCGTTGAACATTTTCATACAAGACATCAAGACAGAGAAGTGCCCATAAATGTCTCCCAAGCTATCAAATGTCAGTGCAAGACAAGAAGTAGAAAGGAGCTGAATAGGTGCCCATTGTCACCAAAACAAGCATGCCTGGAGACAATAAAAGTAAAAATAGATTATGAGCGCATTCCTAAGCATGTCACTAAGAAAAACTTCCCAATGTATTCAGTGGAGCTCATTCCCAGGTTAAGTTAGCACAGGGCTGCAAGTGCACACTAATCTAGCTGGTGCTCCAACTGGTGCTTCTGTATGTTTTGGACTACAGATCACATCTTCCCACTAGCAGGGGCTGATGGGTATTGTAGTCTCAAACATTTGGAGGGCAACTGGTTGAGTAAACTCGTTAATGTATGTAAACACTTCTTTTTAATTTTATTCTTTGAACTTATTTTAATTCAGCATATTCAGTTTATTATATTGGCTGAAAGGTGGATATTTTACTCAGAATCTATGTACTTTTCCAGCACTAAAGACAGCACTGAATGTGGTAAAAATAATTTTAGAGGGAAGCTATATAAAATCAAAGTATATGTTTCCTTGGCAAACATAAAACTAATTTAAAAGATAATCTTTAGTAAAAACAACTGATCTATAGCACCTGACAGACAAATAAAATTATTATAGCATGAGCTCTCATGGGAAATTTGTAACAGTCCAATAAACTCATACAATAATACATATATAATCTTGAATTTAATGTGACACAGGCCACTGCCATTTTTGCAGCAGCCAGGTAACAAGTTACCTTTTTGAGTATTTTACTAAGTTATTAACAACACAATCCTATGCTTCTTTACCCAGGAGACCCACTATATTCACTCAGTCTTAATACCTACCTAGTAAGCTTGCTTAGGAATGGGAAAATATACTGTATATATCTCATATACAAGTCTCGAAATGTTAGTAAAAAACAACTCGAAAAAAGGAATCAACTGATCTAAGGATCAATGTAAATACTGTATCAAAAAAGGAAGCACATGTGAACTGAATGACAAAAGGTAAGAGCATAATCTATGCTAGGAAAACCTCAAAGAAACACTGTCCCCCCTCTACTTTCTCTAGCATGGCACCATTTCAGGGAGAGCAAATGGTGGCAGCAGCCAAAAGCAGAATGACCTTTGACTTACCCACAGGTCATATCAAAATCCATAATTTCCAACCCAAACCTGCCTCATGTGTGAGGTTGACTTATACACAAGTATATACAATAGTGATAAAATAGGGGGGGGGGGAGTTAAGACTTCTTTGTGAGAGGAGGAGAAGCAGGAAATTCAAATTTGGCAACTTCCTCTAAGAAAATATCAGAAAAATGTTGCACTATTACTGCCACGAAAATTAAATTTTGGGATTTCTCTTCCAGGAATATGTGGAACCACTGAAAAGTGAATGCCTGTCAGAACTCTCCATGATGACCTTCACACTTGATAATTAATATGTTCCCTTCAAACAAAGCCACAGAAACAGATAATATGGTCAACCTTAATTTTACTTAACAGACTTGAAAGAGATGGTCAGCTGATGCCACACCACAAGTATCATTTTGGAGGTCATAACCATGAAAGAAATACATGATGATATGAGCCCAGAAAACTGCCAGTCATATACCTAAGGGTTCCACAAATGGCCAAAGGGCCATTGATTAATGAGCTAAAAGAGAAGGATTGAGACAGGCTGAAATATCATAGACTTAGTGCCTTTCTACATAGTGCTACCCCCCACCCCCATGGGAGATATAGGAATACATTTAGTACTGCTCGCTAAATTTTTTTTTTTAAAATGGATATGAGGTTTAAAACTAAATATGAAAAGTGGTAAGGATTTCAAGATTTTTATTTCACAAAAAGATAGTCTTACATCTTCAGAAGATTCAGGTGATCAGAGTAGGCATCAAAACTTGGCAGGATTGGGAACCTGAAGAGGTCCACAACTCTGTAAGAGGACCTCTACTTGTATTTCCCTGGCTCACATTTATGCAGCTCTTCATAACCATCTCTTGTTGCCATCAATACAAAAAGTGGAGAAGGCAGCCAATAATCAATCATATTAATATTTTAGCACTCCCTTGGTGACATCCACTATCCATCCAGGATCATGTCATCCTTTCGATGGTCCAAAGGTTTCTTCTGTCTAGACCAGGCCTGCACAACTTGGTCCTTTTAAAGGGCCTGTATGTTTTTAAACTCCTGCAGGTCACTCCTCCTCCATCCTGCCTGCTTGACCTGAAGGGAGGGAGGGAAGAAGAGTGGCTCACAGTGCCCAGCGAAGGCCCTAGGCATCTCCTTAGTCACTCCACCCTTCGCCGACCTGCATATCTGGTCAGGCAAGGAACCACAGAACCAACCACCCAAGGGGAAGCCCACCTGTGGACCACATCTGGCCCGCAGGCCATATGCTGTGCAGGCTTGGTCTAGACCAGTGGTTCTCAACCTGTGGGTCCCCAGGTGTTTTGGCCTACAACTCCCAGAAATTCCAGCCAGTTTACCAGCTGTTAGTGTTTCTGGGAGTTGAAGGCCAAAACATCTGGGGACCCACAGGTTGAGAACCACTGGTCTAGACTGTCCTGAGTTTTAGCTTCCTGTGTTGGACCTGCCCCTTTAACCTCAAAGTGTGCTTTCCACCTAGATATGCAAAATTCCTTAGCTTAGCTTATCAATAATTTACAACTTTTCTCAGGTTGTTTACACAGTGGACAAGTTTGACTTTGGTGGTTATAGTAGAAGTAACAAAGCTCCCCCACCCCAACACTCACACACCACACATACACACATACTTTATACCCTTCTAGATGTAACACCACAGTACATTAAAGACATCATATCTCCTTTCATATTAAACTGTCTGTCAGTTCTCTTGCTCAAATGCTGTAAATCTGCCACAGTAGCTTGTGCTTGGGGAGCTTTCATTATGAAAATATGAAGATAAGAACTCAGCTTCTGTGTTACAAGCAGAAAGATGCCCGACTGCAATGAGGTTACTTTGAAATTATGTATTTATAGCTGTGTGTTTTCTTAACTCTGCCATTATCTGTTAGGGCAATTTTTCATAAGATATCATAGAATTTAGGAAGTTATTCTCTCTCTCTCTCTCTCTCTCTCTCTCTCTCTCTCTCTCTCTCTCTCTCTCTCTCTCTCTCTTCTGTTCATGGTTTAAAAGCCAGGGGAACAAAGCATGAATATACAGGCAGTAAAATGTACTAGCGCATATATTTTAAACTTGCCCATGCAGTAAATCATTAGCTTTCCTCATTCACTTTAGGCCTCTAGCTTCAAAAGAAATGGCATAGAATAATTTAACCTATTTTCCCTCCATTTTAAAAGCACATATAAAACAAAACAATTCAAAAACCTTGTGTGACATCTAAGAAATGGCAGTTACAATATTCAACCATTACACATTCTGTTAAGGAATCTGCTCGCAACTTTCTTTCTGAGTGGTAATAAAAATATAAATAATGTATCCCTTCTTGTCTCATGGAATTGTCAGGCTTCTAGTACTACTCACCTGCTTTTGTGCTTCCAAGAAATTGATTAGAAATGGATTTATAAAGGAAAAACGAAACATAAAAGATTCAAAGCACTGCCTGAGGTAATTTCTTTTCACAATCCCGTTATTTCAACCTCAGTTGCCCACCTGTACAATGGGGATAAAAATGATTAAGATTAAAGAGAAGGAAAGTTACAATAATAAATTTTAAGGATATAAAACATATACAATGAGCAATAGCTATCCTAGGTAACAATTTAAGGCATTGTCCAATAATCTAAAGGCACCATATCTCATCTGATCTTGGGAGTTAAGCAGGGTCAACCCTGGTTGGTACTTGAAGGCCACCAACAGATAGCAGGTACTCTGGGCTATATTTCTGAGAACGGGAACAGAAAAAACTATCTGTGTGTATTCCTTGCCTAATAAAACCCTATGAAAATTTAAGGACACCAAAAGTTGTCAGGTGAGTTGACAGCACATTCACTTAACTGTTGTTGAACACAGCACCCCCCACCCCAAAGACAACAGAATTTTTATTTGACTAAACCTCCAAAGTTCCAGCAATTAGAAATACCGGCAGACAGACCAGCGGCCACTACTCTTCCTGGAGATTCTTCTTCTTATTATTTTTTATTAAAGGTCCACAGATATATCAATGCACATGCAGAACGGATCTGCAGCAGCAAATCTTACACAAAGACTTTATAATTTCCCAACTCTTTAATAAAATGTATATTTTCTTGTAACTTTTTGCCTGTCTTATATCCTTTACTCTCTGCCTTACTCCTATACATATCTAAAATATGCATAAAGTATATGATTTCGGCCCAGACAAGCCACCGGTGTCTTTACCCCCTTGCTGACTCCGCTGAGAAATTTCCTGGACATCTGGGGCTGGGTGATGCCCTTAACAAAGGTGACAATGTAGGCTCATTGTGGGTACATGTAGATCAGCAGGCGGTTTCCACTCCCAATCTAATAGCAACATTGGGCTCCGTCTCCATTGGGCTGAGAGATTGCTAGCCACAGAAACAGGGACTTAAACTATGTACTTTCATTTGAATTCCTTTATTTGACATCCAAGGCTTGATTACAGGTGATCATCACCTTTTGTTTCAAGACCCTTCACCCCTATTTTTCTCAGAACACTTCCTCATCACCAAGGACTCACAATATACATCCAAGTCTGGACCTATGGCGGAGATCACCAATCCATTGTTTCAGGGACCCTGGACACTTAGCTATCATAATTCCATATTTATCACCCAAAGATGGACTATTGCGCTAGTCAGAAGCCTGCTAAGCCCTCCAAATATGGTCACAGGAACTTTGTGGGATTGTCCCCTCGTAGAAGGGCATTCCCTACAGCTGATTAAGATGTCAGAAACCAACCATAGCCATCTCCTCCTGGCTGGGATGGAATCCCTATCTGGAGCCAGTGACTTCAGCGGAGCCCAGACAGAGAGTAGGCCCAGGCTGGCCCCTTCTCTCAGCCAATCTGGGGAGGGAGCAGGAAGCTTGAATGGAAATTGAACTGCGTAAAAATCCATGCTATCTGTGTTCGTTTTATGCTTATACATTTTGGCATCAGTCATACATGCATCCCTTCTGGCTGGATTGACTAAACCTCTGTTGCCTGTCTTCACCCTGGTGTGTTCTCTAATCTGAAACTTTGGGCTGTTAGTGTAATGCTTTCCAGGCAAGGACCATCCATATCCATGGTCTAAATTTGACCTCACAACCACCATCAAAATTAAAATATTTCATGTTAGATGAATTTTAATACAAGAGGTATAGTCCTATTGAATTCAAATGCAGTTTAAAGTGGTTAACTTTCAAAGTGCAGAATTGTGATTTTTCTATCCAGCACCGTATTGCTTGCTTTAGAGCACAAAACTGGAAACCTTCACTGCTAATCAAACTGCAACATTGCCAGTAAAAGACATATCTGAAGTCCCGTAATAGGACTGAGGGAGCTACCTGGTGTGATTGTAGTTCAGCTGCCTTGCCTTGTTCAAAGAGGCTGAGTGTCTGAAATATCCTGTTGATAGTCATCCTGTGTCTCCTCGCTGCTTTTTTTGTCTTTCCTATGGAAGAAGGAAAACAGAACCTGGAAATTTGCTGTTTAACAGTAGTGAGTTACTAGTGTATAGTACATCCAAAATGTAGTTACAGTCGCTCCTCCACACTCGTGAGTTCAGCTTTTGTGGATTTGATTACTTGTATATTTTATTACTTTGGTCTTTCTAGGATTTTCCAGGTGCTCCAGTGACACTCTATGGTTGATTTCCACCAACGGTTGACCATAGAGTTGTACCGGAGGACCTAAAGATGGCTAGATACAACACCTTTCAGATTTAAGAAATACTGTTTTTTATTTGCAGTTTTTTCATTTTCATTGGGGGTCCTGAACCCTTAACCCCAGTGAATGTGATGGGCTCGCTGTAGTAGCTATTACAGATGTAGCTATTGAAAAACATTCCTGTTTTTGTATCAAAATAGTAACCTAAATACCTTTTCTCCTCTGAGCACATCACCATGATGATACAAGTAGTGAAAATAACTGGGAAATGGAATGGAAACAAATTACAAGCAACAAAGCTATTTATAACTAATTATTTCCATGCTTTGGGAGAGATAAGTCATGCCAACCTATTTAGTTATCAGATTCCGGTGGTGTTCTGAACTTTGCACAGAGTGACTACATCAAAATGTTTCTGTATTAGTCATACCCTGGAAGCATCTCCAGGATCACAGGAATATATCCAGGAACATGCAGGTTTTCCAGTAAACTCTCTGTCCCAACAGAACCCTGGATTCAGAACTCCAATATGAACTCTGCACTACCAGCAGTAAAACTATTTAATGTTTTCACAAGGACAAGCCATCAATCCATGAAAAATGTGGGTGGGAGGAAGTCTTGAGAAGAGTGATTGCCCTAACAAAAGCATCAGAGGTGGGTGGGGGTAGGTAGCTATGACAATTAAAGTGATATAAAACTACATTAATAGATGCACCCAGAGAGAGTGTGTGTGTGAGAGAACAGAACTTCTATACATTTCAAGTTCATTTACATGAACAAGACAATAGACATTGCTCAGAAGTAAATTAGGTTCAGCGGCCCTTAATTTCCAAGTAAATGTCTACAAGATTGTAACTCATGTAACATCCTAAAAGGCCACTGAAATGTATCAATTTCTTCACGATAATCGTGGCTTTCCAACTATATGTACTTGAACTAGTTTTATTCTGTTTTCTTTCTGAAGCTGAAAGTGCTGTGTGATATTTTTTTCTCTCACTCCCATCCCCATTTTTATCTTAACAGTCCTGTAAAGTAGGTTAAACTGAGAGCCTGTAATCACCTCCAGGTGACCACATGAGCTCTATCGTAAAGCTGGGATATATATATGAAGTATGATATATAAAGTATGTTGAGCAGATGGAGCAGGTGTGAACACAGAGCTCATGCACTGATTGTGAATCTGAGAGAAGGTTGCCATTCTGAGCAGGGCTGATTTTACATTAATGCATAATATAACATTTACAATCATAAATATTTTTAGGTTCTGCTGCATGAGAGACCCTGGGGCCTGAGTATTTGCCATCCAGTTTTGCTGCCTTGCTCAGCCCTGGGCTTACCCACGAGAAGACCTGCAGCCACAGCTTCAATCCAAAGTGAGTTCACCCCTTTAGGGGAGCCACTTTGAAGGTGGCACGTTGTCATGGACCGATCACTACCTAGTCCAGGTTTAGACTCGCTGGGATTCCAAACCTCTGCAGGGGTGGGAAACCAATTAAAATGGTCCGCCCCAGGAGGCTTATGAATCCAGATGGATTCCTGACAGCTCTAGGCAACTTTCCTGTCACCTTGGTAGGCGATTCTGTCAAAGCTCTGGTTGGCCCCTGGAATGGGGAAATGGCCAGGGCTGTAAGCACAATTGCTCCTGAATGTCCCCTCTCGCGGAGCAGAGCCATGCCAGCCTCTTGGTTTTCCAAGGGGTTTGCGGCAATGGCGCAAATGAGATGGAGACTAGAGCGACATTGGTGGAGAGCTTGAAGTGAATCTGACTGTGTATGGGCTAGAATGCCTACTTCGTGGCACTGGAGGCAGCAGAAAAATCGTTCCTTATTGCCACCATTGCATCTGCAAAGAACCGTCCAGCAGAGCTGTTTCCAGTGGTCAGAGGGCTACTACATACTGGTCCTCAAAAAGGCATTCCTGACCATTCAACAGCTGTTAAGAATTTGCACTACACTTTGCAGACAAAGTTGCTCAGATCAGTTCCGACTTGGATGCTGTTATTGATACAGTTCCAAAGGACGTAACTGTGGCTTCTGCTTGTCCAGTGTTGATGGATACTGTTCAATTTGTTCAGCCAGAGGATGTGGACAGGATCCTTGGATAGGTGAGGGCTACCACATGTCTTCTAGATCCTTACCCTTCCTGACTGATCAAACAGGCCAGAGGGGGACTGGCAGAATAGGTGAAAGTGGTGGTCAATACCTTCTTGGAACAAAGCAAAATTCCAACTTGCCTAAAGGAGGCTGTTGTGAGACTTATATTTAATAAACCTTCCCTGAACCTCTCTATAATGGACAACTATCAGCCAGTGTCCAACCTCCCCTTTCTGAGAAAGATCTTGGAGCCCGTGGTGGCCTCCCAACTCCAGAGATTTCTGGATGAAACAGATAATCTAGATCCATTTCAATCTGGTTTCAGGCTTGGCTGTGGAACAGAGACAGCTTTGGTGACCTTGGTGGATGACCTACGCAGAGCGCTAGACAGAGGAGTGTGTCCCTGTTGGTTCTCCTGGATCTCTCAGCGGCTTTCAATACAATTGACCATGGTATCCTCCTGGGTCATCTTGCTGGGATGGGACTGGAAGGCTCTGTTTTACAGTGGCTCCAGTCCTTCCTGGAAGGTCGTACCCAGAAGGTGGTGCTGGGGGACTCCTGTCCGAACTTTTGGCCGTTGTCCTGTGGGGTTCTTCAGGGTTCCATTTTGTTCATTATGCTGTTCAACACATACATGAAACTGCTGGGAGAGGTCATTCGGAGTTTTGGAGTACAGTGCTACCAATATGCAGATGACACCCAACTCTACTACTCCTTTCCACCTAATGTCAAGGAAGCTGTCTTGATCCTAAACCTGTGCCTATAATCAGTAATTATAGGCACCTTGTCGTGGTGAGGGGGCTTGCGTGTTCCAATGAACCTGAGGGCACAACCACTGGAGTCATGCACTCCCAGGAGTGGCCACAGGGGAAGATCCAGACCAAGAACAATCTGAAGACCCAAAGACCTCAACGGCGGAGCAGGCGGAGGATAACATGGTACATGTTACAATGGCTGTGAAGGCAGAAGAAGGCTGCAACAGACTGAGAAGCCACTCTCATTGTGTTAATCACACCACTACTGGGACCTCACTCTGTGAAGACCGTGTGTTGACCGGCCGTGCACCGACCTCCACACATTAAAAAAAATCATGCACAGACATCTTCCAAGAAAAATACAACAGAGATGGAAGACAGAGTGAGGTCCCAGTAGTGGTGTGATTAACACAATGAGAGTGGCTTCTCAGTCTGTTGCAGCCTTCTTCCGCCTTCATTGGAACATAGTTCATCCTCGAACTATGAGGGATTGCCTAAGAAGAAGAATCAGTAATGGACTGGATGAGGACAAAAAAATTGAAACTTAATCCAGATAAGATAGAGGTACTCTTGGTCAGTCGGAAGACAGACTAGGGAATAGGGAACCAACTTGTGCTGAATGGGGTTACACCCCCTGAAGACATAGGTCTGCAGTTTGGGGGTCCTCCTGGACTCAGCTCTGAACCTGGAGGCCCAGATGTCAGAGGCGGCCGAGGTGGTGGGGGGCTTTGCACAATTAAAAATTGTGTGTTAACTGTGTCTGTTCCTTGAAAAGTCAGATCTGGCCACGGTGGTACATGCCTTAGTTACATCCTGTCTGAATTACTGTAATGTGCTGTACGTGGAGCTGCTCTGAAGAGTGCTCAGAAACTTCAGTTGGTCCAAAGAGTTTCAGCCTGGTTGATAACTGGGGCTGGCAACAGGGAGAAGACTACCCCCCTTGTGTCGCACCTCAGAATAGTTCCCCTTACTGTTGACACCAAATCACACACAGGAAATAGTCTTTTGTAATTTTATTAAGCTAAAGCAGAATATATATAATCAAAGCAGGCAAAAATAAAGATCCCAAAGTAGTTGCAAAATAGTCAGTAATTCCAATAATCTTTAGTCAAAAAGCATTTCCAAAGAAACATCAGTCCACTGGTTGCAAGGATTTAAGAACAGGAGAATTTCCAAGGGATGAAGACACATCCACTCTGATGAAGCGAGAATTAGCTTTGACAAAGAATTGTCTCTAAACACACACTTTTAAAAGCAACCCAAAAATGCATTTCTCTTCCCCTCAGAGGCCTCCCGTTTTCCAGCTAATCTCAGGCTGCACCTAGACATTCCTTTCCATTGCAAACGATCAGCTCTAGATAGCAATGGCGCTCCTTGATTGCCAAGGTCAACTAATTCATTGTCTTGCACCTGAATAGGAGCCTGAGACAAATCCAGCTCATTATTTCCCAAGGGAATGTCTCCCTGATTGTTATCTATGACAGGCTGGTTCAGGAGTTCATCCACAGGCTGCGTGTCTTGCCCTTCTGAACTGGCCTGTATAACTCCATGATTTCTCATCCCCATGACATCATCCTGGAATTCATCTTGCATCCCATCCTCTGGCTCCTGTATCTGAAACCCAAAATCCCCTTCCTCATCTTCACTCTGGTTCTGCTGCTGCTGAGTCACAACACCTTGTTGCAGCAGTTTCACTGGCTGTCAGCCTGTTACCAGGCACAATTCAAAATGCTGGTTATGACCTTTAAAGCCCTAGAAAGTTCAGGTCCAGGCTATTTGGTCGACCGCATCCCCTTGTATGAACCTGTCCGAGCCCTGAGATCTTCAGGAGAGGCCCTTCTTTCAGTCCCACCTCTATCTCAAGCTTGGTTGGTGGAAATGAGAGAGCAGGCCTTCCTTCTTAGTGGCTGCCTCATGACTCTGGAACTCTCTACCCAGAGAAGCCAGAATGGCCCCCTCCCTGCTGTCCTTCCAGCGGCAGGCGGAAATCTTTTTATTTAAACAGGCATTTAAAGATGAAGGTGTTTAAGATGTAGTCAGGGATGTTGTGGTTTTTAACTTTTAATATGTTTCAATTGATTTTGACTGAATTTTTACTGCTGTTTGTGTTTAGTTCTGTTTTAATTTTTTATATTTTAAATTCTATGCTAATGTTTTTATGTCAAGCCGCTTTGAGTCCCCTTTCGGGAGATAAAGCAGGGCATAAATATATTAATAGTAATAATAAAAATATATTTTCTGCTTCAAATACAGTAGAGTCTCACTTATCCAAGCCTCGCTTATCCAAGCTTTTGGATAATCCAAGCCATTTTTGTAGTCAATGTTTTCAATATATTGTGATATTTTGGTGCTAAATTCGTAAATACAGTAATTACAACATAACATTACTGCGTATTGAACTACTTTTTCTGTCAAATTTGTTGTATAACATGATGCTTTAGTGCTTAATTTGTAATATCACAACCTAATTTGATGTTTAATAGGCTTTTCCTTAATCCCTCCTTATTATCCAAGTTATTCGCTTATCCAAGCTTCTGCCGGCCCGTTTAGCTTGGATAAGTGAGACTCTACTGTACTAGTTTTATGTGCTCTTTCTTATTAACAACTTTTGCACTTGACTTCAGCCTTTCAATCACACCTCCATATCTCTCAGCCACATACCTTACAAATTCATACAGATGTTCTGATTTTTATTTGTGAAATGTCAGAAAGTACCGTGTATACTCGAGTATAAGGTGACTCAAATATAAGCAGAGGCACCTAATTTTACCACAAAAAAGTGGGAAAACTTATTGACTCGAGTATAAGTTATGGGTACGAAATGCAGCAGCTACTGGTAAATTTCAAAAATAAAAATAGATACCAATAAAATTACATTCATTGAGCCATCAGTAGGTTAAATGTTTTTGAATATTTACATAAAACTGTAATTTAAGATAAGACTGTCCAACTCTGATTACCTATATATTCGAGTATGAGCTGATCCAAATATGCCAGCCAGGACCCTCATTCAAGTATAAGCTGAGAGGGGCTTTTTCAGCCCTTAGAAAGGGCTGAAAGACTCGGCTTGTATTCGAGTATATGTGGTATGTACAATAGGACAAGCATGCTGTTATGCAAAACCTCAATTAAAACTCATTCAGAATTTGGGAGAATCTAAAAACCTTAAATGGATTGGTTTAAGAGGGAGCAGAAGCATTAAATGTAAAAGTAATCAACATGCTGCACACCTATTAAAATAAAATAATCTCTAAACTTGGTTGAATCATGGACTTCAGGGCACGAAGTCATAACATATATCTAGGTATAGTAGAAGACCATGACAATCTGAAAATGTTGTTGTGCCCCAACTCCCATTATACCTCACTACTAGCTACAACAAGGTCTGATGGGAACTGTACTTCAATAACACATAGCCTTCAACTGTCCTAATTCATGAGGGACTGCCCAGATTAATCCTTTCACTCCATATTTCTAGTTTGTTTTAAAATGTCTCAATTTCTCCTCCTCCTCCTTCCATTATCCTCCCTTTATCCCCAGCTTACTTCAAATGCTAAAAATTGTTCTAGAAGTGCAAAAGTAGCTTTACTTCATGATCTCACAAAGAGGAGAGTACAGGAAGGTTCTTGACCTTCCCTGTAGGCAAAGGGAAAAGCAAACTGCTGCAGCCTCTCTTAGCTTGAGTGTTCTTCCTCATTAATAACTTTTGCCATCTTCACCTTGTTTTACTGTTGCTTGGTCACCTGTGTTCCAGTTTTCATCTGTGAGATGTTGGAGGGTGTGACAACATCTGGAGATCCACAAAATGCCCTCCTGTTATATTGACCAAGTACAAACCACATGCTACAAACAGCCCCAGGGCCATTTTTGGAGATTCTTGTCTTCCCAAAAGGTAAAATGTTTTGACTCTAAATGTCCTAAAACGTGTGGAAGGCATTCTCACCATGTTTAGAAGAGGTCTTTGTTTGAAGCAGAAAGTGACTTCTATTCTTCTGAACCTAAAACATGGTGAACGGTTGCAAATCAAATCGCATAAATATAATGCCAAGGCACACTTCTTTTCAACCTCTGAGTATCTTTTTTATCTATAGGAAAGGTTTATTATAAGTAGCTTGAGGTAAAAGAACGCCTTATGTTTCATTGTTTTGCACTTCAGTAAAAAGGGAACAAGAGAAAGACTGTCAAATATCACTTTATGTTTTACAGTTCATCATAAATTTTTAATTGGGTCCTCTGTGCAAGGATTCTGAAATCGTCCCCATTTTTAACACTCTGCAGTAGGTAAATGTTCCATTGTCTGGATTAACATCATTAAGCTCAATTGACAAAGGCCAACACAACTCTTCTCATTGTAACTTTTCAGCCATTTATGTTTGAGGTGAAGATGTTAATATGGAAATTTAGTGCGCTAGGAATGACTATGAACTCTCCTGATCTGATTTATGACCTTTCCACGAATGCCCACTCTAAAAGGAACTTCCACAGTTTTATATCTCAAGGCCAACACCAGAGCAGATGTATGAAATTTGGAATGTTGGACATAAACTTTTATTACCAAATTATAAATAATTTCTGCACTTACAATCTTCACCTTTGAAGTTCATCTTGATTAAAAGACAAGGGCAGCTTCTGCCTGTTTCCAATGAATAATAAGATTGGCAAAGGCATCACCATACTTACACAGCAAAGAAATTGTAAGATTTAACATACAATTGAATTTATCTGATCTCAGCCTAAATCTGCTTTCATGGGTTAAACACACAGCGAGATTAAAAAAAAAAAGAATAGGCTACAATACTCAAAACATTTTCTGACAAATTTATGCAATACTATTTCTGACTAAGTTGCTCCAGTGCTGCTGTGGTCACACTTGTGTAAGCTAACATAAAGACCAGGCTTTATTTCTTCTCCAGAGTTTTGAACTGTTTAAACAAGTCCTTCAAGTAGGGATTACGTAAGCTCTTTGAAGACCATATCTTTGAGGTCATTTAGATTTTGTCACACAGGAAGTGTAGCATTCTTAAGTTGCCTATTAACAGATGTGATTACATGATCTTTGCGGATATGTTAAGATGGAATTCAACCATCTTAGCCGTTTTAATTTTCATCTGCCGTTCCCATCCTCCATTTGTTAATAATTAATATCCACTCCACTTGACCGCTAAGGGAGATAAGGCATACACCAATCTGCCTGCTGACCTAATGTTTTCCAAGATGATTCAGTAGTCATGTTTTTCACTGTAGTTGTAGTATCCTAAGAACTGCAAAATGCAAAATCTTGTTGGAAATAGCAGCCTTCTACAAGCCTCCTATACTAATTATTTGTTATGTATATAATTCAAATAGTTTACTATAGTGTACGTATATTTTGATATGCAGCTTTTCCCTTGACTCTATGTTGTTTGAGGTTGTGGGAGGGACTGCAGACCATGTGACCAGATCTGGGTCTATTCAGACTGAGACTCCATTTTAGAAGTTTGTTTTGCATCAGAAGCAGTACAGTACAGTTTATGAAGTCAGCAGTGTTAGTATTCATTTTATCATGTCAGAACTGACTTGAGAACATACTGCATGTCGCTTCTGGTGTGAGAGAACTGGCCGTCTACAGAGACGTTATCCAGGAAATGCCCGGATGTGTTAGCTGGGAGGCTTCTTTTATGTCCTCACAAGCTAGAGCTGACAGACGGGAGCTCACTCCATCTCGCAGATTCGAACAGGCAACCTTCAGGTCAGCAATCCAACCTTCAGGTGAGCAGTTCAGCCAGAACAAGGGTTTAACCCAGTACTTCTCAACCTGTGGGTCCCCAGATGTTTTGGCCTTCAATGCCCAGAAATACTAACAGATGGTAAAATGGCTGGGATTTCTGGAGTTGTAGGTCAAAATACCTGGGAATCCAATGGTTGAGAACCACTGGTTCAACCCATTGCAAAACCGCAGGTCCTATTATTGGTCAGTCTTATTGAGTCAATGTTCAGTAGTATATTAGACTGAAGAGAATGTTAGTCTGTATGCAACAAAGAACAGACTAAAACAGAATGCTTTAGAGAACAGATTTAAACTCCCAATCAATAATAAATGTACCTGTATGCTGAATTCATGAAATTTGTAAGTAAATCAACTATGTTACTTTTAACGAAGACTATCTATTTTTGGTTTCTTGAAAGCATGATTTAAAAGAAATATATTTTATGGGGAGAGTAGATTTCCTTTGGCAACTGAAATAACACTTCTGAAGATCTGCTATATATTTTATGCATTGGCATATCTTTGTTCCTAACAGTTCAGAGAGATAACCAGGTATATCAGTCTAACAACGGAGAAACTTAATTTGCCTTGCATGAATACTAGTGGATATTTTACCACTAAGGAGAAGATTCACTCAAGTGAGTATTTAACTCTTTTCAGGAAGATCATACTTTACAAAAGGTTATGATTATTCCAAATAGTGAGAATGCCAATTAATCTCCAAAAGGGTCATGCTTCCAAAAGGCTATGGGGATTCCTGGTTTTCCAAAAGGTTATGGTTACTAAAAGGTCATGCCTTCCCAAAAAAACTTCTTCAAAAGAAAATATTAGAAAAGTCTATGGGGATGAGCAGAACAAAAATAGATTTGTGATTCAAAGACAGTAATGATTTTCTTTATAAGTTTACTCCAGATTGGTGGAAAGCTACATCTTTTAAAAGTGTCTATAGTGAAATAGAGTAATAGCAGTAGTGGAATGATATGTTCTGAAAAGAGTTTGTGCCCCATTTTAAAAAATGAGCAGATAGAAGTTTCAGTCCCCGACATCTCTGTTTCAAAGGATTATGTAGAAGATGATAGGAAAAAATGTTCTGTTTGGGACCTCAGAAAGCTGTATCAGTCATAGTATTACAAAGCAAGACAAATAGTATTTCTTGGTAATAAGGCCAGTTGCACTATTTCAGAGACACACAAATATGGGAGAAGGAGGATCTCTGGTTGATAACAGAACATGGCAAGTTGACCCAATGTCTAGAGTTCATGGATGTTGGAAGAACTCTGTACACAGATAGAATTTTGAATAAATAATCTTTTTTCTAGAATAAAAAAGACATGTGACAGGCGCAGCGGGTTAAACCGCTAGCTGCAGGAAATCAGCTGACCAGAGGGGTAGCAGTTCAAAGCTGTGAGTCGGGATGAGCTCCCAACTGTTAGCCCTAGCTTCTGCCAACCTAGCAGTTCGAAAGCATGAAATGCGAGTAGATCAATAAGTACCACGTTGGCAGGAAGGTAAACAGGCACCCCATGAAGACATGCAGACAAAACATGATCGGAGACGTCTATGGACAACAGGCTCCTCGGCATGGAAAAATGGAACAAGAGCACCTGTCAAGACCCAGGCTGCAGAGCACCAATAACCATGCGCAGAGGCCAGAATCTATCTAATATCTTTATTAAAGGAATATATAAAGTCAATAAAAACAAGTGAAGAATATAGTTCAGAAGTAGACCTTTCAGGAAAGGTCAAATATAGTCCAGGAAAACAATGTCCAATATGTGATATTAGAGTCCAAAGTTATAATCCAATAACCGAAACACACACTTTGCCAAGCAAAGTGTGGGGAAATGACAGGGTCCTTTAGTCCAATGGAGTTTGACAACAAGGCTGGAAGCAAACTAGATTCTTGGCAAACAAGGCTTGATACGTGGCAACAAGAGGCAAGAAGCAAGAACGAGGTCCGTGGCAAGATCCGGGGACAAGGCAGTCTTGGAACTAGAACAAGGTCCGTGGCAAGGTCCGGGGAACAGGGAACTGGAGTAGCGTAGTCCACACATGATCTCACTCCCGAAGCTGACGAATTGACTCCGCAAGGATTTCCTTGCGGGTAAACACCTATATAGGATCTTGTTTTCCCGCCAAGGAACACTTTCCCTGGGGAACAAGAAACGAAACCCATACTGTGTCCAGATGCATGACTCCTTAAGAATTCCCAAGGGAAACAGGCTTAATCAGCTAATTGTCTGGCAGCAATCCTGGTGCTTCTGCGATTCGCCTCCCTAGCGCCTCTATCTCGATTATAATTATCCCGGCGAGAAAATGGGGGAGATATCTGCTCAAGGCTTGTTTGGCTGACTTCTTGTGGCCAAACATCTTGCAGGTGCAAGGGCTCCAATTCTGGCTGAAACGGTGGGAAACCCAAGTTTTCCTCTTCATCTGCTGCAATAGTACTAGGAACGGGACTACATGGCCCATGAGTCATCACAGCACCTCCCCATGGCCGGAGTTGAGCATCCGGTGGAGATGAAAGGGAAAGGCCTTTACCTTTGTCTATATATGTGTATTGTATGTTGTTATTCACTGTGTAAAAAGCATTGAATGTTTGCCTTATATATGCTACTGTGATCGCTCTGTGTCCCTCCAGGGAGATAAAACAGAATATAAATAAAGTGTATTATCATCATCATCATCATCAATTATAGGGGAAACGCACAAGAAAAGCATGAGTACAAAAGCATCCTTCCACATATGTTCCAAGCCACCAGTATTCAGAGGCAAACTGTCTCTGAGTATGACAAACCTTATCCACTGTGACTGTGCCTAATCCCCTTTTAAAACCATGAAGATAACAGCTATCACTACAGATTGTATATATTATGTGAAAATGTACCTGTTTCTATTGCTTCAGTCTCTCATAACATTTAGATCTGTAGATGATCCCAGTTTCTACCATTATGAGAAGAACATCTTCCTGTTTACAAACACATTATTATTATTATTATTTCATTTCTATCCCGCTTTTCTCCCGTGGATGGGGTTCAAAGCGGCGTACAACATATACAATTCATACAAATACATCAGACAGCAATACGTAATCAGTTAAAACATCAAATCCCGATATAAAAACCCAATTAACATATCAAATAAACAATTTTAAAAACTTTCTCTATAACATGTATATTTTTATATCCCATCCTTACTACTCATTTTACTTAGCCAAAAAACTCAAAATATTGTACATTCCTTTATGGGAATTATGCTTGCTGTGTGTATGTGTGTCTTCAAGTCACCTGTTGATTTATGCTGCCTTCATGAATTTCCATAGTTTTCTTAGCCAATAAATATCAAGATTTGTCATTGCCTTTCCCTGAAATATAGGTTGTAGCAACCAGTATTCTTTAGTGGCCTCCCATTCAAGTACTAATCAGACCTGACCCTGCTTAATTTCTAAGATCAGAAAGGATATGGCGACTATAATACTTCACAATATCCTTTTAGAGGCATGGTGACCAGAAATGTATGCAATATTACAAGTATGGCAACTAGGCTAGAGCAAATTTTTCGTTATTTCGTTAAATTCGTTAAAAATTCGTTTCGTAAGCAATTTTGAATTAATATTGAACCATCTGCTCACTGCCCTTACAAATATTATGAATTTGAATAATAAAAGTACCTTTTTTCGTTTGTTTTTGATGTCTTCGGATGAAGCTGTAGCCCCTATGAGAGGAGAAGCCATGTTGGCATGCCTCTCAGTCAATCACAGCGGAAGAGGGAGGGAGGGAGAGGCATGGACATCGATCTGCTAGCATTTTAAAAAAAATGTTGCTTCAAAAATCCCCAAAAATCAGTGGATGGGTCAAACATTATGAAACTTGATAGGCAAAGAGTACTTAATTTTTGCTTCCATTCTGGCAAATTTCATCATAATAGCTTTCATAATGCAGGAGAACGAAGCCTCTGAATATTGACCATTAATGAAGCAATTCGCCATAACGAGAGAAAAAACTCCATTTCCCAGAAGCCTTAGCAAGCCAATCAAAGTGGAAGGAAGAAGGACAGGGAGGCGTGGCTATCGATCTGCTAACATTTTAAAAAAATGTTGCTTCAGAAATCCCCAAAAATCAGTGGATGGGTCAAACATTATGAAACTTGATAGGCAAAGAGTACTTAATTTTTGCTTCCATTCTGGCAAATTTCATCATAATAGCTTTCATAATGCAGGAGAACGAAGCCTCTGAATATTGACCATTAATGAAGCAATTCGCCATAACGAGAGAAAAAACTCCATTTCCCAGAAGCCTTAGCAAGCCAATCAAAGTGGAAGGAAGAAGGACAGGGAGGCGTGGCTATCGATCTGCTAACATTTTAAAATAATGTTGCTTCAGAAATCCCCAAAAATCAGTGGATGGGTCAAACATTATGAAACTTGATAGGCTAAGAGTACTTAATTTTTGCTTCCATTCTGGCAAATTTCATCATAATAGCTTTCAAAATGCAGGAGAACGAAGCCTCTGAATATTGACCATTTATAAAAGCATTGGGCTGAAGCAAACGTTTCTCCAATAGTACTATGCCCACTTGCAAACTACAATTCCCAGGTGTTCCAGGCCCTCTCTCCTCTTAACATTCCCCACCCCCTTTTGTCCTCACTTAGAATCATAGCGTCATTGAACAGTAGAGTTGGAAGAGACCTCGTGGGCCATCCAGCCCAACCCCTTCTGCCAGGCAGGAAGACACCATCCAATCCCTCCCAACAGATGGCCATCCAGCCTCTGCTTAAAAGCCTCCAAAGAAGAAACCTCCACCACAGCCCGGGGAGAGAGTTCCACAGCTGAACAGCTCACAGTGAGGAAGTTCTTCCTAATGTTCAGATGAAATCTCCTTTCCTGTAGTTTAAAGCCATTGTTCAGTGTCCTAGTCTGCAGGGCAGCAGAAAACAAGCTTTCTTCCTTCCTCTCTATGACTTCCCCTCACATATTATACATCATGTCTCCTCTCAGCCTTCTTTTCTGCAGGCTAAACATGCCCAGTTCTTCAAGCCACTCCTTATAGGGCTTGTTCTCCAGACCCTAGATCATTTTAGTTGCCCTCCTCTGACCATCTTGACCAAACTTTCATACAGTATGTGAATTCTTGGAAGGTATGAGAAGTTTAGAGAGAAGGAGGGAGGAAGAGGTTTGAATTTTGGACTCCAATTGTGGCATGATTCCCCACTCTGCCACCCACTTGGGCAAGTCACACACTCTCAGCCCAGAAAAGCCAATGGAACAGGAAATAGCACATTCAAACCAGGAACTAATTTCCTTATTCAGAGGCTGATGGCCATCTGTCAGGAAGGATTTGATGGTGTACTATGATTTCTGTTCCTGGGTGATAAATGTCATTTCCTAATTGGTTCTGTCATAGAAACATGGCAAAATCTATGACATTGCCTGAACTTTGTGCAAGCGACATGGATGGAACATATTATGGTTTGGTCCACCAATTTAACAAAGTTTCAGCCACAAAAACAAAGTTTCTGAAGTAGAACAATGACTTTCACAGTAAAGACAACCCAATGAAACAGGAAATAAGACTTTCAAACCAGGAACAGATTTCTGCAATTATTAAAAAATGGTTTATTATAAAAGCTATGAAAATTCGCCAAAAATCAGAAGATAAGGGAAACGTTCCAAATTTTGGTGAGCTATCAGTGTTAAATGTGTTCTACCACTGTACCAAGTTTGAAGAAGATAACTCAAAAAATGAGGGCAGGAGAGTCCTGTAAAATCTCCCCTCGTGCTGTTTTTTTTTTGGCCACTGCGCATGCGCATCCGCCATTAACAAATTAATTTAGAAAATAACGAATTTTCGTTAATTTCGAATTTTTTGGGGGGCAAAATTCGGAAATGACATCAGAAACGAAACGCTGGCGCCCCCTACTTTTGAAACGAGTTTAGAATCAATTTTTTCATGGATCGCTCAAGCCTAATGGCAACAGCATAAATGTGTACATTATAATATTGGGAGCTTCATTTTTTTATTCCTTTTCTAATGACCCATCCACAATTATGGTATTTTCCAGACCAACTACATACTCCTTTTATTTTCATCCAGTTCATGGCCACTAATGGGGGTGTTCTTTCTTTTTCTTTTTTTTGTGAGTCCTTACTAGCTCAAGTCAACATATATGTCTTAATTTAGGATTAATTGTAGCAGTAGCAGTAACAGTTATTACTGTATGATGATGACAATGATGACTATGTGTGCCACTTTATACATGTTTACATTTAACTGCACGTACCATTTTAATACTACTTCCTTCTGTTTGATCTTTTGGAGCCCTTCACTACCTATTCTGCAACTAGCTTAAAAAAAATAGCATCATCAGCAAACATAGCTGTTTCACTGCTCACCTATTAACTTCAGCTCATTGCTAGTAGAATTTATGAATATTACTTGTGATAAGCACCTCTTTGCAGAATTTCCTGCAGTTCTGTGGTATTGCTAATTCATGCCCTTTGTTGTCCTTTCAGTGAAGGGAATAGTTCAACAAGGTTTTTCATTTTTTCTTTCCTATATAGGTTTTGTACATAATTCTTTTATTTTAAAAAAAAAGACTGTGAAAAAAAGAAGAGAAAATTAAATACAGAAAGAATGGACCTTGAGCTGGATGCTTCTTATTATATTTTTGCACATTTCATTGTCATGGGTTTACTCCAGAGGATAATGGAAGGACCAGCTCCTCTCCACCGCACATTATAGAATCATAGAGTTATACAGCAAATCAAAGGTAATTTACACATCTAGTTTTAAACTGAAACAGGAAAACAGAATAAACTCAAGGGCATGTTTTCACATCAAGGTAAGTCATGATTTGTGTTAACTATAGTTCATTGCTTAAGCCCTAAATCCAATGGCAGCTGACCAAATAAAACTGTTCCATTCCTTTTTTTCTTTCTGATTTATATATTTCTGCCTCCCCCACCTTTTTAGGGCAGATACGTAAGGGGGAAAAAAAAGCTAAGAACATACCATAGTTGTAGGTTTTGATAGTATGGCAAGCCATGGTTTAGACAAGTCAAAGTTTAAATCAACAATGAAATATGGATTTTAGTTTTTATCTGAGGGTAGCTAACAAACCACAGCTTCTCAGCAGGGGTGAATTCAAATATCACAACAACTTAGATTTCAAGCAACTGGATGATGGTTTGTCATGTTGTCCTAGTGTTGTCACTAGGTTTGCTATACAAGCATTAATAGAACCTTTTTTATTGAGTTGGAACTGATATGAGGTTTGATTAAGCAGTTTTGATACAATTATTAAGAAGAAACTTGCTGCATGAAGATAGCATTTGCAACATGATATTCATTTGCCCTTTTCCAGTGCTAACATTCAATCTCAGCAAAGTATTATGAAAGGATCCATTATTTACAAATGTCAGCACTAAAGGCACTATCACAAATATTATTTTAAAAATATCCTTATCAAATGAAAAGCTAAATGGTTGTAGAAGATTACAGTCGTCCCTGTGTAAATTTGAAGCATTGTGGGAAGGAAATTATTGTTACTCTGCCTTTTCTGTGAGAATGTCTTGTTATCAAATAAATCTTTTAAATATTCTAGTGCTTATCAGAATCTGGAAAAATAAGCCTAATGATATCTAGAATTCATTTTAAACACTATTTGCCATCGAGAAAGTAGATTCTGCATGGAATAGTGCATGTGTCTGATGCATTTTAATTTTTGGCCTGGCCAAACAGTGAACACAAACTATGGCAAAGTTAGCCAAATGTCCTACACAGTCATGGGTCACTATTTGGAATTAGGGTGTTCTCAAGGCCACTGATACAATCTCCTCTAAATTTACTTAGACAAAGATGCCATCTGGTTGTAGTGTTATGGATACTTTACACAGTGGTTCTCAACCTGTGGGACCCCAGGTGTTTTGGTCTACAACTCCCAGAAATCCCAGCCAGTTTACCAGCTGTTAGGATTTCTGAGAGTTGAAGGCCAAAACATCGGGAGACCCACAGGTTGAGAAGCACTGCTTTACAGGATATAGACAAGATTTTGGCAGATCTGAGACTGACCATCTGCATTCTATATCCTTGTGTCAAATGACTTCTAAAGGACAGGGTCTGAAGTTTGGCTTTCAATGATAATAAATGTTTCTTTGAAAGAAGTAATGGTGCCTATCATGAGAGCATAGTGATTAAGCCCTGTAAATTAATAAAATATTTTTAAAGTAGTTTGTAATTGTATATGGCAAAAGTTGGCAACTGTAGATGTCTAGGGCACTACATTAGCACCCCCAGGAGACCTTGGAGAGCTGCCAATTAAATCTCACAAAAACCTTTAAAGTATTTTGCCCCAGCTGCAGTGCAATATTGCAATACCACTCCTTTCATCTTCTGGGCTATTTTGTGAAGATTTTTTTGCTGATTGGGATGGGAATCCTCTTAACATTAATGTGTTTTCTGGCTTTTTAATCATTATTAGTGGTCCCCCTCCCGCCAAAGGTTGCCCGAAATTTGAAAGGGGTACCAAACAAATTATACTCGAGGATCTAGAGAGGCACACAAACATTACTGGGGGAAACAGGTTTTATACTGTGGTAAGTGAAATTGTAGAAATTGAATCTGTGAATAAGGGGGCCGCACAGAGTCGAAAATATGGTTTAGTTGCTTTCACAGAAATATGTTAGAAATGATGATAGGGTCAAGAAATATCTCACAGATAATTTTTCCTCATAAAATGTAAATTACAGAATAACTGATCCAAATAAAATGAGATTGGCTGGGCTGGAAAAGCACAGGAATGAATGAATTACATTAACAAATCAAAAAATGTTAAGTGCTGCCCTGTTCATTAGATAATGGCAGCCACATACAGCTCTCACAGTTGTCTTTCATGTGTAAGATCGAAATGAGTTTCTGACCTTTTCATCATGTAGAGTTTCTAAATAGTGGTCTGTCAGGAAGATGTTCAACAGCTTCAGTTTTTTCTTGATGTGATCTACAGACAGCCCTTCATATTTGCAGATTTTGCGGATTACAAACAGATTTGCAAAATGTATATTTATACAGAAATGAATCCTGAATGCATTTAAATTGCATTTAATTAATATAGTATTGACTAGGATATAGAGTACTGATCGTAAGCTAAAATAAACTGGATTGATTATATTATCTGTCCCATGGCTATAGTATATTTACTTTTCTTGCCTATTGGCTATAATGCATTTTGCCACATTTTGCCTATCCGTTTCTTCCACACTCCTTCCTTACCACAGCCAATAATGATATGTATGGAAATGGTGCAAAAGGTTTTCTGCAGCGCCTATGCAGAAAATTTTCTGAATTATTTGTGCCTTTTGTTTAAAGATCAATTTTCTTGAACAAAAAAAAAATAACAATACCCAAGGCATTGTCTCTGCTTCCTCTTCTGGCCAGACATGAAACTGCGGGCTCTTTAAGAGTGTTTATTCTCATTTCCCTTGACATCAATCCTCCAGAGAGAAAAGCTACAACCATCCCAGCACTCAAAGTGTACTTCCTGCTTTGCTTGGCAGAGGAACGAAAAAATAAAAGTAAATTAATGGAAATTACGTAGTAAACAAGAAATACTTTCAGACCATGACTCAAGAGATAGTCACTTATGTAATAGAGAACAAAGGTTACGCAACTGAGTGGGAAATACATACAAGCTGACTGACCATATTTCATTCATGGATATGTGGAAAAGTGTTACCTGTAGCTTTTATGATAGTGCCTTTAGTGCTTCTCTCCTCCTATTGCCATCATTATAGTATTTGCTACAATGCATTCTAGAAAAAAGCAAAACAAAATAAATGCATTCTAGATCAAAGCAAAACAAAACATCTCTATATAAGAAACTTCTGTATCTGGATATCCTTATTAAAGTATGAAACGTTTCCAAGGCTGGCATAGATGTTACAAGAAGAGAGATTTCTCTCAGTTCTCTTCTTGAAATTGAGAGAAATCTCTTTTCTTGTAACATCTATGCCAGCCTTGGAAATGTTTCAAAAAATCCAAATTAAGACCAAAATTAAACTATAAACATTTTAAAAACACATAATTATATTGAACTATAGCCATGTTAAAGCATATAACTCAACTATAACCACAGTTAAGAGATTTTAAAGGTTACACAAGGCTGCTTAAAACAATAAATTGCTCACAGCACTATGTTAAAATCCCATCTAAATAAAAAATTATTTCTCTTGCCTAAACGACAGAAGGACAATAAAGGGCCATCCTAGACAACACTGCAAAGATTAGGGGCAACCAGTAAGAAGTCCTTATTGGCTATACTTGTGAAGATGGTGCAACTAAATAATAGAATTAATGAATTTTGACACCACTTTCACTGCCTTGGCTCAATTTAATGCTTTGGAATTATGGAAGTTGTAGTTTGGTGAGGCACCAGCATTCTATGGGGCCCCTTCCACACAGCTGAATAAAATCCCACATTTTCTGCTTTGAACTGGAATATACTTACTTACTTACTTAGGCAATCCCTCGTAGTTCGAGGAGGATTGTCTTCCATCTTTGGTGTCTTGAGGGTGGGTTCTTAGGTGGCTGAAGAGAGCAATTCTTGATTTGCATGTTCTCCCGTGGTGAGGACATCGGTTTCCAGGTGGAAGGCGGTCCCGGTCTGGGTTGGCTTGACGGGCCTTCCTCTTGGCACGTTTCTCCCTTAAGCCTTCTATTTGTGCCTCTTCGAACTCCGCAGCACTGCTGGTCACAGCTGACCTCCAATTAGAGCGCTCAAGGGACAGGGCTTCCCAGTTCTCAGTGACTATGCCACAGTATTTAAGGTTGGCTTTAAGACCATCTTTAAATCTCTTTTCCTGCCCACCAACATTACGTTTCCCGTTCTTGAGTTCAGAGTAGAGCAGCTGCTTTGGGAGACGGTGATCAGGCATTCGGACAACGTGGTCAGTCCAGCGGAGTTGATGGCATAGGAGCATCGCTTCAATGCTGGTGGTCTTTGCTTCTTCCAGCACGCTGACATTTGTCCGCCTGTCTTCCCAAGAGATTTGCAGGATTTTTCTGAGGCAACACTGATGGAAATGCTCTAGGAGTTTATGGCAGTGTGGACTCAAGATAACCCAGTTCAAAGCAGACATGGTGGGATTTTCTGCCTTGATATTCTGGGTTATATGGCTACACAGAAGGGCCCTGGGGCCCCTTCTACACTACACTATATCTCAGGATTTGATCACTGATTATCTGTTTATCCCAGATTATATTGCAGTGGAGACAAATATAATCCGGTTCAAAGTGGATAATATGGGATCAGATCATGGCATATAGGGCAGTGTAGACCTAGGCCCCTTCTACACTGCCATATAAAATCCAGGTTATCTGCTTTGAACTGGATTATAAGGCAGTGTAGACTCATATAATTGAGTTCAAAGCAGATAATGTGAATTATCTGCTTTAATAATCTGGATATATATAGGGCAATGTAGAAGGGGCCCCAGCCTGGGAGAGAAGGCTAAAAACTTTGTAGAACTACAAGATTATATAGCATCAAGCCATGGCAGTTCAAGTGATATCAAACTGTATTATGTTTACAGTGCAGATGCACTCTTGATAGTAAGCATAAGAAAGCAATTTTACCAGCCTCACAATTTCAGCTATCCCCAAGTCTAAAAATCATATAGACAGTATTTTGTTCTAAACAGTGATGATCTTTTAAATGGGGGAAAGACAATTAAACTAACAATATTGTTTGCAGCGACATTTAAATGATTCTAATGCACAGACTTCTCACCAAACAACTCTTCCATTCTCCTAACATCTACCTGAGGTTTTTGTCACTTCTTTTCTGTAGGAATTGTGCACAAATATTGGATTTTGTGTGCTTTTTCAATACCAGGTCAATACCAGAATGATTTATTTGAAGTGTTAGATATCTCATTGGTTCACAAGTTATTCTCTCAGGTATAATGCTTCATGAGTATGCAGTCTTAAATATACATAATAGTGAATGAGACTGCCTGAAGTCGAAGTGCTGAGTACCCAAGGCCATGTATATTGACTACTGAGGCAGGAAATCCCACAAGTACTTTATTCCTTGAAATATGAAGCTGGTTGAGTATGAAATCTGAAACTCAACTGCTTGTGTTGGTTCTGCTTGTGAGTAAAACATACATAGGCTTGTGATACAGCGTCCAAGCCCCCACCCTGTCCTCCTTTCATAGGGAGTTGAAAACCTGGATGTTCCAGCAAGCATTTGAGATTGATTAGTTCCTAGTTATATATGCCAAGTCCCTAGTTCGCCAGAAAGTACTGTCTTGCACTTCATCCACTTCCCCAGCCCTATGGTACGCCATTTGCACTTGTTCAGCCTTTTTATAGCTCGGTCATGCCCATTTTAGAAGTTTGCTGATCTTGGTCTGATGGAGATCCAATGTAATCTGTATTACTCTGTAATATTTAGTCTGATTTATCTTGGTTGTTGTATTTTATGATGCTCTTTTTTAATGAGTTTTGTTTTACTGATTGTGTTTGCTTTTATTTCTTGTGGACATTTGTCCCATTGTAAGCCACCCTGAGTCCCTTCAAGGAGATGGTGGCAGGGTATAAGAATAATAATAATTTATTAGTATTCATGTGTGTTTCTTAATAAAAAAAATTCTGTTGGAATCAGTGTGACCTTTCATGGTATCTCAATCAAGAGATAAAAGTGGAATGATAATAATAATTATTATAATTATTATAATAATTATTATTATTTCTGATACATTTAGGGACAAGCCGCTCAAGGATAAAATTTGGAACAAGCAATTGCAGACCATGTAAGTGTGTAAGGTTTTAATTTTTGAAAAAAATAAGCTTCTGTATGCTGGGAAGAAACACCAACACAATCCCCCTTCTGACAAAAGCAGTTTATTACAGCTGTTAATTACAACTATTATTTCACTAATTTCAATCTTTTCTAGTTTTGGACTTCAGCTCCCATAATTCCTGACAGTTGGCCAAGCTGGGAGTTGAAGTCCAAAACACCAGGCAGGAAAAACCAGGCTTTGACTCTGCAAGACCATTAAATGCTAATCACAGTGATCAACTGTAACATTAACACTTGCCTCAAACAGACAATCTGTACTTTCCATAGGTATATAAACCCCACTTGCCTAGTTTCCAACAGACCTCACACTTCTGAGGATGCCTGCCATAGATGTAGGTGAAACGTGAGGAGAGAATGTTTTTGGAACACGGCCATACAGCCCCGAAAACTCACAGCAACCTATCAGTGTAACTATTGTTTCAAGCATTCAGAACAGAAGACTAGGGGCCCTTCTGCACAGTCATATAATATCAATATATCAAGGCAGATATCCACAATATCAGCTTTGAATTGGATTATCTGAGTCCACACTGCCATATAATCCAGTTCAATGTGGATTTTATACAGCTGTGTGGAAGGGGCCTTGGAGTACATCTACACTGGAATGAATGCAGTTTGACAGCACTTGTACTGCCATGGCTCAATGCCATGGAATAATGGTCTTTAGCCTTCTCTGCTAAATAGTTCTGAAGCATCAAGAGCAGGCTTGGGTCAACTTGGGCCTTCCAGGTGTTTTTGACTTCATCTCCCACAATTCCTAACAGCCTAACAGGAAGTCCAAAACACCTGGAAGGCCCAAGTTTGCCCAGGCCTGCTCAAGAGTCTACAACTCCCAGGATTCCATAGCATTCTGCCATGGCAGTTCCAAGTGGTGTCAAACTGCAGTAGCATACACACTCCACTATTTTGCATGCTCAATAATTCAATAAAGGGGGCTGCTTATTAACGCCTCCATACCTTTCCTTTTCCAAACAGAAGCAAGAACAGCCTGAAATCGAAAATCCTACTATCGAAGAGTTTTGGCCTGCGCTGTCTGCCGTAGCTGCCACGTGAAGCCGAGAAGCGCTGATTGGCTCCTCATCACCATCACTGTTGGTTCGGGCGAGCGCTCGAGACGGTTAGCGGACGTAAGGAGGCGCGGGTGAGTGGCTGAGGGCGAGCTCTCGCGCCGGAACGTTCCACTCGGGTTGTTTGTTTTTTCGGAGGGGAGATCAGGGACGACGCTTTGCTGCTCCTCTTCCTCTTTTGGAGGGATTTTTGGAAGGGCCCATTTCTGTCTCCCCCCTTTTGCTCCTCTTGGCTCAGCCCTTTCCTGAGATAAAGACAAGGGGCCTTTTTGCATTCTGCCACTTTACCCTTTGGCTTCGGCCTTCACCTCTTCGAGCGGCTTCTCCCCTTCAAGGTTTAACTGTTTTTATATTACCCTTTCCGACCTAAGGCAACCCCCATCGCTGGGTTTTCTTGTCAATATTGTTCAGAGGTTTGCCTTCCTCTGGGGCTGAGAGAGTGTGACTCCCAAGGTCACCCAGTGGGCTTCGTGCCTGAGCAAGGATTCGAATTCCGGTCTCTAAAGCAGGCATGGGCCAATTTCGGCCCTCCAGGTGTTTTGGACTTCAGCTCCCACAATTCCTAACAGCCGGTAGGCTGTTAGGAATTGTGGGAGCTGAAGTCCAAATCACCTGGAGGGCAGAAGTTGGCTCATACCTGCTCTAAAGCCAAAGGGGACCACAGATTGAGAACCACTGCTTTACATTGAGGGTCATATTTTTTTGAAAAAAAAAAGTATACTGGCATGGGAATTTGTCATGAAATTATGTTGGCGATATGTGGATTTGTGGCACCTGGTGGCGCAATGGGCTAAGCCCTTGTGCTGGCAGGACTGCTGATTTTTAAGATTGGGTTGCTGACCTGAAGGTTGCCAGTTTGAATCCGAGGAGAGTGGGTGATCTCCCTCTGTCAGCTCCCCATGCAGGGACATGAGAGAAGCTCCCACAAGAATGGTAAAACATCAAACATCTGGGCGTCCCCCGGGCAACAAACTTGTAGATGGCCAATTCTCTCACACCAGAAGCGACTTGCAGTTTCTCAAGTTGCTCCTGACACAAAAAGAAATGGTGTTACTGGTGCCTGACATCAGTAATGGACTGGATGAGGGCTAACAAGTTGAAATTCAATCCAGACAAGACAGAGGTACTCCTGGTCAGTCAAAACAGAGATTTTTTTTTATCTTGTCAGAAACAACTTGAGAACTTACTGCAAGCCACTTCTGTTGTGAAAGAATTGCCCGTCTACAGAGACGTTGCCCAGAGGTTTCCTGGATGTGTTACCATTCTGGTGGGAGGCTTCTCTCGTGTCCCCACAAGGTAGAGCTGACAAATGGGAGCTCATCCAGTCCCATGGATTTGAACTGGTAACCCTCAAGTTAGCAGTCCAGCCGGCACAAAGATTTAACCCATTGTGCCACCGTGGCTCATTGAAAGGGGGAATCAGACTGTTGGATTACAGCCTGTGCTGCAAGGTTCTCAGCTTGTCGTTGATACTGGACTCTGTTGACCCTGGAGTGCCCGCGGTGGCCAGGACCTCCTTTGCACAATCAGAACTTGTGCGCCAGCTGCGCCCATACTTTGAGATGTCAAATCTGGCTATGATTGTCCACGCTTTAGTTACATCCCGACTACTGCAACACTCTCTACGTGGGGCTGCCTTTGAAGATGGTTCGGAATCTTCAATTGGTTCAGAGATTGGTCGCCAGATTACTAACTGTAGCACAGTTCAGGGAGAGGACAACTCCTATGTTATGACAGCTCCACTGGCTACCGGTCCGTTTCCGGGCTAAATACAAAGTGCTGATCATTACCTATAAGCTCTAAATGGTTCAGGCCTAGACTACTTGACAAATTGCATCCCCACTTACAAACCTACTCAGACACTGCGATCATTGGAGAGGACCCTCCTCTCAGACCCACCCCATCTCAAGTGTGGCTGGTGGGAACAATAGAAGGGGCCTTCTATGTGGTTGCTCCTTCCCTCTGAAATTCCCTCCCTACAGAAATAAGAACAGCCTCTCCACTCCTCTCCTTTTAGAAACAATTAAAAACTTACTTTTGCAAATACACCCCCGAGTCCCTTTGGGCAGAGAGGGTGGATTAAAAATAAAATTATTATTATTATTATTTATAATTCCAAATCCTCCAATAATTGCTCCACCACATTTCCCACCCTCCACAACTTGCTTTGACATTTTTATTATGTAATTTGTGACTAGACTAAATTTCTCTGGTATTTATTTATTTATCATGTCAGAAGTGAATTGAGAATAAAGTAATAATGTGCTAAAAAACCACAAACAAAGTTAAAAACCTGGCATACTAAATTTCCTTACAAGCAGTAAGAAAGGGGTTAAATATTTATTATGATGGTTACTAATAATAATAATAAGTTTATTTACATCCCGCCTCCATCTCCCCCGAAGGGGGCTCGGGGCGGCTTACAGCAAAATCAGATACAAAACAATGATAAAATAAAATATGAAACATCAAAGAACAATAATAAAAACCAATAATAATATATACACAGCTGTTATTAAAGTCTCCCGGCACATCTGCTCTACAAAATTAATGTAGTTTAACACCACTTTTAACTGCCGTGGCTCTATGTGATAGAATCCTGGGACTTGTGGTTTTAAAACTCTTCTCTGCCACAGAGTGCTGGTGCCTTGCCAAACTACAACTCCCAGGATTCTATAAAGTTGAGCTATTGCCTATTGGTGTCAAACTGAATTCATTCTGCAGCGTAGGAACACACTAACAGATTTTCAACTTTGCTGACATCTGATGTGAAAATCCACTCAAAAGCATTTTAAAGCATCACACTAGAATCTCAATAGAATCATCCAAATTTTAATCAAAACTGGGAAACAATGAAATAGCAAAAAAAATCAAAGTTGTGAAAGAACTGTGTGTAGTTAACAATTTTTCTGATTCAGCACCCAAAATTCAAAATAGCTACAATATTGGGAAAAATGTTTTTTTCCCCTTCCCAAACTACCCATTATAATAGTAGAAAGAGAGAAAATATCAGTATGGATCCGTGTAGTTGGTTTTTCAAAGGAATAAAGGTTAAGGCTGAAAGTATCTTTATTTTGTCAATAGTGAGTTAGGGTCGAGGTCAGTTTTCTCATTTCACTCTATATTTTTATCCTCACAGGAACTCTCATAGCAGTCGCCAAGTGACCTGAGTGAGTATTTGAAACAAGATCTCTACCCAGTTCAGGTGATACTAACCACCACATCCTGTGCGGTTTTTAATACTTTACTAGGTTATAAACGTTAGATACTGACAATAGGACACCAAGCAGTGGTTATCACCCCACCCAATTTCGAAATGCATATTCCTAATCCATCCATTAAAATGTAAAAGTACATAGCTATATATAAATGGCAAAGTTCCAATGGATTTAGTTGGACATCCACCACAATCATATCCATATCTCCTTGGAAATCAATCCAGTAGAGTAGAGGGTTTTGTGGACCGTCTAAGTCAGTGGTTCTCAACCTGGGCCCCCCAGATGTTTTTGGCCTACAACTTCCAGAAATCCCAGCCAGTTTACCATCTGTTAGGATTTCTGGGAGTTGAAGGCCAAAAGCATCTGGGGACCCCAGGTTGAGAACCACTGGTTTAAGTAATAAGTGTATCTAGACTACAGTTTAATTCAGAATCCAGAGCCTTTTTTTCTTAGTGCTGTTTAGAAATATAAATTTCCATAGGGCTAAATCCCAATGTAACAGCTGAAATAATATACCATATATATTCATATATAAGTCAACCTTATATATAAATTGAGGACAGGTTTTGGGGCCAAAATTTTGGATTTTGATATGACTGTGGATAAATCAAGAGTCATTCCTTGGAGAAAGTAAACCACTAATGCCCACAGATTTAGTTGGACTACAGTACTTTAGTTGGGACTAACTAAAACTTCTTCCATAAATTGAAAGCTACTAGAGGTCATATCCAACTCCCTACTAAGCATAGGCTCTGCAAAACTTGATGCTTTTTAGTTAACAGCTGTCCAGCTCTGCTTAAATTGCTCTAGCAAAAGGAGACTCCACTATCTCAATAGGCAAGTGTCTCTCCTACAACATAACAATTTTCATGATTATGAAATGTATCCTGATTTTCAACTGAAATCTGTTTAAACTTCTGTTTTTACCCTCTGGAATCACAGAGCAGAATCCTGTTTCATCATGTTCATTTCAAGCCTCCTGTTGAACCTCATTTTGTTTTGGCATAATCTGTTTATTCAAATTAATACTGGTACCTATGGTGCCACCTATATTTCTGTAAATTGATCAGCAAGCCCTCCGCACTCTCATTTCGGGCACTTATAAAAACGTTGACAGTGGAAAGCAAATTATTGTCCTGAAAAGTAACTGAAAGGGCCAAATTCTAATTTCGAATTACCCTTGGTCCACTTTTCTTTAGATATTTTTTTCCCTGGATTTTGCTTGTGAACTAATCTGAGTGTTGTTGGTGAGGGTTCTCAGGCCAGCACCTTCGTGGCAGATTACTGTATATCCTATAGCAGCAGTTCTTCTCACTGTTCTAGAAATAATTGGATCCTTTGAAACCTATTTCTGCTAATGAATTCAGTCTATGTTTCTGTGTGTATTTACAAAGACCTGTTGTGTTTCAGATGTTGTGGATTGTTTAACCATTTGTGACAGTCATTGTCTTGTGGCTCATATCAAAATTCATTAGAAAACATTAAAGATAAAATTCTAAGTGACACTTAGAATGAAGGCTGATGAAAAGAAAAATATAAATTTAAGAATATAAATAGTATTGCCACTTTATAATCCTGAAAAATGTTGTTAGAGGCCATTTGTTCCATATTATATTTAAATGGAGAAATATGTTTCGTATGGCGAATAGATATACTCATGTGCAAACCTAAAAAAGAATATCAGATTATGTAGCTAAAGCTAATTTTGATGATTGTGGAACCAGAGTTTTAAAGTATCTATTAATATAAAATAAACATTTTATTTGATATTTATTTTCCTAGCATACTCCTGTGTGTGCCATTACAATGTTACTGTTGAGCATTTGTTTGTTTTCTGTTTTGCATTCTTCAAGTTAAAGCATTTTCCTAGTTCTTATTTGTTTAGGTCAGGAAGAATGAGCCTGCGGAAACAAACTCCAAGTGATTTCTTGAAACAAATAATTGGAAGACCAGTTGTTGTAAAGCTAAATTCTGGAGTTGATTATCGAGGTATGTTTTTTATTTAGCCAGCTTGATATATTTACACCATATTTTAGTCAGGCCAAAGAACCAATATAAATTCTGATGGTACAGAAGGGCTGTGGAAAGTTCTCTGTTAGCATCAGTTGTCTTTTAACATAGTTTTAACATAATCCATAAATGAAAGAATAGCTTTTCTAGCTTTCAAAGAAGATTAGTCATATGACAAAAGTTCTGTATACTTTTTATTTTGTATCCCGAATGATAGAGAATGATATTATTGCTTTATTTGATAGGCGGTGTGCATTCTCATTATCTATGGCCTTCAGTTTGTCCATTCATTTTTGTGATGCAGTATTTACATGCAGTTTTAATGCGACATTTGTTAAAGAAAGGGTTTTATTGATTGATTTGATGTATATTTTGCTTGTTCTCCCAAATGTTTGTCAAAACAACTGTAGTTTTCAAATCTGAATAGTTCTGCGTTTACTTGTTCTAGGAGTGCTAGCTTGCTTGGATGGATACATGAATATAGCTCTGGAACAGACAGAGGAATATGTAAATGGACAACTGAAGAATAAATATGGAGATGCTTTCATCAGAGGAAATAATGGTACTTATACTTTACTAAGAGATACTAGATTGGGGTATATGTATGTCAGATGTTTTGAAGAAATGGTGCCTATCATCTTCACAGAGAAATACAAAAACTGCAGATAATAGTCTGCCTGGAAATCCTGCCAGTTGGCCTCTTTTCATCATATATTGGTGATGAAGATACTTTGCATATACAGTAGAGTCTCACTTATCCAACACTCGCTTATCCAACGTTCTGGATTATCCAACGCATTTTTGTAGTCAATGTTTTCAATATATCGTGATATTTTGGTGCTAAATTCATAAATACAGTAATTACAACATAACATTACTACGTATTAAACTACTCTTGCTGTCAAATTTGTTGTATAACATAATGTTTTGGTGCTTAATTTGTAAAATCATAACCTAATTTGATGTTTAATAGGCTTCTCCTTATTCTCTCCTTGTTATCCAACGTATTCGCTTATCCAGCATTTTGCCGGCCCGTTTATGTTGGATAAGTGAGACTCTACTGTACTTTGTGGCATTTTATTTGTTGTTGTTTTTTTAAACTGGGAAAAGAGTTAGAGATCAAGTTTCCCTTCATTTCTCTTCAACCTCTATATGGTGATGGGGCATATGTGTGTGTGTGTGTGTTTAATTTATAATTTTGTATGTTTGTTTGTGTGTGTGCACGCACATGTGTGTGGGTTTATATGTGGTTGGAATTCCCACTAGTTTTTTTCCCCATCTTTGCTGGAAATACAAGTGAGAAAATGGGATTGTCTTCCTAAGTGTTGTACCATTTCAGATAGTTGTAGTGGGAGGTAAATGAATGAGAGAGTGGTGAGAATGTTTGTATGTCAGTGTGTGTGTGTGTGTGCATAGTAAATTAATTTTCCATACAGAAAATTTCATATAAAATAGAATGGATAAAATCCAAAATGCATGCAATTACTACAGAATTCTAGCAGAAAAGATTTTCTCTTTGATACTCATTACAAGTACAGTACAATTTCACACAGGCCCCTTCCACACAGTTGTATAAAATTGACATCGAATTGGATTATATGGCAGTGTGGGCTCTGATATCCCAGTTCAAAGCAAATATTGTGGATTATCTGCCTTGATATTCTGGGTTTTATGGCTGTGTGGAAGGACCCACATTTAATTTGGGAACAAAGCAAAAAGCTGTTGGCCAAATTAAAGAGTTATGTTCCTGTTTAAACCTCTTACATTTTAACTAGTAAGTTTTAAAACTGCTTAGTATTTTTCTGGGTCTTGTTTTTTATTTCTAAGAATGTGGACTTCCTACTACTAAGATTTTTCATTCTGCTGATCTTATAAAAAATACCTCAGAACCATGAAGGAAGTTTTTGTGCAAATGTTGGCTCTGTTGTACAAATACAGAAAAATTGTCATGGTGCTATAATAGAATGACCCTATAGTAGTTCTGTATAAGTAGATGCATGAATAGATAATATTTTTATTTAATTTCCATTTTCTACTCAAGTGTAAAGTTTAAAATGCTCTTCTCATGTGTGAAATGGCACAATTTGATCCAGCTCGTCATTCTGGTAGAAATAATAGAGTTAGGGCCTTTCTACACAGCCCTATATCCCATAATATCATAGAATCATAGAATCATAGAATCATAGAATAGTAGAGTTGGAAGAGACCTCATGGGCCATCCAGTCCAACCCCCTGCCAAGAAGCAGGAAATCGCATTCAAAGCACCCCCGACAGATGGCCATCCAGCCTCTGCTTAAAAGCCTCCAAGGAAGGAGCCTCCACCACAGCCCGGGGGAGAGAGTTCCACTGTCGAACAGCTCTCACAGTGAGGAAGTTCTTCCTGATGTTCAGGTGGAATCTCCTTTCCTGTAGTTTGAAGCCATTGTTCCGTGTCCTAGTCTGCAGGGCAGCAGAAAACAAGCTTGCTCCCTCCTCCCTATGATTTCCCTTCACGTATTTGTACATGGCTATCATGTCTCCTCTCAGCCTTCTCTTCTGCAGGCTAAACATGCCAAGCTCTTTAAGCCGCTCCTCATAGGGCTTGTTCTCCAGACCCTTAATCATTTTAGTCGCCCTCCTCTGGACGCTTTCCAGCTTGTCAACATCTCCCTTCAACTGTGGTGCCCAAAATTGGACACAGTATTCCAGTTGTGGTCTGACCAAGGCAGAATAGAGGGGGAGCAGGACTTCCCTGGATCTAGACGCTATTCCCCTATTGATGCAGGCCAGAATCCCGTTGGCTTTTTTAGCTGCTGCATCACATTGTTGGCTCATGTTTAACTTGTTGTCCACGAGGACTCCAAGGTCTTTTTCGCACACACTGCTGTCAAGCCAGGCGTCCCCCATTCTGTATCTTTGATTTCCATTTTTTCTGCCGAAATGAAGTATCTTGCATTTGTCCCTGTTGAACTTCATTTTGTTAGTTTCGGCCCATCTCTCTAGTCTGTCAAGATCATTTTGAATTCTGCTCCTGTCTTCTGGAGTGTTAGCTATCCCTCCCAGTTTTGTGTCGTCTGCAAACTTTATGATCGTGCCTTCTAACCCTTCGTCTAAGTCGTTAATAAAGATGTTGAACAGAACCGGGCCCAGGACGGAGCCCTGCGGCACTCCACTTGTCACTTCTTTCCATGATGAAGATGACGCATTGGTGAGCACCCTTTGGGTTCGTTCGCTTAGCCAATTGCAGATCCACCTAACCGTAGTTTTGTCTAGCCCACATTTTACTAGTTTATTTGCCAGAAGGTCGTGGGGGACTTTGTCGAAGGCCTTACTGAAATCCAGGTAGGCTACATCCACAGCATTCCCTGTATCGACCCAACTCGTAACTCTATCGAAAAAAGAGATCAGATTAGTCTGGCATGACTTGTTTTTGGTAAATCCGTGTTGACTATTAGCAATGACCGCATTTGTTTCTAAGTGTTCGCAGACCACTTCCTTGATGATCTTTTCCAGAATCTTGCCTGGTATCGATGTGAGGCTGACTGGACGGTAATTGTTTGGGTCGTTCTTTTTTCCCTTCTTGAAGATAGGGACCACATTCGCCCTCCTCCAATCTGCTGGGACTTCTCCCGTTCTCCAAGAACTCTCGAAGATAATTGCTAGTGGTTCTGAAATAACTTCCGCTAATTCCTTCAATACTCTTGGATGTAGCTGATCTGGCCCTGGGGACTTGAATTCGTTTAGAGAGGCCAGGTGTTCCTGGACAACTTGTTTCCCTATTTGGGGTTGGAGTTCCCCCAATCCTTCGCCCATTCCATGTTGCTGAGGTTGAAGATGGCTTTCTTTTTGTGAGAAGACCGAGGCAAAGAAGGCATTGAGCAGTTCTGCCTTTTCCCTGTCCCCTGTCGCCATCACCCCATCTTCTCCTTGCAGAGGCCCTATCGCCTCCTTTTTCTTCCTTTTTCTACCAACGTAAGCAAAAAAGCCTTTTTTGTTGTTTTTTATGTCCCTGGCAAGCCTGAGCTCATTTTGTGCTTTAGCCTTGCGAACCTTTTCCCTTCAGGTGTTGGCTATACGTTTGAATTCTTCTTTGGTGATTTCTCCCCTTTTCCACTTCTTGTGCATGTCACTTTTGAGCTTTAGCTCAGTTAGAAGTTCTTTGGACATCCATTCTGGCTTCTTTGCACTTGTCTTATTTTTCTTCTTTGTTGGCACTGTTTGCATTTGCGCCTTGAGTATTTCACTTTTGAAAAACTCCCATCCATCCTTAACTCCCTTGTTTTTTAATATTGGTGTCCATGGAATGCCGCTCAGTAATTCCTTCATTTTTTGGAAGTCAGCTCTCTTAAAGTCGAGAATGCGTGTTTGACTTGTCTTAGTTTCAGCATTCCTTTGTATTGCAAACTCCAGGAGCACATGGTCACTTGCCCCTAAGGATCCAACCACTTCAACTGTATTGATCAGGTCTTCCACATTTGTTAAGATTAGATCAAGAGTTGCTGATCCTCTTGTTGCCTCTTCTACCTTCTGGACCATAAAGTTGTCTGCAAGGCAAGTGAGGAATTTGTTGGACTTTGTACTCTTGGCTGAGTTTGTTTTCCAGCAGATATCGGAATAATTGAAATCGCCCATGACTACTATATCTCTTCTTTGTGCCTGTTTGGTCAGCTGTTGACAGAAGGCTTCATCAAGTCCTTCATCCTGACTCGGAGGTCTGTAGTAGACACCCACAACAAGATCTTTTTGAGTCCCGGTTCCCTTGATTCTTATCCAGATGCTTTCTAGCTGGTTTCCCAGATTACAGTCTTGCATTTCTTCTGCAACGTAACTGTTTTTGACATATAAAGCTACTCCCCCTCCTCTCCTTTTTGTTCTATTTCTGTGAAAGAGGTTATAGCCCTCAATGGCTACATTCCAGTGATGGGAGTCATCCCACCAGGTTTCAGTGATGCCTATGACATCGTATGTGTGGTGCTGTGCTAAGAGTTGGAGTTCGTCTTGCTTATTTCCCATGCTCTGAGCGTTGGTGTAAAGACATGTAAGCCCCTGTGACCTCCCCTTGAGCTGTTTATTTGGGATTATTGTGCTCTCCGTACTTGGTCCTTGCTGTGTTTGTGCAACCCTCCGTTTAGCCTTTTGGCGGTTCCCTGTGGTTGTGGGTAATATAGTGTTCGCCAGGCTGTTGTTCCCCTCCCCCAGTGGATCTAGTTTAAAGTGCGCCTGATGAGGTTTGTGAGTCTGTGTGCAAAAAGATGTTTTCCTGCTTGTGTGAGATGCACCCCATCACTTGCCAATAGGCCATCCTCCTGGAAGAGTAGACCATGGTCAAGGAAGCCAAAATGCTCCTCTTGGCACCATTTTCTGAGCCAGTTATTGACCTGTACTATTTTTCCGGCCCTTGTAGAGCCGTGTCCTACAACGGAGAGGAGGGATGAAAAGATCACATGTACATTATACAGTTTTAGCTTTGTTCCCAGAGCTCGAAAGTCATTTGTGATCTTTTGAAAAGTATGCCTAGCGGTGTCATTGGTACCTACATGAATCAACATAAGGTGGGGAGGGTGATGGGGCTTTAGGAGCCTGCTGAGCCTCTGAGTGATATGGTGTATTTTTGCCCCCGGGAGGCAGCATGTTTCTCGAGCCATCCCATCCGGTCTGGAAATGATGGCTTCCGTTCCTCTAAGGAGGGAGTCACCTACTACCAAGACCTGTTTCCTTTGAGGATTGACAGGGTCCCTTTTGTGCAAGACAGTGTGTATGTCCCCTGAAGAGTGTTCCTGTTGAAGTGAATCATGCAGGTGTAAAGTGTTGTCCTCCTCCTCAACATCCCCAGTGCATTCATCAATGACAATCCATTGAGATACATCCGAGAGCCCATTACTCTCCCAAGGATGTTCCTGTTGCTCCTGGTCTACGATTGGGGATGGAGCATTTGCATGATTACATAAGTGTGAATGTGGTGATGCACTGTCCCCGTCCGGGCTATCCCCTGCGCATTGATCAAGGGTGGCCCACTGAGTGGTATCTAAGAAACTGTGGTCCTCCACAAGATGTGTTTCCTGATTGTATGTTAATGGTGTTAGAATTTCAAATCTGTTGTGTAAATGCAGCTGAGCAGAGGAGTTCTGCGGAGGCTGCCTGGTCCTGTGTCTCCTTCTATGGGTGACCTCCTTCCAAGCCTGAGGGTTGTCTACCTGTGAGTTGATCTCCCCATAAGGTTCCTGATCATGTTCATGGTGGTGTTGGTGTGATGCAGGCTGCAGATCTACAGCAGTGTGTTGTGCAGTGTCCAAGAAGAGCTCGAGTGCCTGAATGTCCTTAAGGGTCTTAATACGGTGCTCGAGCTGTTGGATCCTCTGCTCCATCAGAGTCATCTGTTTGCATTTGGAGCAGATGTAGTTGACTAGTTTTTGTGTGAAAAAGCAGAACATGCCACAGCTGGTGCATGTGGTGGCAAGTATTTGCTGTTGGTCCATCTCTTGGTGAGTGAAGTGACCGAGGAGGATTGTGTGTGTTATGGGCAGAATGCTATCCCCTTCCTGTGTGTGTATTTTTAAAGTTGTTTTGTTTATTGTATATACTGTAAGAATGTGTTTTGCTGTAGTGGTGGGTTCGCGAGCGCCGTCAGGCGCGAGCGACGCTGGCTCAGAAAGCTTCAACAGGAAGCCAACACTTTCAATAACAATAGCCTTGCCTCACCTTCCAAACAATGGCAGAACAGCAAGCCTTGATTACAGCTAGCCCACACTCAAGAATCAGCCCAGACTCAGGTTTTTAAAGGTAAAAGAGTCCAACAAACACAGGTTTTTAAGGCTTTTAAGGCTATCTAAGAAAAGAGTAGGCAATCTAAGAAAAGAGTGCACACTCTCAGGTTTTTAAGGAATTATTAGACAGGCCTTACCTAAACCAAGGAGCAAGCTGCTTTCCTGCTTCCTCTCCTCACCTCTGCGTGAACTCTCAAGGTGGAAAATCCCACAATATCTGCTTTGAGCTGGGTTATCTGAGCACACTGCCATATACAGTAGAGTCTCACTTATCCAACGTTCTGGATTATCCAACGCATTTTTATAGTCAATGTTTTCAATGCATTGTGATATTTTGGTGCTAAATTCGTAAATACAGTAATTACTACATAGCATTACTGCATATTGAACTACTTTTTTCTGTCAAATTTGTTGTATAACATGATGTTTTGGTGCTTAATTTGTAAAATCATAACCTATTTTGATGATTAATAGGCTTTTTCTTAATCTCTCCTTATTATGCAACATATTCGCTTATCCAACGTTCTGCCGGCCCGTTTATGTTGGATAAGTGAGACTCAACTGTATCTCAGTTCAAAGCAGATAATGTGGGATTTTATTCAGCTGTGTGGAAGGGCCCTAGTGAAATGAAGTTGATATATCAGTCATATGCTGCTAGATCCTCAATGTATCTTAATTTTTTTTCCTCTTCCTTTCAAACAGTGTTGTATATAAGTACACAGAAGAGGAGAATGTGAGCCTACAAGAAGATGAAATATTTCGTTTTGCAACTTTAGTTTCTTAAAAGTTTTGTTTATTACCTGTAATCCTTCAGTGTACAAGATTATTACATTGTGCCATAAAGTTACATGGTCTGTATAAAAAGTTGATATTTTTATATGTAAAAACAAATTGGAACTTTTTCTTAGTTTGGAACAATTTTTTCTGTTGCGATTTGAAATGAAATAAAAATGGAAAATAATCTGACCTGTTTATTCTGTAAAGCTAATTTTAAGCAACATCTGATACTCATATGAACTGATCCATGTTGAGGAATTACACCACACTGGAACTTTTCTTGGGTTGCCAAGGTGTCAAAAGTAGTCCTCCAAGTTTTTGGATGACCGAGAAGGTAAGACAGTCTGTCCAATATTAAAAACACAGTCTAATTTCTTAAGCTGTACTAATTAAGTAAAATGTTCAGTTGCTGATTGAAGTTAACCCACAAAAACCTTGGCTATGGGATTGTAACGGTGACAATCCTACAATAGCAAGAACTTGGAAGGAAATGCCTGGGATTAACACTGTGCCAGCTGTAGAAAGCACTAAGTGAGAAAGGGAGAGGCTTTGCTGTTTGTGTGCCAGCACTCCATATCCTGGCAGCATTTTTCTCTCCTGGTTGCCATTAATTCTGTTGTCTTTCTCTCTTCATCAGTGAACTATGAGGCCTCACAATATAAAAGGTTTAGGGATTTAAGCCCTTGAATCTATTAACCTTTATTTTTTAAAACCATGTTTTAAATACCTGGCATTTTCAAATAGAAACAAGAAAATGGATTTGCAGTTTTTCTTACAATATACACAGAGGTGATCTCTATAGGATTGGACTAGTCAAGATTTCATCTCATGGATTTATTAGTCATTGTTGAGACCACACCACAAACTCCTTTCTGCCAGACATAATCAATTAGATACTTGGATTTTTAAGCAGAAAAAATGAAGGAGCAGTGGGAAAGGAGCTTGAAGTCAGAAATTATGTCTAGCAGACTAAATTTAGAAAACTTAGTCATTACTAACTATATACTTAAAGCATTGAAATCTTATTTCTTGCAGATTCCTGAAACTAATATTTTTCCCAAAAAATGAGAATAAAAAACAGAAAACAGTATCTAGAAATGCGTCTTGGTCCTCTTTCAAATACTTCTAGGCTATACTGATATGCTAATACTTGGCTTTAATTTCCCTTAAACTCAATGGGCCTCACTTCTGAGTAGAATTGTGCTGCTAGAGAAGCTAAAGTAAACCAGAAGAATATAATACAGAGCTTAAATTGCTGTCTTGATATCAAACTTCAAAAATACTCTGCAAGTATTGTCCATCGTGATGCCTTTTAGAAGCAGCACATACTTTACCGTAGGCATGAATGAACACTAACAATTGTGTGAACATAACGTCTCATCTCCCTATACTTTCTAAGGGCATCTAATACACAAAGGGGAACACCAACTCTTGAAGACGACAAATTAATAATTGTTAACTTAGTAACATTAAACATTTCCTCATGCTTTTACTCAGAATAAAAAGAGACAATTGTATAGTATGGTTCAATAACTTTAACTTTTTGGCACGGCCTTAACAGGTCTGTTGTATAAGCAAAACCCTATGTTTGCTCTATCAGTATCTTTTAAAAGAAAAAAATGAATGTTTTTTAAAATTTTATCTTTTTGTAAAAAGATAGCAAGCTTTGTCCCTTCAGCTTCTCCAGTGGTTCCTGGAAGCAACTGTAGCTTGATTATCCATCACTGAAATTCTTGGAACCAAAGGTGTTTTGAAATTTGTAATATCTGTATTTGCATATATGTATACAATGAGATATGTTGGATATGAGACCCAAGCCTAGACACAAGTTTCACTTATGTTTCACATACACTTTATACCAGGCATGGGCAAACTTCAGCCCTTTAGGTATTTTGGACTTCAACTCCTATAATTCCTAAAGAATTGGAGTTAAAGTTCAAAACACCTGGAGGGCTGAAGTTTGCCCATGCCTGCTCTATACACATAACCTGAAGGTCATACTATATTCGATAGGTAAAGGTAAAGGTTTTCCCCTGACATTAAGTCTAGTTGTGTCCGACACTGAGGGTTGGTGCTTATCTCCATTTCAAAGCCAAAGAGCCAGCGTCCGTAAACACCTCCAAGGTCACGTGGCCGGCATGACTATATGGAGTGTCACCTTCCCGCTGGAGTGGTACCTACTGATCTACTCACATTTGCATGTTTTCGAACTGCTAGTTTGGCAGAAGCTGAGGTTAACAGTGGGAGCTCACTCTGCTCCCCGGATTCATACCACCGACGATTCAGTCAGCAAGTTCAGCAGCTCAGAGGTTTAACCCGCTGTGCCACCAGGGGCTTCTATATATACGATATTTTTAATAATTTTGATCATGAAACAAGTTTGTGTACATTGAACCATCAAAAAGTATGCTCAGACTGTAACCTATTTTACTTATTATCTATAACAGTATATGAGTGCAATATTTGTCCTAGCTACAAGCTGTTTCATTTCACAATTATCTTCTCCACAGTTGTTTAATCTTGTCAAAACTTTAAGAGCTTGTTTGAAGAGCCATGACCCAGATATATATGCACTGCAATGCATGCATTCCTCAAGACAGCAGTTGGGGATTCACATTTTCACCTGTGTTGCATTGTGGGAAGCACAGTGTCCATCATAATATCGTAGCAATAGAAGACTAATGTAGCTGTACCTTTCATGGCCTGTTTGGACACAGTTCCTATTCAAGGAAAACTACATTGGTAATATCAGGGATACAAGGGGTCTTTGTTACTCAGTTTTAAAAAGTGAAATAGGCTTCTTATGCCTATCTGCATACTGTGAGCTGCATATTCCATGTTTGATTAAGTCCCTTTGTGTGCTGGATGTTCACTGTTTGCCTTAAGACTATGCATACTGAACGGAGTGGAAAGAATCCCAACTGCAGGAAATGAACTCACCAAAATGATGTGCATTTTAATAAAAAATAACATAACTAAATCTCTGTATGCTGCTGATCTGTAACATTTAAATGTTCAAAGCACTATATTTTCTAGTTACAAAGGTAAAGTGAATTCAGTTAGAATTTGACTCCTGAAACAATTGTTTGGTATTTTTAAAATTTTAAGTTATCAACTAAAATGGGTGCTAGCTTTCTCATGCCTTTAACATTCTGAATGTCTAGAACAACTTTCTAGCTCTCTCTCTTTGCTCTTGTGGCCATCTAATATTTAACATCTATGTATACTATATACCATGTTCTGTAATTCTCAAAGCAATAGTTCTGTTTTTAATTCTGCTTGAAACATTTTAAAAATTATGATAATATGGAATAAAACTTGAACAGTTAAACAAGATGGTTTTCAATGTTATGTTATAAAACAGGCATGGGCAAACTTCGGCCCTCTAGGTGTTTTGGACTCACAATTCCTAACAGCTGATAGACTGACTGGGATTTCTGGGAGTTGACGTCCAAAACACCTGGAGGGCTGAAGTTTGCCCATGCCTGGTATAAAACCTTATATTGCCCAAGCTCAGAAACTTCAGTTACCACTTGCAGCATTTCCTCATGCTAAGAATGGGATTTTGTAGTCATGATATATCTCCTTGGCTAAAATCAATGACGTTAGCCCAAGTAGATATAAGAGGACAGAGAAAACTAAAGTTCACATGGCAGCAGCCATTGCCCCTTGTAGTGATCTCATGCTGAAGTCAATTTTTATGTGTGTTTTTTTAAAAAACCCACACACATTGACGTTTGTCTAAATTCTCCTCTGCTCATGGATTATTTCTTTTCCTCTAATGATTCCCTTAGAAACCAGATCCTTGAACTTGTCCAAAAATCTCCCACTGTGTGCAATAAAACTATTCTATCTTAGTCCTAGAAATCCGAGTTGGAAAAAAACCTACTGAAGGTTTACAGACACAAGTTTTTAATCTCTCTGTAATAATTTGATAGTTCCAATTATATGTTCACTTAAAGAAGCATCAGCAGGGATTCCTTCCCGTAATATATTATAATTGTACCTCATATTTTGTTTCCATTATACAAACGTAGTGCTTGTAGTGTATCGATTTGTTTTTAAAGAGGATGAGTTGTGTGTGACGAAATCTTAACATGATTAGAACTGAATTTACGCACTGACAGGGTTCCTGTAAGTTTTAAGTATTAAGGCAACAGCTGCAGCACTTCCTATTAGTGGAAAAAGCAAATGACTTTTTTCTTTAAAGGATGTTTGCTTAAAAGGCTGAAGGAGAAAACTGCTGCCTTTCTGAAGGAACATGTGTACCAAGGTGAGTACCAGAAAATATAAATGGATTTGAGGCATCTGATGCCAGGATGGGATTGTATAGGGTAACAATTCGAGAACTATAGTGGAAGAATGTAATCTAATAATCTTTCTTTATCCTTTTTGTATTGGAATACATTTAATTTCTTGGTGGGATGGAGTGATTGTGGCAAGATAATAGTCAAAAGTATTGGTGATTCTCTTGTTCCAATCAGAGCTTGGAAACATTACCTTTTGGGCGATGGTCCCTAGAATCCCCAAGCTAGCATACTCAAAGGTCATGTTGACCTGAGAGCTGTAGTAAAAAAAATAACATTTCCAAATTCTGGTTTAAACTAATTTAGTGGTGGCTTGGTTTTGGATAATTGGGTCTTTTATAGCCTCTTCCAACATGTAAATGGCTGCAGAAATTATTTTGAAGGAACAGAACTGAGCTAAATAGCAACCTTTTCCCATTTGCTTTCTGCCTTTTTATCATGTCAAAAGCGAATTGAGACAAGTTGCCTCTAGTGTGAGAGAATCAGCCGTCTTCAAAGACGTTGCCCAGGGGATGCCGGGATGTGTTACCAACCTGCGGGGGGGCTTCTCTCATGTCTCCACCTGGGAAGCTAGGGCTGACAAACGGGAGCTCACACCATCTCATGGATTCAAACCACCAACCTTCAAGTCAGCAGTTCAGCCGACAGAAGGATTTAATCCATTGTGCCACTGTGGCTTTTTTGCTTTCTGTTTAAATTTGAGAAAGAAAGAAGATCTCACTGTTTTGTGGTATTTGACCAAGAAGCTTTATAGGTGTTCGCAACATCTGCATCTGCGGAACCTCATTGGCTCCACAGAAGCATTATTGTGTATGGATTTAAGGATCTTTGAGGTGGTATAATTCACATGGCAAGTGGCTTTGATTGGCTAGAGACATGTGATGGAATGATGACTATAAAATGTTATGGCCAAGGCTATTCCGTGGAAAACTGGTTTTGTGAGGGGGGAAACGAGGAAAGGATTGGATAATAAAATTAGGGATATGTTTTTCTTTGCAGTGGACTTGTTGCCCATTGCAACATTCTCTATATACAAAAAACAGAGTAGTTTAAACTTTATCTGGAAAAGTCCCTAGACGTCTCTGGTGTTGCCCATTGCTGGCTTGCATTTTGCAGCACAGCTGCAGTGTCAGCAACGGCCTGCTTGCCATGAGCCAGAAGTGTATTGGCACAGCACTGTAGGTCGTAACCCTGCCAGGATGGCTGGTTTTAAAAAAGAAAAACAGTTCCAGGAGAAGTCAAAGCCTGCTTTGTTCTCAAAATGTTTTATTTTTGCAGGCTAACCCAAGCAGAGCTCCATGGATGATTAAGCTCTCCTTTCTAGCAGTCCAAACTATTTGAAAACCCTGGTTTCAACTAAATCTGGAATTCAAAGGGGTCACGGTTTCACTTCATACGTGCTGTATTTTTACAGAGATTATTACTGTACTTCAATGTCTTTTCTCCCCCATGACAGACAGAGGAGGAGATGAAAGTCCAAGCACTGCTTCTTGTGTGGGCAATTACGATCCTGTGCTTGGTTTCATACACTGCAGGATTTTCCCATGGGGCCAGTCTTTCGGCTTGTACTGACATGAGGCCCAAACATATCAGAGCTCACCTTCAGAACCCACAAAATAAATATATTACCATCCACACCAATATGTCTTTTTCCCCGGGTGATAAAGTACCAGGTAAGGAATAATGACTAATAGTTATAGTTTTGGGAAAAGCCATAGAGCTGTATATACAGAGTGCAGTACAATCGTTGTATCTTAGGGATATGCAGTATGTTCCCAACCTTGTGAAAACAAGAAACCATGGATAATTGCGAGTCCTTTTAGTATGAGGGACTTCTCACAGAAGTTACCACACAGTTATCCTGGAGGACCTGGCAAATTCTTAGAATGTTATTCTCTCCAGGAATCTGCTATATCCTCCAGGGCAACTCTATAGTAGCTTCCAGCAGAAGCGAGCAATAGAATTGTCTGGAGGATGGAGAAAACCCCTAGAGAGGATTCAAGTAGGTCAAACTGTGTGTATGGGTGTTATACTGTACTCCAAGGCCAAAGACCTGTCTTTTCCAATCTGACATCCCCTCATTAGACTGCACTACACCATAATGTATGTTGTCATCCAGTATATTAAAATGTATCAGGTTAGGAAAAGCTGTTATACACAATACACAAAATTCTTCATTATGCTTTGACTTTATTGATAACATATTTCTCAGTTGCTTTTGCCTGCGGAAAATAGCCTACATTTATCAAAGTTTCCTTACTTTCTAAAAATGTTGGAGGACAACATTGGCAAGATGATTAGAAGAATGAAATCCAAATAATAATAATAATAATAATAATAATAATAATAATAATAATAATAATAATAATAATAATAATAATAATAATAATAATAATTGATGCATCCTTTTTTGGTAGCCATGCCTTTGAGGTTCAGATTTGTAGTAGCGTTTCATAATTGTGCGGTTTTCTGGCATTGTATATTTCTGCCGCTTCTGTGACTGTTCATTTGGGTTTTAATGATTCCGTAGCCCACTTGTCGATGGATGTCCAGAATCAGCAGCATCCACCGCGGTCCTTTTTATCCTGGGCGACGACCGAGCCAGTATAGACTTCGTTTGGGTTTGATTCTCCATAATGCTAATGGGTTAGGTGCTCTTAGTTCTGCTCCTCAGCTGAGGCCTCTCTGGCTTGGTTGGACCTGCCAGCAGTTACACTACCGCCAGCACAGCCCTCAGTCATCATTGAAGCAGTTAAGCCCCCCCACCACGTCAAGGTGGCACCTGCGGGGGGGTGGTGCCGTGACTCCTAAGGCCATAAACACCATCAAGGCCATAAACACCTGGGCCATACCTGTCATAAGATATACTGCTGGCATCATAAACTGGACACAGATGGAACTGGACAATTTGGACAGAAAAACAAGAAAACTCATGACCATTCATCATTCACTGCACCCTCGCAGTGATGTTGACCGGCTATATCTGCCTAGAAGATCAGGGGGCAGAGGACTCTTACAAGTCAAACAAGCAGTCAAAGAAGAAGAACATGCCCTGGCAGAATATGTAAAGCAAAGTGAAGAACCTGCTTTGATTGAAGTCAAAAATCAGAAACTCCTCAAAGCACAGCGGACAAAAAAACCAGCACAAGAAAGCCACACTACAAACTAGAGCTGACAGCTGGCACAACAAAACATTGCATGGAAAGTTCCTTGACAAAATTGAAGGAAAAGCTGATAAGGAGAAGACCTGGCTCTGGCTCACAAATGGGACCCTGAAGAAGGAGACAGAAGGCCTGATCCTTGCAGCCCAGGAGCAAGCCATCAGAACAAATGCAATTAAGGCCAAGATCGAAAAATCAGCTGATGACCCAAAATGCAGACTGTGCAAGGAAACCGACGAAACCATTGATCATATCCTCAGCTGCTGTAAGAAAATTGCACAGACAGACTACAAACAGAGGCACAACTGTGTGGCCCAAATGATCCATTGGAACTTATGCCTCAAGTACCACCTCCCAGCAGTAAAGAACTGGTGGGATCACAAACCAGCAAAGGTCGTGAAAAATGAACACGCAAAGATACTGTGGGACTTCCGAATCCAGACTGACAAAGTTCTGGAACACAACACACCAGACATCACAGTTGTGGAAAAGAACAAGGTTTGGATAATTGATGTTGCCATCCCAGGTGACAGTCGCATTGATGAAAAACAACAGGAAAAACTCAGCCGCTATCAGGACCTCAAGATTGAACTTCAAAGACTCTGGCAGAAACCAGTGCAGGTGGTCCCGGTGGTGATGGGCACATTGGGTGCCGTGCCAAAAGATCTCAGCCGGCATTTGGAAACAATAGACATTGACAAAATTACGATCTGCCAACTGCAAAAGGCCACCCTGCTGGGATCTGCACGCATCATCCAAAAATACATCACACAGTCCTAGACACTTGGGAAGTGTTCGACTTGTGATTTTGTGATATGAAATCCAGCATATCTATCTTGTTTGCTGTGTCATACAATGTCGTTGTGTCAATAATAATAATAATAATAATAATAATAATAATAATAATAATAAGTGCAGTGCCTAAAGACCTTGGCCTGCACTTTAAGACAATTGGAGCTGATAAAATTACCATCTTTCAGCTGCAAAAGGCCACCCTACTTGGATCTGCATGCATTATTCGCCAATACATCACATAGTTCTAGATACTTGGGAAGTATCCAACATGTGATCCAATACAACAGCCAGCATAGTGATCTTGTTTGCAGTGTACTAATCTTGTCGTGTATCAAATAATAATAATAATAATAATAATAATAATAATAATAATAATAATAATAATAATAATAATAATAATGGTGTACTAGGAAGAGGAAATTTGCATGGCAATTGAAATGGCTGGGGAAATTCTTATGTGAAAGATGTCTTAGAATCACAAGCTTTCAAGTTGTGAAGATGTGTCACTTATGATGGGTGGGCAATTTTTGAGACTCCTGAAGCCATATTGCCTTCCTCCCTGACTGGAAAAAAATGTGGCCCTAAATATAGTGACTTGTGCCTCCAGAAGCCTCCCGAGGTACAGATGGACGGTTTAATAAGCTTGTGCTGGACCCACAGTATGATCGATTAAATACAGGACAACCATGAGTTGTGGTCTTGAGAAGCTTTGGGGCTCCCCGTCTCTCCTGACTTAAAAGGAAAATTTCCTCTATAAAATGCATGTGACAATTTATTGACCCTAGCTCCATGCAGAATTGTGTGGGCTGGGCATGGGCCTTCAAGTTGTCTGTTGATTTATGGAAATCCCATGAGGGTTTTCTTAGCAAGGAATACTCAGAGGAGGGTTTTGCCCTTTCTTATGAAACACAGTCTGCAGCACCTGGGATTCACTGGTGGTTTCACATGCTAATGTTAAACAGGAGTGACCCCGCTTAGCTTCCAGGATTGATTCCTTAGTTTAAACTGTGTGGAAAACATAGGTATTTTACTCAAAGCAACAAGCTAGGTTCCACCTGTAAGATGCTAAAATAAGACTATAAATTTTGTTTTCATGCAGGATTGATTGCATATATGTAAGCATAAAATAAAATGCAATCTTATTTAAGCATGCCACTGAGAAATTAGCTTGCATGTAGCCTTGTTTTGAGTAAATTATCCATGTTTTTTCACACACTGTTGATGGACTGCTGCCAGTTACAGACTGTTTCTCTTTGGCCATTGCCAAAGGAGATGACTTAGCCTCCTACTGTGGAAACTCTAGGGGATGGGACTCTACTACGGTTCTAAAAATGAGAGAGCAAAGTTCCTTCTGTACATATATTACAATGCACAATTGGGGCAGAACATTTTATGTAGTTCTTGCCATTCTTATAGCAATGACCCAGATTGATTGTTAAAACCAAAGGCTGTGTAATAAGGGAAAATATGAACACAACATTCCATAAAATAGCATCAATAAAACATCACACACCATTGCTCAGCACAAGTATGACTGTTAACTTTATTGAATGGCTAGTTCCCTGGATAAATAAAGATTGGAAGCTACTAATACAAATGAATTATTTCTTTGTAAGCCATGATTTAAAGTTAGAAATTTAAAACCACCCCTTAGCTTGTATGCCAGGGCCCACAATTTTTGATGAGGTGTCACAGTCAACTGTTTTTCTCTAGTAGCCAGTGAGACTTGGATTTCTTGTTTCCTGCTCCACAAAGGCACTATGTCTGGTGATTCATTTCCTCTCCATGCTGGTTGGGAACATATGCAGGTGGAAATCAGATTATGCCTCTGCTGCTTTTTTCTTCTGCCTGCCACATGTTTGTGTAACATCTCACAGAGGAAGTCCACATGCATAGGGTCAGATGCACATATACTTTCCATGCAGTCAGGGTCTCCATTTGTGCAGAATTCATGAGCATATGGAGAATGTCCTCATATCCAAATGTGCTGATCTATGGAGGTAGGCATTGGACGTAGTGGTAGTGGGTGCAAGTCTCACTTCCACCTCCTTCATAGAATCATAGAATCACAGAGTTGGAAGAGACTACAAAGGCCATCCAATCCAACCCCTTGCTGTGCAGGAACACATAATCAAAGCTATGCAACCTCTGTTTAAAAACCTTCATAGAAGGAGACCCCACCACACTCTCAGTCAGCATATTCCACTCTCAAACTGCCCTGAGTGTCAGGAATTACATCCTAATGTTTAGATAGAATCTATTTTCCTGCAATTCTGCATCAGTCTCTAGAGCAGCAAAAAATGAATTTACCCCCTCCTCAATATAATATCCTTTCAAATATTTAAACATGTATATCATGGTTCTCCTTGCAACCGTCTCTCCCCCCAAGCTAAACAATAACATGCCAACTCTCTAAGCAGTTTCTCAGTTCACATTCTGGCTTGTCCATATCATCCAGTATAGAAATATATGACAAATGAAATACTATTTCCCCCCATCACAGAATGTATATGAATAGTTCTAAAATGCAGCTACTAAAATTTATTTATGGACTTCTGTAATTCTGTCTCCAGTCACAGTTAGGAGCACACGTGATTTCATGGGCTTTATGCTCCAGGCTCGCAGAGTACTGAATGATCAAATTGCCGGCACTTTTGTGTACATTCCTCCCGGCTCCAAGCTGTTGACCTGTTTTGAAGATGGTGACACTGTCACTCATTCGGACAAGTCACTGAAAAGAAACTTATCCTTTGTGTGGAAAGCACCAGATCAGCCCATTGGAGACATCAGATTCTTGTAAGAAGTTTTATTATTGCTAATCACTGCAATTTATTTTTTTTGGAAAAGAAGTCTTTTAGTAAAGCAACCCTTTAAAGTTGTTTAGCTATTTCTTTGCAGTATTCACTATTAATGTCAGTATCTTTTAGAATCTTGACACAGAAATTGTAATTCTGATTCCCCCCCCCCCCCTTCTATACACTGGGCATTCACTTGAAAATATTAATTGAGATGTCTCAGTTAAAATAACATCAATGTGAAATAGCTCTACAGTGCAGATGCATAGCTAGCTTAAAATAACCGACAAGTATCCACTATTGGAATAATAACAAGGTATTAAATATCATTAAACATTATATTATATACAATATGTTAATGTAAAATCCAGATAGGCAGTTACAAATCACAATAAAACTGTTGCATTCATAGTATTATACATGGTAGTTGTATTCACAATGTAATAATTTCCTTGTTTATTTCCTTTATTCTTCCTGAAGGATGAGTAGACTTCTAGTCTACAATTGGTTTCGACTACAACATAGAGTCTTCGTCTGGTGATAGGGTCTGTAAGTGTTACGTGACATTAATAAAATTGTGCAAAGAGTTTTCTGATTTAGTAAAATTAACTAATATTAGTACCGACTACTTACTCTTATTATTTAGTTCAAACAATTGAAGAATGCAGTCAATTATCTGTGAAATCTTTCATAGATAGTATGGAAAGATTTCACAGATAATTGACTGCAAGTAACATTTACAGACTCTACCACTAGTCTACTCATCCTTCAGGAAGAATTAAGGAAATAAACAAGGAAATTACTACATTGTGAATGCAACTACCATGTATAATACTATGAATGCAACAGTTTGATTGTGATTTGTAACTGCCTATTTTGAATTTACATTCATTTATTGTATATAATATGTATATAATATAATGTTTAATGATATTTAATACCTTGTTATTATTCCAATAGTGGATACTTGTCAGTTAAACCCTTGGGAACCCATATTTTCTTATATGCCTTAAAGTAACCACCAGAATGTCTTTTCCTTTTCATTTTATACAGAAACAGACTAACATTGCCATTTGTTTGAAAGTATTATCATCAACATTATTAAGTCTGATTGATTTCCTTATATAAGACAGTTTAATTTGTTTTTGTACGTTCCGGCAGGAACATAGGTACACAAACAAAAAAGAAAATTATGGGGATTGTACAATAGTGGGAAGGTTTTTATAAGTGATTAAATTCCCAGGTGCTAGCAATTGAACAAACTGTAAAAAAAAATCAATCAATCAACCAACTAAGCTGATAGAACTGTGTTTCAAGGAGGTATTTTCTAACCACTAAACACTGCAGCATCCCCACATTATAATATTCCATATGCCTGATATTGAACAATTTTCTTCTCTTTTTTCTTCTTTCTTTCGAAATTGGAGTTGTGCTCTTGCAGATTGAAGTTTGGTTAGGGATTTTGTTCAATCAGACAGAGTAGGAAATTTATTATTATAACTATTTATTTCAGAGCTGTAAATATTAAATAAGTATTTGTGTAAAACAAGCTACGGGTGCATCTACACCAGTGGTTCTCAACCTGTGGGTCCCCAGATGTTTTGGCCTTCAGCTCCCAGAAATCCTAACAGCTGGTAAATTGGCTGGGATTTCTGGGAATTGTAGGCCAAAATGAATGAATGCAGTTTGATACCACTTTAACTGCTATGGTTCAATGAAGTGGAATTATAGGAGTTGTAGTTTTATAAGGTATTTAACCTTCTCTGCCAAGGACATTATGATGTCTTAAGTGCACAAGGATGAGATTTTGATTACTTTTACTTACATTATGTATATAATCAGGAATAAAAAAATCCTTGTTACAGCCAGGGTGGTGTAGAAGTTTGAATGCTGAACTACAATTGTAGGAGACCAGGGTTTCATTTGAAACCTGCCACGTGACATTGGGTAAGCCTCTTCTGAATAAATCTTGTCAAGAAAAGGGTTGCCATAAGTCGAAGTCAACTTGAAAGCACATAGTGACAATTGTTCTGTGCTTGATATATCTTGGAGAGCTGCCTAGAATGAGAACAGGTGCTTGGGAATGGCTGCTGTTTAAGAACCAGTGTCATATACTTGGCTGAAGATTGGATTTGGACTGTTGCATCTCAAGTACTTTGACCCTCAGAAACCTGACCATAGATTTCCTAAGGACCCATGGATGATGGGATAAGAACCTGAGGTCTAACATAATGGACAAGTGAAAATGGCATGATATGGGCAGTTAAAAATGCGGTACTTAATGCTTTTTCAAATTACATTAAATATATGTGCTTGTTCCCAATTAAAGTATGATGAAGATTAAGTTTTCTTAACTATGATTTATACTCCTACCCAAAGTCTTTTTTCCAAATAGAACTGTGAAATGTAAAAAATTAATTTTTAATAAGGTGATTAAATTAAAAGATCACACTCACCAAATTGTGTTTTGTTTAGCTCCATTACTTTACTTACAGTTCTTTAGCTAAAGCTTTTGTTGTTTATTGGTTGTAATTTCAAAATAAAAAAGTGTTATGGGATAATCCTTTAATGTCCTTTGCACTCATTCTGTTTGTAGATTTTTAAAAATTCTCTTTGATTTAACCAAATGTTCTGATGATTTATTAATGGTACAGAATGACTAAACCCTTGCTTCATTTCCGTTTTTTTAAAAAACAACAACAACAACAACAACAACAACAACAACAACAAACAGTTTATCAGTCGTCCAGTCATACTTTGTTTACTGGGCACGGATTGAATCTTCCACTGTGTCACAACAAACACAAAACAAAACCGCTACAGAAAATAGGGCAGCCTCTACTGTTGTAAAGCCCATGCCTTCTCAGGAGCCTAGTGATCTAAAAGCACCACTTGCTGCAAGCAAAGGTAGGTTCTTCCTCCTCAGTCTATCTAGCCCCATTAGACATGTGCATACTGTAACAGAATTTGGATAAATTGCTTTGAAGGAACACAATTCTTAAAGTCCTACAGCCAGTTGGGCCAGTCCTTCTCTTGAAGAAGGTAATCCAACAAGGTGATCACTGTCAATTCAGTCCAAAATCCAGGCGTGAACTCAGGAGGAAGGAGGTTAAATAATCATCCATACGCTAGTGGTCTTGCTGGCTGAGGTCCCTTCCACACAGCTCTACATCCCAGAATATCAAGGCAGAAAGTCCCACAATATCTCCTTTGAACTGGGTTGTCTAAGTCCACACTCAGATAATGTGAGATTTTTGCCTTGATATTCTGGGATATAGGGCTGTGTGAAAGGGCTCTGAGAAATTCTGAAAGTTGTAACCCAAAAAAGTAACTTTCCCAAACTCTGTATGGATATGTACATTGTTTCATCTTTCTGTTTTCTTGTATTATCATATCACTTAATTTTTCAAGACTTCTACATAAGTCCCTAATAAACATCCTTAATAATGATACCTAGATCATGCCCTTATTAGTTTAGAATAGCTTGCGGTTATGCCTTAAACCCACAGTTTGAGATGCATAACCCTACAATGACATCTGGATTTGCCAAATATCCTCAGAGATGAAAGCAATAAGTGTCCTCTTTTGGCTGTTGGGGCAGAACTGGGGGAATAGAAAGGCTTTCTTGCTCAGTGCAGGTTCTTTTCTGATGTTTTTATGGTAGTCAGCTTTTTCGCTGCATGTCACTTTGGGTCTCAAGAGAGGAAAGTGGATGATGATGATGGTGATGATGATGATGATGATAATAATAATAATAATAATAATAATAATAATAATAATAATAATAATAATAAACAAAGTGTGGATAGTCAATGTTGCAATCCCAGGTGACAGCAGAATCGACAAGAAGCAACTGGAAAAGCTTATACGATATGAGGATTTAAAGATCAAACTGCAAAGATTCTGTAATTTAAACCCATTGCTCCGAGTCCTAGTCTCCAGGGTCGTAGAAAATAAGCCTGCTCCTTCTTTCCTCTGTCCTATTTCTATTTTGTTTTTACTACCGGTATTTGCTTTGGTGTGGGAGACGAATTTTGTGGGGTTATTTATACCTGACTATCATGCCTCCTCTCAACCTTCTCTTCTGCAGGCTAAACAGACCCAGCTCTTTAAGCCTCTCCCCATAGAGCATGGTCTCCAGGTAGGCAGGGTAGAGTCACAATATGCTCATATTCTTCCTAATGCTACAAGCTGCCTGATTCCTCTTTAAAGAAACTGTCAACTCTTGCTATTTCATTGGCAATCAACCTGTTTACCCCTGAGAGTTACATTATGGAGAGACCATATGTCAATGGTAGAGCATGGGTTTTTCTTTTTTTAATAAATGGCTATAAGGTAAAAAAAATAAAATAAAATGAAAATCTGAAGTTTTGCAGAATTACTGTTGCTCAGGGAAGATTAACCTCTAGAACTTTTTGGACTAATCCATTGGCCCCAGACAATGTGAAAATGTTGAGAATTGTAATCTCAACATTGATCTAATACATCTAGATCAGTACTGGCTATTTTCAGTCTTCTTCTACCTTTGACGAAATGAGACGGGATGCTATGTTCCCAAAAAGGGTGAAATCACTTTCCTCAGTACAATGGCATGATTTGAACGTCATTACTATCTTCTTCTGGTTCTCTATAGTGCCATTGTGCTTATGTGTCTTATGATTCTACTTTTTATCTGATCCAGTAAGTCAGATATACTCCTAATACGAGTTTGCACTAAGAAAGATTTAAGTAAAATGTGTCTAACAATCTTTAAATATTCTCGGTGTTACATTGTTAACATTTGCCTTTTCACTTCTAGAAAGTACTACACTTGACACTCAGGTGTCACCATTTACACCTAGCAGCCAAACGTGGGTTGCAGCAACATTGGTTTTCGATCCAGTTTATAGCGGACAAGAAGTCTCTGAGCCCCATGAAAATGAGAGGCTTCTATCTCAGTTCCTTGCAGACCTGGTTACTTCACAACCTAACAGCCACAGCGGAAAAAGACCAATTAATGGAAGTGACACCAATGGTGATCTCACACTGGAATCATCACTTCAATTCCGGGATCTCAGCTTCATTGCTCAAAATTATTCCTCCAGCAACAGCTCCTACAATGGGTACTGTGTTGTCATAGCATGTCACATTTTACATACAATTATTTCACAAAGATTTAGGAATATTGGATTTGCCAAACATGGCATGGTCCTATGAGATTCTGTATGCTTATATCTTGACGTTTCTCTCTTATACGCTGCTTGTGTTTTAAGTGTATGCATATTTCATGTGCATTGTACTGTACATGTTATACTCGTAGAACTCAGCAAGACTTACTCGCTGAATACAGGGATGTGTTGTCAGTTTTAATACCAGAGCAATTATTGTGCAACACCTTCAAATATCTATGGCCCCTTCAACATGGTTGAATAAAATCCCACATTTTCTGCTCTGAACAGGAATATATGGCAATGTGGACTCAGATAACCCAGTTCAAAGCAAATATTGTGGGTTTTCTGCCTTGGTGTTCTGAATGGCTGCGTGGAAGGGCTCTATGATACTGTCCAAACATAGAGCTGGCAAAAGTAGGTGTAGGGATCATGTGCCCTTCAGTTGCTGACCTATACATCCTAGCAATCTTAGCCAGTGATAGTGAATGCTGGGAGCAACAATAAAACATTCTGGAGACTATTGAGGTAGTCATCCACTCCTATGAGCTTCATTTCCATTTATTGCATAACATTCCTCTCAACAGCAGGTGCATCCAGAGCTCAGCACATCCAATCAGTTTCAATGGTTTTCATGTAGTGTCTATCACATCTGATGCTGAGGGAGGTGCCTTTTTATGTGAGATTTGGGCTGGAGTAAGAATTCCCTTCACTCAATCTGCAGACTATAGCTCTCCCATTGTCCGCTGTACCTGATATTAAATTGCTAATTACATTGCATGTAATTACTGTAAATCCTAAACAAGAAATAAGGTGTGTTTCATGCCTGTGACTTCTAAAAATATATTTCAGATATAACAATATTCACATTGAGTTTGACAAATACTTAAAATCATGTCTTGTTTAGGTGTTATGAAAAGCTGCTCGCTAAGTAGCAGTGTTTTTTGAGAATGAATCAAGATCCTTTATAAAAAAATGCTGTCAATACATTATATTTATAAAGATGTGTGGGTGAGCTGTGAAGAGCCTGTTCACTCATTGATTCATAGAGGTGTCAAAATTGTGACTGAAAGAACTGAATGTTAGCACCAAGGAGACCTCTTGATTATTGCAAAAAATCTGTTCTCAAAATGGTTTGATATTCTCAGATACTGCCTGCTAGTTAAGGAACTTTTACATCACCTGAAATTTTACAAAACTTAGGATATCTGATAAATAGAAAAGAATGATATCTTATAATAAAAAATAATAAACTTTATTTCTCGATCGCCCTCTCTCTCCAGAGGGACTCAGGATGGTTAACATACATATAAAACAGCAAACATTCAATGCTACAACTTTATTTATTTATTTATTTATTTATTTATTGGACTTGTATAACCCTACTCCCAATTTGGCTCGGAGCGGTTTACAAAATAGATAAAACAATACAGTTAGCTTTAAATATTGCTTAATATTAAAAAGTATCAAAAAGTATAAAATAATAATAACATATTCATTATAGTAAAAATTCCAAATTATTAAAAACAATACATTTAAACATAACAGTCAGGAAAAACATTATTGCACAGTGCATATATCTGAAATGAATTAAATGACCAAACTGCAGAAAATGTTCGGCATTTGTTATCAATTGCAAAATATAGCAACAAGGCATCAGAAGTGTTTTCCCTTCCATGTCATTCCAAAGTTAGTCCAAAGATTAAAAATCTGTATCAAAATAGTCAGAACTGACTTTAATTAGTTGCCTGAGGACCCCCATCAACGTTGTCATATAACACAGTTCCAAACTGCATTACATGGTCACTGTAGATGCAGTACAATGCAGTTAAACTGCATTATAGGCAGAGCCGGCCCTAGGTATTTTTCAAGTGTAGGCGAACAGAATTTTGGTGCCCCCCCCCCCAAAAAAAAACAATCACTGAAAAATAAAAGTGTTGGATAAGCGAAAATGTTTGATAATAAGGAGGGATTAAGGAAACGCCTATTAAACATCAAATTACATTAAGATTTTACAAATTAAGCACTAAAACATCATGTTTTACAACAAATCAACAGAAAAAGCAGTTCAATACCTTGCGGAGGCAGGGCGCAAGAGACAGGAGTTGCCTCGATGGCACCCCCAACAAGATGGCGCCACAGGCAAATGCCTAGTTGGCCTGGTGGTTGAACCGCCTCTGATTATAGGAATCTACATTGGCTATGTAAAGCACTTTTAAACTGTGTTATAGGACAATGTTGATGGGGTCTGAGACAGAACAGCAAATGTTGCTGCCATACATCAAATTCAAGGCATGTAATACTCAAAGCCAGCCAAATTATTCTGGCATATGAGTCAGAAAATCCTACAAGTATCTCCCCATTACCAACAAAACTCATATAACTATAGCTTAACTAACAATCTGTTATCCTTTTATGACACTCAAAATCTGCTCCCTCTGCTGAGATCTACGCATAGCCCACTATTATTAGAAAAAAGACTGAAAGAAGGAAGTTTTTTACATTTGTCACAATTCAAGGCATGAAGCTGGCTTCAGCAGAAAGCAAGATACAATTGTGAACAAGTGCAAAAATGCAAACATAGGATTAAGATGCAGTGGCAACCTTCTTTCCGCCTTCACCTGAATAAGCCTTGTAGGGATTCCAGTGGCAGTTAGGAATGGGCATGATGAATGCAAACTGAATGAATTTATATGGTGCAGAATTAATTTATGCTTTTCTCCCCAACATTTTAGGACTGAAAATATTTCAGCTGTTCCTGTGTCACTGCTGTGCTTGACATGTAAGGAAGGCATGGAGGTAAGCACTGGAAGATCATGTTTGGTTTTGTAGCATTCAGCAACTTCTCGGCAACTTCATAATACATTCTAGCTCATGTTAGGAGTCTAATCCAATAGAAATATTTATTTGAGGTGAATTTTGGAGTATTTAGGTGTTGCTGTAAGAAGGTCCTCCGAAATGCATGTGTCAGGGCTCAGACTGCATTGTAATAGGTGGTTTGCTCTTCTCCACACTTGCATGTCCTGCGAGTATCTCTGTAGATATTAGAAAACTATTTCTTGATTAAAGGTGTAGGCGTGCTGGCTGATACCCGAACAGGGAATAGGCCAGAGATGTCAATGCCTTGATCCAGAAGCAACTTGCAACTGTGAACTAAAAATGCTATTTATTACCTAAGTGAACACCTTTCTAGGTTTTCTTTGAGGACACTTGGTCAAGCTCTGCCAGAAGTAGACCATAGAATCACACTGGAGGACTCAGAGATTCCAAAAGAGGTCTCTCAAGGAATATCTCGGTCCTTGAACATGACTTTATGACCAACATTCAGTGGAAGTTGACCATAAAAAAAAATATATCCTGGAGCATTTTAATCAAATCCATGAATGATCAAATCCACAAAAGTCAAACCCACAAATGTGGAGACTGGAAAGACAAGCTGTATTATGAAATACATAGGTAAACTGTACACATAGCATCCCATAGCTCTAAATAGAGCTTCTTAGATTCCAATTATGTACAGGCTGTTTACTGTAATGACTATGGTAATGATTAGTTCTATAAGAGAGTAATGAAAGACTCACAAGTAATCACTGCAATACAAATGTCATTGAACTAATTGAGTTCATATTAAATTTGCTTTTGGATAACAACAACGCAGTGCTGTGGGCTTTAAAACAATGTATAGCTGCATTCCCTTTTCTTGGCTGGTAAAAAAGTTCCCTGCTGTTCTTGCAGTTTCCAAGAGACTGGGCTACCTAGCCTTGAATTAAAGGAAAATTATTTCTATTGACCCCAGGATAGAAGTCTTTTGCATTGAAGGAAACCCATGCTTTTATTTGAAAGTTTGTCCTCCTCAGGCCAACCAAGCGTATTATTTTATTTTACCCTTCAAAGCCTGTTGAGCATATTTTGACACATATAGGCTCTACTTGAGGTAATTTAATATCTCTTGGTGAGTATGCTTTGCAAAAGAATCCCAAAACTAAAAAAACTTGCTGAGTTTAATTGGTTGCAAAATTTGTGAGACTCTGAAGCAATTAATTCTATCTACAATGCAATGGCCTTTAAACATAGTCATGTTCCAAGCCATATATCAAAAAGAAGCGTATTCAATAGATTCTCCATTGGGATTGGTAGATGCTTGAGAGTTACTGCTGAAATAGCGTGAATACTATATCCCATACTATACCATAAACTCTGTATTAACTTGATATTGATATTGAAATGCAGTAATTCAAAGTAAATTAAAACAAATGAAGTCAAACTTAATGTAACATTTCTGCTAAAAATGATTTTATTAAAAAGTTTATTTACAGTATTATTTCTTCAATTTTTTGGTCAGTTGCTCAAAAGTTCTGGTTGCTTAAGTTTTGGTTAACTGAGAATCTACCGTGTGTTGATTTTCTCCAGTGGCGCAGCGGGTTAAACTGCTGAGCTGCTGAACTTGGTGACCGAAAGGTCGGTGGCTTGAATCAGGGGAGCAGGGGGAGCTCCCACTGTTAGCCTCAGCTTCTGCCAACCTAGCAGTTTGAAAACATGCAAATGTGATTAGATCAATAGGTACCGCTCTGGCAAGAAGGTAATGGCGCTTCATGTAGTCATGCCGGCCACATGACTTTTGAGGTGTCTATGGACAACGCTGGCTCTTTGGCTTAGAAATGGAGATGAACACCACCCTTCAAAGTTGGACACAACTATAACATCAGGGGGAACCTTTATCTTTACCTTTAAGGTGACCAAATGTAGTAGGAATCATGCAGCTTTCCAGATGTTGTTGGACTGCAACTTCCATCATATGTCCCTAATGTTTGGGTTCACTAGAAGCTACTGGGATTTGCAGTCCAGTTTCACCAGGAATGCAAGATGAATCATATTTATAATGCAGAGTAAAGCTAAAACACTGGAGTCATCTCAAGAGAAACTTCACAGTGTACAGAGAAAAGCTATGTGAGTAGAAGACTGTAGGATTCTTGCTAATAGGTTGGATAAGTGGAAAGCTGGCTAATTCACAGCTGATTGTGAGCTTTAAGTACAATATCAGTGTGGGATTTGGTCCCCCCCCTCAATTCCAAAATCTATGGATGCGCCAATCCTATTATATAAAATGTCATGGTAAAATAGTTTCTCCTATATAAAATCGAGGTTTTTTTTATTTTTTAATCAATATTTTCAAGACATGGGTAGTTGAATCTGTGGGTGCAGAATCTGCTGATTTTTGGGGTTGGCTGTAGCAATTTAACTTGCTTCAGTATATTGAAGCATGAATGCTGTTCTCATTTATTCCAGTTAGAGGGCAGTAGATGCTCTGAAATTGTTCTAAGTTTAAACACTTTTGCATAGACTTTTTAACAATGCCTTATTATGTGGACACTTAAAAGTTTGTTGCGTTCCTGTTGTACATGTGTTTTTCAAGAAATATTCTCTAAAAAGAAATGCTGCTTAGTATTTTCATTAACAGGGCTGAAGATATATTTTCTATAAACTGTATGCATGTGAACAGGATTGTCAACTGGGTTATACCGCGTACTAGCTGAGTGCAGTGTGATGGCCAAAACCAGCCTTGCGGCACACATCTTTCAACAAAGTGAAATTGTTAGGGGAAAGGGAATATTCTGGTGATTATGGATGCCTCTGAGCATTGCTAACTGAAGTACTTGACCCATCTACCTAAGAGCAGAGTCTGGCTCCTTCCACACAACTGAATAAAATCCCACATTATATGCTTTGGACTGGAATGGCAATGTGGACTGAGATATCCCAGTTAAAAAGCAGATATTGTGGGCTTTTCTGCCTTGATATTCTGGATTATATAGCTGTGTGGAAGGGCCCTCAGAGCCTCTTCATCAACCCCGGGCAGTCTACTGGGTGCTAAAACCATTCCTTGCTTTCTTATGCCAGATCAAAACATGACTTTGGTGTCTAATTAACTTTTCAGCAGGAGCTGCACATGGTTTTAATCATTTTAGCATTTTAAATGTTTTAACCTGTTTATTGTTCAAATTTGGACCACCCATATGCAGTATTTCATTTATTTCTTATATACATATTGTGTTACTGCCACATTGCCTTTAGATCTTATGATAAAGAGAGAGATATAAATATTTAAACAAACAAACAGTATGAACATATTGTTGTCATTGTGTGTCTTCAAGTTGTTTCAGGCTTATGATGACCCTAATATGCCTAAATATCCTAAAGGCATATGATCTTGTCTATATTGGAAGAAGAATCAGCCCTGTTTAGTAATTGGCTAGGAGACCGCCAACAAATATCAGGTGTGGTAGGCTATATTTCAGAGGAATGAACTGGCAAAAACCACCTCTGAGCAGACATTACCTAAGAAAAATCCCATGAAATTCATAGTGTCACCATAAATTGACAGAAGACTTGAAGGAACACACATACACACAAGGTGAACCTATTGTGGTATTTCTTCCTCTGAGAGTGAGAGAGTGCACCTCTATACGAATTAGCTATAAACAGTTCAAGCAGAGGGAAATTAAAATTCTTATTCTGCTGAGCAATAGCCAGGACTCTGGGTATTTCTTTCTACTAGCAATGTTCTCAGTAGCAGTAGCTGACAGCTGCTACAACTATCATTTACAATGTTTTGTGCCTGTGATATTAAACCTGCCCAGAGGATTTTCAGTTAAAATGGGATAAAATTATTAGGGAAAGGATATCTATTGTCATGTCCTATGAATAGTAAGTATGGATGGTTAGATGACAATAAAACTTGGAAAATTTACATTTTTCAACTACAACTCCCAGCTCTTGTGATTGCTTCATGGAGCTTGACTGTCTGAGGCTCAAAAACATCTCTTGATGCTGCCAATGGCATGAAGTAGTTTTCCTCTCCCATAGTTTTGTTATTTCATATTCTGAATATCAAGGTATACTCAACATAAATGATAAATTTCACCATGCTGATCTCCAGTAAAATCCCTGAACATTTTGCGACATGATATCGCTGAATTTTGGAATGTGAGTAGGAGTTTGAAGGCAAAAGCCAATTAAAGATAATGTGCAAAACCTTCCAAGGGTTGCATTTGGAATGGCTTATTCATTGCATCGGCCAATATGTACCTAGTGAATTTCTTGGCAGAGTGAGGACTTGAACCTGATTTACTCCAGTCTATCCAATGCACCACATTGGAGCTTTAATTTTGGTCTCAATCAAAGAGATTAAAGCAGGATACATACATATATATATATATATATATATATATATATATATATATAATAATTTCATTTTCTTATATTTGTTAGGGAATGCTTTTGACTTAAAAATCTAGATAGCCCTTATTCAAGGTAGCTGTTTTGACCATATAACAAGAAACAAGAACTCATTCTCTGCCTTTATTGGACCAACCAAAAGGGGCAAAATACATCATATACCTGTTTTTGAAGCTTCACAGCTTTTTGGGGGAAGCAAAAGATAGATGGTGAAAAACACAGGAAGAGTGTGAAATAATTGTGGACATGTGTTTACATTTAAGTTGTGATGGTATAGGGCAGTGGTTCTCAACCTGTGGGTCCCCAGGTGTTTTGGCCTAAAGCTCCCAGAAATCCCAGCCAGTTTACCAGCTGTTAGGATTTCTGGGAGTTGAAGGCCAAAACATCTGGGGACCCACAGGTTGAGAACCACTGGTATAGGCAGTGTATTAACTGAGCCTAAGCCAGTGGGGAAAACTGAATTCTTCTATGCTATCTCTTCCCAGGGACTCTGATACTTGGCTAGGAAGGCCACAAAATGAGGACACAGTATAACATTACTTTTATGAGCTAAGCTTTCTTACTAAAATGACAATTCTTTGTGCTTATCTCTTATTACTCAGCTGGTAGCCCAAGAAAATTAATTATCCTTTGCTTTTTCCTCCATATCATCTGGTATTGCTCTATGACTTTACTTTCAGTAGCTTTCAAGGAATGGTGTACAGTTTTGGTGAAAGAGTTGCCTGATGGAAAAAGCAACACATTCCAGTAGGCTAATGAGTTCCATTCTCACTAGATAGCTTTTGTCCTGTTATGTCCAATTAAAGGACATAACGTAATTCTTGGGCAAAATAAGGCTTCTGTTCTCAATATGCACTTAATCTCTTTGTTTTTAAGATACCTTCTGAAAAAGCTGAGACAAGTATAAGCAAGCCTATTCCACCCATTACAGCTTCTGTCTTGATCCAACTTGGGGATTCTCCAATGCTTGCAGACATGGGGAAGATACCAGGGGATTTATCTATTGAAGAGGATTTAGATGTCCACCAAATGGCAGAGAAGCAACCAATGACACAAAATGCATCAGCAAAATTCCTGCCTCAGGCAGAAGTCACGACCTCTCCGCAGGAGGAAAAAGGCAAAACGGATATTTCTGGGAACATCCCTCTGAAGGTAACAAGAAAGGCCAAAGCTACTGTTTCAAGAGGAGGAGGAAGAGGAGGAGGGCCAGAGAAAGAGCCACAGCTGGTAGCTGCTCAACTTGGTGTTCTCCTTGGATGTTCTGCTGTCCTTGGCATGGTGTTGGCTATCACTTTACGGTGCATCCATTCCCAGTATTGTCACAAGCGGACTGAAGTCTCCTTTAGTGAGCCAGACAGCAATGTCATTGCACTTCAAGAGAATGGAGAGATGATGCATTTCAGAAAGATACGAGAAAACAGCTTTGTCTTGGTACAGGCAGAGTACAACTGGATCAGCCCATCAGGCAGTGGGAAAAAAGCTGCAATCTAGTTTCTAGAGAGCCTCCCGCTTTCCCCCTCACCTGCACTTATAGGTCAGGTAGCTAGGGTAAAAATGAGTAAGAACACAGGAGACAAAAATAGTTGCATATAACAATCTAAGCAAAAAATACTCAATGTATGCATGTTTTGGTTACAGTACAGATGCATCTTAACTACTCTACAGATGTTTTGAAATGTAGATGTTCTTAGTTTCAGAGATCATGAAAATATGAATAGACATTTTGTTCAAAGTGTTATCTACCCTTAGTGCAATTAATATTGCATACCTGCTCATTAAATGGAGTTGTTGTAGCCATTACATTTCCTTTGTTGCCTTAAGGTGCCATCAGAAATAGAAATCCTTCTTCTGCAATTGTGCGTCACCTCCTATTTAGTCTCAGTGAAAAAAGTTTCTGCTTCTCTCGTTCTTCTTTTTCAGACAAACAGAAGCTCTTATCCTACTTCTCACTTAGGTTGTGATGTCTTTGGTTTGGTGTGTGATATTTCTCAAATCGGTCAAATGTTTGCCACTTCAGCTAACTTTTCTCTTTTACAAAGCAGAATAGAACAACACTGGCAAGTTTTTTTTAAAAAAAATTGATCATAGGATGCAAACACTGGCTGACTGTATTGTGAATTGATCTGTAGGAAGGAAACAAAGACACAGCCAGTGCCACCTTTTGGGAGAGGACATGGGTCCCCATCAGGTGTAAATGGAGAGAAAGCTTCTCTAGCCATTTGCACCTTGATAAGTTGGCTTGTTTAATCCTCACAGCCAGCATTTGCTTTGTTTTTTACTTTGGGTCACTTCGATACAGCTATTGGAAGGAAAAAAATGTTTATTGAAAAGCCGCGTGACCTAAGATCAGTTTGATAAAGACCAGAAGTGGCCCTGTCACAACTTTTGCAGCATTTTAGCACTCTGCAATGTTACAAGGAAACTTTCTTTTTGAGGACATGTTATAGAAAGCTACTTCAATGGCCTTGGCTCAGTATGACATAATGTAAAAAAAAATCCAGTTTGTTCATGGAAGGTTGTTTACCTTTATGCTTTGAATAAGCTCCATATATGCTAGTAGTATATATGATGAACCTGTTTTCTGTTCTTTAGATTGGCAAAATGAAACTATTAACTCTTAAAGAGGAAAATGGTAATACATTTAGGGTAATCTATGGAATTGTCAACAGGCGACTTGAAAGCACATACACACACATGCAGGAGATCATACAGTTGGAAAAGACCGCAAGGGCCATCAAGCACAAACCCCTGCAAACAGGAATACACAGTCAAAGCATTGGCTTTTTAAACTGCCTTACTGTTGACTCATGTTTAGTTTATGGTCTACTAAGACTCCTAGATCCCTTTCACATATACTTGCTAATAACTTCAATTTTCTTGAGATATGTTGTGTCCCCATATATTTTTCTATTACAGTTTATGTATATGTCATTCTACCTCATCACACAAGGAGAAATTGGCATCCTAGCACGCTGCCAAGATGCCTCCTCGGAGCCCACCAGATGCCATCACACAACATACGGTAACTGCCATTGGGGCTTCGTGGAGGAAGCGTCCTGACATCATGGCAGGGCGCTTCCCCTGGAACATGGGAGGACAGAGGATAGGGAAGAATGTGGGTCTGAGTGGGCATAAAAGATTTCTTGGCCAGAGGATTAGTTAAAAGGGTTATGCCTGTGTATACTTAAATAAGTTTGTTCTCTTGATCTGATCTCCCAAATCCTGATGGAAACCTTACTCACCTACACTCCTACTACATATCACCATGCAGCTGATGCCCACCCCCTAATATTGTCACAATTGTGAATATGGAACAGGTAGCTAGATTTACTCATCCATAACTGTTTTGCATTCACAATCATGACTTAGTGAAGCAAGGTTCCATTGAAGTTAGGGTCATAGAAGTGTTACAATACGGACTGCAGCTATCATGCTACTTTCTCCACAGTCTTAACTTATTAACTTATCCACCTTTCGATCTCCATATGCAACACTCGTAAGAGCAAATCTTTTAATCCAAATGAAGTAAAACTATATTGAGAATTTAAACTCAAAGTGTAAGATACTGCATCTTGCCTAGATTATTCTTAGTAACAGAATTATAGATTTTGGTCCCTATAAGAGATTCCACCTTTAGAGGGAAATGGACAAATAAACCAGCAAAATTTGAGAACACATTCCTTTGGAAGCTAACTATTCCAAAACCTTGCATGGAAAACAATTCAAGTCATTAATAAATTGCTAGTAGTATTGTGAAGGGCAAATAAGTACAAAGTTTACAAAAAAGAAAGGGCTGATGAAAATACACATTTAGTGGGATAATTTAGATTTGATTATTGATTCATAGGAAAAGTGATGGATTCAGCTATCAATCTATCATCTATATCTATCTATCTATTTTTAATGCTTGGTAAAGACAGGGTGGGGGGAAAACGTGGTTTCAATTGAGCTTTTCTCCTCTAGGTTAATAGAAAAAAACTTTGTGTAACCCACAATAGTTCTGTTGCTTAATTTTAAAAGCTGCCTATATTCAATGCATTGTTAATGCAATCCTTAATTAACTGAGAAAATAGGTCAACAAGCTGGTAAATATTTAAACAACTATCACATTTCATTTAAAAAGTTTGCTATGATGGCTTAGCAGTTTATGAATAAATTACTAATTCTTATGTCCTCCTGCAGTATTTCTCTGTCTGTCTGTGTTTAATAATACTAGATTGTTATCACTTGGGATTCTTTTTTCGCTTTTAAAAAAAGAAGCCATCAGCATTGCTTGTTCCCATCTTAAATAGAGAAGGAAAGACACGGAACCTGATCAGGCTGGTTCTCTTATAGTTTGCTCAGGCATGTCATGTAACACCCATATTGTGCTAATCTAGGCGTCTCTGAGGACTATTCAGTGGCCTAGGAGTTTAGCAAAGAGGGGGCAAAACTGCAATTAGTGCTTGCCCAGATGAAAAAAAAGACTGTTTCCCATTTTTTCATGGAGCCACTCACTCACCAACAGACCATCTTCTTGCTCTTTGTTTTGTTAACTAAACTTTCTGTTTAGGTGGGTTTTAAAAAAACAAACAAAAAAAACAAGGCAGCAGTTTTCTGCACAAAATAACATACGTACCCCAAAGGAAGTAGATGCTTCAAAGGGTTGGATTTTTGGGACTGGACTAAGAACCCTACTTCCTTTCAAGGTACCATTGGATGGCATGCATGTGTTGCAGCAATCTTGAAAGTAAGCAAGTGTTCATCTGGTTGGTACCTGGGAGATTTTATGTATGTTCCTTTGAAGACTTAATGGTAGAAAGCTAGAGGCTCATGGAAAACTCTGTATTCATAGAGTAATCTCACTGGCAGGAGACAAATGGGCCATTCAGGTGGAGTGCCAGGTACATGTTTGGAGATGCAGAAACCTTTCTTTAAAAACAATTAAGGACTTAATATATTTATGCAGTAGAGTCTCACTAATCCAAGCCTCGCTTATCCAAGCCTCTGGATAATCCAAGCCATTTTTGTAGTCAATGTTTTCAATATATCATGATATTTTGGTGCTAAATTCGTAAATACAGTAATTACATCATAACATTACTGTGTATTGAACTACCTTTTCTGTCCAATTTGTTTTATAACAGGATGTTTTGGTGCTTAATTTGTAAAATCATAACCTAATTTGATGTTTAATAGGCTTTTCCTTAATCCCTCCTTATTATCCAAGTTATTCGCTTATCCAAGCTTCTGCCGGCCTGTTTAGCTTGGATAAGTGAGACTCTACTGTATTGCATCATTTATTGTGGGATTTAAGGTTTTATATAAGAGAGTTCTGTGGCAAGGTCCAAAAAATACTACAGGCAACTTTCAAATCAAAGATACAATTAGAACCTGCATTATTTTTATTGGGATTGCCAAATAAACAAAATCACTAAACTAGAAAGTAGAGTACTACGTGATAATTCCAGCATGGATAGAGCTGCTCACTCACCAACTGTCCAACAGTTTAAGCAGGCTAAAACATATTAACACAAGTTGAGATGACCTAATAGCCTGCAACAATTAACACCTATGTACACGTACATTTAATTCCCAAAGGCTTTAATAAAGCATTCCTGACTTGGCACAGGAATTAAACCAACATCGGCACCAATTTCAGTTCACGAAAGCCCACTAGTGAACTTTAGCAAATTGCTGTAGTTCAGTCTTAGAGGAAAACAACAGCATATCACATCAGAGTCAACTTGATGGCACAAATAACAAACAATTCCAGTCTGAGCTTTGCAAAAGTTGGTGTGCAGGCTACTCTTGGCAGTCGCCTGAGTAGCAAGCAATTCATCCTTCTAATGTATGGTTTTAAAGATAACTAAAATTCAATAGTGGAAGATTTTAGTTCTAAGGAATAGTTTTGATATGAAACCAGAGGCTGGGCTATGTAGGCATTGGTCTATTTAAGTTTCACTGGAACTAGTGAGGCAGTTGCAAATTTTGAAACAGAAATGACTGTCATCATAACTATGATCCAAGCACAGTCTAGTAACCAATCTATTTGCAACAGCTGTTGGTTACAGAAAAGTGAGTAAGCAAAGGATGTTGAAGCCAAACAAGCATCGGATGAGCTTTTTGAGTGCTCAGAGGATGAGGAAGGGGATGATGGGTTGCAACCTGCAATTTCTGAAGAATGTGTGGAAGATAGCAGAGCCGGAGAGAGATGTTTTGGAATCTCCAGACTGTTCCCAGGCAATGGAAGAAAGTGATATCAATTCCCTTGAGAATAGGTCTGAGTGGCCTTCAGAGGAGACTGTGGGAAACAAAGGTTTTTCCAGGTCAAGTCACCTTGAAATTAGGAGGCAGTATGTAAGACAAAGATGAACTCATTTTTCTCTGAGGCATAGAGGTAAGGAGAGAAAAGGCAGGTGTGTGCGAAGTGATGTCATGGGGTGTGTGTGTGTGCGATGAGGCCTTTTAAGTGGTTTCTGAGCTCTCAGGCCTTTAGTGGGAACAACGTTGTAAAAAGGGGAAACAGCTCTCGGGTTCTAGTCCTAAATTCCTGGTTCCTGTATTTCAAGATTCTTGGTTTGATTCCTGTTTATGACTTCATGTTTTTGGAGGTTTTGCCTTTCTTGTGTTCCTGTTTTCATGTTGATTGATATAACTTTTGAACAATATCCTGCTTAAGAACTCTTTTTTGTGTTAACTCAAGTCTCTGTGGATTGCTTTTTGATGCCTTGATTCGAAAGCTGATCAACTCTTTATCTCGCTGGGAATTACTTTTTTGTACTTTTGGTGCTTCTTTTATGACTTGTCTTTTTTCTTTTATACTTATTCACTAATAAACTTTTACTTATTGGATTATCTGAACATTGTGTGGTGTTGGGTAAAAAGGTGTTCCAGGGCTACAGTGCAACAAAGGGCAATGTGAATATTAGCAAGCTGGACTTTGACTGAATAGTACTGAGATGGTGTAAGAGAGGAACACAACATGCCTCCAAAGAGCACAAATCCACTGCCTTAAAATTGCCCAGATAATCTCCAGCATCAGGAAACAACTGCCCCCAACACACACATATTCAAAAGACAGCAGAGCAGGTGTAGATGTTTTTTCATCTCTTCCAGCTGCAGGTCTTATGTAAAGCTATTTGGTCAAATACTTTGAGTGATAGGAGACATACAAGACATTGTTGCTGGACATGTCTACTCCCTTTTGCCATCAGCTGCAACCAAGGTATCAGAGTAAACAGGGAAGTCTTAGTAGGGGTGGCAGATGAGAGTTACCCACATTACGTGCCTGTCTTTGGTTGATTGGAAATTATCTTCTGGCGAGGGGAGCTTTTAAAGTGGACTTCATTGTGATGGGTTGTATACTCAGAAATAAGACAATAAATTGGTTAAGCTTTTGCTGTGGATAACAACAACAACAACAACAACAACAACAACAATAACAACAACAACAACTTTATTTTTATATCCCACCTCCATCTCCCTGAAGGGACTCGGGGCAGCTTACATGAGGACGAGCCCAAAATCAACATGGGTTAAAACACAATCTGTGAATTAAAACAATATGACAAAATAAATATAAAATGACATGCTGCAAAAACTTGGACATAAAATACATATATGGATATAGCCATATTGGCAGAAACATAAAGAAAACCACAGAACCTAGTAAATACAATGGCTTTACTTTATTTTTCATAAGTGCCACATCAAATTAAATGGGAGTGAAGCAAAAATATTTGTGAAGAGGGGGGTCACACCAGTTTACATGTATTATGATTAAGTCAAAATGGAAAAAGATTGATATTCAACATACAAAACTGCAGCAAGAGAGAAAACTATGGGGATTAGTTATGCTTGCATTACATCCCAACTATTTTCAGAAAAGAGTTTGTAAAGGTTACTGCTACACTGGCTGGGGGATTCTGGGGCCTCAATACTTCTGGAATAACACCTCTGAGGAAGTAAAGACATGGGGAAAATAGTCTTCTTTAAAGCCATCAAATTTCACCTGCCTTACCTTGATATTGCTGTGTGATCCTGAAAAAAATGAAAAGAAATAACTTGCACAATGCACCAGATTTTGATTTGTAGTCCCAAAAAGAAACATTTCCAAGCTATACCTTGTCATTACCAGAAGCAAACTTCTTATCCTCTTGTTGTCAGATGATGTTCACAGTTCAGGCTCTTCTATTTTGTTGCCCTCTAGATATGTTGGATTACAAATTCCCGTGGCATAAATAGCACTTGTAGTGTAATACATTTCAAGGGCACCAGGTTGGGGACGGTTGTTCCAGTTCATCATCAAGCTTGAGTATCATAGGACTAATGCACCATGCGTGCTCTATGTCGGTACTCTCCTCTCCCTCTGCTCCTTGTAATAGCACTTTATTATGATAATTATTATTTTGCAGTGGGGGCTTAACAACCTTCAGTCAGAAAATGGGCTCTCAAGGTGGTGCTCTACCAACAACTAATAGGATCGCAAGGGGAAAGACTTCCACTCCCCCGGATTAAGGTCGAAGATCCCAGATGGCCTCTTTGACTCCTGAGCGGCAATCTCCATTACAGCTCTGCTCCTTCTCATGTCAACACATAATTGATTCTTTACAAACAGTTGCTGTTTTGCAGACAAGTCAAAGATCAGAATCAGTGTTTATTAAGTCTGTGTTGATGTACATTAGGTACTGGAGTATAGGTGCTGAGGCTAGTTAATTACCAATGTGGAGAAAATGTAAATGTGCATGATGGTGTTTATTGTGAAAGTGTGAAGGCAACTGAGGAGAGTGCTGTATAACCCTATACAGAAGTAAGCCCAATTGAATATAATGACATATATTTCCATGTAAGTCATGTTTTACTTGTTTACTTTAACACACTCCCATCTTCTCCTGGTGGCGCAACGGATTAAAACCTTGTGCTGGCAGGACTCCTGACTTGAAGGTTGGGTTGTTGACCTGAAGGTTGCCGGTTCGAATGTGGGGATAGTGTGGATGAGCTCCCTCTGTCAGCTCCAGCTCCTGGTTTGGGGACACGAGAGAAGCCTCCCACAAGGATGGTAAAACATCAAAAACATCCAGGCGTCCCCTGGGCAACATCCTTGCAGACAACCAATTCTCTCACACCAGAAGCGACTTGCAGTTTCTCAAGTCGCTCCTGGCACGAAAATAAATCTTCCCCTATGGAGAGTAGACATATCTTCCATTGTTTTATATGCCAAGGCTGGAGAACTTGTTGTATAAACTGTCCCATACTATAAAACAACAAAGGACAGACTTCTGACTTTCAGGATCCACTTTTTAGGTTTTATTTTTTAAACTAGGAACTTGAAATATATCAAATAAAACTTGGTACAAAGGGCATATATTTGAAATGGAAGACTTATGAGTCTGCAGATAGCATCCTGCTAGTGAGGTATGGAGTCTCCGCTGACATCTATGATATACACCTTATGCTTGCATATGTTATTCTTTAGTAGTTGTGGATGTTGGCAATGCCTTCTGTTAATTGCATTGATCAATGCCACCCCTTTGCCTCTTACTCCCAAATCCTTGTATCTATTCCATGGCTGGTGGAGACCAAAGGGCAGTGTTATCACTAGGGTTGATGCCACCCAGTGCAATGACTCAGAGTGTCACCCACATGAAGCACCTTCTGTATCAAACCATGGCACAATGTTATAGCTAAAATACCAGAAAATATGACAAAATCTGTGGTTTTAAAAAACCTTGTAGCAGTGAAAACAACATTGTGTGCTTGTATTGTGTGCACCCAATTGTAATTGGGTAATAACGATGACTCTGACATGAGTGCATGCACATTAGAAGATTCAAGTTTTAGCCTTGTAGTTATATTGATACATTACATTGGCTTACAAAAATGTTTTTGTGGTATATTTTCCATAAAAATAATGCATTCCTGCTGAAATAACTCCTCAAAAATGTATAGAAAGGAATTTTAGTGTTACCTTCTTTGATGGTTGGAGTCACCGATGACCGAAAGGTCGGCGGTTTGAATCCGGGGGGCAGGGTGAGCTCCTGCTGTTAGCCCCAGCTTCTGCCAACCTAGCAGTTCGAAAACATGCAAATGTGAGTAGATCAATAGGTACAGCTCTGGCAGGAAGGTAACGGCGCTCCATGTAGTCAAGCCGGTCACGTGATCTTGGAGGTGTCTACAGACAATTCTGGATCTTCAGTTAGAAATGGAGATGAGCACCAGCCCCAGAATCAGACACGACTAGACTTAATGTCAGGGGAAAACTTTACTTTCTTTGATGGTGTCAACCAGTCCTGTGTGTACACCTCCCCCCCTGCACCCACAGGAGGAAATCATGAAAATGAATATAATCTGGCAACCAGTATTAAAAAAAAAAACAGTGAAACTAGGTCAGTAAATAAAGAACACTAAAAATAGGAAACAATGAGGGCTGACTAACACCTCCCAACAAAGGATTCCCCCAGGCAGGAAGTAGCCAGGCTTTGAAGCTGCAAGGCTATCCAATGCTAAACAAGGTGGTCTCTAGCAGACAAGAGTTATTTCTCCCACCCTGGATATTCCACAGATGTATAAACTGTACTTGCCTAGTTTCCAACAGATCTCACAACCTCTGATGATGCGGCCATAGATGTAGGCGAAACGTCAGGAGAGAATGCTTCTGGAACATGGCTATACAGCCCGATAAACTCATGGCAACCCACTCCAATTGTTACTTACTTTAGATTTTCACTGAAAAGTGACAACAGGAGATAATCTTCAACAAGATTAAGCTGCTGTTGCAATACAGGTTTTGTATGTGGGAGACCAGACTCCTGCTGTGTATCAGACTTTTGCATTGCATTGGTTTTGCTGCAGGCTGTACCTTTCCCACTAGAGGGCACCATTGGAAAATGTATTGTTCTACTCAGGCATTACTTTAAAGAAAAAGATGGTCTAGTTCAATTCATACATGTTCCCATAAAAAAATAGAAAAAAATTCAGCTGGCATTTAAAATATAAGGGGCAGAGGGAATATTTCCAATTTTCTTCCCCTTGTTTTGGTTGCAGAATGTAATGTTGGAAGCAGCAGGCTCTTCATCAACATTAGCAAATATATTTTCGTTGTGTTAAAAGCATCTATAGTAGCTTATGTGGCACAACTTTATATATATATTAATATTTCAAGAGAAAATATTTTTAAGGAGCTGAACTCTGAAATTTGAAATCTCTCCCACCTACCCTGCTTTCTTTCTCACTCACAGACACTTTCATGTAGGCTTGTGCCCAAATCAGTTTGAACAAAAATGATTTGTAATATTCAGTGGTCCGTTTTATATAATCTCTGAAAACAGAACGGGGAGGAGGGAGCTGCAAAGCCTGGCAAAACAGATCAAGGGAGCCATATTTTATCCTGGAGAGGAAGGAGTTAAATCTGCAATATACCTGAGGCAGGGATCTGATGGGTCTTTTCTCCCTCCAGGCAGAAGCAGTAGCCATTCATTTCTTTTTGGAAAGTTTCCCAGGCTCTTCTTCTAGAGAGGGCCATGCTGGGAACTCGCTTTCCCAGCAGCACTTACATAAGGCAGACATTGAAAAGTCTTTGAGTTCCTCTCAGACCATGATGGAAGTTGAAGTTTCTCTCTCTGGTTCTCAGCCAATAAAAAGCCTGATTGTGTCCATGCTTCTGATTGGCTGAGAATGGACACAACTGGTGACTACAATTCCCAGAACCCTCTCTTATTGGTCTTATTTTTAAAAAATGTTATGGTTAAAATTGGAGGGAATAATAATAATAATAATAATAATAATAATAATAATTACTGTGGGGGGAAAAAAGGTTTGGATCATTGATGTCGCCATTCCAGGTGACAGTCGCATTGACGAAAAACAACAGGAAAAACTCAGCCGCTAACAGGACCTCAAGATTGAACTTCAAAGACTCTAGCAGAAACCGGTGCAGGTGGTCCCGGTGGTGATCGGCACATTGGGTGCCGTGCCAAAAGATCTCAGTCGGCATTTGGAAACAATAGACATTGACAAAATCACGATCTGCCAACTGCAGAAGTCCACCCTACTGAGATCTGTACGCATCATCCGAAAATACATCACACAGTCCTAGACACTTGGGAAGTGTTCGACTTGTGATTTTATGATACGAAATCCAGCATATCTATCTTGTTTGCTGTGTCATAATAAATAATAATGTTATTTATATACTGCCCTATCTCTCCAAGAGGACTCAAGGTGGCTTCCAATGTAAGCAAAACATTCATTTACCAATAGAAGACCATACAACAAGATAAACATCATAAAACAAAACATACAATCCTGCTAAAATCATAAAAAACAAAATCCAGTTTTAGTCTGTTCCATCAGATGGGTTCAAAGTACAGGCAAGGATGAAGTACTTTGGCCACATAATGAGAAGACAGGAAAGCTTAGAGAAGAAAAAGATGCTGGGGGAAATGGAAGGAAAAAGGAAGAGGGTTTATCGGGTTGACCAAGGGCAAGACGGGTGGATGGTATCCTTGAAATGACTGGCTTGACCTGGAAGGAGCTGGGGGTGACCACGGCCGACAGGGAGCTCTGGCGTGGGCTGGTCCATGAGGTCACGAAGAGTTGGAAGTGACTGAACGAATAAACAACAACATGGTTAAAACTTAAAATAATTCTAAAAATTTTTTAGATTGGTGAATTGTTCTGAAACTTGGCAAGCCTGCAGTTGTAAATGGGGTCTAAAACTGAGGTAGCTTTTCGTGCAGATAGGCCTTAAAATGACTGAGAATTGGGTTTTTAAAGTTTTCCATTGTAGGCAATGGGCTGAATCTTTGCCGAATAAAAACGGCAACACCCCTCCAGATTTGAGTAACTTCCTGGTAAACAGAATGAGGAATCAGCCAACAATGGATCCCAAAATGGCATGCCTTTTAGCCGAATTGCACACCTCTACTTTCCACCTCTATTTTAGAATAATTTCAAAAATTGATTTTCTCCTATCTGAATCTTCAGCAAATCACTGGGCAGAGTGAAATGAATTTTGAGGGTGATATTTCACATTTAAATGTAATTATAATTGTATTTTAATGTTTTTTCATTGTATTTTAACTTTTGTATCCATGACACAAATATTTAATTCTTTTTTAATTTTTGTATTTGCCTTGTTTTTAAAATTTATTTCATTGTCTCATGTTATTGTGATCTACCTTGAGTCTCTATGGGGAGAAAGGGGGAATAAAAATAAAGTTAAATTTAAAAATATAAATAAATGAATGAATCAGAATAGAAATAATTTAGCAGACGTGTCTACAGAATGTGTAATGCTCAGAACCAGGTTTTGAATATCATACGGTAGTAAATATACCCTCAGTGTTGTTTCTGGTTCAAAAGAACAATCAAAAGTGCTCAGATAAATCTGTTGTTGACATAAAGGCTAAATTTTTAAAGATCTCTTTTCTTATTTATCTACGCTGTTTTTATGCCATTCTCAGCTAGGGCTGTAGGTAACGCAAAATCCCTTGTAAAGCATGGCCAACCTTTTGTTAAAACCGTGAAATCCTCTGGATTGCCTTTGCACCCCCAGCTAGTCTCTCCTTAATTGATGGTCTTCATCTAGGGACATAATGGGCTGGTATTGATTCCCTCTTTTGAAAAGAATCCAAATGGGGCAAAGCCATTGCCTCAGGGCCATACAGTTAAAAAACATGATTTCAGGACAAGAATCCATACATTTCTCTGGCCGCGATTATGATAATATGGAGAGGAGATCACAGTGATATTTCTATCTCATTAAACAATAATTTGCTGGGTTTGAAATATGCACACCTTCACAATTTAACACACACACACAGCAGAAAAAACTCTTTTTTTGCAGTACTGTTAAGTCTAGAAGTGTCTTCTCTTTTGTTATGCCAAGATGCACATTTTCCCCCTTTTAAACCAAAACCAATGAATGGCTGTGTTTGTGTGAGTATGTCATCTGAGCACCAGGTAAGTAAGGACACATATGACTGAGCTGGAATCTACCATCTGCACTAATAATAGAAATACATACACAGGGGTAAGCTGGATTTTTCCATTGTTTCACAACCAAATGCCAGCCATAGAATTAAATCTCAAACTAGTTCCTCTTACAAGTATATGGTGATAGGTTACATCACTTACTTAGTTATGAATGTGTAATTTAATAACATCTCCCGGGTCAACCTCTCCAGATCTATGTTAACAGCCACCAAAAATATTGAGCAACAAGGGTCTGTTCAAGTTGCAATTCAACAGCAAGGAGAATGACATTTCCAGGCCCGGGAGTGAACCTAAAACGAGAAATTGAGAACAGGGATCATGCTTCTGATTGTCACTGCCTAACTCATTAGTGGAAAGAGGATGGAAATGTCATTCTTCTTGTGCCTTAATCACTAAATGAAAAAAATTGCCTGGTAAAGGAGAGCATTTACTATTGTGACAATAGTAGTGTTACTAAATACAGTGCAAGTCCACAACTCCTGGTTCCAAATCTGTAACTGCAATACAGAAAACAATCCATACATCCATGAATGATACTAGACGTCTTTCATTAGAGGTCTTTTCTTTTGTTACTCGCTTGGTATTAGCACATATCTTACTCAGAGGAAGTCAAAGGTACACTATCTCTGAACAAATCATGTCAAGAAAGCCCCATGATAGTTGTCATTAGATGGACACAACATGGAGGTACACAATAACAAATAATGCAAAGGACCAGTAGCCCCTGTCCTTGACTGGGACCACCTTCTACCTGGAAATTGATGTGGAAGAGCATGTGGGTCAAGGATAGGGCTCTACAGTCACCTATGGATCCACCGCCAAGACATTACACTTGGAAGGCCATGATACTCACACAATGAGGAATTGCCTAACCACAACTACTTTGTCTTTAGAAGAAACCATACTCACTTTCGACTAGATATTTTATTCCCCCAGTTGTCAGATTTCTGATATTTATTAGGAGTTGGCTATATATTTTCAGGAGCCCCTGGTAGTGCAGTGTGTTTAAGTGCTGAGCTGCTGAACTTGGGGACCAAAAGGTCACAGGTTCAAATCCGGGGAGCAGAGTAAGCACCCACTGTTAGCCCCAGCTCCTGCCAACCTAGCAATTCGAAAACATGCAAATGTGAGTAGATCAATAGGTACCGCTCTGGCAGGAAGGTAACGGCACTCCATGCAGTCATGCCAGCCACATGATCTTGGAAGTGTCTATGGACAATGCCGGCTCTTCGGCTGAGAAATGGAAATGAGCACCAATCCCCAGAGTCAGACATGACTGGACAATGTCAGGGGAAAACCTTTACCTTTACCTTTACCAATATATTATCAAGTCAAACTTTGTTAATTCAAAAGATGAAAAATGTAAAAACACAAGCTGAGAAGTTTCTAGAGTCAGATGTACCTTTTAAGCCACCAGAACGAGAAACTTGAAAATGTTAGCAGAGGCCATCCAAAACCTGTTTCCCCCCTGTTGCGAAACTCAAAATACTACCCAGGAAAATCTGAACTGCTAAGAGGTTGTTGTTTTTTGGCACAGGGAACGAGCCAGATGTTGGTCACTTTACCATCATTAAGCATTTCTGTGTTTTAAAGACATCCCAAATGGATTGAGTAATTTTCAGTTTTACAAAGGAACCGTTGGTTGATTTCTGCTTGTCATAATATCCAAAGGAATTAATGTCAATTATAAAATCTTGTTTACCTTCAGGGTGTGAACTGGCACTTTCCAAGTTCTGAGCAAACACTTTGTACATGAGACAATAACCCCCTGAAGCTAAGAATTAGCAAGACTAGTTTTCTGGTCCCTTCAGCAACAGCCCATGGGGCAGCTAAGTATTTTGCTGGGGTTTCTTCCCCCTCTCCAGCAGAGTTTTGGATATTTTATGTGACAATGCTATTCAGTTTCTCCATTCAAATGCATTCTCAAATCATGTTTATTTTTTAAAAGGGCAGTAATGTGACAAAAGCAACCCAGCAGCCCACAGCACTGTTAAAGACCTGGGACGTCTCAACTTTTTGTTTTCTTCTTTAAAAATGCTTCATGAAACTTATAAATGCATAAAAGTTACACTACTTTATGAGAACAAATACAATAGTGAGTTGCTATATAAGTGGTTTTCATTGTTCATTACATACAGTGACATTTTCTTTCCTATTGCTCCTTGTGATTATAAAGCTTTAACAGTGGTCCAAATCAGGGTTTCTTAAACTTTTCCCACTTGCTATTCCTTTCAACCTGAGAAATTTTGACGTAACACCAGGTATATAGATATATAAATAAAATAGGTATAAAAATCAAAGAATTACTAAAAATAAATCAGTTTAGGCTTGCTAAACTGGCTGATTTTTCTTTTTGTGGAGTACAACTGAAGCATTTTCTGCAGAGTCCACTGCAAACACTGCAAATTGTTGCTAATGGATTTGTGTAAATAGGTGGTATTCAGAAAACATTTATTGTTGCCACATTTTTCATTTGAGTTAAGGGGACCCCATTTGGTGTCAGGATCCATAGTTTAAGAAGCAGTGATCCAGATTATTGATTTTGGGGGTGCGTGGCAGTGTTTATTACTTAGTAACAATATTTGAGTGTTTTCTGTGAAGTGCTTGAATGAAAAAAAATACTTGTTGTTGGTGTCTTTCCATCTGCCAAACTGTGATCCTTATCTATCTATCTATCTATCTATCTATCTATCTATCTATCTATCTATCTATCTATCTATCTATCTATCGTCTGTCCGTCTATCTACCATCTGTCTATCAAATCTATTATCTACAATTTGATACAGCTGCATTTTATGTTGGGTGATCCACCTGTGAAATACATTTGCATTATAAAATATAAACTGTAAACCATAAATCTCCCAGGTTTGATCACAACACCCTGATGTCAATGTCAAGAAAAACTCTGAATTAGAACTTTGGTCATCATACTTCAGTTTGGGTACAATTGGTGTAGCTAAAACAAGAAAGACAAGTGTCCCAAATTGGATCAAACAGTGTGAGTAAGAATGTGTTGTCAAAGGTGGTCAGAGGTTGAGAGGTCTGTTGGAAACTTGGCAAATGGGGTTTACTCGTATCTGTGGAGTGTTCAGGGTGGGAGAAAGAACTCTTGTCTGTTTGAGGCAGGTGTGAATGTTGCAATTGGCCACCTTGATTAGCATTGAATAGCCTTGCAGCCTCAATGCCTGGCTGCTTCCTACTTGGGGGATTCCTTTGTTGGGAGGTGTTAGCTGGCCCTGATTGTTTCATGTCTGGAATTCCTATGTTTTTTGAGTGTTGCTCTTTATTTACTGTCCTGATTCTAGAATTTTTTTAAAATACTGGTAGCCAGATTTTGTTCATTTTGTTCAGTTCCAGACAGGAGACAACCAGGGCCAGCTAACACCTCCCTACGACGGATTCCCGCAGGCAGGAAGCAGCCAGGCTTTGAAGCTGCAAAGCCATTCAGTGCTAATCAAGGTGGCCAGTTGCAACATTCACACCTGCCTCCAACATACAAGAGTTATTTCTCCCACCCAGAACATTCCACAGATATATAAACCCTGCGTGCCTCGTTTCCAACAGACTTCACAACCTCGGAGGATGCCTGCCATAGATGTGGGTGAAACGTCAGGAGAGAATGCTTCTGGAACATGGCCATACAGCCTGGAAAAGTCACAGCAACCCAGTGTCAGTAAGGACACATTACTGCTCTCAAGTCCCAAGCCCTGTCACTGCTGAGCCAATGAAGAGGATTCATCTGAAGTTAACACCCATCAGAAAAAGTGTCTTTGCCTATTGGAAATCCTGTCACACCTCCAACATGGTTCATTTGGGAGGTGTTTTATTATTCATTGGCAACCTAGCTCTAAACCCGAAATGACTTCTCCAGCACTACAGAGGCAACTTAGACTACTGTTGTTATTAACACTGTGTCTTTGGTTTTTTAGTAGAACAGGAGGCCCTGCTGGGTAACAGGCTATAGAAATTCCCTCTGATCCAAATTTGCATGCTTGGATGTGCCCTTGGATCTTACCCACAAGGGTCTGAATAAAGAGAACTGTTCTGCTAGTTCTGTGCATGTGGCAATCCCCTGTGAGGCCTGACAACCTTTTTTCTTTTTTGAGACTAACTGGATATTCACAAGGTGTTTTTGATATGACAGGAGGCTTCCTATACAAGAGTAGAACCAACGCCTTACATCCTCGTATACTATATAATATTAAAATGGTAAAAGGTCTGGAAATCAAGCCCTATGAGGAGAGACTTAGGGAACTGGGAATGTTTAGCCTGGGGAAGAGAAGATTAAGAGGTGACATGATAGCCGTGTTTAAATGTTTGAAATGATGTCACACTGAGGAGGGGGCAGGCTTGTGTTCTGCAGCACCACAGATACTGAGCAATGGATTCAAACTATAGGAAAAGAGATTCCACCTAAATATAAAGAAGGTAGAACTTTTTGACTATTCAGTAGTGGGACTTGCTGCCCCAGTCTACTTTTCTAGAGATCTTTAAATAGAGGCTATATGGCTACCAGTTTATTTATCTTGTGTCAAAAGCATTGCATAAAAAGTATAAAACTCATAAAAATAGAGGGAACGCAAGTGGTTAAACAGTTTTTGACCAAAAATGGGCAACAGCGACAACATTGTCTGTAGCTTTCAACAATTCATCCTCTGTACATGAGGCAGGGCGTTGTAGACAAGCATACATATGCAATGTTGTTTGTTCTTCTCCACAGTCACACAGGGTGGAGGATTCTTCTAGGTCAGTGGTTCTCAACCTGGGGTCCCCAAATGTCTTTGGCTTACAATTCCCAGAACCACTGAGAATCACTGTTCCTAGTAGTACCATTTTGCCAGGTTGTCTTGCCTACTCTGCTTCTGAGTCTGTTTAGGGACTTCCAAGTTGCCCATTCGTGGTTTGCCCCTGGAGGAAGACCCTCGTGGGGGACCATCCAATTGGGATTTCTTGGTTTAGCTGCCCACAGGGATATACTTGTTGTTGTTGGGGGAACATTAAGTGGTGGTTCTCATTGGACTAGATGGCCCATGAGGTCTCTTCCAACTCTACTATTCTATGATTCTATGAAGCTTTTCCTTGATTTGAGTCTACTGGGAGGAGGCTGATAGCCATGCAGAGGATGGCTTTCACAGTGTTCAATCTTATTTCTCTCATACTTAGCAGCAACTTCCGGGGGGGGGGGGGGGGATGCTAGCTAGCTTGTAGATGTAACTACAGATATAGGTTTAAGGCATTCTGTGATTATTCTGCATGTTTTGTTCAGTGCTATGTCGACCTGGTTCTCATGGGTAGACTTGTGCCAAACAGGGCCGGCATACTCAACAGTTGAGTAAGACAAGGCTAGGGCTAATGTTCATATTAATTTTGGGTCTGCACCCCAGGTGCTTTTAGTAAGTTTCTGCAGGATGTTATTGCGTGCAGCTACTTTGCGCTTGGTATTCATACAGTGTTTCCTAAATATTAGTGTTCGATCTAAGGTGACACTGAGATATTTAGGATGGAAACAATATTTGAGCTCTTGGCCTTCCCAGGTAACTTTCAATTTTCTGTTGGTTTCACAATTACATAGGTGGAAAGTACACACTTGTGTTCTGGAAGGGTTAGGCTTCATATGGTTATCTTTGTAGTAGCTGGAAAGATCTTTCAAGGCATTAGTAAGTCGATTTTCAACTGTTTCAAAGTCTTTTGCTTGTGTTGTTAGGTCAAGGTCATCAGCATATATAAAGCTCTTTGTGAGTGGTGTCTGTGGCCGACTGTTAGTAAAGATGTTAAACAAGGTTGGTGCAAGAACGCTGCCTTGGGGTAAACCATTCTTTTGCCTCCTCCATCTACTTTTCCTGCTTTGAAACTCCACATAGAGAAGCTGTGGTTTTTTAGGAGGGTATGGATAGTTTTTGTAAAATGGATACCTGTTGAGAGTGATTTGATTGTGTATTCCTGCATGGCCAAGAGTTGGACTGAATTACTCTTATGTTCTCTTCCATTTTTATGATTCTATGACTATGGCAAGCACTCCCAATAAGCACAGTTAAGGATTGGCCTAAAATTGAATTTACTTGATTATTGCAAGATATGAAATTCCATTTGAGAAATATTTATCATACATAGCTGTGTATATCAATCTCATGAATGTGTTTAAAGCAGGCTTTGGAGCAGAGATGATAGACCTTGATATGACTCTGTGATTAGGTGGGGCTAAAATTGTGTGGTTTAACAAGGGGCTCCTGAGATCCATTCCACAGAGAGGTGAACGCATCAGTAAAGAGTAGTTAGTTGGTGCTTCCTTAAAGTTATCTATGGTCTGACAAAGCCCTCAAGGGGAGAACCAAAAAAGAAGTCTTGATCCTCTCCACACTCCCTGCCCCAGTGGCTGTTGCTGTGGTGGGAAGAAGAAAAATAGGTGCTTCTTTCAAGTTCTCTTAACCACTTTAAATTCAAACAGCTGGTGGGAAGAATGGAGGGAATCAGGACTTCTTGGTAAGGAAAGCATAGGGGGTTGGTGTTTTTTTCAAGTTCTCCTGGGGCGGACTGGGGCGGACTAAATGTCTGGAGAAAACCTAAAAGAACCTGTGCACTGTGGTGGGGAAGCACCAAAGAGCCACTACTATGTTTTTTTATTTGAGCAGCCATTACAAAAGGCAGGAGCTGTGCCGCAAGCCACAGAGATATCACATATTTTGGCATACATTTTTCAACATATGCACAAGTACATATGACATTGCTGAAAATTAGAGTGATAAGACATCTGTTGGCATGATGTTAGTGACATATACTAACTAATGTTTATAACTGTTTTAGCTGTGGATTCATTTCATCTCTTGACCAATGACTTCACCAACCCCCTCCAAACTCACCTCCATCCTGTAGATGTTCTTAAATACAGCCATGTAGTGGCCAACTGAGAAAAAAGGAAGTGGTAATGGAGCAGAAAGCTATGCCCCTATAGCTAATCATACAATGTCATACTCCTGGCTCCTCTGCCTTCAACCCCTGTTTTGGCCTGTCCACTACATGGCATTGTAGAAAATTAGTTATTTGGAAGGGACTGACGAGGCAGAGAGTAGTTCCACCTGTACCATCCTATCTTTTAGGCATTATGTGGTCTAGAATTTCTTCAGGGCATGGATGTATGGTGAATAGTTGTATGTCCATGTTGTTTGGTTACATGTAATTTGTATCCAGAGGAAAACATATATTATTCTGTGCTACTGATGCCAAGCTATGACAAAGTGGTTGTGGAATCACTGCATGGCATTATGAGAATGTTTCCAAATCAGTTATGACATTTATTATGGATATATTTGTTTTATAATAATTATAATTAGTTATTACGATCCTCCTTGAGCAAGGGCAATCGTTATGAAGGTGCCTTGCTGGTTTTGACTATGTATTTACAACTAAGGTGTGTGTATACCTCATTAGAAACAGAAGCTGTGTGTAGGGTTTGTGTGATTAGATTAGACATGGGGAAGTAGCATTAAACTTTATGCCAGTAGGTTATTGGATGGATGGATGGATAAATAGATAGATGAGGTGCATAAAAACAATCCAAATTGTATTTATTTGACTTAATACAAGCTCACCCAATTAGCAAGAGGTTAAGTGTAATATCTGAGATTTTTCATACTGTGAGTTCAGCAGCAGATGTGGAGTCTCTGCCTAGTTCTGGAGAAGAGCCTCATTGAGTTGGCAGGCAATTTTGCTGAATGCTGTTTGTTCAGAGTTATTGATGCTGCTTCTGAAAATTTTGTAAGCTCTGGATACCTTAAACTCTTTGTATTCCATTTAAAAAGGCTCTATGCACACATTGCTGAAAATCAGTTGCATTTGTTTTATATTTGTTTTATATATAAGTGGTGCTAGTTCGTATTCTTTTTCAAAGGTAGCTACTAGAATTTTCTTCACATGTAACATTTCAAGAGAAATTTTTGAGGAAGGTCTGTAGAATACTTATGAAGTTAAATTTAGTAGCTCCCTCCATTCCCCACGCTTTAACATCAAATATTTTAGGATTGAATGGAATACTTAACAAATATTATTGACTTTGAATTGTATCTTTGAATCAGTATTCCAAGACTCTGGTGACATTTGTCCAAAGTTGCACTGGAGCTGTGATTGTGATTGCACTAGACGCTTATTCAGAGGCCTGCAAATCCTACCTTACGTAGAAGTTGTGTCCACTGTTTTATACTTCTTTGTTTCCCTCCAGATGTCCCTCCATCTTGCCTATGTACAAGGAGTTCTAATATGACAGACCATGCCAAACAGAAAATGAGTTTTTCAGTCTCGGATGCAATTGTAGAAACACATTGCATTTTTAAAAAATCCTTGGGCATGGTCAACACAAAGGTGTCTAAATTGTGTAGCCTTCTAGAATGAAACCCTTAGCAGTTTTAGCCAAAATAGTTCATGATGAAGCATACAGGGACCAGCAGTTCAATATGGGGAGAGTTGCGCAATTGCAGTCCTTGTTTATAGTTTATCTCCAGTTTTCTGACATTTGCTCTAAAGGAGTCAAATAGGGTTCCCAGATCTGGCCTCTCCTCCCAACCAGAAATATATCAGTGGCAGTAAAAAATCTTAGGGTGAAAGCACTGTCTTGGAACTTGTGAGTCTACATTAAACCCTTGTGTCGGCAGGACCACTGACCGAAAGGTCGGTGCTTTGAATCCAGGGAGTGGGATGATCTCCCGTCTGTCAGCTCCAGCTTCCCATGCGGAGACATGAGAGAAACCTCCCAGAGGATGGTAAAACATCCAGGCGTCCCCTGGGCAACGTCCTTTCAGATGGCCAATTCTCACACACCAGAAACAACTTGCAGTTTCTCAAGTTGCTCCAGACAGACACACACACACAAAATTATTTCCTGCTCTATTAAATTGTTGCTAATTTGAATAGCATTGCCTAAAATTGTGGTTGAAAATGAATGTATTGAGCTTACTGACATGGCTAGGATTCATTCCTCAAGTCTTAAGTTTGAGAGCCCGGGATAGTCTTAACAAAGCAACCTTGGAGTGAATGGTAATAAGGTAAATATATCTTCCTATGTATTTAGCTTTCTTAGTTGTTCAAATCAACAAGAAAACAAACAAATGGCTTTCAATCAGTTGTTTTTATTTTTTAAAAACGTTTATATAAGCTTTTAAAAAACCCAAAAGAAAACTTTACCCCAAAAAAGAGGAGGAAAGATCCATGTTACAAAAATAAATTGCAGCATAAATTAGCCTATTATCTCTTTTGTAACTAACACCCAGTGAGTTCCTTTTATAGTTGAAGGCATGAAATAAACAACTTAACAGTGTTTAAACATGACATGTAACATTTTGGATATGAACAATTAAGTTTTACTAAGTATGAATCGAAGAAAATGTCCTTCTGTTTCATTTTACCCCATTCCCCCATCATTCAGAACAATTAATCCAACATTCATTTAAACAAAAAGCGACAGAAATGAAACACTTTTCAGGCTTTCACGATCCAGAAGCCATGATAGCCCAGTGTTACTTCCCAGATCAGTCTTAAATACAATAAAATATCAATGAAATGATTGAAACAAATATTCATAATTTAGAATAATGAGCTGATGGCATTGAAGTAATTCGAGGTAGATCTGTTGGAACTGTAGCAGTGTAGTGACTGTTGAAGAGCAGCCTTGACTCAAATGACAGAACAGAAAAAATGGATAGATGCTTAGCAGCAATAGGGACCCATTGACCAGGAATGTCTCATGTGTAACAGCTAAGAAAGGTTGATCAGATTTTCACTTTCCACAAATCCCTTCCTCAGAACTTGCCACAAGATAAATTCACCATATGTTACAATCTGTTTGCAAATTTCCAATCATGAACCTCTTAGGTTTGATATTTTCCCCTCTACTTACGTATGTCCAGAAGATTTCGTCATTAATTAAGTGTATTTTAGAGGCTCAGAAAAGGATACATGTAAATAAAACAGAAACATAAGCTGTTTCTTTCTTTCTGCCTGCCCATATTTTTAAATCAATGAGTCAAGTGTTATATAATGAGCTACCAAGAGTAAATCAAATGAATTTGTTATTTACATGCAAAAACATATTTATCCACTTAAACAGACGATCCTCGTTGTGGATTGTTTGGGCTGCATCTTTATGCACTTTACTATTGTTGTTTAAAAAACAAAACAAAAAACCCTTATGTGACAAAACTGTTCTACAATTATGGGCTATTTGCACCTATACATGATTGAGGCAACCTAATTGGAGGAATGTACTAGGCTTTTTGTTGCATGTTAAACTTCACTGACCTTAATTCCTGTTAATGGGTGCTTACCATGTTACCAGATTGTGTACCATGATCATTCAGGGCTAATCTCTTTACTTTACAAAAGCGGTCTATCATTTTGACATCAGTACGAGACCATTTGATACCAATTTGTTGCTAACATAAGGCACCTCAGCTTGGCACCAAATAAAATTATCTGAACAGGACAGCTAATCCCAATAAAGCATGATTAAACTGCGAGGGAAGGGGGAGCGGAACGCCTTTCAACTTGTGTGTACAGTTAAGAATCAACATTAAAGCTGAATGCCAGTCCCCAAGAACATGTTCTTTCTTTCCGCTGAAATGGACAGAGGTGACCATGTTAAAATCAATGCTGTTATTCCCCGAACTCCACGTACAGTCAAGTGCACACATGCGCTCTTGTTAAAGCAAGCCTCCCCACACACCTCAATGGAATTGGCCACGGAGCACCTTCTGGATGGGGTGGAATTCTGAGACCAAGATCCTGTTCATTCCTGGCAGTTCAAAAAATCTTGGTGGTGTGGTTAAGACTCCTGTGGGAAATTAGATCTATGTAGAACTGGATATTCCTTCAGCGGGATCCTTGAAGTCAAGGCACTATTACAGGGGGAGCTTAAAAATTGCCAGTGCCTAGGCATTGAAAAAGTAACAGACTCTATAGCAGGCATGGGCAAACTTTGGCCCTCCAGGTGTTTTGGACTTCAGTCCAAAACTCCTGGAGGGCCAAAGTTTGTCTATGCCTACTCTATAGACAGCTGCCCTTGGATTAGGAGGTATACAGTATACCACATTGCCACTACTTTCTCCTCTGGTGAAATCTGGGTCATAGGCATGCAGCAGGTAGGGGAGATGCCATTGTGGTACAGTAAGGCTCTTCTGCTTGCACCAGATTGTGGATATATTGATGTTGGAGCAGTGAAAGTGTCTGCCCGCTACATTATTATTGTCTGTTGCATGTGCGATTTGACATACAACATCTTGGCCTCAGCTCCCAAATGCACAAAGAATTGGTGACTGACATCATACTGCTGAGGTCGTATCTGTCCATTTGCTTCTTGCCTTCTTGTTTAGCTTAATAGCAACTTCTTAAAAATAAGGCATACTGATTACTGAAGTAGTAAATGCAATCCCTTTGCCCTGTTTTCCTCCTCTAAATTCATTATGACACTAGTCATTTCTTCATCCCTCTTATAAACATGTAAAGAAAATCAATCCCTTTTCAAAAATTTCCCCACAAGATATACCTGATTGTTAAATTAACCAGAAACATTTGTCCTTCACAAATGTGCTTCGCTTTAGAATATAGATATTTGTACTAGTCACAAAAATGTCAATATTATCCACCCTCTCTAGCTTTTGTTTGGGCGATGAACAACAGGGTTTTTAAATTCTGGAAATGGTTCTTCTAATGGCAATAACAAATAGTCTTCTTTCGCTAGAGAGCACGGAATACTGCACTTTGGGAAAAGGGGGATAACGTTTTACTCAGATTTAAGGTAACAATGATAATAATATATATTTAAAATACCCCTATAGCAGTGCTTTCAGATCACAGATTTCTCCTTACTGCCCTAAGCACTACCTTAAGCATCCGTCTCTTTGAACCTATGGCGCATTTAAGACGTACAATGCCACAATATCATAAAAATGGAGCTGAGAGAATTGTCTTAAGAAACAGTTAGCTTTGAAGGAATGTCTAGACAACTGTGTCAACAAATGCAAATAATTTATGCTTTTCAATTCCTTTCCAAAGGATGGCCCCATGCTGAGTGTACACAAACTCAGAAGAAAAAGGCATGTCACAATCATACGGGTTGGGAGGGTTATGGAATCACACAGAAATTCAAGCTAGTCTTGACTGGAACTTCAGGAACTGCTTTCCTGTAACAAATCGGAAGAGAATAGTCCTCGGTTTGTTTGGTCTGGGACCAACACACGTGTGTGTGAATGGTTTGCACGCTCCGGCACAAAGCACAACCCCTGTCCAGTCTTTGCTTGGTTCCATGGGGCGGATGCAAGAAAAACACTTGGTGGAATTGCACTCAATGTCTCTGAGGTGGTGACAGAAGCTCCAGTCTTTCACTACACAGTCAGGAAGAAAAATCAAAATAGTATCTCTCACACAAACCCAGTTGTGTGCAACCTCTTATTGTAACCAGCTATCTGATTTTGGAAAGACTTTTTGTCAAATACGTCTTTCACTACTCAGTTAGGAAGAAAGATCAAAATAGTTTTTCTCTCTCTCTCACACACACACACACCCAGTTGTGTGCAACCTCTTATTGTAACCAGCCATCTGATTTTGGAATCCATGTTTTTGTCAAATATATTTTAAGGCACTTTCATAGATATTTTAAATATATTTGTGTTTATAAAAATAATGTTAAGTGCTGAAGTGACATTCGTATATGCCCATCTTCCAAATTGTCTCTGTGTGTATGTACAAAATAGTACATATATACATTCACTGGACCTCTTCTATTGTTATACCTTCACGGGCGCCTTGGGTTGCTTTGTTAATTTCAGTGCCTGCAAACATTAAAAAGAACATCATCATTATAAAGGCAGGACTAAACATTATTTACTTTTAAAGTTGTTGCTTTCAAGTGTTGAAAAGCTTCCTAAGGCAGTTGTGAGAAACTCCTGCTTTGGCCACACATTTTGATGCTGAAATACCCTGGAATACAGCATGATATCAGTATCCATGATTTCACTTATTCACATTTGACAAGGCATTTTCTAGGCCCTCCAGTATGTTTCTATATGTTGGCAACGATCTGAGAAAGTCTATGGACAACAGACCCCTCAGCATGGAAAAATGGAACAAGAGCACCTCCCCATGGCCAGTGTTGAGCATTGCCTCGAGATGCTGGAGATGGAAAGGGGAAGGCCTTTACTCCTGATCTGTGTATTGTATGTTGTTGTTCACTGTGTAAAAAAACACAGAATGTTTGCCTTATATATGTAAAACTGAAATCCACTCTGAGTCCCTCCAGGGAGATAAAGCAGAATATAAATAATGTGTGTTGTTGTTGTTATTGTTGTTGTTGTTGTTATTGTTATTATTTTGAGATCATACACCTTTCATTTCGATATTATTCATGGTTTCTCTTATCCACCCAAAGTCTAGGAAGAATATAATGTTCACTGTAAATACATAAATCAACATATGCACATATATGTGGACTGCAATGTGTGAACCTTTACAAAGTTTTTTTTTGGCTTCTTCCAGTGTTCACATCACTGCTTCATAGTGCTTGGAAAAGTTACTTTTAGAGCATAACTCCCAACCTGTGCTGCAACATATGATTTTGATCTTTTCTCATGCTCCTATACTCAGAGACATGGAATTGCTTTTTTTCTGCCATTGACTGAGCTCCACTATTACTCGCAGGAATTCCCAAAATCAGGAAATTGAATTACACATCTGATATAACGTGGATACCAAAGGTCTAGTAATATTTAGGTACAACTAGAAACTGCCTGCTGTACTTTTCTAGAGGAAAAGAAGTCCTGGATTATCATTTTCCATTACAAATACTTTAGGGGCACATCTTGGTTCCTTTCTGGAGAATACAAGAGACTGGCTCACAGGATATCTAAGGCAGGCATAGCTTCTCTCCAGTGTAGCGCCAATAAGGCAATACAGGTAGAGAAAGAGTCTTCTTGCAAATGGAAAGATAGCAGTTCTCTTTTGTTAAAACACATTGTCTTTAAAATGTCCCCTTCTTTGTTTGCTTACTGAGCTTTGGTAACTCCAATGTCACTGCAAAGTCTTATCAAAGGGTAGTTGGATGGGTCTTGACTAGTGCAAATTTCTGTTAGTTTCTTGTTAAAACAGCAAAAGCAAAACTGCAGCAATCGAAACCATGTGCAAAGAAAAGGAAAAGTTATTATTGCCTTCATGTTTTGAGATTTCTACAACTTCTGATACTAATGAAAAGTTCATATGCTTATCTCAATCCTCAATGCATTGCAAAGCAAGATAAACTATATATATAATGTGTAATGTCCATTTCCTTTTTAAAAATATCTGGCAATACAGATTCTTGGATGGAAGTCAAGCAGACTGATTAACTACAACAGACAACATCACTCAAGCAAAAACTGCAAAATGGCCTTTGCTACCTTTCTGCCTTGGGTTTAATTTTACTTATATTAGGAATTAACTTAAAATTTTCAGATGCTGTTTGGCAAATAATATCTTTTATTTCGGTGTGTGTCATTTTCTGCTGCACTCCTTGCCTCTTCTTGATGAACCTCTAAATATTTAAATCCAGCTTCATGAAGCGATCATATATTGATATCATAATTAAGGAAGGATGTCAGTGGAGCTGAGTGCAGTGCCTGGATAACAGTTTTCCACCATGAGAGAAATGCCAAAACGAAGCCAAGTGCTGATAGAAAATAAACATCAAGGTGAAGATGACATGTTTACTTTCAAAGCAGGAGACCATTATTCAGGCATGACATCAAAATCTATTGTAATTATTGGTCCTGAAAAACAACAACAAAATCTTCCTGATTTACAAAAATAATAATATTCTCATATAATTAGAAAAAATATGCTTGGGAAGGTAACCTAGAAGACCAGAAGAAGAAGATTTGCATGGCAAAATGACAAATGATCAAAATAAACCTGCCAGACACAATAGACTGATTAAGCTCAAAAAGCCGTGATTGGAGACCAATCATGGGTACATTCAGAGAAAAGAAGCAGACCCCCTACTGTTTGCGGGGAGGGAATAAAACAATTCACATTGGATATTCTGAAACTTTCCTGCCTGGGTGAATGAAAAGATGGGTGAAACGAGCGTTGGCAGGGGAGATTCCCACTGGAGAAGATTTTTGGGCTCCCTGGTTGGACTCACAAAGTTGTGTCTTGGGAAATACCATTTGAGCTGTCAAACAAGTGGATGGATCATTACATCTCATGCATATGCATATTTATCTCTGGAATGAATGGGAGACACTTGTGATGTTATCCCATTGTTACAGTATTTTAATTAAATATCTTTTAGCTACAACTAAGCTGGAAATTAGTAAAACCAAGAAGACTCTATCATCTCTCAGGAAAATTGACCCAGAAAAGCCCCCCCCCCCCCAATCCCACCGCCTTCAAGTCTTTGGGAACTGCCCTTATCTATGCTGTGGAAAAACACACACTTTAATCTTCAAATTACTTTATCAACTTATGCTCATGTTAAGCAATGCAAGATAACAATGGGGAAATACATCAGAATGTTGTGAATCTCTCAGGGTCACATTTTTTCAAAACCAAGCCTGATTTCCCACTCTATAGATTGGTATGACAATAGGGTTAATTTTGACACTGTAACCCAGCCTTCTCAAACTTGAGGCTCTTCAGAATTTTTGGATTCAACTCCTATCATTCCTAAATGCTGGTCATGCCGATGAGGGCTGATGCCGAACTGCAGTCCAAATAATTTGCCCTTATTGTCACCAATTCTTACCTTTTGTCTAGAAATCATCCAGGATTTTATTGTCGGCACTAAGACGCTGCCTAGGAGGATCTGAGCCGGGTGATAGATGAGTAAAGGGACAGAAATTAAGGATAGGTGTTCATAGCCTTCAAAGACGATCTTCAGCATTGGTATTCCTGTGGACAAAAAGACAGCTAAATTTAAGAATGCTTTGATGCGTTTTCTGTGATGAGGGTCACAGGGAAGCATTTTACTTTTTTAAACATTTCACTAGGATTTCAAAGAAAAAGACCTTCCCGCCCTCTTCTTACCAAAAGGCAGTTCACAAGGATAGAAGACATAGTAGTATCTTGTAAGAGACAGAAGAACACGACTGAGTACACGATAATGCCACTCTGAAGAAAAGAGGTGAAACCAAGAATACTATAGAGATCCCATATACAATACAAATTATTACCCATCCTTTGGGACTCAATGCAAATATGTACACCACTAAATGACCACTGCAGGGCAATATAGTTTCTTCCAATACTTGCTATGAATTACCTTTGTGCCAAATTACTTATGACCTCTACTGCTATTTACAATCCACACATTTATGTTACATTGGCTTCTCTCAGTAAAATATTCTTACATTTCTGGGCTGATAAAGAATGGATTGCAATCAATTTGGTAAGAGAAGAATGTTAGCAAAGTTTTGCTATACGTCAATCATCAATCACTGCTGTCAGTTTAATAATGTACAAAACGCTTTTTCTGAACCATTCTTCAGCAGAGCCAAGAAGGAAGGTATACTGTAATATTGCGGTTTCTATTCAAGTAAATTTTTATTGTGAAACCTCTTTTCAAAAAAAAAAAAAATACATTAAAAAGTGGGGGAACAATCGTAGGGATAGGAAAGTAGGAAAGGATAGAACAACTCTATGGGTCTATCTACTCTATACTATGTGTCTGTTTCCAGGGATAATGGGGTACGGGGAACCGGGGGGGGGGGTGAGGGGTTTCGTCAACTTCCAATCTCCTCCTTTGCGGTCTATACTTTTCGCATCATTAATATTCACTGTGGCATCCCCTACTCTTGTCTAGACCTTGCTTTATATCATTCTTACTTTCTCTTCTAGATCGTTATTATCATTTTCATTTTCCTTTGCAACATATATTTCTTTAATGATGACCAGTCTGTTTGCATTTCATTCCTTGGAAGTGTTTTAGTGTTTGAGTCAGTACGTCCATGTTCATAATATCCATTATCTTCAAAATCCATTGATCTATTGTTGGTTTCTCCTTTGATCTCCACACCTTGGCATAATTGATCCTGGCCGCCGTTGATAGGAAGTGAAAGAGTTTCTCTTTGTTTTCAGCCATTTTATCATCGATTATACCCAGCAAGTAGTATTCTGGCTTCAATCGAATTTTTACCTTTAAGATTTTCTGTGTCTCTTCATGAATCTCTGACCAATATTTCTTAGCCATTCTGCAGTTCCACCACATGTGTATAAATGTCCCCGTTTTTTCTTCGCATTTCCAACATTTGTCACTCAGTTTTGGGTACATTTTCGCCAATTTTTGGGGTGTAATGTACCACCTATACATCATCTTGATCCAATTTTCTGTAATATTGCGGTTTCTGAAAGCATCTTTTAATTTAATTCAGTGGTTTTTAAAAAAATAAAAAATTATGAAACTCTTTAAAATCAGGCACCATGTATTTACAATCCTTTCAACTGACTGGCTTGTAAATTTAAAAAGCTTGGAATCAGGAGAATGATGTTACTTGAGAAATAACCCAAATATTTGTATGTGCTTTTGATTCTGCTGGCTTTCATCCAGGAGATGATATGGGAGTGTTTGAAAAGCTCCTCCTGGATATTTCACCCCACAGTTTTTGTTAATATAACTCTGGAACATGATCTATGATTCAAACAGCAGTGACAAAAACAAATGTCATGATAGCCAAAATAGGAAAGCACAGAAAATAAAATTAAATCCTTAAAATGGGCAGGAAATAAGATGCTAAGCAAAAAGGATATGGTTATCTTTGTTTTTTCTGTCCAGTTTTGTTATAACTTAAAATGCACACATCTGATGTAAAGGCACATGATAGGAACACCAACATTAAATGTGCTCAGTATAAATTTGCACAGTGTATAACTAATTGAGGAGCCTCCGGTGGTGCAGCCCATTAAACCTCTGAGCTGCTGAACTTGCTGACTGAAAGGTCAGCAGTTCGAATCGGAGGAGCAGGGTGAGCTCCTGCTGTTAGCCCTAGCTTCTGCCAACCTAGCAGTTCGAAAATATGCAACTGTGAGTAGATCAATAGGTATTGCTCTGGCGGGAAGATAACGGCGCTCCATGCAGTCATGGCAACCACATGATCTTGGAGGTGTCTACGGACAATGCCAGCTCTTTGGCTTAGAAATGGAGATGAGCACCAACCCCCATAGTTAGACACAACTAGACTTAATGTCAGGGGAAAACCTTTACCTTTACTATTATCTAATTGAAACACACAAGAACACTTTTGAAAAGACTGAATTTTAGAAAATGGATCATGTTGTTTCACTAGATCAGCCATACATGTGTCATTATCTGTTTTTAAGGGCTGCTTTAAGAGTTTTCTAGGGAAAGCAGTTGGACCTCCTGTTCAAACGGGATTTCCAGTATAATCACATCTAGTCTGATGGTTCAACAGAAGACAAGCATGGAGAATGAAGAAGTTCAACTGCGGCTTCAACAATGTTTCAGCTGTTTTTTAATTCATGGGCTCAGAGAGACAGAGCATAGGATCATGCTGTGATCTTCAGTACAACTCTTAGTCCACTTTGTCCACTTTGCTATCTCCAGAGGAGGTATGTAAAAAAGGGGACTAGACCTTTTAGTTTGAAGGGGAATTGACGATGGACAAGCAACCAATGACAGACAGTTGGCTCAGAGCATTAGTAGTTCCCTTTAGTTCAATCAGTTTAAGAAAAAGCAAGTTTCTTGTATTTAACATCCCACTTCTACTGCAAGGTCCTATCTTGGGTAGCCCAAAAGTTAGGCTAATCTACTTGCAACTAAGGCTACATCCAAGGAAAACTATTAGCCCCTCTGATGGTACCCAAGGTAACACATATGTCCCCCACTTTTTCCCCTTGCAATTGCTCCCCACGCTTCCCTTCTAAGCAAGACCCTAAGGAAGAAGTATGCTGAACTTCACTACACATAGTCACCTACAATATATATATATATAGATAGATAGATAGATAGATAGATAGATAGATAGATAGATAGAGAGAGTAGGTGACCATGTGTAGTGAAGTTCAGCATACTGCTTCCTTAGGGTCTTGCTTAAAAGAGAAGTGTGGGGAGCGGGGACTATATATATCAAAACCATAGAAGATAAGAGGCATTTTCAAAGACATTTAAATTTGGGTCTCTTTCCATTGCTGCAGCCACAGAAAATGAAGCAAATACATTTTAATGCTCCAAGGTACCGATTCTGTGTCACCATGGTTGACAGGATCCAAGCAGGCTTAAGGAGATGGCATTTGGCTTTATGGAAGTGAGCACTCTGCACGCATTTGCAATTTTACAGGGACTTTAAGCTGTCATGCTGAAAAATGTTTATAAAACATTAATCAAAAATGCCTCTTTAATACAATGCATTGTCTGAAAGATGTTAGGAAGCACACATTGTAAATGGATTCTTTTTTCTGACTAAAGTAATTTCTACCAAAAGCATTTCCCCACTGTTGTACAAGTACACAGCGAGGATAGATAAAGAGCACTTTCTCAGCACATTACTACCTGATCCAAACACTTGGGAAATCACTAATGTACAGCACGCCATATTTCCATGTCACACATGACACATTTGTCTAAAATTACCCAACAGAGTTTGACATTGCAGCCTATTCTATCGCAGAGCTTTCAACTGACATCTGCCAAGCAAGAACTTCAAGTAAGAGCTTTCTTTTTCTAGCAAGGAGCCAAGAGTTTTCTTTTATCTAATACCCAGGATGGAAAGGATAAAACAGTGAAAACAAGAGCTCAGGTTCCCCCCTCCCCATTCACACTCTTGATTTAATATGTTATACTCCCTGAATTTCTGTACTTTCCTCACCGCAGCATGTGTCACTTGCTGCTTGCAGAGAACTTTTCTTTGTGGATATCAAAACATTTGTTCTTCCTCATACAAATCAGATTCCTCAAATTATTGCTAGATGCCATTCTTAACTAATGTCAATATTAAGATTTCTTTTCCCTAAGCAGATATTTATCAACAGTTTATCTTAGAATCAAGTGTTATATTACTGAATCACACTCAAAACTACTTTTATCTGCACAGTCATATGTATCTTACTTAAAGACATATACTGAGCATAAGAGGAAGAGATAAAGTTTTTTTTATCTACAACATAGGGTGTTTGTGCAAAGCTTCCTGTGGAATAATAGCTTGCCATGGTTTTTTCTCTCTTATAATAAGGAGGAAGATTATACAAAAGCAGGTAAACCCACTAAAAGTTATTTCCTTGCAGCCTCTTGTATTTTTGTCACTAGAAGAAGAGATCCATTGGACTATCTAAATTGCAATAATCCCAGACTTGTAGCAGTGGAAAATGTCTCTTGCATAGACAGGATTGTACATGATTGTAATGGGCCACAACCCATTTAGAAAACTAGAACTACAAAGAAAGAAAGGAAGAAAGAGAAGGTTAGAACATTATCCTTCAGCTACACCCTGCTTTGTTTTGTGTTCACTGTACTAAGCAATGTGACAAAAGCATGCAACTTGCACAGTTCTGTTCTGCAGCAAGATATTATTGTTCATTTGAGCCACAATTGCCAGTGTGGATACTTGACCTTGCCTTTATTTTCAAACTGCCAGGCTCTGGAATGATACTGGGCTTGTCCCTAACTCCTGTATACTTTCCAGCTTCAAGGTAGAAGAAGACAAGCCTTCCTTACATATGTACAGAATTCAAAGATATAGCTGTGTTAGTCTGGAATATCAGCACAGAAAAGGATCTTGTAGCAGCTTTAAAACTAACTGAGAGGAAGGAGTTGGTAGCATAAGTTTTTGTAGACATAACTCTACTTCATCAGGTAACAACAACAACAACAACAACTTTATTCTTATATCCTGCCTCATCTCCCCAAAGAGAATCGGGGCAGCTCACATGGGGACCAAGTCCAGCAATATACAATAAAATAAACCCAGATAAATACCTTTAAAACAAGACATAAAGCCATAAGCATAAAATATACATTAAAACATACTCAAAACTGATAGAAATGAAATGAGGGTCTGCCTCCAGGGGCAAACCAAGGATCACCTAAGTAAGCAAGTCCATTTTACAGGCAGGGAGGGGGTTTGACGAAGTAAAACCATTTCCTCCTATTTTCCGGTTATTCCCGCCACCCATTATAGCTGTCGTAGAAACAACTCTCCTTTATAAAATGAGAAGGGGGGGGGGCATAACCAGTGAAAACAAGGGAAATGGTTTTCCTCCTTCAACTCCCCCCTCCTGTAAAATGGACTATTCTTCTCCTTCTAGTGCCCCCTTTTGGTCTCTCCCCAGATAATGGAATACAGTGTCCCCCCGACTTATCGCGGGGGTTACGTTCCAGTACTACCCGGGAAAAGTGAAAATCTCTGAAGTAGGGACACTATATTTGTGTTGTTTACAATCTCACTGATGCTGTCCGACTGTGTTGTTTACAATCTCACGAAGCTGCTTCAGCCTCCTTTTCTCTCCCTCCGGCTTCTCATTCCTTCCTTCCTTAGGCTTCTCCTTAGGAAGCAAGAAGAGAGGAAGGAAGGAAAAACCATAATTTTAATAGTTTATTATATTCTTTTAGTGTTTATTGAAAAACCGCAATATCAGCGAATCCGCGAAAAGCGAACCGCGAAGTAGTAAGGGAACACTGTAATACCTTTTTTGGTATTTCTGTTTTTTTAACATTTAGAAGTAACATGTCACTAGTATATTGATTAATACAATTTTATAGCATTCACACATAACGTATATTAATACTACCAAATTAAAATGTTGAATTAATACCAATGCTATTATATTGGCTGTATTATGAATATTTCCAACACTTGGTAAAAGCCATAAAGCACCATAATGTGTATCACACGATAATGACACAAACATGTTTTATCACATTTTATTGACAAGAAAGCTCAAAATGGGGAAGAATGCTTCTGGAAGGGACCCTGAATTTTTCTACAAGGATTATGTCCTGAGATAAAACCCTGAACGAGATTGCAATTTGGAAAAAAATCACAAGTGGGCTTATATTGAGGAGACCTTACAATCAATCCGGAATTTAACATTATTGCATCTTGAAAATCTATTGTAAAAAGCTACTTCTCATACAAAACAATCAGCAAAAGAAAAACAAATTTCTTTTTTGACTTTGCTTCTGCTGATATAGATGTTTTTAAAGAAACAAAAAGAATACACTTTCCTTTTCTTTTTTCAAAGGTTTTTCTTGACCTTTCTTTTTTAAGGTTTCATATGAGAGTTGTGACTGTCTTTTGCCCACAGAGAGGTTCTCTAACAGTAACAATTTCGAATCCCAGACTAACTGCAAGGCCATTTTAACACCTGGGAAAAACAAGGGAAGACACACTGTTCTTATGTTTTTGATTGACATGGGTGTCAGTCCCTCAGGTCATTGGTTGACAATGTTCACATAACCACAGAAAAGGTGCATAACGTAATACATAACCTAACACTTCCTTGGTAAATAAAAATAAGGAAAATATAGAAGAGCATTTTTTCCAAATGGGCTTTCACAGCTTGGAAATGATATTTAATGGCTAGCCAGAGTAATCTCTCCAGATGCTAACTATGAAACATTTAATGCCAACATCTGAAGACGCTTACCTCCAATTCAAAAAACACCTACACCTGCCTGACTGTGTTGTACCAGCAATTAGTAACAAAGAATTAAAAAATGAATCAGTCTCTATGAGATTGACTTGAAAAGCAGTGTAAAAAAAGCAATGTAAAAAAGTGATCTCTAAACTGGGATCTCTGAAGCATTAGGTGATTACGGTTTAGTACTACTTAGACTGACTATTTCAGTTAATATGGATTATATACGCAGCCCTTACATCTACCTCAAGCATGTATTTTACTTCATCACTAAGAAAGCAATCGGCACTTTGTAATATTAAAAAAATGAGAGACTAGGCAGGGAAATCTTGGCCTGATAAAGCCTTTACTTATCTGCGAGCAGTAATTACATTCACCAAGAATGTGGTGTTATCTGGCGTATGGAAACCTAAGGCCACAGTCTTGAGCAACAGCAAAAGTGATCCACTTGGACCATACTTAAATGACAAGGCTTCCAGCTTTAATTCTTCAAGAATAACAAAACATATGTAAAGAGAGCTCAAGTGGATTTTGAGCAATTTACATTACTTTAGAAAATGAAGGTGTTAAATGTTGAAAGAAACAGCATTTTTTTCTGGAACATGGCTATACAGCCTGGAAAACACACAGATTCAATTAACTGGAATATTTCAGGAGCTTCTGGGAGTTAGAATTCAAAAATGTGAATTGATCTAAGTAATGGTTCTCAGTTACAGAGTCAAGGTCGGCCAGGACTACAGGTGGCTAATGGTCCTTCCCACTCCAATTCACAACTACTGATCTAGAGGGGCCAGCTGTTGTTTCCAATTACACATACACACAAACATAGAAAGACCCTGGTCTTTACATTAGGCAATCTGTAATTTATATGCAGTGATCTAGGATTGCTTTACACTTGGTCTTCTCTAATGGCATCATTTTTAAAAGTATGTCGACTATTTCATAAGTTGGAAGCTGGAAACTCATCTCAGAAACATGAAAAATGACATGCATAGATATTATATTCAAAAATCAATGAAGAGAGGAAAATCCAGACTGATTTATGTCCACTGAGAAGATGTGGGGTGGTTTTAAGTCTGCTAACAAAATGTGGGATGGCCTCCTCTTCCATCTTGCATTAACCACAGCATTGCACCAACATGTTTTCAAACACCTTCAGTGCTCTCCAGTCTGTTTGTAGGAAATATCTGTAGCACATACCAGCTTGGGATAAAGGAATCTTGAGTTATGATCAAACTGGGAATTCTCCACAGGTGACCTATCAACAGTGTGCTAGGTATAATGCAATTTTTAAAGTAGACAAATTAACTTTAACTATGCTTCTGGTAAAAGAGAAAGTGGGAAAGTCTCCTGTGCCATTATCATTTTACATCTGGATTTTTTTAAAGGGAGATATATATAAAGAGGTATGAATATGCTGCTGTCAGGGAAAACCTGCACTCTGGTTTTTAGTGTCTGATCCAATTAAGTGTACATCTGGGAAGACACACAACCAAATAAATAATTGGAGAGGAGCAACTCTGAAATGACAATTATTATTCATCGATCCCTTTTTGCAAGTTGAGATTGAGAGATGTAAACTTCAAGTGAATGTGATCTCCTGGGTGAGATTCTTCAGTTCAAACACAGTAAACAACTGTTGTTCTCTGATGCACATTTTAGTACTGCTGCAGGCAAGCTTCCTAAATATTAATTCAAAACCTACTACAAGCAGACTGTGGAGATGAACTGAGAGTGTTAGGAAAACACTCCGGCACTGGTTTTCTTGTCCGCATCAAAGGTCTAATTGAGAGTGCCTCTGTTTCGGGTCTAACAATTAACGTGCCCAATATCATACACTCTTAATCCTAGTCACCTTATCATGCATCTATGGCTTCTTTACTTTGAAACATCTTCCCAATTGATGCATTCTTTGTCACTCTCTGCAACCCTACATTGCTGTAGTGGTTATAATAGTGATTAGTCCAGCAGGGTAAGAACTGTCAGTAAGAAGTCACAGTGGGAATGCTACTCCTCGAATAGATTTGCACCTTGGAGCAAGAAGGTCATTTAATACAGCTACTGAATTAACACCTATGTGCACAAACTGAGCAGTGAAAGACAGTGTATTCCTACTCTTTAATCCTCTTGATGGCAAAACATCAACTGCTCTTTAGCACTGGATCGGAAGTAGAATCATAGAATCATAGAATAGTAGAGTTGGAAGAGACCTCATGGGCCATCCACTCCAACCCCCGCTAAGAAGCAGGAAATTGCATTCAAAGCACCCCCGATAGATGGCCATCCAGCCTCTGCTTAAAAGCCTCCAAAGAAGGAGCCTCCACCACAGTCCGGGGGAGAGAGTTCCACTGCCAAACAGCCCTCACAGTGAGGAAGTTCTTCCTGATGTTCAGGTGGAATCTCCTTTCCTGTAGTTTGAAGCCATTGTTCCGTGTCCTAGTCTGCAGGGCAGCAGAAAACAAGCTTGCTCCCTCCTCCCTATGACTTCCCCTCACATATTTGTACATGGCTATCATGTCTCCTCTCAGCCTTCTCTTTTGTAGGCTAAACATGCCTAGTTCTTTAAGCTGCTCCTCATAGGGCTTGTTCTCCAGACCTTTGATCATTTTAGTCGCCCTCCTCTGGACGCTTTCCAGCTTGTCAATATCTCCCTTCAACTGTGGTGCCCAGAATTGGACACAGTATTCCAGGTGTGGTCTGACCAAGGCAGAATAGAGGGGGAGCAGGACTTCTCTGGATCTAGACGCTATACCCCTATTGATGCAGGCCAGAATCCCGTTGGCTTTTTTAGCTGCCGCATCACATTGTTGACTCATGTTTAACTTGTTGTCCACGAGGACTCCAAGGTCTTTTTCGCACACACTGCTGTCAAGCCAGGCGTCCCCCATTCTGTATCTTTGATTTCCATTTTTTCTGCCGAAGTGAAGTATCTTGCATTTGTCCCTGTTGAACTTCATTTTGTTAGTTTCGGCCCATCTCTCTAGTCTGTCAAGATCGTTTTGAATTCTGCTCCTGTCTTCTGGAGTGTTAGCTATCCCTCCTAGTTTTGTGTCGTCTGCAAACTTGATGATCGTGCCTTCTAACCCTTCGTCTAAGTCGTTAATAAAGATGTTGAACAGAACCGGGCCCAGGACGGAGCCCTGCGGCACTCCACTTGTCACTTCTTTCCATGATGAAGACGACGCATTGGTGAGCACCCTTTGGGTTCGTTCGCTTAGCCAATTACAGATCCACCTAACCGTAGTTTTGTCTAGCCCACATTTTACTAGTTTGTTTGCCAGAAGGTCGTGGGGGACTTTGTCGAAGGCCTTACTGAAATCTAGGTAGGCTACATCCACAGCAGAGGAGTCTCTTTGACCATTTCACCACTTCTTTTTATTTCCTTTGATTAAATCAGTGGTTCCCAACCTGTGGTCTGTAGACCATCAGTGGTCCCCAAGAACTAAAATATGGCCTCACTGTTACTATACCAATGCAACGAGAATGACTCACAAAACCCTCTTATAGTGCTGAGGCAACGGGGATATTGGGAGGGGAGAGGCTGACTACCCACCGGAGCTGTTCCATATGGCGCCTGGAATCGGAAGTGCCTTGGTGTCTTTGTTTTTATGCCTGTTCCTGGGATTATTTGGGGTGACAATTCAGAAAATTGCATTGGATAGACCACATCAATTCTAGATTATTAAATATGGTTTTCTGTGGGCGGGCAGATGGTGACTACTGGATGGCATATGCCCTGTATCAGAAACTAGAGCTGATGTGGTCTATCCAATGCAATTTTCTGAATTGCATAAATAACAAAACCAAATCTAAAGTTGATTAGAAACTGATTCATATTCCTTTTGGTAGTAACGTTGGAGAGTGGTCCATGGTCAAAGTGGTCCCTGGTCAAAAAAGGTTAGGAACCACTGGATTAAACAGAGCACATATATTTTCCAAAGAGATTTTTTTCTTGTAGGAAAACAGATTCCACTTAAACATTAGGAAGAATTTCCTGACAGTAAGAGATGTTTGATTGTGAAATATGCTGCCTTGGGCTGTGGTGTAGCCTCCCTCTCTGGAGGTGTTTAAGCAGAGGCTAGATGGCCATTTGTTGAGAATGCTTTGATTGTATTTTTATGCATGGCAGAGGACTGGATTAGTTGGTCTCGTTATCTCTTTCCATTTCTCTGGTGCATATGTGTGGTTGTACCATGGAGCTATAGAGCTATATGGTTACGCAGATTGTGGCAACACAGCAATGTGGTTACTTGGACACCTGCCTACTCCTTTACCCACACCTCCAGCTGCCATTTCAAGTAGTGAATGAGGGGAAAGTATGGGGAAATTGACACAAAAGGGTTGGACATGCTACCACAAACTAAACTGCTTCTGAGTAGAGGAAATATACTACATAAATAATAGGTAGAAAGCCACACTTTGCAAGAAAATATGGATTACAAAAAGGAGAAGTAAATCCAATTCAAAGGGGTTAATGCTATGGTTTGAGACTGGAGAGAGGATTGTGTTCTGTATTCCAAGATTAGCTTTAAAAAAACAAACCCTGACATATGTATCAGTTTAAAGCATTTATGCCCTGCTCTTTTAGCCAAAAAGGCTTTCACAGAAGCTTGTACTATAGGAAAAATGACATTCTGTGTTCTCGGGTTTACAGTCTAAAATTTAAGACAAAACCCACAGGGAATAAGATGTGGAGGGAGGAGGGAAAATTAATTTGTGCTTCTAATATTTGGATGAATAGTAAAGCTAATTGTAAGTTAAAAGTGCCTAAAATGCTTTTTGGTGCCATGAATTTCAGGCAACTTTGCAGCACCCTTTGGGAACTGAAAACCTGAAGTATATAATTTCTTCTCTGCAGTGCATTCAATTAATTCCTGCAATGGACTGGGATAGTATGCAAACATTTGTGTACATAGCCAACAAACACTACAGTATTGCTCTAGATGAGCCATCCAGATAGATGTACCGCCTCCTCAGGGCTTCCCTTTTTCCTGCAGAATTAGCTGGAGGGAGTGACATCACATTGGGCTTTCCAGATGGATTATGTGAAGCCATAGCTCAATGTCATTTTCAATAGCCAAGCTTATAATTAAAGGTCAAATAGTCACTTCATCTGCAATCAATCAATAGAAGAAGTACTAATACCAAGTACTAATCAATCAATGGCAAGTACGCTAATAAAAGCCATGAATCAAATGTCTCCGTTTCGTGTGCTTGCATGTACTGTGCATGTATGTTGAAAAAGGCTGGGAGAGAATGAAGAGCAAAGATGCCTAAGGGGACTCTCAGGTGCGACATTTATCTTCACTAGAGAGAGTTTATATCCCTAATTATCTAGTCAAATGAAGTTACAAATTAAAGTGATTTCACAGGCAGTAAGTAAGACACTCCTATTTGAAAGAGAAGCAAAATTTCTATGAATAATACCAAAATATGTGAAAATAAATGATTAATAGTACAGATCTGACAAGTGTGTGTGTGCGCGTGTGTGCACATGTGTGTGTATACAAGCACACACAAGGAGAGAAGGGGAAACTCAGCTTGGCAATGCTATTTTTCAGACTATAATCCCCACTACTCCCCATGGTTTGGGGATTTGTGGAGCAGTGGTCCAAAAGTAACGTTTCCAGGCTCAGGTGCAAGCATACATATGCATGAGAGAAAGCAGTCTGCATCTTACAATGAGCCGAGAGGAAATGCAGGTATGTCAACTAGACCGTCCACAGAGCAAAACTCAACATATGGGAGGGAACCGTGTTTGTCTCCAAGTTGAGTGAGAGCTTCTCCATGGATCCAAGCAAAGGAAGTGGCAGATGGCCTCCTGAGCATGCTGCGTGTGGGAATTAGTTGGTTTCATAATACGGAGAGGGAGAAGTGCCTTACAAGCGTCTTCTCATGACTCTCTTATTACCACTTCTAAAGCTTCAAAGCTGTCATCTTTCCTCCTCCTCCGCTGGTGCTGTGCTGCTCTCCCCAGGGAATGGACGCAAGGCACCCTGTGGAGGCTTCACATGACAGAATGTGGAAAATCAGTTTAAGCTCCAAGTGAAACAGCTTTTGTTGCAGGAGGCCCCTAAGTGCTCTTGTTTGCTTAGTGGTGGTGGAGTTTTGAAGGCAGATAAAAATATTGTCGCAGCGGACTTAAAAGAAGGCCCTGAAGTTCACTGATGCCCTTAAATATTCAAACGCACAAGTGTTAAATGGGATCTCGCTTGCATCTCCTAAAACCTGCTCAGGTAAATTACAGTGGGATAACAGAACAGACAAGTTGTCATTCTCTATGAAGTCAACAGCGAAAGTCACACTGGTTTCTCAGGGAGAAAGATTTAGGAGCAGCTTACAGTTGATGAACAAACTGTTCATGAGTACTTCTGGCTTTAGTCAGAAACATCACTTCGATGCTGCCAGAGGCCTAACACAAAAATGTCATTTATACATCTTTGGAGTAATTTCTGAACTGCAGTTTTCTGCCTTATTTTATAGGGCTTACATTTTAGTTTTGGAAAGTGGTGAAGAGGAGGAAACTAATTGGAGTGGAACAAGATAAATGGGCAGCGTGTATATAAGCATATCAGAATTTCTCTGGCTTGTGACTGGAATATAAAAGGCTAAATGCCACCATTGGTCACACTTAGGAAAATTGTATGTTCTTATATACAATGTAATAAAGTTTCAATTTATTGATACATTTTAATATGAAACCTCCCTAAAACCTCAGAATATATAAAATACATTCACAGAAATAAGTAACTTTTATGAAAAGCAGGTGGGCTAAATAACAAAAACAAAGGCCCCTAGGCTTTCACTTTTCACTTGATAACTGATCTAGTAAGATTGACCAAGTCATCTTCCACTAATAGTCCCGTATGTACGCCTCTCCTAGCACCTTTGATGGCTATGACACTTTGGATAACCACTCCCCCCTATGATATCAACGTATCTAGGAAAAAAAGTTTGGACAGCATAATTTTGAGGTGATAAAGGTGGAGATAGCAGCAGAAATACATATGCTGTGTGAACCAGAAGCTTTCTGAATTCTCATATCTGAGTCTTGAAAGGCGGGTTATGTGAAAGAGCAAAAGTGCCTAACAATCAATTTGTCTAGTCACCTCTAACTTCTTACAGTACCTTGCTTTTAAGACTCAGATATGGCCATTCAGAAAGCTTCTGACTCATAAAGCCCCAGAACCAGGCTTTCTAGAAGTTTTCTAGAAGCATCGTGGGCACTTCAGCTTTTGTCATTTTCACTTTGGTGGAGGCTCGCCAGTCCAATGTCAGTGGGGTAACAAATCCATATTGGTTTTTAAATTAGACTTTCTTTAGATATATTCAGAATCTTCAACAGCCCCATCAAAACTATTCAAATCCTGAACCAAATTCACTGCTTGGTTGACTTGATCCTGATCAACCATCATTTCTCCACCCTTGTAGTTGTGTGATCTATTGGTCACGTTGCTACCACCACCACTATCCTCCTCCTCCTTTCTGGATGAGAGAGGGTCTTTTCATGGCAGCTGGCTGTCTCCTCTTCGAGGGTGGAAGGTAGTATTCATTGGAAGCATAGCAGTAACAACACTTTTCTCCTGTGTCAATTTGTGGTAGAGTTTGCAATGCCCAAGCCTAGACATCGATGGCTGGTGGGTACCATGCTAGCAAGGTAGTGAATCCACTTGGTTTTTCAGTCTTACTTTTCAGGAACTATCCAAGGCACTAGATCTATTCTGAAGATAGAGTTCAGCATCTTTGATCTATTCTGAAGATAGAGATAGCTTCTTTGACATCTGAATGAAAAGTCAAATGAGTTGGTATATCTGCCTTAATCAAATACACCCATCATTCCAATATGCAAGCCACCAACAGTTCCCACACTGTATTGTACACATCTCCCAGAATAAGTGTTATTGTAAGTGAATTTTGACTGAGTAGTTAAGTAAATATTTGAATAGTGGGCTACAAAAAATAAACATAGAGTCCAGAGACTTCTTGGGATAAATACATTGATATTTGATAAAACACTGATGTCTTTATTGATCTCTTTCTTTATGTTGTAAATGTTTTGTGTGTTATAGTTTTGAGCTATCATAATTTTGCTGTTTGACTGTGTTGTAATAACTTAGAACATAATCTGAAATGAACCACAAACTTTATCAATATTACATTAGAGAAACAGAACATCAAAAACAAAGAAAAATATCAAATCGCTTTCTCTAAAGAAGGAACAGATTAATGGCACTGCATTACAGTTGCTAAATTCCCAAAGGAGAAGGCTGTGTTGTCTCCCTCTTAAAAAACATTTACTTGCCCATTGCAAAAATGTTCTCATGACTATAGTAATATTAATGCTACACTTTTTTTTTTACTACATCTTGTGATATTGCTGAACTGATAAGAGAAACAGAAACGGAAAACCACTCTCATAAACAAGTGAAGGATGAGGAGCAATGCAATCAGACTGAAAGAATTAAACAGTCTCTCATGCAGACTTACCCAATGTTAGAGATTTATGTGTAGAACAGAAAATAATAGCCACTGTGTCTGCTGGTGTAAAACCGGAATTCTTCCTAGAAAAGATGAAAAGAATTGTAAAAGAACTCTACAACATTCTTCCTCAATGATCGAACATAACATTTTATGTACCACACTTAGTCTATGTGTATCTACTGTATTTTGATAAGTTTCCAAAACATAATACCCCCCCCCCCCACACACACACACACATTGACTTTTGCACAATTTTGATTAATAAAAAGGTTCACTTTAGGAGTCTAGTCACTGGGCATAAAATCATAATGGAAAATCAAATTAGAAAACCTCTTTGGGAATCTTTAGGTCTCCAGTAAAATACTAGAAGCTGACTACGGAATCATGCTGGAAGACCCAGAAATTCCTAAAGAGATGATCTGTCAAGTAAAAAAAAAAAAGCAACATTTTTATTCACAGTTTATCACTTTCACAGGGATCTTGCACCATAATACCAGAAAATATGAAGGTCTGACTGTAATTCACTCAACAGCTTTTGCTTTTTACCTGAATCCCATTCTGGGAGAGAGAGAGAGTATAAATCCAACAGACAAACAAATAAATAAATGATCTATCTGTCTATCTAAGTGTATAAATCGGACAAATAAATTATCTATCTGCCTGTCTCTTGGTTTTTTTCTCCATTATTGCAACACCATTTATGTATGCCTTCTGATTAGGAAAACTGAAATTCTAATTTCTAATGGAACGTAAGTTGATTTAGCCCTGAATGCTTATAAAAACATGTAAGTCTCCACATTAAAACCAATTAAAATAATAATAATCTGTAAACGTTCTTAAAATCAAATTATAAATAGTGCATTAATGTGACATTCATAACACTAGAAAAAAATATTTTTAGACTAAAGGAAATGTGGTGTTTCGGACTGTTGCACTGCTGCCCTACATTGAGCAGATGTATGTTCCCAGTTCAAATCAGCTTAGTCACACAATTAAGTTTCCTAATCATGCACCATGGAAGTGCTGTGATTGCATGTTGGAAGGGCAAATGAGAAGTTCGTAGGACAGAGAAAGACAGGGCTGGAATCAGATTTTAATGGGCCTTCAAGATGATGTCACTGTTGGCTTCTCCTGGCATCAACATACATCATCACTAAGCCCCCTCTCAGCTATACTGCTTCTATCTCAGTTCCCACTGGGCTCTACAACTGGTGTCACTGTTTCTTGTTGTTCCCTGCCCACTCACAATCCCTAGATAGGTTTACATGATAAGCTGAGACAGTACTCTTGCAACTTCATCAGATGGGCTACTTTGCCCGTTGTTTGCTGCTTGTTCTCCCCTTTCAGCACAGAGCCCATTATATGGCACATGTGTACTTCCGACCGGACTCTGTACCGAAAGAGGAGAGAAAGCGGCATAAGAGGGAAATGGGGGGAAACTGAGTGGTGATGCTTCCCCCCATGTGATTTGGATCAAGGTATGGTGAGCAATTCAGGGAATGACGGGTTCTCTACAGTCCCCAACAAGACCTCATGGATTTGCTATGATGTGTGGTGAATCCATTCGCCTTTGTGATGAGGTTCTTGGATGAGAGGAATTGGCAATTAGCTCTGATGCACAGTGAATGCCCACTATCTTAGATCTTTCCTCCTAAAAATACAGTGTGTAATGCTGAGCATTCCATTTTTGGTGTGAGCTGGTACACAGAATGGAGTCAACTGAGTTCCATTCCCATGCATCCAAAAGCAATGTTGCCTGACTCCTTTGTAAATGGAGAACACCACCTTCTGTAAGATGGCATCCACTATTTGCAGAATGCAGGGAAGGGAAAGAGATGGATAGCTAGCAGTGGCAACAACAAATAATTGGCAGTGGCCTAGGCAATGCTGGGAAAGGTCTCCAATGATAGGGTAATCAGAGTTTATGATGGCCTAGCTGCCTGAGATACTAACTAGTGCTGGGCTGACAGAAATTTTCCAGTCTTTGTAAACACAGGAAAAACTGCATCTTCACGCTACATCCTTACTCCCAGGCCAAAGAACTCCAGTGTTGTCCCACATATTCATAAGTACAGTATATGCATGTCCTGCATATACAGTATCAAGAGAACTTTTTTAAAAAAGTTCTCAGAAGGGGAAATAATCTGTTGATGAAAAGCAGGTGCAGGAATACTGATAAGAGCAGGTGCCAGATGGGAACAAAAAGGAAAAGATAGAGATGAGGCATGAATTGGGAGAAAATAGCCTGAAAAAAAGCCTATGCACACGCTCAATGTGCTGACTACAAAATTGAGCAGCGTCTCCGTTTTGTGGGGCACTTTCTCCTGTTGTTCACCCAGCAGGGTGATTTGAATATTTCTTTGAATCAAATAAACCTGTTGAACAGACTCCTTGTTTTCAGCGTTTTGTTAGATAAAGGGACTCTGGAGGTTTTTGGGCTATTTGATAATACATGGCAGCATGTCCCAACACTCCAATCTTTGCCAAAGATCTAATCGTGAACCCCAGAATCCAATGACAAAAGAATCTAGATTTGCTTCCCCACTGATTCCTATTATAGCCCTCTATGGCAGAAAGAAAATGCTGGAGGGAGTATCCCAGCTGACTGGACCAGGTTTTTAAAGTGCAAAAATCACTATTTCTGATGGAACCATAACTCTAAGGAATGTACACCACTGGGCTTTGATGTTTATTCTTAGCAGGATATGTCTTTCCAAATTAGATTGCTCAGTATGGGCTCTACATGATGTGTAACGTGGAGCTGCAATGCTACCTGAATGAAACAGCGAAGTTCTCTGAAAATAAAGATAATGGGGAGTTGTTTGGCCATGTTCCAGAAGCATTCTCTCCTGACATTTCACCCACATCTATGGCAGGAATCCTCAGAGGTTGAAGGGTCTGTTGGAAACTAAGTAAGTGAGGTTTATATATGATAACAGTAACGACAACAACAACAACAACAACAATAATCTTTATTTATATACCACCTTATCTCCCCAAGAGGACTCAGGGCGATTTCCAACATAAGCAAAACATTCAATTGCCAATAGGAAACCAGACAACAAAAGTAAACACCAAAAAACAAAAACATACAATCTTGCTAAAACAACCACAAACATTAAAAATCCAGTTTCAGTCTACTCCATCGGATGGGTTCAAAATACCAATGTCCAGAATTTCAGAATCGACATGGTGAACTATAAAAGGCTAGGTAAAGTCTATCTGTGGGATGCCCAGGGTGGCAGAAAGAACTCTGGTCTGCTTGAGGCATGTGTGAATGTTCCAATTTGCCATCTTGATTAGCATTTAATGGCCTTGCTAACACCTCCCAACAAAGGATTCCCTCAGGCAGCAAATAGTCAGGCCTTGAAACTGCAAAGCCATTAAATCAAGGTGGCAAATTGGAACATTCACATATGCCTCAAGCAGACAAGTGTTTATTCTCCCACCCTGAACATGCCACATATAAATAAATCTTACTTCGTTTCCACCAGACCCCTCAACCTCTGAGGATGCCTGTCATAGATATGGGCAAAACGTCAGGAGAGAATGCTTCTAGAACATGGCCATACAGCCTGGAAAACTCACAGCAACCCAGTGATTTTAGCTATGAAAGCCTTTGACAACATAATGTGGGGTGTTTATACCAATATATTATTAGTATATGCCGGATAGTAAAAAAAAACAAAAACCCGTGGAAATTCTGCCAGTCTTTGGCTAGATTTACCATTCTGCTCTCAGTACTCTGACAGCATACATTTCCTTTTATACCTTATCTAGAACAGGAACGCCAATGTGGTTTGAATGAGGTGGAGATACTTAATTATGCCCCATTACAGTATCATTTCTACAGTTACTCTTATTGTGTAGTGAATTCCAGGTAGAAATGATTATTAATTAAAATACTTTATAGACGCCCTGTGGAATCATAGTGCAACACTCAAACCTCTGTGTCATGTTGGCTCCATTAACAGAGGACATGGACTCACAGATCACTTTAAATGTTGTACACAGCTGCTATATAACTAAGGAGAAAAGTGGTGAATGAGTAATATGACTCTGGCTATATTTAATTACTGTTTTATGTGTATCTGTTCAGTAAAATTTACATTCTAAATTTAAGTAAATTGAGGAGGTACACCAGTTAGGGTTACACCCTTGCTCACACACACACACACACACACACACACACACACATATTCTGTTCTGTATCTAAAATAAATCTATTCTAATTCTGAAGAATGAGTGGCACAAGAAGGGTGAATTCCCCCTGCCTGTGTTTTGTACCTAACGAGGTATTCTATTTTGTCACAGAGAGAACTTTTACTGCTGTTACATACCTTGTAGAAAAGAAGAACGTTAACAGCATGAATCCCAGCTGAATCGAAAATACTGAAAAGTTAATCAGTTTGAGAAATGTGAATGTGTAACAGGAGACGACCCATACAAATGTGAAATTTAAAATACATATCAATCTTTCCCATAGGAAAAAAGCACATATTTTATAATGTATCATGAGATATATTAATGTTTACCTACTATTTATTTATGTAGTTATTCATTCATTCAATTTCAGTTGTGAATATAATGATCAGGCAAGTGATATAGTTCAGCTCGGCTATTCATGTGCCCATAGCATTAAAAACCATCAAATTATTCTCACACATAAATACTAATCTCAGAATAGGAAAAATTATGCAGGAACTAGAAATCCTTTATACTCTATAAAAATGACTTCATGAGGAACATGTGATAACGTAAGTTGGACTTTTATGGATTGTAGCATCTTGAAAAATATGATTTTTCCCACCTAATAATAATTCACAACTAGGAAACCTACACCAGTGAATAAACTGTGGCCAAATGTTTGGTAAAATCTATGGTCTAAATCCAATTGGTACTGGACTAAAATGCACTCACTTAATCAATGGGACTTACAAGTCTACACAGAATTTAATTGGCTTTAGGTCTATATTGCTCCAGGAGATTGCATGCCATTTTAAGGCTTATGGTCAGAAGATAACATTTGCTTTGTTACTTCTTGCAAAAGGTAAAGGACTAACTGAAGTACAATAGGATTTAAAACCGACACTTCCTGTGTCAATAACTTCATCCTCGTAGCAAAGAATTCAAAGGGAACTCTCCCAACACTATCATAATAGATTGATTATGCTTTAGAATTTATTCCTTGGTTTCTTTTTTCCCCATTCTTCTTACAAAGAACTGCTATATTCTGGTAACCCCACTATCTTGAAAAGGACATTTAAGTCATGAAAAAAACACAGAGCATTTTTAATGTTAATGCAACTCTTGGCAGCACCGGCTTCCCATTAGAGCTTAGAAAGTTACTTATAAAGATAATGTCTAAAATAACATGCTGAAGCCACGCAGAACTGAGCAGTGACAACACAGTGGTCTGGAAACCCTGGTATCAGTTGTTGTTGTGGCTGCTATATTTATTTATATGCCATTTTTCTTTCTTAACAGAGACTCAGAGTTTTGTGATTGCCAGACAGAGGTCTTGGAGATCTGCCACCTTGTAAATGGCACAACCAATAAAACTGGGAATATCAATAATGAGCACAAGGATGCTTCTCCATCAGGCAACACATCGTATGTAATAGCTGAATCTCATTCTATTGGGACATTATTGATATATTAAGACTCAATGTTTTAAAAAGTGTTACCGTATATACTCGAGTATAAGCTGAACCAAATAGAAACCAAGGTACCTAAAACTGGGAAAACTTATTGAGTCGAGTATAAGCCGAGGGTGGGAAATGCGGCAGCTACTGGTAAATTTCAAAATAAAAATAGATATCAGTAAAATTACATTAATTGGGGCATTAGTAGGTTGAATGTTTTTGAATGTTCACTGCATTTCAAAGAAAAACAGTAAACTAGATCTGTAAGTGGAAAAGTAGGGTCAACAAAAACAACATGGTATCAATAATAACTTTAATAATAATAATAATAATAATAATAATAATAATAATAATAATAATAATAATACTTCATTTGTATCCTGCCCTATCTCCCCATGGGGACTCAGGCCGGCTTCCAACATAGTAACAGGCAAACATTCAATGCCTATATAAACAATGCAGAGCTAGATATATATCTATAATTATATATACTAATTTGACATATGCATTTTCCCCTGAAACGTTTGCAAATCCTCTTTACGAGATGTGCATATCTCTCCTATGTGTGCATTTCCCCTGTAATATTTGTAAGCCCTATATAGCTATATTAATATCTATTGAGACATGTGTTTATTTGTGTGTGCATTTCCCCCTGTAAAATTTGCAAGCCCTATATCTATATTCATATCTATCTATCTATCTATCTAGATATCTCTCTCTAGATAGATGTTATATTTATATAGGATTTGTAAAGACTTGTAAATTTATATATATATACACACACACATATACACAGATATACAGATATATAGGTACCTCTATAAATATCAATATTTATATCTATATAGGATTTGCAGAGACTTGAAAACATGTGAGAGGGAAATTTATATATAAAAATAACATATACATATATATACAGATATACAGGTACTTAGACATCTCTAGATATCTATATGTATATAGGATTTACAAAGACCTGCAAACACATGAGAGGAAAATTCATATATAAAATTAATGTAGATAGATAGATAGATAGATAGATAGATAGATAGATAGATAGATAGGGATTGCAAAGGCTTGCAGGGGAAAATGCCTATATATCTCTAGGAGATATTAACATATATTTCAGGGGGAAATGCTTTTATAAGATTAACGGTTATACAGTTTACAAAGACTTCAGGAGAAACATGCATATATAGAAATATATTTATAGATTTATAGGGCTTGCAAAGGCCAGTGAACACTTCCAAGGGAACAAAAATGCACATATAATGTTAATACAGAAAAAAGCCAGGAAATTGGGTGGGTTTGAAAGAGAGCCATACAAACAAGGAGAACATGAAATATATCTTCTTTCCCTCCTTCCCTCCCTTTTGACTGGAAAAGAAAATGTACTGTTAAGAGAGGGGGAAAGGAGAGAAAAATATATCATATATTTCAAGCAATGGCTTTCAGGATCCACTGCCCAGCTTGATTCCATTATAAGCTGAGGGAGGCTTTTTCAGCTCAAAAAAAGGGGCTTATCTTAGAGTATATATGATAATTCTTCCATATTTTAAAAATGCATTCAGCAATACAGACTGCACAGTATTGCTGTAGAATCACAATTCGTTGCATGTAAGATTGCAGGTGTAAGACAACAAGTTCAGTAGCAACATGTCAAGGCTTTATAGGATCTCACCAATTGAATAGGAATACACTTCTCTTTTGAGTAACACCCCAGCAGCTTAAAGGAATGACAAAGTTTAATCTGTACTTACTTATGAAAACTATTATAATCAGGCTAAATTTATCAAGGTCAATATTTGGATTGGAGAATGTATCGCAGAAAGTTGTATAGATGATCATGAGGAGCACGCAGCTGCTGATAGCACCAAATGGAGGCTTCTTTCTCTCAAGCCATTCCTTGATGTATCTTCGGACAATCTGAAACACAAGGAGAGAAAAAAAAAGAGAAGGAATCAACAGGTTGCCTCTTTTCAACACACACACGAAGCTAAGTTAGGCATCACAAAATGAATCTGACAGCGGAAAGACATAAAGAGAAGAGAATAATTTGGATGACGGCCACAGTGGATTTCAAAGCTTCCCTGCCACATAACTCTTCTTCTGGGGAATTTAACATTTGTAGTGCAACTTCCACTGGGTGTCCATAATGAGAGTATATTTTCAAGTACATTCAAATCTGTCCTTAATCATGCCAAATGTTCTTTGCTAGCTGTCACTGAGACATGCCCATTAAGCCTCCCCAAAGTTTATCTCCTCTGCTGATACTAATGGATGTATGTAATTATCACAGTCCCCTTTGCATCAACAGACAATTCCAAGTGTAACTTTGGGAATCTTAAAAATCTGACATCTTCAGGAATTTCATGTGAGCAGATAATCGAAAGTGATCCATGGAACATTTAAATATTTAAATAGCTAGCGATGCACCAGAAGTTTTTAATTAAATTATAACTCATGCTTGAAAAGCAAAAGTGCATGTGTTGTGGGAGCTTAAATAATTCAGAGTCTGAAGATCTAGAGTTTTTTGTAAATCCAAAGACAAATGCCAGTTGCATGCTTCTGGAACACTAGAAATAGCATAAGAAAATGAGCAAGTCTATATAGTTTGATATATGTTTTCACGTTCAGGAATCTGAAAATGAAGTCAGTTTTTAATTCATTTTACTCTATTTTTAGGTGAAGAATAAATACAAAAATGCTTTAGTTTATGCTAATTCCCAGAATATTCCCAGGAACACAGCACTGATTCTTGTGACAGCCATTAGGATTTGATATCTTCAGCATAATACTTTTCTATGCTGACTTGAGTGGGTTGAACATCATGAGACCAAATCTTGGAAAGGGTACTTTTTTGGATTACAACTCCCAGATTCTTCCAGTTATCATGGCCAGAGTTGTAATCCAAAAAGGAGGCTTTTCCAAGCTCTCTACTAAATGGTTTCAGAAGATGCTACTGAAGAATTATTCCCAATAATAATTATTGACCTAGTCTAATGATAGTTAACATCCACACACAACTATAGTTCTAGAGAGGCATTCAGAATTTGAGAATGGTAAACACACAAGGTTGAGAAAGCATGCTACGGTACTTTTGCCTCTTTAAAGTGTTTATCACCCTCTACATGTGGGATCTGACTTTCTCAAGGGGGAGACTTCCTATATCCACGGAGACTCCATCTCATTTGGATCTTGAGAAACTCGTGTTTATTTTGTGCCAACAGTATTCATGCATAAAGGAGGCTTCCTTTCTCAGAAATTTGCTCTCCTTGTAAAGATGGAATGAAAATAATATGCTACCTTTCATGTGTTAGTATATGTGCATTTGAATGGTTGCATATTGCTTATATATAAACTCAATCAAGGGGCTGCAGTTCAGTGTCACTGGCATGCTACTCGTATTCAGTTTCATTCTGTGTCTGGTCTGCCACAGTTCTTTATGAATGATGATTTGAAATCAGAAATGAACGATAAGAAAGTAAGCACCATGCAGATGTGGAGTCCCCTCCTCATCTTAATAAGGTTCAACACATGTGTTCCTGATAGGGTCACATTGTAGAGAAAACCTACAGCTTGGATGTGTTCCTGAATTTGTCACTGATCTTCTCAGATATGGAGGTTACTTATGCCCAAAAACACTATCATCTATCCTTTTCTGGAAGTTCCTAAGACCTCATCTCATAAATGCATTCTCAGATGGATCACTGTAAGGCACACTGGGTTGCCCCGATGACAGTTTAAATCAGGCATGAGTAAACTTCGGCCCTACCGGCTGTTAGGAATTGTGGGAGTAGGAAGTCCAAAACACCTGGAGGGCTGAAGTTTGCCCATGCCTGGTCTAGATGCTGCAAGTAGCCCAGAACTGTGCTTCCTAACTCTTAAGGTGAGGTAATCCCAGATTTTGCTTGGGATAAATTTAAGCGTTTTGGTTCCACCTTAGAAACACTAAACCATTAGAGCAGAATTTCTCAACCTGGGGGTTGGGACACCTGGAGGGGGGTAGTGAGGGGTGTCAGATGGGGTTGCCAAAGACCATCAGAAAACATATTTCTGATGGTCTTAGAACCCCTTTGGCAGAGAAAGCCGAAGATCCTTCCGCCTGACTTTCTCTTCAAGGTCTATTGCCCCCAAACTTCACCAATGTTCACATTTGGGCATATTGAGTATTTGTGCAAAGTTTGGTCCAGATCCATCATTGTTTGAGTCCACAGTGCTCTCTGGTTGTAAGTGAACTACAACTCCAAAACTAAAGGTCAATGCCCACCAAACCCTTCCAGTATTTTCTGTTGTCATGGGAGCTCTGTGTACCAAGTTTGGTTCAATTCCATCATTGGTGGAGTTCAGAATGTTCTCTGATTGTAGGTGAACTATAAATCCCAGCAACTACAACTCTCAAATGACAAAATCAACCCCCCCACAACCCCACCAGTACTCAAAAGTTGGGTATTTGTGCCAAACTTGGTGCAGTGAATGAAAATACATCCTGCATATCAGATATTTACATTACGATTCATAACAGTAGCAAAAATTTTTGTTGCTACTTGATAACTGTAATTTTGCTATGGTTTATAGTTTAGGGTCACCACAACATAATGAACTGTATTAATGGATCGTGGCATTAGGAAGGCTGAGAACCAATGCACCCGAAAATATTTACACCAGTATGTTTCCCACTCCATGCATAAAATGGAGCTTTTAGATGATACCTTTGTCAACTTTCAAGGTTATCTTTTGCTACATTGTGATTTATTCACTGGTGGCGCCACTATTACAGAATTTCCTGGAAAATATGAAAAATCAGATTCCCTCTAGTGGAATATGTATGAATGAAATCTTTATTTACTACCAAACCTTCTGGGGCATCAGAGTTCGCTGAGTTGTAAACAGCCAATTTAAAAGACAGTGGTTTCCAGCATTGTGAGTTTAAACTTTTGATATCATTTTATGATCTTTTAATTTTTTAAAAGTTGCTTGAAAAGTTTTATGAGCAGACGAACCCGTTTTAAACAGCTCTATTTAAAGAGCGGATTATTTGCAAGTATTTTTAAATTTAGAAGAGCATATCTAACTGGAAAGAAATGATACAAGCCATGATTTGCATTAATTTTTTAATCATAACGTTACAAGACTTCTCAGGAGATGGCCCAACAGTTTGTATTACTGTGGTGTTTTAGAAGTAACACTGCAATTTCATGCTAGATACTAATCTGAGGGTGCTAGAGATGCCATGTTACTTCCCAATAATGACACCATTAATGATAAATTATTGCCAGGAGAGGCTCAAATTAAATCATCTCACATTAGCTGCCCATGAACAAAATTAAAACAACTTTATGAGATTTTCAAGTTGTCTCAGCCAGGACTAGCAGTTTTTTTTCACTGATTTAGTCCAAATCAATGTATAATCGGCAAATACAATTGCTCTGAACAGAATTAACTCAAAATTATTTCTATGGCTAGTAGTTGTAAATAATGTGTGCGGTTGTCATTATTCCTGGGGGGAGAAGGGGGGGGGGAGTTGGGAAGAACATGACTTTTTAGAAATATGCATATGCTGTCTTTTAACATTGTGGGTGTTCACTTAATAAATAGCATTTCACCTTCTACAATGATGCATAAAAGGTTATGCCAGCTTTTATATAATTTAGCCAGTGTGTGTTATAGAAACTATTTAAAGTATTCATACTTACATTCTCAAAACAGAGAACATTTCTAATTCCATGCTCTGTAAAGCTCCAGGGGAAAATAAAGGGTTTATTTGAATGTGTCACCTCTTCATCACTCAACATGAAGTAGAAGTATTTCAGCATTGAAATAACTACCGTGTTTTCCCGAAAATAAGACCTCCCCAAAGAATAAGACCTAGCAGGGGTTTGGGGGGATTGCCAAATATAAGGCCTCCCCTGAAAGTAAGACCTAGCAACTAAGGCTGCAGCAGAGTTCCATTGGGAAGCATGGCTGCAGGGCTAAAGCAGCACTCATTCATACACACCGGAGGGAGGGAGGGAAAGTGCTTGCTTTCTGTGCCTCCCTCCCTGCCTTGCCCTGCCTTGCCTTGCCTGTCCACCAGCCGAGGCTTGAAAAACCTTCCGTGGCTGCTGCTGCGCTGCCGTTTCTTCCTTCTCCGTCCTGGCCATGCTGGCCATGCTGCCTTGCTTCCCAGAGGCTTCTGATTGGCTCGAGCCAGGGCAAGGGAGGGTGGGAGGGAAGGAAGAGGGCTTTCGTCCTGCTGCTTTTGCTCCTTAAAGGTACAGGATGCATTGGGATTCTCCTCTCATCTTCTTATCCTATGCCATGAAACTGATTATTTTATACTATTATTCTATTGCCATATTATTATCATCATATTCTGTTGCTATTATTATATCCCATTATTATATTATCCTATTAATATATTTTAAATCATTATATTATATTTTTCTATTATTATTATTATATCATTATATTATTATTATATTATTATTCTATTATATTTTCATATTATTATATTATTATTCTGTTATTATTAAATTCCATTTTATATTACCCTATTAATATATTTTATATCATTATATTCTATACTATTATTCTATTATATTATCATATTATTATTTTATTATTATTAGCATATTCTGTTATTATTATTATATTCCATTTTATATTATCCTATTAATATATTTTATATCATTCTATTCCATTCTATTATTCTATTATATTATCCTATTATTATTATATTATTATGCTATTCTGTTATTATATCCCATTATTATATTATCCTATTAATACCATATTATTATCATTTTCTGTTATTATTATATCCTATATTATATTATCTCATTAATATATTGTATATCATTATATTATTATTATATTATCATATTATTATTATAGTATATTATATTATTCATCATTCATGACTACATTGAAACTAGAATAGAGAGAAATCAGCGTGGAAACCTTGTGAAACCTAAATTGCAAGAGGTACCATAGATTGTTGTACATGTAAATAATGGTAGTAACAAGAAATTCTTGATAGGATTCATAGTTTGTCTGGTTATGTTGGTTTGTGATGACAACTACTTTACAGTATATAATAAATGTTCATTTTGTTGTTCAACAATAAATGTGAGCTCTTCTTCATGGAAAAATAAGACATCCCCTGAAAATAAGACCTAGTGCATCTTTGGGAGCAAAAATTAATATAAGACCCTGTCTTATTTTCGGGGAAACAGGGTATATATTTTTTTGCTACTGATGCTGTTTCTGGGAGAAAAGTACTGGATTATTGATAATTCTTTCCGGAGGGAGATCTTAAGGGTTGAAATGTCCCATTTTGTCAAAGATGGGGATTACACAGGATGGAAAAATGGTTGTTGAAGTGAAATCAGAGCACTACAAGTGTTGTGGAAAAGGGATACTATGGCCAGGAGTGTCTTTGCGTAGCTTTGGTTGATGTTCTGTCTGCACTGCTTCCTATGAAGGTCAGATCTGGCCATAATGGCTCATGCCTTAATTATCTTCCTGTTGGGATTACCAGAATGCTCGCTGCAGGGCCTGCCCTTGAAATTTTTTCAGAAGCACCAGCTAATGCAAAATACATCAGTCAGGCTGTTGCCAGGTGTCAACTTTGGAGACCACATATGACTGGGTTTGTACTAATGGCATTGGTTTCCAATCTGCATCTAATCTGAACTAAAGACTGGTTTCAATACACAAAGTCTTAAGCAGTTTGGGGCCAGGATATCATTCCTCTCATATATGAACCTGCCTCAAGTATGAAATCTTCAGCTGCATGTCCCATCATGTCAATAATACTGAAAACAGGGTAAATACAGGAGACAGGGCTTATTTTGCAGTGCCACCACAGCTGTAGTAATCCCTTCCAATGAAATTAGGCTTGGTCAAGTCATGACTGTATTCTTTTAATTGGTCTTCGACACTTAAAACCAGGGGTTGATTTTCTGACTATTTCAATTCTCTGTGTTTATAAAGTTGTTTCAATGTCTCATTGTACATCATCTCAGGAGTCATGTTGGGCTGAGAGGCAATAACCAAATAATTATAATAACTAACAAACAAAGATAGCAGAAGCTTCTTAGAAAATTCACTGGATTATTTAGTTATAAACAAAAGCATTCAGTATAGATCTTCATACATATTCTTCTCAGTTCTTAAGCTTGTATAGTAGGCTGGTATTATCATCCCACATTGAAAATGGGGGTGAGGGTTTAGGTCATTTTATAGCGCATGGACAAATTCAGATTGAACGGGAGACACTTACAACTATCTGCCATAGCAGTTCTCTGAAAGAAAGAGCTCTTAGGCTTCTTCTATTTTTAAGGGGTGGAGATACAGACTCCCATCCGAATTAAGTAAACCAAATTGTTCAAATCTGCTCCGATTGCTCTTTCAGGCAAAAGAGACAAGAAAGAAGAAAGCAGACTTCTCCATTACCAAATTTGGGTCCAGCTGTCTCTGTTTTCCCTTTCCTTCACCCATCATGTACTCCACATACTGTGAGTGCAAAGCTATGCCTATGCTGTACACTCCTGCAGCAAGGAAAGGCCGGGTGTGTGGTCAGCTATACAAAGGCATCTGAGGCCACCAAGCGAGGGAGTGTTAAGATTGCTGCATTTATGTATTATGGATGTAACTGCATTATTTATATGCCACCTTTCCAACAAGTTGATTCAAAAAGGACATTCCATCTACCTGTTTCTACCTGAGAGCTTAGCTTCACTTTACATGGAAACACAGAATTGAAGCATCATAAGCCTTATATTTGAGGGAAAAATTAGTTCAGGAGGAGACGTTCTAGAGAACAGAAACGGTTGAGGGGGTCATCAGACCTTTCTTTATTTTGTATAGTCCCCTTGTGACTATTTCAGTCCCCTGAAATAAAAGGCCAACACAGAGACATACACAACATGCAGCAAAGACCTTTTGATTTTCTGGATGTAAAGTTATCTTTACTGAACCGAAAGCTTGTTTTATTGGTAAGCCTGCAATACTGTCTACTTATATTAAAATTACAGCAGTACAGATAACTGCACTGGTGGTTTCGGTAGTAGGATAAAATAAACATGCACACACAGCTGTTGACATTACAGATATAACCGTTAGGCCCACAGCATATAGAAATGATACTATAGTGCATCCTTTATCTAGTCACAACTACATAAGCGTTAAAACATGTACAGTGTTCCCTCACTACTTCGCGATTCACTTTTCGCGGATTCGCTATTTTGCGGTTTTTCAATAGACTCTAAAAGAGTATTATAAATCATAAAAAATACAATTTACAGCCTAAGGAAGGGAGGGATGAGAAGCCAAAGGGAGAGAAAAGAAGCCCAAGCGGCAACGGGGGGAGAAGGAGGTGATTTATCAGCACACAATTGTTTGATAAAGACTTAAAATAGTGTATAACTACTAAAATAATGTATAAATATTAAAATAAATATAGTATCCCTACTTTGCGGATTTTCACTTATTGCGGGTGGTCCTGGAACCTAACCCCAGCGATAAGTGAGGGAACACTGTACAAGAGAACACTGGCGTATGTGTATTTCAGCTATTTTTTAAAAAGGTTTATTTGAAAACACAGATGGAGAGATTTCTCTGATGGTCTGACGTGGTACTCTATACTTATGTAGTTCTGAGTGTGAGGACTGTAGAATACTATGTTATTACATATGTATATTAATTGATTTTAGTAATAATCCAACATGATGGAGGGACAGTTTGAATTCAGTCTAGAATACTTCCATGAGAAAACTTCCAATTCTCTTTTCTCCATAAAATATCAGGTTGTTCCTACAAAACAAATGCTGACTCTATAAACAGAGCAGTGGTTCTCAACCTGTGAGTCCCCAGATGTTTTGGCCTTCGACTCCCAGAAATCCCAACAACTGGTAAACTTCTGGAGTTTCTGGGAGTTGTAGGCCAAAAACACCGGGGGACCCCAGGTTGAGAACCACTGGACTAAGGCCAGGACCCATGGACCTCCTTTGGTGTATGCAAGCACCTTCTCTTGTATACCAAGGCTTTCTGAAAACCTATGTATGTTACACTGGATAGAGAGTTGTAGGCCAAAACATCTGGGAACTCACAGGTTGAGAACCACTGAAATAGAGGTTCATGGAAGTCATAGAAATTCAGCTACAATGATAAATGGATTTAATGGCAGCATAGAGCTGGATAGCCTAGAAGGTTTCTGGGTTTGTTAGATTATAGGCCTTGCAAAGATCTGGCTTTATAACTACAGTCAGTATTCCACATTCACTGGAGTTTGAGGGCAGGATCCCAGCCAAAGTGGAATAAACACAATTTTAAAAACAACCCCCCCACAACTTGCCAGTATCTGAACACAGAATCAAGCTGGAGGTTCTACAAATGCTTGAGAAATGTTCTCTCTGAAAACCTCTAGGTCCTCCAGCACAACTCTATGACAGAAGGTGACCACAGAGTCATGTTGGAGGATCCAGAGCAGTGGTTCCCAACCTTTGGGCTTCCAGGTGTTTTGGACTTCATCTCATAGAAATCCCAGCCATCTTACCAGCTGTTAGGAACTGGGAACACCTGGAGGCCCAAGGGTTGGGAATCACTGATCTAGAGATTCCAAATCTGCGAAGAATAATACAAAATTCTTAATTTTGTCTCCCAACCTGCCTCTATGGTTATATGAGGTCAACTTATAAATGAGTACATACAGTACTATAACTGAAAATAGTATATATTATAGCCATGTCTTTTTATCAATTATAATTCACATTAGGAATAATTGTGACACACAGCAGAATGCCCTTGTCTACTTGGCTTTAGCTGAGAAGTACCATGCTTTTGCCCATTGCTGAAAATCACTGAATAATTTGAGGACAATTTTAAAGCCTTAGTTTCCTTAACGTTAAAAATGCTGCAATAGAACACCACAAAGAAAATCTTTTATGACAGTTTTAGGGTGCACTACATTATATTTTTCTTTGTTTACCTTCCTATCGAGAATTCATCTGCCTGTAGTTAAAGTCAAGTGTCAGATAAGAGTGAACTATGGCATGCATGCTGTTAATCTGTCATCTCAATTTTTTCAAACAGCTTTTCAGCAGTGTTGGTCTCCCAGAAGATTACTGCTTCTTCCTGAAATTCAGCTGAAGTTTAGCAATAAACAGGACCACTTTTATACGGATTAAAGTTATAAATATATCTGAGTCAAAAACGTTTCTTAAGAATAGCTGTGCTTTTATTTTCTTTTAAGTGTCAAATTGTAGCTCAGTTTGAGTATCCAAGTGGTTCACAACCTTTGGTTCTCCAGGTGTTTTGGACTTGACTCAAAGAAACCACAGTCAGAATAGTCTATGTCCAGGGCTTCTGTAAGTGGAGGTCCAAATGTTAAGAATCACAGATGCAGAGGGTGAGTGCCAGGCTTGTTGTCCCATCTATTCAGTCTTGGATCTACCATTCCTCTTTTCCTTCAGCTGACATTTTCGAGAAGGTCTCAAATTCGGGCCAAGATGTAATTGCATAAGGTAAAGATAACGGTTTCCCCTGACGTTAAGTCCAGTCATGTCTGACTCTGGGGGTTGGTGCTCATCTCCATTTCTAAGCCGAGGATCCGGCATTGTCGGTAGACACCTCCAAGGTCATTTGTCCAGCATGACTGCATGGAGCGTCGTTACCTTCCCACTGGAGCGGTACCTATTGATCTACCTACATTGGCATGTTTTTGAACTGCTAGGTTGGCAGAAGCTGGAGCTAACAGCGGGCGCTTACTCCCGGGATTTGAACTTGCGACCTTTCGGTCTGCAAGTTCAGCAGCTCAGTGCTTTAACACACTTCGCCACCAGGGCTCTGCATAAACTCATCATTAAATCATTAAACAATCATGTTGGAAGGTTAAAACAGAACATTTTGGACTATAATTCCACTAGCCATCAGGAATTTAAGAGTCTGGGTTAGAGTCGAGACACCTCGACTGATCCTCACATAATTCTAACAGCACAAACACTGAATGCTTAAATAGAGCTGATATTGATAGTAATCCTACACATCTATAGTCAAAAGCAATCCCATTGAGTTAAATAGTATTTATTCACAACAACATGTGCACGAATTGCTATCTTTAATTCTGTTATTTGATTATTTAATCTCCCTTTAAGAATTTATACATTGCTTTCCCTTCTCAAGTGAGAATGGAAAATGAAGCAATGGCTCTGAAAAAGTGGCATTTATAGCTGATCTTTTGTCATTGCAGAATTTGCCCAAATGGTGGTTGTGTTGCGATGACAAAAACGTGTCATGGGATCCTCAGAGGATGTACAAATAATGTAATGGGGGTCATGGGTAACCTATCAGGGCTTTGAAGCATTGGCTAAGAGCTACAAGTGTAATAATGACTAATTTCAAGAACATTATCACAGCACCCCTTATGCCAACAAAGAAACTCACACATGACTTCTAGCTTTCCTGTAGGCATTAAATAACATCATACCACCTTAAAAATAACCTTTCCATATACGTATTTAATGCTGATTGCTTTACAACTTGGGGGTTAATGCATGGGGCTCCCTATAGGACATTTGTAAAATTTACTTCCACAGTCCATTTGCGGAAATGTTGTATCTGCATAGAACAGCTCAATGAAGTTGATTGGGTAGTGAATCCATTCCCCTTTCCAATCAGTACAGCTTAACTTGGTTGTTCTGCCTAAATATTTATATTTTAAATGAGTACGATTGTAATAAGTAATTTTGGTTTTAGTTAAGGACCATTTAATATAAGGCATCCACTTCAGGATGGCAAACAAATCACCAATGGACAACTAGAGAATGCATGAATGATAATGTACAGCCATGGCTTTTATTATTTATTCATAGAGAACAGTGGGTTTTGGTGTGCGGCTTTGAAATATGTTCAAACTGGTAGAATATAATAAAAGCACTGTGAAAATTCTATTTCATTAAGTTTTAATCATAAATCACTCTTTAAAATAAAACATAAAATAAAAGTCTGTCACAAGCACTTAAGTCTAGAGAAAGGAGAAGGACAGCAGAAAAGGGAAGAGCGATCTTGCCATGCTATTCGTTTTTCTGTTACCTGTCACTTCTATGTTAAAAGGAGACAATGCAAACAAGGAGAGCACAAACTTTGTCCAGACTCACAATATTTTTTAAAAATAAGGCAATGTGAATTAGAGATGTATGAAACCAGGATTATTTTGCCACACAAGGTACAAACTATAAAAAAATATCCCAACATATCTCTGTTGGCTCATGAATAAATGGCATCAACAATCATCAATGAACACAGTGTAACCTAGATCTATCCTGCACTGAAATAATATAAAAGATTAAAACAATTCCACAGAAAAGCCTCCCCTACGTGAATATTTTTAAAGAACTTTCATGCTGTAATTTATCTAGTGCTGAGCCAAAACAGGAAGCATTATTTCAAATATTTTTCACTCTCTATAAAAATTGTTCCCAAATCCAGAAAAAGCACAAAACTATTTTCCAGATGGGACAACTGAGAGATAACATAGGAGCAAAAGTTATACCTTAGGTACAAAGAAAGCATAACAGATTTGGTTTACCAATTGGCATTTTGAAATAGGGTTGTGATAGACTCCTTTCTGAAATCCTAGAAGACATCTCCCAGTCAAAAGTAGATAGGATTGGGTTGGGCTAGACAAAACAATAGTCTAACAGCATTAAGTCATTTATTATTCCCTAATAATAATAACAATACAACAACAACAATAATAATAAATCTTTATTTCTATTCCGCTTTTCTCCCTAAATGGGACCCAAAGTGGCTCACAACATTATATAAAAGACAATACAAATCTATCTATCTATCTATCTATCTATCTATCTATCTATCTATCTATCTATCTATCTATCTATATAAAACAATAGCTTATAAAAACAGATTTACAGTAAGAAATAAATAAACACATTTAAAAACATTAGTCTAATACAGTTATTGAAAGCAACTCAACAAGACAGACGAGGATCTTAGCGCAACTCAATAAAAGTTAGCTTTCCTGTCATTACAGCTAAGTGTCTTCATAAATCAGTGGATTACAACCTTTGGGCCTCCAGGTGTTTTGGACTTCAACTCCCAGAAATCTCAGCCAGCCTACCAGCTATTAGGAACTGTGGGAGCTGAAGTCCAAAACACCTGGAGGCCCAAAGGCTGGAAACTACTGCTCTAAACCAACGGTGTACACTTATCTAGCTAGAACAGACTGTGTACAGTGTTCTCTCACTTATCGTGGGGTTTACATTTCAGGACCATCCACGAAATAGGGACACTATTTTAATTTTAATATTTATACATTATTTTATTTACCCCATTGCTGCTTGTTCTCCTCCTCAAGGCTGCCCCCTTGTCACGACCCAGGCTGCAGAGCACCAATAACCATACACAGAGGCCAGAATCTATCTAATATCTTTATTAAGGAAATATATAAAGTTAATAAAAGCAAGTGTATGAAATAGTCCAGAAGTAGACCTTTCAGGAAAGGTCAAAATTAGTCCAAGAAAACAATGTCCAATAAGAAATATTAAGGTCCAAAGTTGTAATCCAATAACCGAAACACTCACTTTGCCAGGCAAAGTGAGGGGAGATGACAAGGTCCTTTAGTCCATGAACTTGAGCAAGGCTAGGAAATACTTGAAACGAGGCTTGATACAAGGCAACAAGGAACGAGGAGCGAGAACAAGATCCGTGGAATTACTTGGCAAAATCCGGAAAACAAGGCAAGGCTGAGTCCTGGAAAACAAGGCAAGGTCCGTGGAGGTAAACAAGGCTGGAAACGGGAACGAAGGCTTGGAAACGGGAGCGAAGGCTTGGAATCAGGAACAAGGCTTGAAACAGGAACGAGGCTTGGAAACGGAGCGCGCTGTCCACACACAACTTACTCCAGTAGCTGACGAATTGACTCCGCAAGATCCCTTTGTGGGTAAAACACCTAAATAGGGTCTAGTTTTCCCACCAAAGAACAGTTCACTGGGGAACCAGAAACGAAAGCTAATCTCTGAGTCCAGATGCATGACTCCTTAAAGTTTCTCATGGAAAACAGGCTTAATCAGCTAAATTCTTAGCAGCTATCCTAGCACTCCTGCGAGAGGCCGCTTGAACTCCTCTCTGTTGTTTACAAAACTCGTGGCGAGAAAACACAGGAGATTTAGGCTCAGGGCTTGTTTGACAGACTTCTGGAAGACAAATCTCTTGCAGGTGCAAGGTTCCCAAATCTGGCTGGGAAGGTTCCAATTCTGACTGAGACGGTGAAAAACCCAAGTTCTCCTCTTCATCTGGGACTACAGTGCCATGAATGGGACTACATGGCCCATGACTCATCACACTATCCCCCTCCTCAAGCCCCCTCTCAAACTGGGACTCTCTCCCCGAGACGCGAGGCCGCGGCTTGGCGGGATAGGTCTGATGGAAGCGGCGGGTTAGATCAGGAGCATGGACTGTGGAAGCGTCTTCCCAAGAGCGTTCCTCGGGGCCAAAACCCACCCAGTCAATGAGATATTGTAGGCGGCGGCGGTGAAAGCGAGAATCCAAAATGTCCTGAACCTCAAACTCCTCCTCTCCATCTACCCAAACAGGAGGGGGGGCCGGCCGGTCTGTATCAGGGCGCACACCATCCGCCGGAAGGAGTAGGGAGCGATGGAACACTGGATGAATGCGCATTGAGCGCGGATGTTGGAGTTTGAAAGTCACTGGGTTAAGTTGCGCCACCACTGGATGGGGGCCAATGAAACGGGCATCTAACTTCCGGCAAGGGCGATGGGAGGGCAAAAAGCGAGTGGACAGAAGAACCCGGTCTCCTACCTTGATTTCGGGGCCCGGCTGGCGATGTTTGTCCGCGTGACGTTTATAGTCCTCCTTGGCTTGGTCTAGTTGCTGGAGCAAGAGTTGTTGCACCGCTGTGAGTTCCTGCAGCCAGTCCTCTGCTGCGGGAACTTCTGAGGTTTCAATGACAGGAGGAAAGAAACGTGGATGGAAGCCGTAGTTTGCAAAGAACGGGGTTTCTTTAGTAGAAGCCTGGACCCCATTGTTGTAGGCAAACTCTGACAACGATAACAGGGAAGCCCAATTGTCCTGTTGGTAGTTCACATAACAGCGAAGGTATTGTTCCAAAGTGGCATTGGTGCGCTCAGTTTGCCCATCTGTTTGGGGATGATGAGCCGAAGATAAACGAGAGTCTATGCCCAATAGTTTTTGTAGTGCTTTCCAGAAACGAGAGGTGAATTGGGACCCACGGTCTGTGACCAAACTCTTGGGCAATCCATGCAATCTGAAAACATGTTGGAGGAATAGATCTGCAGTCTCTTTGGCCGTGGGAAGGCCTTCACAGGGAATGAAATGGGCTAACTTGGTGAAAAGGTCCACCACCACTAGGATTGTGGTGAATCCACAGGAAGGTGGTAGATCAGTGATAAAATCCGCAGAGATTATTTCCCATGGGTGGGATGGGGTAGGGAGGGGATGCAGAAGCCCCCTTCTCCCTTCTCCCTTCTTGTCTTGGAGCGCTGGCATACTGGGCAGGTGTTGACATATTTTTCCACATCCTTGCGGATCTTGGGCCACCAGAAATCTCTTAGGATCAAATGCATAGTTTTGAATAGTCCGAAATGCCCTGCTGGCTTGCAGTCATGACACAGACGAAGTGCCTTTTCTCTGCCCGGTCCTGGGGGGATGTAAACATGATTTCTATAGCAAAGTAGCCCATCCTTAAGCGAAAAGGGAAAATGTAGTCCTTGGCGAAGTTGGTCCTGTGCCCAGGCATCTACTTGCTGGCTGGCCCTGATTTCCTGAGCACCAAGGGGCCCTGGAGTAGAGGGAGTTGATTCAATGGGAGTGGATTTGGTGTTTCCCACTGTGAGCGTGGCAAAGTTCTCGGGTTGTAGCAGCTGAGATTCAAAGGTCTCCTTGCGCCCTGCAGCGTATTCCGGTTTTCGTGACAGAGCATCTGCTTGCTTGGTCTGGCTGGGGTTACATAATGAATTTGGAAGTAAAACGTTCAAAGAATAAAGCCCAGCGTTGTTGCCTCTGATTTAGCTTGCGGGCAGTTCTTAGATGCTCTAGATTCCGATGATCAGTATGGACTTCAATGGGAAATTTGGCCCCTTCTAACCAATGTCTCCAAGTTTCAAAGGCTGCCTTTATGGCCAATAGTTCCTTTTCCCAAATGGTGTAGTTTCTCTCTGGTGCGGTCAATTGACGGGAATAAAAGGCACAAGGATGAAGATGATCTCCCACCGGTTGTAGGAGTACAGCCCCAATTGCCACATCGGAGGCGTCCGCCTGCACGACAAAAAGGGTTTCAGGATCTGGATGCTGAAGGATTGGCTGGGACGTGAATAATTTCTTTAGTTGCTGGAACCCTTTCTCTGCTTGATCTGTCCAGCGGAAGGGCTGTTTCCCACGGATGCAGCTGGTGATTGGGTCAGACCAGCGGGCAAAGTCTGGAATGAACTTGCGATAGTAGTTCGCGAACCCCAAGAATCGTTGCACCTCTTTCTTGTTGGTGGGCGCCCGCCATTCCAATACTGCTGAAACCTTTGCCGGGTCCATGGAGAGCCCTAGTGGCGAGACGCGGTACCCCAGGAAATCTACCTCTTGTAGATCAAAAGCACATTTTTCCAGCTTGGCATAAAGTCCATGATCCCGCAATCGTTGTAACACCATTCTGACGTGGTTCTCATGTTCTGATTGTGATCTAGAAAACACCAAAAAATCGTCCAGGTAGATGATCAAGAACCGATCTAGATAATCCTGAAAGATGTCATTGACAAAATGTTGGAACGTTGCGGGAGCTCCACATAATCCATAATTCATAACTCGGGACTCGAATAATCCGAATTTAGTCTGGAAGGCGGTCTTCCACTCGTCCCCTTCTCTGATGCGAACTAGATTATACGCCCCCCGAAGATCCAGCTTGGTGTAGACCTTGGCTCCTCGAAGTCGGTCTAGTAGGTCCGAGATTAAGGGCAGGGGATAGCTGTTCCGCTTAGTGATATTGTTCAATGCTCTATAGTCCACCACCAAGCGTAATTCCCCTGATTTCTTTTTCACAAACATCACTGGGGAAGCGGCTGGGGATTGAGAGGGTCTGATGAATCCCTTGCAAAGGTTTGACTCTATAAACTCCCTGAGAGCTTCTTGCTCCGGTTCAGTCAGGGAGTAGAGATGTCCTCGCGGGATCGGGGCCCCCTCCACCAAGTCAATGGCACAGTCATAAGGTCTATGTGGGGGTAATCTCTCGGCCTCTTTTTCATTGAATACATCCCAATATTCTGAGTACTTCTTGGGCAAGGTGATAATGGGTTCAGTGTCTGTGGCATGGCAGACCTTGGCTACAAGGCAATGGTTTTGGCAATATTTTGAAGCAAACTGCAGTTCTCTGTTGGACCAGGAGATGCTTGGGTCGTGAAGTGTCAGCCATGGAATTCCCAAAATCACAGGGAAATGGGGAACCTCGGTAACAAAGAAGGAAATCTCTTCCATATGTTCCCTTATCCACATTCTGGTGGGTTCCGACCACTGGCTTACGGGACCCGTCTTGAGGGGGCGGCCATCGATGGCTTGCACCACACGGGCATTCTTGAAGTCATGGTATTGTAATCCCAGAGAGTCGGCATACTCTCTATCAATGAAATTGTTTGTGGCTCCTGAGTCTATCATGGCATGGACCATGACTGGCCCCTTTTTTGCTGACCACAAGGTAACCACTAGAAGAAATAGGACCCCGGTTGGCGGCTCTTGAGTGGGTTTTTTGACCGGGTTGGCGAGCCTCTCTACGCCCGGTCGCTGGCTTCCCCCGCCGGCTGTGCGCCAGCCGCCTCAGACGTCTTCGTCTCCGTGGAGGACGCCGCCGCCAGACGGGCGGCGGGCTTCCCTTTGGCTGGGCACTCTCTGGCGAAGTGGCCCCCGTTTCCGCAGTACCAACAGAGATTTAGGCGTTGGCGGCGGGCCTTCTCGGCGGCATCTAACCTGGGACGCACATTGCCCAACTGCATCGGCACCTCCTCGCTCCCCCTGGGGTGTGGGGCTGGTGGTGGGGGTCTCCATACTGGACGCGGCTGGACGCTGGTGGGAGCGGGAGGTTTCACCCCAGCTCTACCGCTCTGGCCTCGGACCCATTGTTTTCTGTTGGCAAGCATGACTTCAGCTCGTAAACATTGATCAATGAGTGCTTCAAGAGAGTGGGGGGGATCCACCTTGGAAATTTCCTCCAACATCTCGATGTTGAGACCCTCCCGAAATTGTCCTCTGAGGGCTATATCATTCCATCCGGTGCTGTGGGCCAGCACTCGGAACTCGGCTATGTACTGGGACAAGGGTCTGTCCCCCTGAGAGAGGCGCCGGAGTTTATGGCCGGCTGCCTCCAAATTGTCTTCGATCCCCCAAGTCGCCTTAATGTGATCCAAGAAGTGTTGCGCTGATCTTAGGTGTGGGGAAACTTGGTCGAACAGTGCCGTCGCCCAGTTGGCCGCTGGCCCGTCTAAAAGGCTGTAGATCCACGCCACTTTGATGTCTTCTTGGGGAAACTCGGCATTGCGGGCCTCTAGATAAGCCTGGCATTGGCGACGGAAAACATGAACCTTAGAAGCTTCTCCAGAAAACTTGGTTGGCAACGCCAGGGCCGGGAGACGGATTCCGCGTTCCTTCAATCCCTTTATTTCTCCCTCCTGCGCATTGAGCTTATCACGGATGCGGTCCACTTCCTCCTTGTCGATGGTGTAGCTGAGTGGCTGGCCTCCCGGTCCGGCTCCGGTAGACATTCTGGCCTAGGTTAATTGGTGCTTAGGGTGGCGGAGTCAAACTGTCACGACCCAGGCTGCAGAGCACCAATAACCATACACAGAGGCCAGAATCTATCTAATATCTTTATTAAGGAAATATATAAAGTTAATAAAAGCAAGTGTATGAAATAGTCCAGAAGTAGACCTTTCAGGAAAGGTCAAAATTAGTCCAAGAAAACAATGTCCAATAAGAAATATTAAGGTCCAAAGTTGTAATCCAATAACCGAAACACTCACTTTGCCAGGCAAAGTGAGGGGAGATGACAAGGTCCTTTAGTCCATGAACTTGAGCAAGGCTAGGAAATACTTGAAACGAGGCTTGATACAAGGCAACAAGGAACGAGGAGCGAGAACAAGATCCGTGGAATTACTTGGCAAAATCCGGAAAACAAGGCAAGGCTGAGTCCTGGAAAACAAGGCAAGGTCCGTGGAGGTAAACAAGGCTGGAAACGGGAACGAAGGCTTGGAAACGGGAGCGAAGGCTTGGAATCAGGAACAAGGCTTGAAACAGGAACGAGGCTTGGAAACGGAGCGCGCTGTCCACACACAACTTACTCCAGTAGCTGACGAATTGACTCCGCAAGATCCCTTTGTGGGTAAAACACCTAAATAGGGTCTAGTTTTCCCACCAAAGAACAGTTCACTGGGGAACCAGAAACGAAAGCTAATCTCTGAGTCCAGATGCATGACTCCTTAAAGTTTCTCATGGAAAACAGGCTTAATCAGCTAAATTCTTAGCAGCTATCCTAGCACTCCTGCGAGAGGCCGCTTGAACTCCTCTCTGTTGTTTACAAAACTCGTGGCGAGAAAACACAGGAGATTTAGGCTCAGGGCTTGTTTGACAGACTTCTGGAAGACAAATCTCTTGCAGGTGCAAGGTTCCCAAATCTGGCTGGGAAGGTTCCAATTCTGACTGAGACGGTGAAAAACCCAAGTTCTCCTCTTCATCTGGGACTACAGTGCCATGAATGGGACTACATGGCCCATGACTCATCACACCCCTTGCTTCGACCCTGCCATGTGGCTCTGGCTGCTTCTGCCAGGGAAGAAGGAATGCTGCTCCGCTTGGTGAGTGAGCTAGGGAGGGCAGTCGGCAGCAGTGGCAGAAGAGCCTGGAAGAGGCGGGCAGACTCCTCTTCTGCCGCCGCTCCAGCCGGCCATGCCGGGAAACGTGGAGGACTCGGAAGAGGGGGCGGGACTCGTGGAGGGTGGATACGTCCAAGTATTAAGGTCCCAAGCCATTTAGAAATTTATATCTTTTAAACCGAGACACATTCCCTGCTCCGTGTCCTCCATCCAGAGTAAAGGTAATAAGAAGACTTTGTTTGTCTTCAGTGATCCCCATTAGTCAGCAAAATCTGGGTGAATATTTTGGAACTGTGCCCATTATTTTTACCATATGATCTCTCATTCATCAGGGTCACACAGTAAAAGAAAGAATTTGTAAAAATGATGCTGAACTGTAATGGAACTGTAAACATACATAAAATACAAAAAAAGAAGTAAGATGATCTTCTTCAAGGGACCTTTTGTGTCTCTCAAAAGGAGAGTCAGACAAAGTCTGCTTGATGGCTTGTCTGTCCTCCAGGCCATTTTGAGGTCTCTCTTTTTTTTCTTAAAAAAAGCAAAACATTGTGCCTATTGGGGATGGATGCTCCTATAAAACAAGGTGGCACTGCACACTTTGTTTTAGCCAACATCCATGATGCTTTACCCCAAAAACAAATATGGATCCACCCTCTCCAAGTGCTGGTCATTTCCATGTTGGTGCTACTCCCAGAGGTCTTGGGAATGGAAAAAATTAGAGCTTGTTCAATATTGCTCTAAAGCCAACTTTTCATACTGGTTTTCAATACTAGTTTCCTTATCTGTATTGGGAATGCTTTAAAATTACATACATTAAATATTCTGTAAAGCAAAATTGTGCCCTCTCAGCTCCAAGAACACAGAGCTAGAAACAAAATTGTTATCTCTCCTTTGGCTAATTAGAAGCTACTTGATCCTTTGCTTGAAAATGTCAAAAATGACTTATTACTTCACTACCACCCTTTCCTTTTCACAGCAGTTTCTCTGGGCTTCACAAAATGCTACACAAAGAGCTGAGGGATCCTGGTCTTCCCAAAATCCCACAGTCCATTATTCAAGTTGTTAAAGTCTCATTCCATAGTTCCCTATTCACCAAACGCCTGCATAAAAAGCCAGGTCTTACTTTTTTTCTAAAAACCTGGAGGGATGGGGCCTGCCTGATATCAGTAGAGAGGGAGTTTCACAGCCAAGGGGCCACCACTGAGAAGGCCCTGTCTCTCGTCCCCACCAAATGAGCCTGCGAAGAAATTAGAACTGAGAGCAGGGCCTCCCCAGCTGATCTCAAAGCTCTTGTAGGCTCATGGAACGAGATGCGTTAGGACAAATAAGTTGGACCAGAACCGTTTAGGGCTTTATAGGCGGCACTTTGAATTGGGTCCGGTAGCAAATTGACCGCCAGTGGAGCTGACGTAACAGAGGGATTGTGTGCTCCCTGTCTGCCGTTCCAGTTAGAAACCTGGCTGCCGCTCGTTGGACTATTTGAAGCTTCCAGACCATCTTTAAAAGCAACCCCATTTAGAGTATATAGAGATATATACTCAAGACAGCTTTATCCAGAATGAATATACCTTTAGATCTAGCTCACAGGCGTTTCAGTATCAAATGGAAGATTAATAAGAGCCATATTCTGAATGTGTATATTTTTAATTAGACTATACTTGAAAAAAAATTGGAGGAGGACTTTCAAAAACAGCACACACATATGCCTTTCTGATGTTTTCACTGTTTAAAGCAAGCCCAATTCTCCCCTTTGAGTCTGGAATATCTTTTTCTTTCCTAATTTATGTTTACATATCTGTTTCTGATATGTAAAAACCTATGTTTGATGGGAGCGAGGGACAGCTGCTCAGTCTTAATAAAAATAATGTGGCTTCAGGGAGAAGTATGGTGTCATCCCCCTATTATTATTAAAACTTCCCTATCAAGAGGCATCTTCCAAAGGGACAGATTCCTCTCTTTCGCAGCTCACCGACAAGATAACTGAAATATTGGAAATATATATCTTAAAAACATACCTGTCCAATTATGAGTGGAACAACAACAGTCATGAACAGCTGGGAGAATATTGATGAAAAAGGCACAGATGATGAGGATCCAAGCTGGAAGAGAACAAGAATGGGCAAATTTAGCATGGAATTTTACTTACTAATGAACTATTTTCAACAACAGTGTTTTCCATTGTTTTTCCCCATTTTAAATAATGGTAAGTAACTATTTTAGGAGCTGTTGAGAAAATATTAACTACAGATGTAACGAACTACTTTGGGGATATTCTTGGAAATATTTAATTGTATCCAGTCATTTTCACAAGGCAATTTCCCAAGATCTGTATAAGTGACCACGTATGGATCTCCCTTCTAGGAGACCAAATCTCTTTCTTCTCTATTTAGCTCAGTGGTTCCCATTTTTTTTTTAACCAGGGATCACTTCACCAGGGACCACTCTCCAATGTTAGTATCAAAAGGGTTATGAATCAGTTTTTGGTTTAGATTAGATTAGATTCAATTTGGTTATCTGGAGTTCTGGTTCAGAAAAGTACATTGGATAGACCACATCAGCTCTAGTTTCTGATACAGAACATATGCCGTCCAGTAGTCACCATCTGCTCACCCACGGAAAACCATATTTAATAATGTAGAGCTGATGTGGTTTACCCAATGCAATTTTCTGAATCAACACCCCAAATAACCCAAGGAATAGGCTTAAAAACAAAAACACAAAGGTGCCACCACTTCCAGGCACCACATGGAATGTCTCCGCTCTGGGGGAGAGAGGAGGAGGAGAAGCAGCAGCCAGGAGGCTTGTTGTCGCATCTTTTGTGGGTAGTCAACCTCTTTCCTCCCAACATGCCAGTTGCCTCAGCACTATAAGAGGGTTTCGTGAGACCAGTTGCTCTCACTGTTACTGCAACGGTGCAGTAACAGTAAGGCCGGGGACCATATTTTAGTTCTTGGGGATTACAGGTGGTCTACGGACCACAGGTTGGGAATCACTCATTTACCTCCTGTCAGAAAATGTTTTTTAAAAAAGTATTTTCAAAGATACTCAAATTCTTCTTAGTGCCGTGAACTAGTAATTCCTGCAATTTTTTGTGGCTGTTCAAAGGCTCATGGGTTATCTTTAACTAGGAAAGTAGCTAACAAACATAATAATTAAATTACAAACAGTAACCTAACAAATATATTTTTATGAAGTATTCATAGGTTTAACATCTGATCCTGCTGGCTTGTGTGATTTCTTCCTTGATAGAAATCTTGTAACTCTCTTCAGAACAGAAAAGCAAAAGGCATACGCAGAAAGAAATAAGATATAATGCTACAAATACATTTTGAATAATGCACCATCAACTGCTTACTAAGCATTTACCCTTGCAAGAAGATTAGAAATGACTTTTGGAATGATTTCTTTGTACATTTTACAAATGTAACACTAAGCTCAAAACAGGCAAATCCTAAAACATTGTGCTAAATGTTGACTGACTCATCTTTCCCTCTCCATCTTTTCATCTTCCTTTCGACTTCATGCAATCAAACACAGCTAAGTCTTCATTCCAAGAATAGTGCAAAATACCACAGTTAATGTTATTACTGTCAAACTGATTGATAGAATGTAAAGAACTTGAAGAAAAGTGACTGAACACTATCAAAAAGAAGAAATAAGCTGAGGAAGCAGAAAATGTCTATAAAAGCTGGGATATATTACACAGAACAGCAAATAGCAAAGCAGTAGATGGCACATACACAGAGATTAGTGATTTTTTTAAAAGAGAAAAAGCTTTTCAGCATGACATTTTACTGATGTTTAGTCAGTACCATTGTTTTGCTTTCTATCTACTTTTAGCTATGTGAGCTTTATCTATATTTATATTAATACAAATTTCTTCAAGATTCTATTGTATCATAGCATGACTGAGGAGTAGAAAGTTGGGTTGATTGAAAAAGGTTTTATTCTAGCTAAATATGGAGCCAGACAGCAATTATTTGCCCTCCCAAATAGAGCTCAATTTCTGTAAGTTTTTCAGAAGGTATGGATCAAATCCCTTTCTCAGATTGGTTAATGATTGTTAGCAGTAGTCTTTTTTTTGTTTGCTGTTTCATGCTGCAATATTTCTATGGCATCTCTTTCAGTAGTCTACTTGCTCAACAATATCTCTAAAGCAATCCTGTTCCAAAGCAAATTATTTTTTGGACCTACAGCTTTTAGAATCAGGAAGTTGCAGCCCACAAAGCGACTCTGAGAAACTTTTTGCAGTAGGTGCCACTCCCTACCTTCAGCCCCACAATGCTTTGAAATTATATTTTGCGGTATTCTGGGGAAAACAAAATGGTAGCATATTCTCTAAAAGAAAGTCATGGGCGTTAATGACTCTGCTACTGAAGGCAGCTTAATTGAAGGGAAAACAAACATTGCAAAGAAAAATTCAGAGAAATGCCCTCCCAAATTCATCAATCATCAAAATGTCATTTGGAAATAATTTACATTCACGTCTAGGTGAAGCAAATGGAAGAGAATTTATTCAAAATGGCTCCTATAAAGTACCATTGCATTAAGTATTACAGGACAAAACCAGGTTAATCTATTTCCATTCTGGGCAAAGCTATCACTAGAATGTGTGTGGGGAGTGAGGATTATATTGGAGTAATTCCATCAAGAGGAGCGACACCGAAATGACTGCCTCCAAGATTTTTGTTCACACACACATACAATGTGGATAGCTATAACCACAAAATATTCTTCCTAAGATATACCAACAAGGTGAAAACTATGCTAATTTACTTTTTGAATATTTCTAATGTGCATGCATTCCAGTCTGAGCTATCATTATTGCCCAATTACAATAAGGCTTCGAATCACATGGTTTTGTTTACACATGCTCTTATTTCATTGCTGCTGTTTTTTTTTAATAGTTGCTGATTTTGTCATTATAGTCAATGATAAACGGATGTTATGATTTACGAATAACATTAGTACAAAAACATTACTAAAGGTTCTTTATGGTCACTTATGGGATGAGATCCATGAGTTATCACATTGGGTGACATCAACCTCAATGGAAAAATAACTGAATAGATATTAAGGTTATAGTGAAAAACAATGTCAGCTCTTATCGGTTGCAAGATTCCCCTGCCCCCCACGATTTCCACACTCTTCTAAAAGAATGCACAGACGAAGCCATACAGATCCCATCATATGATGCAGGAGGATTTCCACCTCTTGCCCGTGCTTCTTCGTCTGTGAACTGTCTCTGAAGTGTAGGGAAACGGGGGAACCGGAGCCAGTTAGAAATCATCTTCTGAATTCCCAATGTGCATGAAAATGGGAGAAAGCAGGGGGAAACACCTGGATGGGATCTATCAAATCTGTCCATACTGAATGGCTTCAGTGACGTGGAGTAATGCATGTTCCTGTGGGCAGTCTCCTACCGAGCATTGATGCTCCATTTCTCTTTCAAAATCTGTCTTAAAAGTGATGCCTCCTGTCTCCTTGTGAGTAAGGCAATTGGGAGGGAAAAGCAAAGGAGTCAATTAAGAGAAATTGTGCCTGTCTTAAGAATGATGCTTCCTGTCTCCCTGAGACTAAGAAGATTGGGAGGGAAAGCATAGGGGCTCATGGAAAGAAATGGTATTTGTCTTAAGATTGATGCCTTCTGTCTCCTCTAAATGGATTGTTGAGCTGGGAGAATGCGATCACATGTGATGGAGGTAAGTAAAATCTCAGAATGCCACACAAAGAAGACTCCACTTGCAAAGAAGACAATTCCCCACAATTTCCCAAGCCCCATTGGATGAAGTTCTAGTTCCTCCTCTGTAAGTTGACCATAGAATGATGCTCAAGGACCAAGAACTTCCTAGAGAGATGTTCTCTCATGTTAAGCAGCTCTACTGGCTGCCCATAATTTTCCGGTCCCAATTCAAAGTGCTAGTTATCACTTATAAAGCCCTTAACAGCTTGGGTCCTGCCTATCTTCGTGACTATATCCCCCTATGAACTAACACGGGCTGTAAGGTATGCTGTGGAGGCCCTCCTCTTGATCCCATCACCGTCACAAGCACGGTTGGTGGGGATGAGGGAGAGGGCTTTCTTGGTGGCCCCGGCTTTGGAACTCCCTCCCCAAGGAGATTAGACAGGCCCCCACACTGTCCTCCTTTCGTAGGGACTTGAAGACGTGGCTCTTCAATCAAGCCTTTGAGAATATTTAGCCCCCAGTTGTCCTACAAAGTAAATGCACATCCTGCACTTTATCCCAAGCCCTCTCTCCATTACTGCAGCTCACACTTACTTTATTCCAATGTTTACAGCCTGAACATGGTGCCAGGAATTTACCGCCACGGTTAGAGGAGGAGTCTGAATTGATGTTTTATAAGTTGCACATCTTTTCTTTTATTGTATTTTATATTGTGCTCACTTTTATGTTGTTTTTAGGTACCTTGTGTCGTGCATAAGCCACCCCGAGTACCTTCGGGGAGATGGTGGCCAGATGTAAGTATAAAGTTGTTGTTGTTGTTGTTGTTGTTGTTGTTGTTGTTGTTGTTATCATCATCATTATTAAAGTATAGCAATTTTATTTGCATTTTTCCACTTTAATGGGGGTTCTGTAACCCCAACAAATGTGAAAGGCTGTCTGTACTACTACTACTTTTAAAATGTTGATTAAATGGGATCTTCTTCAATAGTGTTTTAAACAGTAATTTAAATAATTAAACTCCAGTCTTTCATTAACTCTAGGTATGCACAATACAGTTTAACCTTTCCCCAAATGGTGTTTTTAAGTATACCTTACTTTATACCTTACTTTACTTTCTACCATATCAGTAAGTGGTAAAACCTTCCTTGGGTTTCTAATATATCCAGTCTCATATATGAAAAAAATGTGGTTGGTTTTTAGTATTACTGGGGGTAACACATTTTTAGAAGGAACATACTCAGACACATTGGTGAATAGTTATTTCTAAATGAAAGTGGTTGAAAAATACATACTGTTAAATAAAATTATAATTATTTTTAGTCCATCATGGAGTTAAAAGAAAAAAAATTCTTAAAAGGAATCAATCCAATATTACGTTCAGTCACAGTTTTCATTTCAAAAATACAGTTCTCCCATTTAATGCCATTCATTTAAGATATTACATTATTGATGCAAAATGTATAATTTATTATAAGTATTCACTCTTCCCTTTGTGTACTTCAACATTTCTTTAACAACTTAGTTAATATTACTCATTTTACATTAACAAGCGTGTAAAAATAAAGAGGTTCAAACCATTAAATGCTGTCAGGAATTAATTTTGTACAAATTGGGGCAAAATGTAAACTCTGATCAATAAATGTAAAGCTATCCTGAGGGGAAAATTCTTGTCTTATTAAATCATACATTTAGATTAATATACTCATTATTGTTGCTACTTTGGAGGTTTGAGAGAGCAGAACAGAATAGGAAGCAGAAGTAAAAGACATGGCTCCTGGGCCTAGGTTTTGCCAGGAAGCAAGTTTTAAATTATAATAATATTGCCATCATTATTAAGGAAAGTTATGAATTGTATTTATGCTTATGTAGCATCTCTGTATATATTTTCCATTCCAGCTAGTAACCAATACAATATTTTCACCAATGCTGAACCAAATGCAGTACCAAATGAGATCACCTCTTCATCTAGCTACTCTTTTTCTTCTAATGCACAGATACAGCTTAATAATTGGGAGATCTATCATTTTGCATATACAGTAGATATGGTGGGTTTTCAAAAAGAGAAAGTACATTATAAACAAGGCAGGGTAGCTGGTTTTTGTGATTTTTTGGGGCTTACAATTTCCATCAGCACTAGGTAACATAGCCAATGATGAGAAATTATAGACCCTGCAGTCCCAAAAAATCTGAAGGATCAGTTGTACATGTCTAGCATAAACCTTAGTAAAAGGAGAATGCTGTTTTACAAGGATACTGAGAAGGTGGAATGTATCCAGAGAAGAGTAACCAAGATGGTAGAATATGGAAACCATCCAATGAGGAATTGGGTAAGAGAAATTGATAGGTTTATTTTGGAGGAGACTGAGAGGTGATAACCATCCTGAAACATGAAGATTAACCATGGGGAAGATGCAGCAAGCTTCTTTTCTGCTACTCTAGAGGATATTTTAAAATCTGATTTAAAATATCATGAAAGATTAATCCTAAACATCACTAATCTATTCCATGCACTCTCTCTAATAATAATAATAATAATAATAATAATAATAATAATAATAATAATAATAATAATAATTTAAAAATAATAATTTTATTTTTATAGCCCGCCCCATCTCCCCGAGGGGACTCGGGGCGGCTTACATGGGGCCACGCCCAGGCGAAACAGACAATATAAAACACAACAGTATAAAAACAGATCAATGAAACAAATAAGATCATATATACAAAAAACATAATTTGATAAAATCCTGGGTTGACTCCTAAAAAGAACTGGGCCAAAGAAAGTGTGAGTAGTGTGAGCTATAATTGGGGAAGAGGTAGGTACCAGGAACAATTGTCCCGTTACCATGCTAGGGAAGGCGTACAAGAGAGAATATGTCAGGCTAACAGAGTGAAAAGTGCTATATAGATAAAATAGGCAACAGGATGATCCCTCGTTATGGAAATCAGTTGCCAAAGGCCTGTTTGAAGAGCCAAGTTTTCAGGCTCTTCCTAAAAGTAAAGAGGGTAGGGGCCTGCCTAATCTCCCTGGGGAGAGAGTTCCAGAGCCGGGGGGCCACCACGGAGAAGGTCCTCTCCCTCGTCCCCACCAACCGCGATTGCGAGGGTGGTGGGAGTGAGAGGAGGGCCTCCCCCGACGAATGAAGAGACTGTGCAGGTTCATAGGGGGAAATGCAGTCATGAAGGCAGGTGGGTCCCGAACTGTTTAGGGCTTTGTAGGTGATAACCTGCACCTTGAATGGCAGCCAATGGAGCTCCTTGAACAAGGGGGTTGTATGTGCCCTGTAATTTGCTCCAGTTAGAAGCCTGGCTGCCAAGCGCTGGACCAGTTGCAATTTCTGGGCTGTCTTCAAGGGCAGCACCACGTAGAGCGCATTGCAATAATACAGTCTAGAGGTAACTAAGGCATGGACTACCATGGCCAGATTTCATTATAATCTCTTTCCCACCTAGGAATGAGATATAGTCAAACGTCTACAACATAAGGGCCCCTAATACTGTTCATGACATTTCTCAACCAGAACTAAGAATAGACATGGGAAGCAATGGGGACATAAGAGGAATGGGAAGATGGTAAAAAAGAGGGAAAGAGTAAGAACAAAGGGCTTTCTTCTGTCTTCCCTAAGAAGTCCAAATTTACATCAGAGGTCCTTATCTCACCAATGAAAAATGCATTACGTTATTAATACCATCACTATTACTTTTGGCACAAAAATGCAGAAAATAGCATTTCAAATTTCTGATTTTATCCTAAGAGGTTTGATCTTGGAAGTTAAGCAGGGTCAGCCTTGGCTAGTACTTGGATAGGAGACTGCCAATGAATACCATGAAATATAGGCTGTATTTCAGAGGAAAGAGCTGGCAAAAGCACTCTTTTGAGTATTCCTTGCCTAAGAAAACTCTATAATGTTAAAAAAACCCACAAAAATATTAGTTAATAAATCAACTCTGGAATTTTAAGAACACCTCTTTACCATATACAATTAATAATATTTCACTATCTGCTACACTAGTACTATATCATTATAGAATTAACATTAAGATACTCACAAAAAGCAACAGAAGCAACGGAGTTATGACAATGCCCTGAAAGAAATAAGGAGAAAATTATTAGTGTAGAAAACACAATTTTCTTTTCATCATATCAGACCTTGTTGCATAATCCTACAACAAAACATTTGGGCACCTTCTTGAGAAACCAATGTAATATTATGTCAGTGAAAACAAAGAGATTTGTGATATTTTAAAACTATTGTAGCATGAACTTTAATGAACAATAATCTGGTGGTTGCTACATATCCACTGGATTCATATAATCTAGATATAAGTAATGCTTTGTTTAAATTCCTTGTTAAGAAGGAAACTTATTTGCAGGTCAAGGAGTGAGGAATGATCTATATCCATTGAAATTAGGAGTAGAAATTAAATCTCTTCTCGATCTATCATTCCACTTCTGACTTTGACAACTCCCTTCCCCTTTCCATGTATTCCATAAATATGCAGGCTCAATGCCTTGTAGACCCTCTTCCACCAACACCTTCCACTGTCTTAATAAACAGCCCCTGCCACAGAGGGGACAGGTGGCTTACTATCATATTGTCTGACTTGTGGCCCTCTCCTGAGTAAAGTCTGCATCAACCATGATGAATTAGGTGTCGTGTGATTTTGTAATGTAAACTGATATCCCCTAGGAAGTGAGTTGAGATCTCAAAACTCATTTCACTTGATTAGACTCCGTGTCTCCGTGGTGGGAAGGCAAGTCTTTCATCTAATTTAGTCACACAGGACCACTTCAGCTCTCCACATCCCCCAGGCAAAGGAAGGCAAAAGATTTGTTTTCTTCAGTGACAGCAAAGAGGCTTAAGGATGATTGTTGGGCATAAGACACAATTTTTAAGTCTAATGATGGAAAGCTTAAGAGGAGGTTTTAGAACTGGGACATAACATGACAAGCATCATCTCCACAACAGCAAATGGAAATTCTCACTTCACCCACTGCTTCATACTTCAATACCAAATAATAAATTAATAAAAGCAGTCTGCTACTCGGTGAATATTAATTCACAAGCCCTACATAGCCCTTTGATTCAAAACTAAGTTTGTGGTGTACCTATCACTCACTACCACATTAATAAGGCATAATATCTAAATTACAGAATGGCTATTCTGTAGTTTTTCCTTAAAAATGTTTATTTAGAATAATATTCAAAGTGGTCCATATTCTCTGATTGGGGTTTAAATTATGGCTCAACCATTTTTCTATGGGTTACTGTGACTTGCTATTCTGTTTTGAATTTATCTCCTTTGTTCACAGGGTTGCTGGTAAAGAAGGGTGAGGCTAGAAGCATACACAGGCAGTCGCCAAGTTATGAAAAAAGTAGGTTCTGTAAGTTTGTTTTTAAGTTCAATTTATTTGTATGTCAGAACAGGTACATTTTAAAGTGTAACTCCAGCCACACACAAACAAGCTTTGGATAGGATAGGGAAGGGTTAACACCCCTGTGGGGTTTGTTTTGCTGTATGTGCCCCAGTTTGGAAATTTTCCCCCCCACTTTCTGTCCCTGTGATAATTGGATTTTGAAAAAAATGGCTTGTTGTGGAAACAAGAATTGGTGAGAAAGCTTCAGTGGAGACACTTTTTCCTCATGATAACTCTTCCAGGAGTAAATTTCCCTTCCGAGGTACAGATTTCTCTCACTTTCTGTTGTTTCACCCCTGTTCTTAATTATGAGTCATTTGTAAGTCAGATGTTTGTAACTCAGGGACTGCCTGTATGGAATACACAGGCTGGTAGCTACTCATAGAATCATAGAGTTGGAAGAGACCTCATGAGGCACCGAGTCTGACCCCCTGCCATGAAGCAGGAAAACTGCATTCAAAGCATCCCCGACAGATGGCCATCCAGTCTCTGTTTAAAAGCCTCCACCACACTCCGGGGCAGAGAGTTCTACTGCCAAACAGCTCTCACAGTTAGGAGGTTATTTCTAAAGTTCAGGTGGAATCTCCTTTTCTGTAGCTTAAAGCCGTTGTTCTACGTCCTAGTCTCCAGGGCAGCAGAAAACAAGTTTGCTCCCTCCTCACTATGACTTCTCACATATTTATACATGGCTATCATGTCTCCTCTCAACCTTCTCTTCTGCAGGCTAAACAGGCTCAGCTCTTTACGCTGCTCCTCATAGGGCTTGTTCTCCAGACCCTTGATCATTTTAGTCACTCTCCTCTAGACATATTCCAGCTTGTCAACATCTCCTTTCAACTGCGGTGCCCAGAATGGGACACAATATCCCAGGTGTGGTCTGGCTAAGGCAGAATAGAGGGGTAGAATGACTTCCCTGGATCTAGACATTATGCTCCTATTTATGCAGGTCAAAATCTCATTGGCTTTTTTATCTGCCACATGACATTGTTGGCTCACGTTTAACTTGTTGTCCATGAGGACTCCAACATCCTTTTCACACATACTGCTATTGAGTCAGGTGTCCCCCGTTCTATATCTGTGCGTTTCATTTTTTCTGCCTACTGTGCACTTTTGGAACTGATCAAGTCAAATAAAGAAAACATAATTCTGAATTCCTTACTCCACTCTAGATAGGTGCTTTCAATTTATTTTAGGTTTATTTTAAAAGAGAGTCACTTGAGCTATGAGAGTCTGTTGGAATCTAGATTATTCAGGGAGATTCTATTCTCTTTCTCTAGAATATGACTTTTTATTTCAGGATAATCAACATATGAATCCAGTGCTTGTGTTCCTCATCATGGCCTTACTTTCATCTTCAGGAAATAATGGACTGGGAACAATATATTTTACACTGACTATTTATTTTATTTATGTTAAATGCTTAGAATGACTTTAAGAGTAAAGCCCTCTTAACCCTGCATAAAAGGTAACAGAAACATTAAGAATGAAAGAAAATAAAACAATTATTAGAAAAAGACCAGCATCCTGATAATTTTAATAAAGGCCAATGAAAGCAAAAAACTTTTCCAGAGTTTTTTCCCCCAGAAATTAGATCAGAAGGAGCTTGATGAATCTTTGTTGGCCACTTGAAAAGGCCCTTTCCCTTGTGTAGGTAAGTGGCCAATCCAGCTTCACTAAAGTTAACATGCACCTTGTCATACTTTGAAATGTTTATTGATCCCAAAGACGGTTTAAAATCAACACTGATAGGGTCAAATTCTTTTCTGAGATGGAAGTTTGATTGTGTCACACACAATAATTTGAATGACAAATTGGTCCCTTAAAATACAAACTCTTTTCTCCAATATGGTAACATTGCATATTAATTTAAGAATAATGAGTTATTTGTTTATGATTTTTTTTTAAAATGACAATATGCATTGAAATGCCCATGAAGATCCTCCATAATGTTCAGAAACATTACGGAGGGATCTTTTGGGGCATTTCAATGCACATTGAAATGTTCCTAAAACATTCCTTTAGTAAACATTACTTTTGCTATACTAAAAAGGAAGTAACATTGCATGTGATTAGTTATTTCACAAATATGTTGTTGTTATACCCAAAAGCAGCATTGTTACACACAACATTATTATGGTATTTCAAGAATACTTCTAAATTATGGTGTTATCTGTTTTGTAAGAAGCTGAAGAACACCAGAAGAATTATCCAGAATTATCCCACTTTTCAGTGATCTTTCTATTACAGTATGATATGCTTGAATTCCAATGCAAATGAAGATACCTGTATAGTACGTGAACCATGACATTACAATACTAGTTTCAGGAAATGAAAGGGATCATCTCTCATTTCTATCTTGGACACACAAATACCACTGCAGAAAAAACAAATCCATTCTAAAATTAGAAAACTTGACTGCTCTTCCCTCTACTGTGCTTCTTGGGCAAGTGCTGTCATAAAATACAGAGCATATAGAGAAATAGATTGCAGCTGAGCAAATCTTCTTTGCCCAAACTGCGAGCATGCCCTTGCTGAGGCAAGGTCACTGAACAGCTGCGTATCCACAAAGTTAGGGGAGTATGTTGAGCTTTACGATGCTGGCCGTAATGGAGTCAAACCTGTAAAGTGATTGCCTTTTACCATTTGAAAGAAAAACTTTCAAGAAATCCATTTACACCTCTGATGTGAAACCGACAGAATATATTTCAATGATTTTAGTGGGAAGGAGAAAGGGGGAAAAGAATTCACAGCCTGACCCAAAATGCTCATACAAACAAAGATTCTGCATAGAAGCAGTCACATCAAGAACCTGTAAATGCACTTGCTTTACAGTGAGGATCATCTAACATGTCATATTTTAGAAAGCTGGCTATGGTTTTCTAAAAGTAAAACTAGCACCCAGGGATAGATTTTATTGTTATCTTCTCTAGAAGATAAAACTAACTTCTTATTTCAGTTTTCCGTATTATTCTGAGGGAGAGAACTCAACAATGATGAGTTTTCCATGTGTAATTTCTCAAACCAGAATGCGATGAGAAATACAATGAAGTAAATCAAATCTAAAAGAATTCAGTGTTCAATTCTTGTCTCCAAAACAGCTGAAGTAGTGTTACCCAAGTAATGGGTCATCAGTGGGTGGAGTAGTGTTATCCAAGCCATCAGTGGGTAGTTCACAGTGAGTTTTGAAGAAAGCATGGCACAAATATGGTACCTGTCCCTGGCACACAGGAGAAAAATATTTGGTCCACCACCTCATCTTGAGAAGATCTGGAGGTCAACCACTGGTCTACAGTAAATTATTTACTGTAAGCAACTGCAGTCTTTTCGGCTGTCATCATTATTGACTTCGAAGTCACCATCCCTCAGCAACTAAAATATGCGGAGGGCAAGTATCTATAGAATCACTTCACTTCTGTCCTTCCGAACCTGCATTATGCTTTTAAGCAAGGAGAGAGGCCTTGTTCTTAGAATCATAGAATAGGAAGAGACTAACTAGCTTCATAACTGGTTAGACCTATCTTGTTGGGCTATGTACCTTTTCTGTTCTACCTGACAAAATCTGAAGCTCTCTGGGCAGTCTGAGGAAAGGGATTTTATAATTCCTACCCATGGAAATTCTTCAGCTAAAACAAGCAACTTGGGGAAAAGATATCATAATCATGTTACTTTCTTTGTGGTAAGAAGACTCCACAAGACTGTAAGAAGTGTTCAACAGAATAATTCTAACAGAACAACAAAAAGAGATTTGCCTTTAATAGATTGCACAGTTGTTGTCTTTTAAATGGAAAAATAGTTACTAACTCTGTGGAAAAGGAATGATCAACTTGCTTGACTGCAGCAATCAATTTTCACCATCTGCATCTGACCCCAGGGTTATATTCCAAATCACAGACCCACTAAAATTTACCTTTAAAATGAGGGGGGAGAGAACTTTTAAACAAGGATTTCCTACTTGTTTTAAAAGGAAATTTCCAGTTTGTAACCAGAATTTGTTTTGAGTTAGCAAAAACAATTTCCATCAAAATCCAAGAAAAGATGTTACAATAACAAGTTATAATTTCCTGGTATCCCAGATCCAATTTTAAGTACTCATGCTACATTTGATATTTTTCAATCCTCTAATACTGAATCTGTTTTTAGGAACAAATTTCATATTGTTGTTGTATGTCTTTCGGGCTGTGTGGCCATGTTCCAGAAGCATTCTCTCCTGACGTTTCGTCCACATCTATGGCAGGCATCCTCAGAGGTTGTGAGGTATGGATAAACTAAGTCAGGAAAGGAAAGAATATATATCTGTGTAGAGTCCAAGGTGTGGCAAGAGTTCTTTGTCACTGGGAGCCAGCATTAATGTTTCAGTTAATCACCCTAATTGGCACTGGAAATGTTTTTGTCCCTTGCCTGGGGGCATCCTTTGTTCAGTCAAGTCCTCATTGTGTTGGTTCCCATCTACTGTTTTGATTTTGGAGTTTTGTAATACTGGTAGCCAGATTTTGTTCATTTTCATGGTTTCTTCCTTTCTGTTGAAGTTGTCCACATGCTTGTGGATTTCAATGGCTTCTCTGTGTAGTCTGACATGATAGTTGTTAGAATGGTCCAGCATTTTTGTGTTCTCAAATAGTATTCTGTGTCCAGGCTGGTTCATCAAATGCTCTGCTATGGCTGATTTCTCTGGTTGAATTAGTCTGCAGTGCCTTTCATGTTCTTTGACTCTTGTTTGGGCGCTGCGTTTGGTGGTCCCTATGTAGACTTGTCCACAGCTGCATGGTATCCGGTAGACTCCTGCAGAGGAGAGAGGATCCCTCTTGTCCTTCGCTGACCGTAGCATTTGTTGGATTTTCTTCGTGGGTCTGTAGATAGTTTGTAGGTTGTGCTTCTTCATCAGCTTCCCTATGCGGTCAGTAGTTCCCTTGATGTATGGTAAGAACACCTTTCCTCTGGGTGGATCTTTGTCTTGACTCTCATGGCTTGTTCTTGGCCTTGCAGCTCTTCTGATGTCTGTGGTGGAGTATCTAATTCAACCAGAGAAATCAGCCATAGCAGAGCATTTGATGAACCAGCCTGGACACAGAATACTATTTGAGAACACAAAAATGCTGGACCATTCTAACAACTATCATGTCAGACTACACAGAGAAGCCATTGAAATCCACAAGCATGTGGACAACTTCAACAGAAAGGAAGAAACCATGAAAATGAACAAAATCTGGCTACCAATATTACAAAACTCCAAAATCAAAACAGTAGATGGGAACCAACACAATGAGGACTTGACTGAACAAAGGATGCCCCCAGGCAAGGGACAAAAACATTTCCAGTGCCAATTAGGGTGATTAACTGAAACATTAATGCTGGCTCCCAGTGACAAAGAACTCTTGCCACACCTTGGACTCTACACAGATATATATTCTTTCCTTTCCTGACTTAGTTTATCCATACCTCACAACCTCTGAGGATGCCTGCCATAGATGTGGGCGAAACGTCAGGAGAGAATGCTTCTGGAACATGGCCACACAGCCCGAAAGACATACAACAACCCTGTGATTCTGGCCATGAAAGCCTTCGACAACACAAATTTCATATTCTTGAAAGAAGTCCAGTAGTTTTACACTTCATTTTTTTAGGAGTCCTTACATATTTTGCAATTGAAATACTCCATAATACAGAAAGTACTTTATAACTATGAAAAAATAATAATAAAATAGATTCCTAGTGCTTTCATTCTTGCCTCTACTATCTGTAATTTTATAGTTAATAAGTACAACAGCTTGTGCTTTTTTTCACTTTACACCTTTAATTTACAAGCTTTTAAATGCTGAATAATCAGTCTATTTTCCTTCTAGGTTTCTTTCCATGTTTTCTATTTTAAAAACTTCCCAAGTTATCATATTTTACCTTTTGGCTACATGTATTTTCTATTTCCATTTTGCAAACAGATGTTTTTTTAAAAAATATATAGGGTTAATACCCTTGCAGGATAAACAGGCAAAACACATTATTTCCATGTGACATAATTTATAACATTATTTAGTGATAAAATAGAGTTATTGAACTAAGACCTATTAGCATGTTTCCTTAAACTAAAATATAGCCACCTATGGGTTTTATGTATGTTTTAGGCAAAGGATTCAAATATAAGAAATTGTGCATAATTATAATCATACCAATAAATGCTTTCGATAGTACAAGTAAATTAAAATGACACATGTGACAAAAGGTAAAAATAGCCTTCCAAAGGATCCAATATTTGCATTTTAATGACAGGATTATAAAATCAGAATTGCAATTGTGAGACAACCATTACTTTATTAGAGAGGACGTAATCTGCCAACTTTAATTTTAGGCAGTGAGATTATGCCCTGGGCATCCAATCCCAACCGGATGCTTCGTTCTCTGCTGTCCCCTGAGACACCATATTTAGTGCTCTCTTAAGAGAAGGGCCTGGTCATTAACGCAGTTAGTCACATCATATGCAAAATGCAGTTGTGAGCATTAGATGTCAGAAGCGGAGAGCGTTTCTTCCATTTACAAAAACAGTCACCTTGGGAACAATTTCACCAGCTAGAACAGATATACACACTAGGATGTTTGTTTGCTGGTCAGAGAAAGTAGCCCTCTGGTTCAGTTGTGCCAAAGGTATCATAATGTAATAATGATCCTGTGCACTACTAGTTGGAGAACAGACTGTGTATGAATAGCATCAGAAACTAAAGTTGATATACAAATTCTGGAAGGCTGCCATGTGGCACCTCTATACATTCCCTGTCTCCCCATAAATTTCAGCCATACATGGAAAGAATTGCTCTATAGACAAAATAGAAACACAATAGGATAGGTTCATTCCACCCAGCACATGCCACTTCCACACACAATCCACAGTCATATTTCTGTTCCAGGCAATGTTACCTCTTGAGCAGAGCTCCAGGAATCAGGAGGTTTACGTGCAGAACCAACAACTCCCTGCAAAAGATGGAGTCCCAATAGGGTGCCAATGTTTTCACATAGGCTGTATTCAGTACACTGCATTGCATTAGGATAACAAACTTTTTTGCATTGGAAAGGGATGCACAAGGAGGAGAAACAAAGCATAGCATCGTGGCATTCATTTGTTTGCACACCATGCCATGAATGTTCACCTTTAATTCATGCAGCCTGATTAGTTATACCACTGAGTCTAAGAGGAGTAAAGATGAACAGAAGGAACTGCTATTGTTGGTGTTTAACAAGTCTATGAACAAAATGCAGATTTTGCCTGCTGTGCTTGTGTACTGCAGTACAGAATATTCTGCCCTCTGTCATAGAATCATAGAGTTGAAAGAGACCTCATGGGCCATCCAGTCCAACCCCTGCCAAGAAGCAGGAAAATTGCATTCAAAGCACCCCCGGCAGATCCAACCTCTGTTTAAAAACCTCCAAAGAAGGAGCCTCCACCACAGTCCGGGGCAGAGAGTTCCACTGTTGAACAGCTCTCAGAGTTACGAAGTTCTTCCTAAAGTTCAGGTGGAATATCCTTTCCTGTAATTTGAAGGCATTGTTCCACATCCTAGTCTCCAGGGTAGCAGAAAACAAGTTTGCTCCCTTCTCCCTATGACTTCCCCTCTGTCTTTGTAGATCCTTTCAACTAAGGTGAGTAAGAAGCAGGGCTGGGTGGAATTTGTCTGCTTATCTACCTTGGAAGCAGCAACACAACTGGAACTCATAGCTTCACAAAGCATCACTGAGTTATGGATAGCCAACCGCCCCACCTTTTTTTTAACAAGCCTTTGAAAGCTGCATGACACATGCAGAAACAGTAGGAATTGTAATGTAAATCAAAGCTGGGTTATCTGTAATCATTCGTATTTTTGTTTTCATAGACTTTCAAAAGTCACAGAAGTTTTCAAAGAACAGAAGGATGTCAAATACAAAGTGGAACCACAAGTATTCCTACTGGTCACTGTTGCCACTGTAAGTATTTGCTTGTAGACTGGAAGATGAGGAAGTTACTTTATTCTACATGTGTCAGACAGTATACACCTTGGGTACTATACTAGCCAAAGAGTGACTAGATAGATGGATACTAGGTAAATACATAGCAATCAATACTGAGTAGATGCAAGAGCTGCCAACAACTGCAGTGATTTGTGTTTCAGACTTATACAGCATTCTTTCACTATTACGAGGGCTATCCAGAAAGTACATTACGTTTTGGAATTAAAAACGAACACAGTATAGGAGAAAACATTTACCATATGCAGTTGAAAGCCACACCCAAATACCACAACTCATGTAGTCACCATTCAAATCTAGGCACTTACCATAGCGATGAAAGAGCTTTGCAACTCCTTTCTCACTAAATTCTGCCGCTTGCACCCTCAACCAGCCGGTCACCCCTTCCTGCAGCTGCGCAGTGTCGCCAAAACGCTGCGTTGCCAGCCACGCCCCCATGGTGGTTGAGGAAGCAAGCGGCAGAATTTAGTGGGGAAGGAGTTGCAAAGCTCCTTCATCTCTATGGTAAGTGCCTAGATTTGAATGGCAACTACGTGAGATGTGGTATTTGGGTGTGGCTTTCAACTGCATATGGTAAATGTTTTCTCCTATACTTTATTTTTAATTCCAAAACATAATGTACTTTCTGGATAACCCTCGTATCTCCCCTTCCCTGATCTCAATGGTTTAAAAGAGGGACAGTCTGATGTTCAGGTGTTTTGGACTACAACTCTGATCTTTGATCTTGCTGAGAAAGACTTAGAGTTATAATGCAAAACCTCTGGAGGGCACCAAGCTGTCTAATCCTTATTTAGACATTCACAATGTAGTCTTTGGGACCACACTGATCCAATGTACAGGCAATTACACTGGATCCAAAGCCTACTGGATGTTATGATCTGCAATGAAAAAACCTCAGGTCAGGCCATGAGTGTTTGGACAATAGTGGCACAGTTGCTATCCTTGGTGCTTACCACCACATTCTGGCTATCCACCCCATTCTTTCTGATGGCTACATGGCAATAGCTTAACCTGGTTTTGGAGATTTGTTAGTGACTGGAAGTTTTCACTTATGATGTGTGACAGATGGGAGGGGGAGCACGGATACAAACTTTTGAGTGATGGAGATTTATAAAGACAATACTTTATTTTCCTTTGTTTGAAAGTCAAGGGGTGACACGTTGTGGCCAAGCATATTTGTTAGCACTATGCACATTCCTATTGTTTTTCTTTTTTTTAGTCTGCCAAAGAGAAATGGAAAATATCAGAAAATTTGCCTTAAGTGATGTTCTTCTCTTCTACATTTTACTTGAGTTGGTTGTTGTGTCCTTGAGTTTCATAGTTGTGTCTGGAGTTTCAAGGGGAGAATATCTATGAAGATTCTGAAGAAAGAACCATTATTGATTTGCACTTTACTGTTGTGTTTGTTGATGATGTGGTTGCTATTGCATTTTTTTTGCGGATTTGGGGGAACCCAGTTTACTGTGTTGTTCAAATAGTTGCTGTGTGCTTTAATAAATGACATCACTAAACATAACATTCCTTTGCTTCATCTTCTATGCCTTCAATGGTCTTCTGAATAAATTGAATCTTGATGAAGCAATGAGAATGATGTTCAGGGCTGTCCATTGATTTTGATGAGAATATTTTACCTTATGACATTTCCTTTAAAAGCTGTGCAATTGTTGAGAATTTGGAAAGAGGATTTTTAATTTTTATATTAAAAAATGTAAAATCAGAAACTTTATTTACCAGTCACATGGCAGAGTAATATTTACTCAATAATGTTTTTGTTCAGATTTCAGAGGTTACATTGACTTTTTAAACTTGAAACAGTTGGGGAATAATTTTAAAGGAACTATAACTTTATAACTTAAAAATTAACCACATAATTATAATATATCATACATACATAACCACATACATATAGATGTGATGGTGTTCCTTCTCCAGCAGAGGGCACATTGTGCTCACTTCAAACAATTTCTCTTCAGTTACTCAGAGTGGTTTTGTACACACTTGGAAGAAAAAAAATGATATTTGAATATAGGGATGGTTCTCAGGTGACGGTAGTTCTGAAAATGTTATTTGACTGTGTTTTGCTGTAATCAAGAATCAATCCTGTCCTATACTAGCAATTCTGGAAAGACTCAAAACCATGTAGGAGAGCTTGAACAGTATTACAGAAGTTAATTGTAGTAGATTATGCATTTGGAATGAAACGGCTGGTACTTCATGTTAAATTTTAGGCTTAAAAAAAAAATTGTAAAATCTCTTCTCTAAAAATTAGTCACATGCAGTTTGCTTAATTAAAGAAAGAGGCTGATATATTACTAACAAAAGAGGGAAGCACTTGATTCAGTCTTGAGATGATTTTCTACAATTTATGTACCAGTTTGGATACAAATTTGCAGAAGGGCAGCAGAAATAGGAACAGAGCTGGATCAATGGGGACGCACAGCCAGGACACAAGATACCACAGAAGAAATGAAGTCTACAGCTAGATCTAGAGCTTGGAAAACTTACTTTTTGGATAGTTAAGAGACTCTTCTTGTCTAAAAAGCTTTTTCCTTCCATTTACCAATGTTCCTGTTAAATCTTATTCACGTAGTTAATTATCTTGTGAATCAAGGTCTAAACCCAATAGTTAGTCCTAACTAAAGCAGAAATATTGAATCAAAGGGAATATGGTAAATCAACACTGATTAAGTTTCCTTGGTTCAACAGCTCTACTCTAATTGGGATTAACCAGTGTATCGAGGCTGAAATCTTTTGGATGAGACAGAATATTTGCCGGATTAAAGTTTGCATTTATTGTTTCTATTTATTTTAAGTATATTTCTGCTGAAAGATGCCAAAACAATTATGTATGTAAGATGTCCACTTTGTTTACAGCACCTCATTTGGGCTTTTCATTTATCAGATTTCAAAGAATTATGTTGTGCTTTTTAAAACACTTCAGTGCAAACTCCCCTTTAGTTACATGGTAATTTGGGCAGTAACCAACATATTGTTGCTGCAATGAAAGAGGGAGAGAAATATATCTGAACATGTAGGAGCCCCTTCCTCCCATTCATTCATCCATTAATGAATTATTAAAGTCAAAACTGCTGATAAAGACTGTCATGGGACGGTTTGACAACTGACTGTTCCTTGATACTTTCAGTTAGACAGAGCAAATGGAGACTTACAACTGAAAGAAATATTACAATACTACACTATTAATACTACATTGTAAATTGTATCACCACGCTAGTATTAAATTAATTCTATTGACCGATACACAGTAAAAACATCTAGGATTGGGATGATATGTGTGCTAATTCATCTAACCTCTCATGTACTACTCAAATTAAATTGTGTGTTTCGGTAGAATCATGTCAGAACGAAAGTACCTTCTACACTAGATGGCACTATCTCACTTTTTAAGGAAAGTCATCTCTGCCTAAAGAGAAGGTTTATTATGTTGTTGATTCCACATTCTGAAATTTATATCAACATGTTAAGCCATTTCCAAATGGTGACAAAGGCAATACAGGAAATAAAAAAACAATACGCCATGGAAAGATAATTAATTTTGGCAGGTATTCCTTTTCTAGATGGTGAAATATAACCCACTTCCAAGATGACTTCTCGTCTGTTTCCAAAGTGAAGGATTCAGCTTTTCCAAGCAAATGGTTTTCACTGTCAAACCCGTCATACTTTCCCACTTCATTTCTAATTTACAACTAGGAGGAGCTTTTCTTTTTATCTCTACTTAATAAAACGAAGATTTTTGCAAGGTTCAGATGACATTTTTTATCAAGAGCAATATAAAATTTTCATGTTTGAATGTATACATACATTACAGGACAAATTCACACATGTCATAGCTTCCCATTAGATAAGCCCCCCTTTCTATTCTTAATTTTAAGAAAATTTTAGCAATGTGAATGTGTGAGAATTTTACGTGAAATCATTCGAGTGAAATCCGAACACAGAGATTACATAGCCCATGCAAAAAGAAAAAAGAAAAAAAAAGTATTTGGTGTGTTGGTTTTTAGGTCTGTTCCTAAGGTTATTGTGGGCACTGATTCAGAAAATTGCATTGGATAGACCACATCGGCTGTAATTTCTTAGATATGGTTATCATGATTTGTTATGGGCAAGCAGGAGTCGCCAGTGGCACAATGGGTTAAAGCCTTGTGCTGGTAGGATTGCTGACTTGAAGGTTGGGTTGCAGACCTGTAGGTTGCCGGTTCAAATCCAACCCGGGGAGAGCACAGATGAGCTCCCTCTGTCAGCTCCAGCTCCATGTGGGGACATGAGAGAAGCCTCCCACATCGAAAACATCCGGGCATCCCCTTGGCAACGTCCTTGCAAACAGCCAATTCTCTCACACCAGAAGCAACTTGCAGTTTCTCAAGTTGCTCCTGACACACAAAAAAAATGGGCAGGTAGATAAAGACTGATATATGGCATATGTTTATCTCAAAACCTAGAGTTGATAGGGGGAAACTGCTGCCATCAGTGAGTTAAGTATACCCAGAAACATGTCTAATATTTGAGACACCAAAATGCATATTGGATGTGTTATTAATACCTGTTAACACCAACTAAGCCAACATTTGTACTTTCACTCACACAGAACATAATTGTATATTCAGTATATGCCAGACAATAGACATAAGATTTAAGAAAAGCCTGGCTTATACTGAACACAAAATACAATGCCTCAACAAGATATATGCAGATACAAGATACGCTGTAGGAGTTCTTGTACTTAAGAAGATTTGCCAATGGATTGGCTGTTGCCTGGGATGGAACAGTTGTAACAGGACAGTTGTGGGAAGGATGGAGAAATCATGGAGAAAAAACATACACTGTACCTCATACCCCGTCAGTCCACAGAAACATTTCTGTCAATGGCACAACTTTACTTCAGCACTGCACCCCATGCTGAATGAACTATCTTCTTTTCATTTAATGATGTCTACTGGGAAAAGGGAAAAAAGCTCTTCCCTGTGTGAACTCGAAGCTGCAAGTGCCAGAGCAGGTTTGTGTCTGTTTTGTTGACTAGACCTTAGGGTTGCTTGGCTTGTTTCTGCAGCCTGATTGTTGTCTTTTCTCCGAGAGGACAGATACTGTGTGTGTGAGTATACAATGTCTTGCTTGTGGCTTGTACAAGCAGTCTCGCAAGCATGACTGATTGTACCTCTACTTCTCCCTACTTCTCCATGTTTATTGCATTATATGGCTATAACAACCTTACAGATTCACTTCCAATGTGGCCTCTGCAGTTTGGCTCTCTCTCTGCCTCTGCCCACCTCACCCACGAATGTCATCACAGCAGGTGGGTGTTTTCACCAATCCACTAGAAGTGATTTGTGAGTTGTCACTATGTGGAAAAGTCTACTCTTCTACTGGCACATCTGCATTTTCAAGTTATGTGTGTTTCCCCCTTATACAGCAGAAGCAGCAGACATTCCTCTAATAAAGAAACTTCAGCTGTGGCATATACAGGACGCCGAAGATGGGAAATACCTATATACCTCTACCTGATGTCTGTCCTGTCTGTGCATAACAGCATTGAATGCTTGTTGTGAATATGTTCTGTGATCCGCCCTGAGTCCCCTTCGGGGTAAGAAGGGCAAAATATAAATGCTGTTAATAAATAAATAAATATCTTAAATATGCAATGATTCTGCTAAGCACCTGTTTAAGCTTCACTAAAAGCAAACAGAACATTACTATATTATCGCGAAATTGTGCCTGTTCCATTTGTTTTTGTTATGATTGAGCCTCATGGCTCTGCTACTGGGAAGCGTGGGCGTAAGACTCCTCGAGAGTCAGATACTCTCGAGGAGCAGGAAAGAAAGAGGCTGCGAGATATCTTTGCAGAACCATCTGACGAGGATTCTTTTGAGGGGTTTACAGAGAGAATGGAGGAAGAGGTGGTGAGCTCGGAAGAGGATGAGATGGATTGGACTCGGGTAAGGGAGGAATTGGGTGCCACTGGCAATGATGGGATGGAAGATGATTGGGGACCTTCAGGACTAGACCCATGGACAAGCTGGAGGGATGGGACGGGATCCACAGCTGGGGATGCTGCGGGGCGTAGTCAGAGGTGTTCCAGCTCTGATGAGGAAAGTGATGAGGAAACGCCCGGGTTAAGGAGGGCAGCTGATAGTGATGAGGACTTGTAACTGGCATAAAATGGGGTTTGGGAGCAATTGCAAATTGCGTTGGGCAAGGTAATCTGGACGAACGCTTGGGATCTGTGTGGGACGTTTTCCTGAAGACGGGTGTGTTTCGTGTGCTGACTACGTAAGTTGTTTTGGAATTTGGGTTCAGACAGCGGGAGGAATTGTGTGGGCTTTTGTTTGTGCAACCTCTGCTTAATCTCAATAGCTTTGACCTTCCGTCGTCTTCTTGACGGACGCCATCTGCTACTCTGGATTTACGGACTGAACTGACTACGGGCTCGGATTCTCCTACCTGGACTTGGTGAACTACAAACGTCTGCTTCTGCCTGACGACCTTCGGAAAGAACTGGGACTACGCTACTGCTTCAATCCTCGGCTGTTGTGTTTGTATTGGAACCTTGCCTGCTGTGTGGAGGAGTAACTTCTAAGTTACTCAAAACATAGTGCTGGCAGCAGAGAAGCATCTGCTGCCAATTAGTTACATTCTTTTGAACTCTTTGTTCACCAGTTTCTGTTTTGTTTATTCTCAGGCTGAAGCAAGCTGTTTTGATTTTGTCCGGATTAAACTCCGGTTTAATCCGGTTTATCTTTTGAATGTTTTTCTTGCCCCTTTTTGCTTTTTAAGGCCAGTGTTGCCTAGCCCTTGTCTTTTACGGGCATTTTGAGTTCTGTAAATCCAATAAACTCTGTTATCTTTGATCCTGTGACGTTCTGTCCTTGACAGTTTTGCTTATCGGTCATCACCTATCATAAGGTAATGTTCATACAAAAGAAAGGGAAAATGTTAAGAACTTTAAATAGCCAATGAAATAAACAACAACAACAAAAAAGCATATAAGCATTTCCCACATCCTCCCAAAGAAAATAATTCAAATTGTAAGTTTAAAAAAGGTTATGGTTGAAATCATTAGCATTAGCAATGCAATAATGATCATATTGCCTTCTTCTTAACAGAAGAGAAGGAACAAGTTCAGTAAATTATGTAACTACTGTTTAATTTCAATATAATTTATGTGGGCCATCTATGGCATTTCCATGGCACAGTGGTAGTGCTAGGTGAATTGAGACCCTCTCTTGGAATTAAGCGGCTTTGATTTTTAAAAACAGAAAACAAACCTCACACCATGGTAATCTATATATGTGTGTTGCTTGTGCACTGTGCCTGCCTGTCTGGCCCCAGGTCATCAATAATGGATAGACCTGTACAGCTGTAGCAGGACCAAGTGTTGTGAGCTTGTCAGGGATTTCTGAAAAGGAACAAAAACACAGGTTTGCCATTTGATTGTGTCTTCCTTAGGAAGAGAGAAAGAGAGAGAAGGAAGATGACGCCTGGTGTGTAAAAACAAACAAACCAAATAACATTGGGGTTTGTTTTTATTTTATTGTGAAAAGAGGAAAATGTTTTGAAGCGGTGTATCCACTGTGAAGGAGAGCAGCAGAAAAACAAAAGAATGAAAGAAAGAGAAAATCAGAATATCACTACATCTTGAAAAGGCTGCACAATTCTTTCGCATAAAAAAATCACAAAATTAATACACATTGTGTTATAAAGAACCCAAGTAGTGATTGAACAGATAGGTTATTCAACAAGGCCTTTTTTTAATTCAGAAAAAGAATATTGCCTCACAACTGTTCATTGTGTTTGTATATATATGGCAAGGAAGATAATTTTGGTACAGAAAATCAACTAATTTCCATGTTTCCTAAATAAAACGTCTGTTCTAAGTCAATATCCGTAATATATGTACATTCCTAAAAATCAAAAAATGGGAAAATGTAAAGGTTATCTAACCACGACCACCAAGAAAAGATACATCTCTTCCAAATTCCCTCTCTTTATCCTAAACATATTTCCATAAGTATCAGAACTGTAGTATTACAAGGGCGATTATTTCATGTTTTACAAACAGAACGCACCAGCTGGTACCTTACAAAGCCTTATCCTTTGGGGATAAGCAGAGTTGTAGATAACTAAATTTCTACAGCAAGCATTTAAACTGAAATCCCAGTGTAAACCAAAACCTTTGTTGCTTTTTTTGTGTGAGTAAATTCCAAGAGATACCTCCTACTGTACTATGTTTTCATAATGTTAATCTTTACTAGTCCCAGAGCTACTGTGCTAGCATGGCAAACAGTTCCCTTTCCTGTGAGACATCAGATTACCTATAAAAGCTAACAATCTGCTCTTCAAAAGACTTACAGAATGTCTCCTTTGAAAAGAATGAACATTAACAAGTATACTAAAATAATGGAATGGAATGCCGTATTGCAGATTACTATCCCTTGCTGTATTTCCTGGGTGGAAACATGAAGACAGAGAGCAAGTGCCTCTGCAATACCACTCCCTATACAAAATGAATATGGATTCACACAGTTTTTTTAAATTTATTTTATTTATGGTGTTAGAAACAAAACAAGGGTACAGTTGTAATGTATTTAAAACACAAACAAAATTAAAAACTTTGCATTATACTAAATATCCTTTGATCAGTAGCTGGCCACTTGGAGTGCCTCTGGTGTTGCTATAAGAAGGTCCTCCATTGTGCATGTGGCAGGGCTCACAATACATTGTAATATGTGGTCTGTGGTTTGCTCTTCTCCATACTCGCATGTTGTGGACTCTTCTTTGTGGCCTCATTTCTTAAGGTTGGCTCTGCATCTCGTGGAGTCAGAGCACAGTGTGTTCAGGGCCTTCCAAGTCGCCCAGTCTTCTGTGTGCCCAGGAGGAAGTATCTCATTCGATATCAGCCATGGCTTGAGGTTCCGGGTTTTAGCCTGCCACTTTTGGACTCTCACTTACTGAGGTGTTCTTGTGAGTATCTCTGTAGATCGTAGAAAATGATTTCAAGGTGTTGGTGTGCTGGATGATATCCGAACAAGGGATGGGCCAGAGATGTCACTGCTTTGGTCCTTTCATTATTGGCTGCTACTTCTTGGCGGATGTCAGGTGGTGCAATACTGGCTAAGCAGTAAAACTTCTCCAGTGGTGTGGGGGACAGACATCCTGTGATAATGCGGCATGTCTCATTAAGAGCCACATCCATACAGTGAGTGAGCAGGAAAATGTTGGAGGAAGATAGCATCCCTTGTTTGCCCCATGCATTCATCACAGGATTACCCTGATCGTGTGATCAGCTTCCATACATTATGATATGATGCTATCAATTGTGTAACTCATTTAGAGCTGGGAGGCAAGGAAGGAGATATTTTGTACACATGATTTGGAAAACATCACCCATTGGCCTCTGACATTGGAAACTGTCCTTCCTGTCTTCCTTCATTTTTAAGGATTTTGTTTATAAAAGGTTTTTGGCAATGCATTCCTTCACTTAGCCCCAGTGGACCATTTCATCTTTTTCATTTCATCTACTATTCCTTTTAGTGAAAGCTATACCTGGCTACTTCCTGATCCTACATTGCAAGCCAATGCCTCTATGCATTAGCATAGTTGTTTTAAGTGTACATGGATATAATTGCACACATTCTGTGTTTACTGGGAAGATCCATAGTCTGCACATCCAAGTTAAAACACACAGAGAAGATACAAAGAAACCATCACTTAATAAGTTTCTAAGACATCTAAGGACATAGGCATTGGTATTATGGTAATTGTTATTATTGAGATATTTCTTTTTTGTTGTTTATTTGTTCAGTCGTTTCCGATTCTTTGTGACTTCATGGACCAGACACACCAGAGTTCCCTGCCAGCAATTGCCACCCCCAGCTCCTTCAAGGTCAAGCCAGTCACTTCAAGGATACCATCCATCTTGCCCTTGGTCAGCCCCTCTTCCTTTTTCCTTCCATTTTTCCCAGCATCATTCTCTTCTCCAAGTTTTCCTGTCTTCTCATTATGTGGCCAAAGTACTCCATCTTTGCCTCTAATATCCTTCCCTCCAGTGGGCAGTCAGGCATTATTTCCTGGAGTATGGACTGGTTGGATCTTCTTGCGATCCAAGGCACTCTCAGAATTTTCCTCCAACACCACAGTTCAAAAGTGTCTATCTTCTTTCACTCAGCCTTCCTTATGGTCCATCTCTCACATCTATCTATATATTATTGCTTTAATTATGCGGAACTTCGTTGCCAGTGTGATGTCTCTACTCTTAACTATTTTATCAGGATTGGTCATTATTCTCCTCCCAAGAAGTAAACGTCTTCTGATTTCCTGGCTGCAGTCTGCATCTGCAGTATCTTTACGCCTAGAAATACAAAGTCTGTCACTGCCTCCATGTTTTCTCTCTCTATTTGCCAGTTATCAATCAGTCTGGTTGACTTAATCTTGGTTTTTTGATGTTAAACTACAACCCAGCTTTTGCACTTTCTTCTTTCACCTTGGATATTTGTAGACACATATATAAACCAAATCTGTAAACAATACATCTAGAGATATAATAGCAAAACTCTACTAATGCTATAGGATTTCACTTTATTTTCTTTTTTTCCTCCTGAAGATCAGTTTGAAACACTTTGAAGGGAAAGACTTTTTTGAAATGGCATGGGATGCTGCACAGATGGATACAGAAGGCACCCTCCTTCCATGAGCAGAAGTGACTTCTGCTTGCATATGTGACCTTTATGATCCAAGCCACACTTGTCTGGGATTTTACTGAAAGAAAGTGACTTGAAGTAGCAGCTCTCTTGACACATAGGCAAGCTTGGGAATGAGCAGTCAAGAAGCAAGATACTGAAACCAGGTCTACCGTTAACACCCATGGAAGCAAATACCAAAGGAAATAAAATGTTCGGCTCAACTCCAGTCCCCAAGAAAATTCTTTTGGTAGGTCAAGGGATTAAGTAGAGGAAGAGGACGGCATGAAAAAGGTTTTGTTTGGTTTCTCGAGATAAAACCTCTTCTGCACGTGCCTTCAAATTGCCTGTCAACATATGGCCATGCCATGAATTTCATAGAGCTTTCTTAGGCAAGGAATACTCAGATGTGCTTTTGCCAGTTCCTTCCTTGATAGCACCTGGGATTCATTGGCAGTCTCCCATTGAAGTACTAACTGAGGTTGCCCTTGCTTAGCTTCCAAGATCAGATAGGACCTTAAGGCTTGTGCTACTTATACAGTACAGTCTCACTTATCCAACATTAACGGGTCGGCAGAATGTTGGATAAACGAAAATGTTGGATAATAAGGAGGTATTAAGGAAAAGCGTATTAAACGTCAAATTACATTATGATTTTACAAATTAAGCACCAAAACATCATGTTTTACAACAAATCGACGGAAAAGGCAGTTCAATACATGGTAACATTATGTAGTCATTACTGTATTCGCGAATTTAGCACCAAAACATCTCAATGTATTGAAAACATTGATTACAAAAACACTGACTACTAACAAATAGACTACAAATAAAGATAGAATTGCATAAAAGGAACTTACAGTAACAACATTGTCAGAAGTTAAATCCGTAACAAGTTCAGTCCTTGCTGCCTAGAGAAACAGCTGTGGATCAGGGTGGGAGGCAGATTGTGTTGGATAATCCAGAATGTTGGATAAGTGAAGGTTGGATAAGCGAGACTCTACTGTATATTAAAATGGTAGGTCTATTTCTCTACATTTTATTTCATTCCTTCAACTCTTTTTTCAGTGAAATGTCTTCTTTCCAACTCCATTACAAACTTTGGTTAAGCTTCCACTCCACTGGCCCACTTCTTGTTGTTTCAGAGTACTATTAAGAGGGGATATCTCAATAAGCCAATACCTCCCTTTTAAGTCCTGTAAGGTATAAGTCAAATATATGGATGCAATACTGTCCTATAGATGCATTTGATTGTGTCACTTCATTTAGTGTGCTCACACTACAAAACTACATAAAGTTCTCTGTGTTCAACTCACATAAGATCTATAACCCTGTATTTAGTATTGACACACATCTTTTCAATGCAACCCTTATTGTTATTAACGAAGCAAATTATAAACAGCATTGTATGAATTTCATTTCACTGAATGTCTGGTGCATATCCTGAGGCACTCCTGGCAAAGTGTAATTTCACGAAGGACCCCTGTGATTAAGTAACTAGTTAGAGCAACTTGCTTCTATCCTCTTGTTCCTTGCTATTCATAAACATTTTGTTCTAGCAAGTTGCAGGCTATAAGCTCTACAAGGCCTACTGAAGGAATTACATCATTACAGGCAGTGCCCGAGTTACAAATATGCGATTTACTAATGGCTTATAGTTAAGAACGGGGATGAGACAACAGGATGTGAGAGAAATCTGCCTCTAGGAAGGGAGATTCATCCTGAAAGAGTTATTATAAGAGAAAGATGTCTCCACTGAACCTTTATCACCTGTCCTTGTTTCCACAATAAGCCAAATTTTTCAAAATCCAATCATCACAGGAACAGAAAGTAAGGTGAAATCTTCTGAACAGGGGTACAGACAGCGGAACAAACAGCACAGGGGTGTGAACTCTTGTTTATGCTATCCAAAGCTATATATATCTGTATCTATGTCTATATCTTTGGCTGGAGTTACACTTAAAAAAAGTACCTGTTTCGACTTACAAAGATCTTATTTGTAACTTGGGGGCTTCCTGTATATGCACAAATAACAAAACATACCAAAGAATGTGTTTGGGTTGAGTCTGAAAAATTAATATAGGGCATCTTCAAAATGGCAATGCTCTGGTAGGAGCCAAAGGCATCCTTCCACTGAAAGAATTGCTTCCAACACAGAACCACAAGAAGTGCAGTTTTGATTTTTTCTCTCTCCAATGTCGTTCCTTATGCATACTTAGAAACCGCTATGGAGGGGTAGAAGAGCTTCCAAAGCAGTTGTTTTTGTGAGAGTGGATAATTGCAAAAAGAAGGCATGGAAAGTCCCATTATTCACTAGTGTTTCTTTAGATCTTGCATCATTGTCACCATTCCATTTCTCCACTGAAACCAAGATTCAAGGGGGTTACAAATTAAAACAATTGTAATATAAATACAGTACATCTATGTATGACAAAAATACAAAAGTTGTATTTTTGTACAATGTACACATGCTGATTTATAAAAGGTTGAAGATTGATTACTACAAATATAATGCATTTGTTGCATTTGGTTATCACTTAACTCCCTCAGGCCTCTTCTACACAGCTGAATAAAATCCCACATTATCAGCTTTCAACTGGAACCCAGTTCAAAGCAGATATTGTGGGATTTTCTGCCTTGATATTCTGGTTTATATGGCTGTGTGGAAGGGCCCTCAATCTCCCAAAGTGTTGCAACAGATTAAAAACAGACCACACAGTTAAAACACTCCTTAAAGTCAACCTTAGCACTGTTTTTAAGACCATGTGGAACACAGCTGTCGTGACTTGAAGCTCTGTGAAAATGGATCCAGAGTTCCAAGTTTTGTATTCTTGCTAACACTAGCCTCTTAGGCTAATGCTGTGGTTCTCAACCTGTGATCCCCAGATGTTTTTGACCTTCAATTCCTAGAAATTCTAATAGCTGATAAACTGGCTGGGACTTCTGGGAGTTGTAGGCCAAAAATATCTGGGGATCCCAGGTTGAGAATCACTGGGCTAGTGAGATATGCAACACATGGCTCATATCCTTGACAACTTCATATGGATGGTGGTGGTCTTTCAGTTATATTAGTCACAAAACATTTCAGTTTTCATATCAAAACCAGCTGGAACTGAACTTGGAAGCAAACTGAAAGCCAGTGCAAGCTGACACAAAATGCACCTGATATATGGGCTCTAAAGGGCACATCACATAGCAATCTCTCTGCTGCATTTTCTTGCACTGTGTCTTCCAAATATTCTTCAAAGGAAGCCTTGTAGAGTGCACCACAGTAGCCCATAATTAGAAGGTAATTAAGATATGAAGCAATGTAGCTAAATTCATCTTCACTAAGGAGGATCATACAACTAAAGATGGACAAAAACACCTGCCTACAACAGGTCTTTGAATTTATCAGTGGGAACAACTAATTTTGCATGAGGTTTCTACAGGTACAAAGCTTCAGAAGAAAGGAAGAAGAAACAAAATTCAGCTCTATTCATAAAAAGGCATTGCCAATCAATCCTGTGTAATTAAAAAAAAGACTTTTGAATTTAAGAAACCAACTGAGAAAAGTGCTTCACAGGGCAAGATTGTATAAATGAGCGAGATAATAAAGTTATAGCATTATCTATTTGTTGTTATTGTGGCCTTCAAGATGTTTCTGATTTATGGTGACCTCACAGGGTTTTCTTTTGGCAAGATTTGTACAGAACAGGTATGCTGTTGATCATATGTGTAAAGATTGTGCAAAATATGTATTACCAGATTCCTTTCCCAGTACTGCCACATGGCCATTCACAGGAAGGAATGTGACAACTGAAACAATTTTCAAGAATGGACAATATTTGAAGGGAATTGGTGTGCATGAATATATTGTATTTATTTATAATACTACTTGTCTCCTTTTGCCAAATTCAAGGCATTTTAGAACAGATATATTTCTATACAGCAATGTCTGTTTATTTATATAGACAACTTTCTGTGCAGTCTTATATAAGATCAAACTACCATAGAACAGCGGAAGTGACCTAGTATCATCTCTAGTTGATGGAGCAAATCTCCTATTATAGAATTCCTGACTGGGAAATAGCTTGTCTGTGCTTGAAAGCATCAGATAAAAAAAGAATTTGTCATTTTCAGAGCTCACTTGTTCTAATCAGCTCATATTTTCAAGAAATTTGTCCTAATATCTATAGAAAATTCCCTTGGAGGGGGGGAAGGAATTCCCAAGTCCTACCCTAAATTTATACTCTATGAGAAAAATAAAATAAAATCTTGCCCATTCGATAATCCTTCAGTTAACTGAAGCTAGTATTTAACAGCCTGTACTCTGGGCTCAACAAATCTAACTTTTTCAACCTGTGTGCATAGGACTTAAAGCTAACTTCCTCACCTTCTCCTGTGGGACCCAAAGCTATAGGAGAGGTATCAATAAACAAAACAAAGTGGTGTCACTTTAAAAATAAATAGATTTGGATCAAGGGCTGGCAGACATGATATATTTAAGATTTACATAAAAGACATACAGCTAGAATGAATAGGCATTTGTTTTGAAGTGAGAACAAGAAATGAAGAGAGCTTACAGACATTCAAGAAGAAGGAAAAAACATTCGTGGTCATGTTTTCCCTTCATTTCAGAAACAGGATTTAGGCTGGTGGGAATAGCCACCTTTGTTGGTTCTATTGCTAAACAACTGGGAATCAGATAGCTATGCCAATGTAGTGATACTTACTCAGTGAGCTTCCAATTGATATAAATATCTCTTCTGATCACTATATTTGTCAGATACATTGTGCTTTTATAAGATTAATGATATATATTTTTTTCTTCTTCCTGACTTGCAAGGTCTTCTCTCCCTCACCTTCCTCTTTTCAAAACATTCCCTTGATTAAGAGCAAGGGAGGCTTTGGAAAAGAAAACACATTGATAAGGGAGAGTAAGAGGAGAGAGAAATATATCATATATTGCAAGCAATGGCTTCCAGGTTCTGCTGTCCTGGCTTGACCCCATTATAAGCCAAGGGAAGCTTTTTTAGCTCAAAAAAGGGCTGAAAAACTTGGCTTACCTTTGAGTATATTTGGTAATAGTCGCCATCACATAATAGTAGCACCCCCTTTTCCCCTCCAAAATGGGGGGGGGTGTTATGATTGAGCCTCATGGCTCTGTTACTGACAGACGTGGGCGTAAGACTCCTCGAGAGTCAGATACTCTCGAGGAGCGAGAGAGAAAAAGACTGCGAGACATATTTGCAGCACCATCTGACGAGGAGTCTTTCGAAGGGTTTACGGAGAGAATGGAGGAGGGGCTGGTTAGCTCAGAGGAGGATGAGATGGATTGGACTCGGGTAAGGGAGGAAGTGGGTGCCACTGGCCATGATGGGACAGAAGATGAATGGGGACCTTCAGGATTAGACCCATGGTTTAGCTGGAGGGATGGGACGGGATCCACAGCTGGAGATGCTGTTGGGCGTAGTCAGAGGTGTTCCAGCTCTGACGAGGAAAGTGATGAGGAAACGCCCGGGTTAAGGAGGACAGCTGACAGTGATGAAGATTTGTAACTGGCATAAAATGGGGCTTGAGAGCAATTGCAAATTGCGTTGGGCAAGGTAATCTGGGCAAACGCTTGGGATCCGTGTGTGTGTGGGACGCTTCCCTGAAGACTTGTGTGCTTTCCTGTGCTGTGACGTAAGTTGATTGGAATCCAGGGTCAGACGGCGGGAGGGATTGTGTGGGCATTTGTTTGTGCAAACCTGTGCTTACTCTTATTAGCTTGACCTTCCGTCGTCTTCTTGACGGACGCCATCTCCTGCTTTGAGAACTCGGACTGAACTGACCACGGCTTGTCTTCCCCCCCTTCTTGGACTTGGAAAAACTACAAACGTCTGCTTCTGGCTTTGATCTACGGAACGGAACTGGTCTACTCAACTGCTACAATCCTCGGCTGATTTACTCGTGTTGGAGATCCTGTCTGCTGTGTGTGTGGGGGAGCGACGCAAGTTACTCTAAGCACAGTGTTGGCAGCAGAGAGGAATCTGCTGCCAATTAGTTGCATTCTTTGTATCTTTTGTTCCTTGGCTTTCGTTTCGTTTATACCCAGGCTGAAGCAAGCAGTTTGTTTTTACCCGGATTAAACTCCGGTTTAATCCGGTTTATCTTTTGAACATTTACTTTTGCCCCTTTTTGCTCCTAAAGGCAAAAACTGCCTGGCCCTTGTGTTTTACGGGCATTTTTGAGTTCTGTAATCTAATAAACTCTGTTACTTTGAATCTTGTGGCGTTCTGTCCTTGACAGATTGCCCAACGCCCATAAAAAGTTTATTGCAGCAATAAACCCGTCAGGAAGACGATGGATGAGTTAAGGGCCAAAGTAGACCAATTGCAAACGGCTTTTACCGTTAGCCAAACAGCTCAGGCTGTGAAAGGACATGTTTTGACTCCTGAACGCTTTGACGGAACCAGGTGCAAGTTGCCAACCTTTTTGGCACAAGTGGAGCTTTATTTTTCTCAGCTCAGTGCTCATGCTTTTCCTACAGACACTAGCAAGGTGGCCTTTATTTTGAGTTTGTTGACCGGTCCCGCAGGACAATGGGCCACTAATTTAATTTTGGGAAATGACCCAGTCAAGGACAATTTGAATAATTTCAAAAAGTTGTTAACTGATACTTTTGGGGATCCTCTCCGCACGGAGAACGCTGGGTGGGCTCTGTATCGGTTGAAACAGGGAAAGGGGACTGTTTTGGATTACTTAAATAAGTTTAACCTGTATCGCCACCAGCTGGATTGGGGGGAAAATGCATTCATGCTTTTATTTACTGCCGGGTTAAGTGATATGCTCCAGGATGAATTAGCACGCTTGGAGCCGGCTGAAAGCTGGGACGCCTTAGTAGCTAAGGTGTTGCGTTTAGACGCAAGGTTCGAGGCTCGTAAACACTCAAAAGCAATGTGTGCGCCACCCATGCATGTAACCAGGGCACCTGTGGTGATGGGGGAAGAGCCCATGGAGCTTGGGGTCTTTAAAAAGCTGTCTACAGAGGAAAAGAGCCGTAGGAGGCAGCTGGGCTTGTGTTTGTACTGTGGGAATGCTGGGCATTTTGCCAAAAATTGTAATGTGAAACCTTCCCAGCTTTCGGGAAAAGGCCAGCCCTAGTGCGACGTGAGTCCAACGCACTAGGGCTCCTCAAGCAGTCAACTGAGGGGAGGAAGCATGTTTTCGTACCCATTACATTATCTGTTGGGGGAAGGGAACTTGTTTCTACTTTGGCACTGCTGGACTCAGGGGCTACGGTCTCCTATGTAGATATTGAGTTTGCTAAGAAGCATGGCATTCCTAGAGTGCGCAAGGCATGCGACGTGTGGGTGGAAGGAGCAGATGGGAGACTGCTGGAGACTGGGGTGGTTAACCATGAAACCTCAGCAGTAACGTGGGAGGTGCAGGGAGTAACGGGAACGTTTGTGTGGGATATTACGAGCTTGCCTAGATATGATGTGATCCTGGGGATGGATTGGCTAGCTGTAGTAAACCCACAAGTAGATTGGGCAACACGTAAAGTGATCTTAAAGAGGCAGGATTGTTGCACTCTAAATGTTACTCATTCTGATATGGAGGGAGTGCCTGCTGAGTATGGGGAGTTCTCTGATGTATTTTGTAAAAGAGAAGCGGACAAATTACCACCGCACAGGCCATATGATTGCGCCATCAAGTTGGCAGAAGGTGCGAAACTGCCAGCAGGGAGGCTGTATGCCTTGACTGTACCGGAAAGGCAAGCTTTGCGGGAGTTTCTAGATGAAAATTTAGCCAAGGGGTTTATTCGCCCATCTAGTTCTCCAACTGCGGCACCGGTATTCTTTGTAGCCAAAAAGACTGGGGAACTTAGGTTGGTCTGCGATTATCGGATCCTAAACAAATACACCATTCGGGATAGGTACCCGCTGCCTTTAATCTCGGAACTGTTATCAAGGGTGCAAGGGGCTAAGGTCTTTACCAAGCTTGACCTGCGGGGGGCCTATAACTTAATCCGTATACGGGAAGGGGATGAATGGAAGACGGCATTTAACACGTGTTTCGGATGCCACGAGTTCCGAGTCATGCCTTTTGGGCTTTGTAATGCTCCTGCGGTATTCCAGAGGTTCATGAACGATGTGTTCAGGGACCTAATTGACCAATTTTTAGTGATTTATTTGGATGATATCTTGATTTTTTCTAAGGACGAGAAAGAACATCGTCAACATGTCAAGCAGGTTCTGCACCGACTGCGGGCTAATGGGCTTTTCGCCAAGGCTTCCAAGTGCGTCTTTCATGTGCCTGAAGTGGAGTTCCTAGGTCATGTAGTGTCAGGTAGGGAACTTAAAATGGACCCACATAAGGTTGACGCCGTCAACTCATGGCAGGAGCTGAAGACTAAGAAGGATGTACAAAGGTTCTTGGGTTTCGCTAATTACTACCGGGAGTTTATTCCGAATTTTGCAAAGCTCACGGTACCTTTGACGCAGCTTCTGCGCAAGAAACAGCCATTTGTGTGGGGGCGGGAAGCTCACGAGGCGTTTCTACAACTAAAGTCTAGTTTTCAATCGGACAACATACTAACCCATCCTGATGTTGACAGACCGTTCGTGGTAGAAGCGGACGCTTCTAGCTACGCGTTGGGGGCTGTATTGTCTCAGAAGGATTCCTCAGGGACCTTGCGTCCCTGTGGATTTTACTCGCGGCAACTAACACCCTTCGAGCAGAACTATACCATATGGGAGAAGGAGTTGTTGGCGATTAAGGTGGCGTTTGAGGTGTGGCGGCACTGGCTTGAAGGGGCACGGCACCAGATCGTGGTCAGATCTGATCACAAGAACTTAGAGCACTTGCAAACAGCAAAGAAGTTAAACCAGCGTCAAATCCGCTGGGCTTTGTTTTTCTCCAGGTTTAACTTCAAGGTGCAGTTCGTGGAGGGGAAGGCAAACTTGCGGGCCGATGCTTTATCCCGCAAGCCGGAATTTAAGACCAATGAGCAGGTAGTATGTCAGACCATCTTGCCTACTGCCTCTCTGTGTGTTGTAGATAATGAGCTTGGGTTACATGACCAGATCCTTGAGGCTCAGAAGGATGATGTGTGGACTCAGGAGCAACTGATGCTGCTCTCTGCAGGTAACCGTACCATACTGCCGCATCTCCAGGATCAAGACGGGGTATTGGTGCGTAGGGGGCAGGTTTACGTACCAGTGGGGACCCTCAGGTTGGAGGTGATTAGAGCCCACCATGACGAACCCATGGCTGGGCACTTTGGCAGGTTCAAGACCGTACAGCTTATCACCAGGAGCTACTGGTGGCCAAAGATGCGGCAAGACATTCTGCGCTTTTGTGACAGCTGCGCCGTTTGTCAGCAGAGTAAGACGCCTGTTGGGCGCCCTAGAGGGTTGTTATCGTCTTTACCTGTTCCGGAGAGGCCATGGCAAATCATTTCCATGGATTTTATTTCAGATTTGCCTAAGTCTGGGGGTTATACTTGTTTTTGGGTGGTGGTGGATTTATTTAGTAAACTGGCTCATTTTATTCCTTGTTCAACCATTCCGGCGGCCCCTACGTTGGCCTTACTATTTACAAAGCACATCTATCGTTTGCACGGAGCACCCGAGGTGATTATTTCAGATAGGGCTCCGCAATTTGTGTCACGCTTTTGGAAACACTTCCATGAGTGTTTGGGGACTAAGTTAAACGTGTCTTCAGCTTTCCATCCGCAAACGGATGGACAGTCGGAACGGGTTAATGGGCTCTTAGAGCAGTATCTGCGTTGTTTTTGTTTAGATCAACCCACGGCTTGGGTAAAGTGGTTACCGGTGGCGGAATTTGCTTACAACAATGCGGTGCACACGTCTAGTCAGCATACGCCATTTGAGCTAACTTATGGTTTTCACCCACGGGGAGGTGTGGCGCCGTCGACCAATGTGGTCTCTTCGGACCCTGTGTACCGCTCTTCGGAAATGGCTGCATTGCATGATGTTGCCCGTCGCTTACTGTTGGAAGCTAAGGCAACGCAAAAGACTCAGGCTGACCGCCACAGGCAGGCAGGGGAGGAGTTGGAAGAAGGGGATTTGGTGTGGTTATCTTCCAAACATATTAAACAGGCTGGGGGAAAGTTTGCGCCTCGGTATTTGGGTCCCTTTCCTATCGTTAAAAAGATTTCTTCTGTTGCGTTTCGTTTGCGTTTACCGTCTAGTTTAAAGGTCCATCCAGTCTTTCATCGTTCGCTGTTGAAACTTGATACCTCTAGTCGTCGTGGTGCTATAGCGGAAGGTATCACTGCCACTTCTCCGCCATCGGGGGAGGAGGCCTTTGTGAGAGGGGATAGTGTTATGATTGAGCCTCATGGCTCTGTTACTGACAGACGTGGGCGTAAGACTCCTCGAGAGTCAGATACTCTCGAGGAGCGAGAGAGAAAAAGACTGCGAGACATATTTGCAGCACCATCTGACGAGGAGTCTTTCGAAGGGTTTACGGAGAGAATGGAGGAGGGGCTGGTTAGCTCAGAGGAGGATGAGATGGATTGGACTCGGGTAAGGGAGGAAGTGGGTGCCACTGGCCATGATGGGACAGAAGATGAATGGGGACCTTCAGGATTAGACCCATGGTTTAGCTGGAGGGATGGGACGGGATCCACAGCTGGAGATGCTGTTGGGCGTAGTCAGAGGTGTTCCAGCTCTGACGAGGAAAGTGATGAGGAAACGCCCGGGTTAAGGAGGACAGCTGACAGTGATGAAGATTTGTAACTGGCATAAAATGGGGCTTGAGAGCAATTGCAAATTGCGTTGGGCAAGGTAATCTGGGCAAACGCTTGGGATCCGTGTGTGTGTGGGACGCTTCCCTGAAGACTTGTGTGCTTTCCTGTGCTGTGACGTAAGTTGATTGGAATCCAGGGTCAGACGGCGGGAGGGATTGTGTGGGCATTTGTTTGTGCAAACCTGTGCTTACTCTTATTAGCTTGACCTTCCGTCGTCTTCTTGACGGACGCCATCTCCTGCTTTGAGAACTCGGACTGAACTGACCACGGCTTGTCTTCCCCCCCTTCTTGGACTTGGAAAAACTACAAACGTCTGCTTCTGGCTTTGATCTACGGAACGGAACTGGTCTACTCAACTGCTACAATCCTCGGCTGATTTACTCGTGTTGGAGATCCTGTCTGCTGTGTGTGTGGGGGAGCGACGCAAGTTACTCTAAGCACAGTGTTGGCAGCAGAGAGGAATCTGCTGCCAATTAGTTGCATTCTTTGTATCTTTTGTTCCTTGGCTTTCGTTTCGTTTATACCCAGGCTGAAGCAAGCAGTTTGTTTTTACCCGGATTAAACTCCGGTTTAATCCGGTTTATCTTTTGAACATTTACTTTTGCCCCTTTTTGCTCCTAAAGGCAAAAACTGCCTGGCCCTTGTGTTTTACGGGCATTTTTGAGTTCTGTAATCTAATAAACTCTGTTACTTTGAATCTTGTGGCGTTCTGTCCTTGACAGGGGGGGTGCAACTATTATGCGATGAAATTTATGTATATCACCCCAGATAGTTGGAAGCAAGGAAGGACATAAATATGACAGATAAATAAATAAAATAAAATTGGAATTGTCTTTAAAATTATTGTGTAAAAATAATGAGATTTACAACTTTGAGCACTGATTTTTTTCTGACTCAACATTTTGGGAGAAGTTGGGGATGCTGACTGTCAGAATTTTGGCAGAAGCAGGCTAAATGTTTCTAATGTTGCCTTCAACTGTAAAAATCATGTTTCTTCTTGCAGCTCCTAATGCTCAATCAACTTAGCTGCCTGCCAGCAGCTACTATAAACCTAAGAAGACCCAGCAGATTTCTTTCGAAACAAAGTAAGACTTAGATTACATAAAATGGGGGAATTTTCATAATATTTAAAACACTTTATCTATCTTTTCAGCCATAAAAGTAAGATACCATGGCAACTGGAGGATTATACAGACAAGACTATTCTATCAGCCACCAGTAATAATAATGGTGATCATAATAATAATAACTTCCGCTGCCTGGATTGAGAAAGGATAAAATTGCTTGGATGCTCATTTTAAGTTCTACGCTTAAGTGAAATGCTTTTATACCATCTCGGCTAACAATAATAAAAATGTACTTCAAATGTAATGGCTTACACATTTTCTGTAAAATATGTGGATTGGAGGATTGTTTCACTTGGTTTCACATTCTGATTTTACTTTTTCATTACAGACTTAGATCAATTCATGTGAACAAAACACAGGATGAGCGTATAAACTGAATTAATCCAAGCATTTCCACACCCACCTTTCTCTTAACAAAGCAAAACTGCCAAAATTGCATTGAACAATAGTTAATTAGATGGTGAACCATGTCCATTTGATTTATCGTACGAATACTTCAGTAAGTAATTTTTTACTCAGCTTTTTTACCAATTAGACCAATTTGCTTGTCAGACACCCTAGACCTCGGAAATTTCTCCCCAATCAGGGTAAAAGAAAACAAAAGAAGGACAAGTTCTTATTAATTTTAGAAGATGCAGAGTTGTATCATGTTTCTAGCATGTTTCAAACTAGAATACCCTTCACAGCACTTTATAAGAGAGCAACCGAGAACTGAAAAATATAGATGGCATACATTTTTCATAAATATTTATGTGACAATAGTTTTCAGATTCATATGTTTCCTAATTCGTGTTCTAAAGCACAACTCATTTTTACCCACAGTTACTCAGACTTCATCCATCGGCCACAATTTTATTAGCCACACTTCCCTGTGATTTGGCATATTAAATAAACTCTTGAATAAACATGGGGGAAAGCAGCAGCAGTCTTGATGCAAATAGGTTTACATGTATTTGGGAATATAGCAGAACTCCATTTCAGTAGCTGGGTTACTGTAATCACCTCAAAGACACAGTCCTCTTTCAAAGCAGTGGTTCTCATCATCCAGACATTTTAAATGTTAACTCCCAGAATCCCTGATCATTGGCATTGCTAGGTGGGCTTCTAGAAGCTGAAGTCCAAAACATCTGGAGGATTAAGGTTGAAACCCATTTTTTCAGAAGTTCAATGATGGTTCCCTCAAAGGCTTGAGTTTCACTTCAAGTAAAAAGTACCACTTGCAACAATACACAAAGAAACATTCCTAGCGAACAATGAGAAATATAGAATTCAAAGGCACAGTCATGTTATTCTGGAATATCGGTATGCAAACAGATCTTGCAGCACCTTACAGACTGAAATTGGTAGCATACGTTTGCGAAAACTAAGTCTACTACCTCGGATGGGAAAGAAAGAATCATTCTGAGGTTGAGTGAGATAAGATCACTTTGTGATTTCAACAAACAAATCCTTCCTGCCTACACAGCAGTAACCAATTTCCAAATTATTCCTTAAGTAAGAAGAAATTCTGGCTGTGCAGAGTACGCTGTTCTAAAAGTCCCCATGAGAACCAAGTGGGAACTACCAACCATTACTGGAGGGAAAAAAGAACATTCATTCCAAGGGAAACATCATTCATTTTCATAGAGCTATTTTCATACATTTTCATACAACTTCTTTCATATAGCACAAAACTGTAAGTACAGCTAGATATATACATTAACACCCTAAAAACTCCAGCTCATTGAGGCCATTTTTCTTTCAACAGTCAAAGAAACTTCTTCAAGTTGAAAAGCTTAATACCCAATGCAGATACTGTATACTTGTGTGTACCTTGAGCTATGTTTCAGTGCACACTGTTTAAAACCTTTTCCAGCTGAAATAGTCTTCAGCTTTAAAGCTGAGGCACCATTTAAGAAGACGAATGATCAATATTTCAGATGGATCTCAGTTCTTTTCTTCCTCTCATTCCTTGGTAAGTTGATGGATGTCTCCAATATGTTCCTTTACAATTATAGTCATATGCCTTTTTCGTCAATGAAATTTGATGGTAATTTGATATATTTTAAAACAACAACAATGCATTAGGAAGACAAGGAAGAAAGGAAAGATTTTTTTGCTGGTTTCGTTTTTTGGAGAATGCGTTCCATTGCCTATGGTCTGACAAACAGTAAAAATATAGCTGATTTAACAAATGAGTGCTCAATCAATGATGCACTGAGGCACATGACAAAAGCAAGTCAAAACCTATTACATTCAAGAGCATCCTTTAAATTCCACTTGGTTGCACTGACCCTGTTGCTCAATGCTAAAGACTTTACAAGTTTTTTTTCGGAAACATTCCGAAGAGCTTTTGTTTTGGCATTCACTCAGCTGCACCTCACAATTAACACCACCAGACTCCTCTCCAATCAATTATTCATAGAGATTACTAGCATATCTTTTGAGCACCTTAACTTCACATCAGAAGTGTGCGAAGGGTTGACACATGCATGTGTACATTACAGAATAAAAGGCAGACTCTAGGCAGGTTTTAACGCTAAATGAGAACAAGGCTAAAAGAAGTGAAATCAACATTTTCAGTCAAAGTTGAGCTTCAGGCAAGCTGCAGGCAGTGCACAGCGTGAGAGAATTTGGCTCCAGAAAGTGCCCATGTGTTGACAGCTGAAGAAGAGAGTCTGAAGCCTTAATGGTAAGAAATGTTCCATCAATGATAATGTTACACATTACTCTCTTACTAGATCTGCTAGTCATCTTTACCATTCCTGGCAGTCAATGACACGCACAGACACACATACACTTTCACACAGAGAGCATTATCACCGAAAAAGGTTGTAATGATGATGAGTATGAGTATGTCAACGTAAACTTAAGAAGAAAGACTATCCAGAAGGAAACTTGAATCCCGAGAATGAAAGTAATTAAATGATACAGAGGAAACACAAAAACCTGGAAACGTGCCCAGGCTGTATTAATTGTCCTAGTTAACTGGAACTTTGTTATACAGAACATGTCAGTCTATATTACAATACAGTACAAAAGGAATGCATTCAGAGCAGTAAGAACAGGGAAACCTTAAAGTGAACTAAACATGCTGGGAATATTTATTATTTATTAACCTTCTGCCTTCGCAGGGCACAAACACTTATGAACTGGATCAAAAATCCATCAGATACATTGCAGAACTGTGACTGATCCAAAAAGATCACTATCTATGTAATAGGTCACTATGGGATGGAAGATAAAGCAGGATGATCATCAAAACAATGATTAGATCAAAGGAATAGTTTAGATGGAGAATCTATACATGAAGTTTCATTCAGTCAAGGTTTTAGGTATTTGGGTGTAACCAATTTTAAATAGACAACTCTATATAGGCCTACTGGTTTTCTTCTATCTGTTGAGAAGAGGCAATATTCTCACAAACAACCTCCACCACCTTCAATGGTACTGATGGTACAACGGTTGCCTGGTACCATACAACCATTCTAGCAGCTTAGAGAGAAAGAAGGGAACTATATCCTACTGTTCCTATATAGGTAGCTGTGAGAACATTGCCACGTATTTCCTCCTCTTCAGAAATAAAGCCCTGCATATCAGCAGTATGGCATTATATATGTTTTATAGCCAGAAAAATCCCAAACTCTCTCTGCCACATCTTTTGGAACCCTGTTGGGTGACCGTGGGCAAATCATACCACCTGAGAGGAAAGCAATGACAAGCTCTTCAAAATCACTGCTTAAACTGTGGATCCCAACCCCAAATAGGGCCCCCTTAGCTCAGTGTTGCGGTCCCAAACAATTGGCAACAGTAAAGGTTTTCTGAATGTCACCTAGTGGCTGCTTTAGACATTTAAACGAAACTGTTGTGCAGTGTTTACAGTGGACTCTGCAGATGATGCTTCAGCTGTACTTCATAAAAACAATAATTGGTCTGTTCACCAAGCCTTGCAATGCTGATTCTCTATTGGTAATTTTTTAATTTTTATACCTATTTTATACATCTATCTACCTGGGGTCACGTAAAATTTTCTTGGGTCAAAAGGGGTTACAAGTGGAAAAGTTTAAGAAACCCTGATCTAAATAAACATTGCCAAGAAAAGCATATGATAGGGTTGACATAACTAGGAGTCAATATGAAGGCACACAACATCAACAAGGACCAGGGGAGACCTAAGAAATATGGCTTTACTGTTTTTATATGGAATTCATCACCACCACTTTTATAATGAATTCACCACCACTAGATACAGTGATGCCTTAAAAAGGATTAGACAAATCCTTTGCAATCCATCAATAAGTATTTGCTATGGCCAGAACTTGAAAAGTTACTTCCTGGTTAATTGGCCAAGCTGACTGCGTAATTCTGGGAGATGCGACTTCCAAATTTTGCCCCTAAATATGAACTCCAGGTTCTGAGCCAGACTGGATGCTGGATACAAATATAGTTGAATAACTGGTTGTAGCCTAGTCTGAAAAACCTCACTAGTTATTGTACCAAAGATGAAGTTGTCCTAAAAAGACCTCTGGTGTGATCCTGCAAGGAGAGTCACATATGTTGGGAATGTTTATATGCAAATACTATCAATTTCTAAGGATAATTTCCTCCTCACTTTGGAAGTGGAAGCTACTAACTTTTCAAACAGAGTGGGCCTGTTCCCACTTGTAAGCATGTATATCATTTACTCAAGCAATTCCCCTTGTAAATAAGACTGCATGGAGAAATCTCAGGATAATGTAGATTGTATGCAGATGTAGCATTCATAGAATCACAGAATAGTAGAGTTGGAAGAGACCTCATGGGCCATCCAGTCCAACCCCCTGCCAAGAAGCAGGAAATCGCATTCAAAGCACCCCCGACAGATGGCCATCTAGCCTCTGCTTAAAAGCCTTCAAAGAAGGAGCCTCCACCACAGTCCAGGGGAGAGAGTTCCACTGCTGAACAGCTTTCACAGTGAGGAAGTTCTTCCTGATGTTCAGGTGGAATCTCCTTTCCTTTAGTTTGAAGCCATTGTTCCGCATCCTAGTCTGCAGGGCAGCAGAAAACAAGCTTGCTCCCTCCTCCCTATGACTTCCCCTCACATATTTGTACATGGCTATCATGTCTCCTCTCAGCCTTCTCTTCTGCAGGCTAAACATGCCCAGTTCTTTAAGCTGCTCCTCATAGAATATAGGGGTAGCATGACTTCCCTGGATCTAGATGCTATACCCCTATTTATGCAGGCCAGAATCCCGTTGGCGTTTTTTAGCAGCTGCATCACATTGTTGGCTCATGTTTAACTTGTTGTCCACGAGGACTCCCAAGATCTTTTTCACACCTACTGCTGTCGAGCCAGGCGTCCCCATTTTGTATTCAAAGCCTAACAATCATTTTTGTGATTACAGTAGGTAGCAAAACCTCACCATGACCAAAGAAATGCTTTTGTAGTTGGTATCACTGAACAGCTTCAATCACTTTGAGGGTTCCCTGAATAAATACATGCAACTTGGGGGATATGTGCAAGCCACTTACATGTGTGAACCTTAGGGGAAATGAGCTGAACTGTAACTGTGAGTGAAATGAGTAAGTGTCCTTCAATAAAAATGTTGGTTGGTCTTGCCTATACCTATGTGATGATTTAAAAGTAAAAACATTGAAAGCAAAATTTAAAAAAATCTAATCTACATTGAGCCCTTGATCACTTCTTTTGTTCAATGCAAATTAAAAAGTTTGTAAAACACATTCATTAAGAGATTTGTAGCCAACGAAAATGATACCGGTGCCTTGAACTAACAGCCTGAGTGAACTCTTTTCTGCTTAAAAAAAGTGAAGAAAACCAAGAAGAAAATCTATCCCTCCCTTAATTGAGTATTTCTATCCAGGATGTTATTTTTATTCGTGCACTATTGCAAACATTTCTACTATGAATTTTGCTGCAATGGGTATTTATTAGCGAATAGCGATATCTTTTTGAATAATATCAATTCACCTTGTTTTCATCCAGCTAATTAGATAATCAGTATTTAAATCTGATGCAAGTATTCAGAAGATATCTGGTGGCACTACCTTGTTGGTTGGTTTTTTCAAATGTGTGAAATAGATGTAGTAATGATCTTGAAAAATGTGTTGTCAAAGGCTTTCATGGCGAGAATCACTGAGTTGCTGTGAGTTTTCCGGGCTGTATGGCCATGTTCTAGAAGCATTCTCTATTAATGTTTCGCCTGCATCTATGGCAGGCCTCCAGAATTCTATCAAATATATTGTATTTGTATACCTAGCTTCTGTTTATATGATTTGGTGCACTGGACTGAGTGGATAGTTCTGGATATGCCAAAGAACTAAAACAGGAAGACCAGGAAGGAAGACCTTACAATGGATTGATTGTCTAAGTTGTGTGACTTATACAGGTCGATTAAAACCATTTTCAAATAAATCTGTTCCATTCAGAAAGGTAGACTGTAATTTAAAATGTAAAATAAACTCCATTTCCTATTTTAGCTTTTCAAACCCCAGCACCTGAAAGAAATACTGGCCTGCAGCTTCCGTTATCCCCTGGCCATGCTGGCTGGGAGAGGCTCAGAACATATCTAGAGGGGGCGGAATCATGGAAAGCCATTTGATGGTTTTACTAACTTAAATTTTATATGGCAGAGAATCAACTCAAAGCTATGTGCTGGGGCCGGGCTGTGGTGCAGATGGTTAGTAGCCAGCTGCAATAAGTCACTACTGACCAAGAGGTTATGAGACCAAAGCCTTGGTCGGGTTAAGCCCAGCCCCACCCCACCCCACCCCCCACCATTAATAGCTTAGCTTGCTGTTTACCTAAGCAGCCCAAAAGACAGCTGCATCTGTCAAGTAGGAAGTTTAGTTACACTTTATGTGGGAGGCTAATTTAACTAATTTACAACACCATAAAATTGCCAGCAGCACGTGGAAGGAATGAGGAAGTAATACCATCAAGGACTCGATGTCACAAGTGGATGGTGAAATGTCAGTTCCCCTGTGGCCGGAATTGAGCATACCCTCATGGAGCCAGAAGTTGGAAAATGTTTAAATGCCTCTCTGTGTGTCTATATGTCGTATGTCGAATGACACTGAATATTTGCCATGTATATGTGCATTGTAATCCACCCTGAGTCCCCTTCGGGGTGAAAAGGGTATAATATAATTACTGTAAATAAATAAATAAATAAATGTGAAGAAAGGAAGCTAAAGAAATAAAGAAATACAAACACCTTTAGAGATAAATTTCAAAACCTTTTTCTTTCTACTCATTTAATAAACACGCCATCAAAATACACAAAAGGAATAAATAAAAATGAAGTCACTTCATAATTATCCTGGCACTTGTAACATTTAATTAATATTCCTAAACCCAATTTAATATAGCCATGGCTAACTTGGATGTATAGCCACTCAAGACTACATTTCAAAAAATGCCATTCTAAAAAGCAAAGAACAAAGTCCCTACTCTATTAACAGTACTTGACTCCAAGCCCAATCAAAATGCCTTAAAACGTGGGAATTAACGCCTGAGTGTCTCCAGTTAGCTCACCAGTGATGAAAATTCTTCAGTCCCATCTCCAGCACCGTCCTGCTCTTTGCCATAACCTTTTAAGATCTGAGCCAGGAATATGTCTGTCTATCCATCTGTATCAATATAGATGCTTTTATTTCATATCTATATAATGTGTATTGTCCCACGCTAATATTGATTGAAGGAATTCAAGCAAAGCAGTGTCAGCTTTTATTCCTACAGGGAAACCACTCAGCTGAATGGCAAGGCACTTAAGGTCAAATCAGGATTCATCTCACTTTGTTGCTATGTTATAAACGGTGCAGAACAAATGCAAAGAAGAAGAAAAAGATAACATTTTCAGGTACACTCAGACTATCAATTTAAAGTCTCTCTCTCCACCCACACTCTCACACATACACAGACAGACCGCTTCTACACTAACACTTCAATGGCAAAATGAGCATTTCACTGAGCTGGTGGAAGCATTAAAAGCATCAAACACAAAGGGAATCGCTTTGAAAGAACAGAGAGCAAGCACTGTAAGGGTTGGTGATAGGCTAATATGTACAAATAGCTTCAAGATGATAATGAGAGTATGCATAGAGAGCTACAGCTGCATTCATGGCTTTAAAACAGATTAGACAAGTTCATAATCACCATTAATAAAAATGATTAGGTGGGAATCGAATTGTTACATTCAAACACAAAACAGTTTTGATACTGAGAGGCTGGACTGAAGTAACTGGGGAACTGCTCTATCTCTAGCTTACACCGTTTTCTGAATGTACAGTTTATAAACACCAGTTTCGAACAATTCATATGAATTAACATTAAGGACAAAAAAACCCATAACACAGAAATTCAATCAGAAATATATGTGAACAGTGCCTAGTGAACAATGTCCACAAGAATGAAATAAGTTTCAAATTCTCAAATATCCCACTTTTCCATCCAAATAGAAAAATCAAATCAGATTACAAATCAGTACTTACATTCAATTTTCAATCATAAGAATGATAAACTTGATCAAGAAGTTTTCATTTTAAGTTGAAACTGGTATTATTTATGATAGTCCATATGCCATTATATTTAGAGGAACGATGGAAAAACAAGACAGTTATGAGTGTGTTTCAAATCAATAAATCTAACTTTCAATAAGCAAAAGATATTAAATATATGCATGTGTGTTTGAAGAATTGTTCCTATCAGTTGTCGCTTCAGAAGCCAGACAACTTCAGGATCAAACATTTCATAGGGAACCGACCTATAAAGAGCAAAATTGCTGTCAAAACATCAGTAATGACGACGAGGAGGAGGAGATGCAGCACTAGTATCTTAGAAAAAATATAGTCCTTAGAGATGGTGCTCAATCATGCTGAAATCTAGAATTGGAACTGGAAGAACAAGTCCAGAGCCACCAGCTAGAAGTGCTTTTTCACCAGAACTTTAACATATTAGGTTCAATGTCTTTGCAAAGGATGAAATCCTTACAAACTTCCAATGCAAAATCTTTAACAATATGTAGTCCACAGCCTTAAAACATATGCACAGACCAGGAAGGTTAAACAAAAAAGCTTTCCATTTAATACATGGATTTTCAGATTAAGATCCAGCCTTAGTTTTTAGGAATCTCCCCCTCACCTTGCACTAATGGCCCTTGTGTACCATGGGTTTGGTCAGGTGGGAAGGGATGCTAAAGAGAAACAGGTGAGGAGGATGGATGGACATGTGTCTGCCAGTCTCATATCGAAAGATGAATCCAATTAAATGCAAACTCCCCATATCAGTGAGTCTGCCTCAGCTTTTTAGTGTTGAGTGCTATCCCCTAAATAGGTTCAGAATCGTGAGTAGATTCAAGGTACACAAAGGATTTTACACAAAACAAAAATGATGGAAGATGTGTGATGAGTGATGCAGCATGCTGATGACCACTGTCTGAAAAGGGACTGAAAAGAAACTAAGTAAATTAATCAAGACAGATATAGCTACCGTTATTAGCTATGGCGGGTGAGGGGAAGAGTCCTGGTTAAGAGGCTATAAGGAATATAAGCTATATAAAACTAATTCTGGAGATAGTGGGTTACACCAGGATTGTATTATTGTCTTTGTGCCCTTCATGTGAGCTTCACTGATGGTCATTACTAGAAGGGTCCCATCATTAGGTACAACATGGCAGTCAACTCAAGATGCAAATTTATGGTACCATGAAAGGACAAGTAAACTGTTAGTAATTTAATCTGCTATTATTACATTTCTCCCTCTGGTCTGTGAAAGGACACTTTTGGGAATTCTGCTTCAAGTGCCAAAATAGCTTAGCTCAGTGTTTCTCAACCTGGGGGTCAAAATCCCTGGGGGGTTCACAAGGGAAGTGTCAGAGGGGTCGCCAAAGACCCCATTGTTGGTCATGGGAGTTCTGTGTGCCAAGGACTGCTTCAATTCAGTTGTTGGTGGAATTCAGAATGCTCTTCGATTGTAGGTAACTATAAATCCCAGCAACTACAACTAACCAAATGTCAAGGTCTATTTTCCCCAAACTCCACCAGTGTTCACATTTGGCCATATTTATTTGTACCAAATTTGGTCCAGATCCATCACTGTTTGCATCCACAGGGCTCTCTGGGTGTAGGTGAACTACAACTCTAAAACTGAAGGTCAATGCCCACCAAACCCTTCCAGCATTTTCTGTTGGTCATGGGAGTTCTGTGTCCCAAGTTTGGTTCACTTCCATCATTGGTGGAGTTTAGAATGCTTTTTGATTTTAGGTGAACTATAAATCCCAGCAACTACAACACCCAAATGACAAAATCATTCCCCTCCCCCCAGCCCCACCAGTATTCAAATTTGGGCATATCGGGTATTTGTGCCAAATTTGGTCTAGTGAATGAAACTACATCCTGAATATCTGATATTTACATTACGGTTCATAACAGTCGCAAAATTACAGTTATGAAGCAACAACAAAAATAATTTTATGGTTGGGAGTCACCGTAACATGAGGAACTGTATTAAGGGGTTGCGGCATTAGGAAGGTTGAGAACCACCGGTCTAGCTGAGCTTAAGCAGGAGATCCAACCAGATGCTTCGCCCCAGATAGTAAAACATCCTGGGTTACTTTCAGTTAAGCTAATAGCCTGATTCAGCAGGCACTTATATATTTAAAAATATTACACATTGGTTCAGTGAGCAGGCAATGTGAACGCATACTTTTGTCACAATGTGACAAAATTATACAGAAAAAAGGTTTCTGGAAACAATTACTGCTGCTAAAAGGAAAGAGGTATCATTCAATATTATTCCACTGAACCTAAATAAATTTTACTTTTTCCTAAATTGATTTAAATGTAAAATAGAAATCTGACATAAATAGTCTGAGTAAATAAAATGTCTACTTGCATAAGTTTAGATTAGCACATGTGGTGATCAAGTTTTATTTGTAAGATTATTTGAGAAATGGCAGTTCGGCAGGCAATTGTGTGCCTTTTACAGATCCATTTCTTCCGTCTGTTGCATATTGTGCCAATACATAGAGTTAAGTTATTGTAATGGACACTGCTCTTTTTAAGGCTGTAGAAAACCCAAAGCATACTTTCACTATTATGTAATGAATCAATATCTGCCTCTGATGGCTGAGGGATATCAAAGTCCCTATAGCTTGAGGAATGGCCCTAAGCTCTTGCCAAATTATACACTTCAGAGTTACAGATTTGCTCGTGGAATATTTTCCATTTTACAGCTGATGCACTCTCCATTTCTCTATAAAAGGAAGACGAAGAGCTAAATTACTGTAGAGAATTTTACATCCACTGTAATAACAGAGCAACTCTTCAGATCTTAAGAAGCTGTCAGGAATGTGGAGCTGTCCAGAACATAATCATGACTAAAGAAAATGTCCAATTCATAAAAAAATGTGTCATAGTAGCGAGAGTAAAGAAAGAAGAAGAACATTAAGTTTATGACTGTGACAGCTTCCAGGATAAAATGTAGTAAAACAAAATAAATGAATACTACAGTTACACAATTGGATTTCTACCATCATAATTTGTGCTGATATATCAGTCTGTGACATCAGAAGAATAAAGCTGGTTATGCCAGCATGTTATATTTTTGAAGTTTGAGACACTCTCAGCATTCAGTTACCAGCACATCTTAAAATAAGGTTATCAAAAGAATTATGAATGGAAGTATTATGATTTTATAAAATAGTTTAAACTCCATGTTTCTACTGTACACAATTTTGGTTTTGGATCAGAAGTTGCTGTAATATTTGAGGGGTGGAATTATGTAGACTGAGGAGTGAGCGAATATAATTGACCCAACTACTAGATGGCAATTCTGTGTATATTATCCGCACACCCAACCTCCCATCAACTTACCACATGTCATTTGGTAACCTAGTCAACCATAGTACTACAAGTATGCTGTGTAATTTTTGTCTGACACACATTTCTGTGTGTGGTAAAAGTTCAGGACTTAGCTAATGATTTCCAAGTTTCCAATATGGCTGTTGTCTATATTAGTAGTTCACAATAGGGACAAGGAAGAGGTAAGAAACCATCCAAATTAAAGAGTCTTATAATTATTGACTAAATCAACAATTAGTGATAAACCCATAAGAGCTATGGAATCAGCATGCTAAAATTTAGCAAATTTTATGCATTATAATTTTATTGTTGTAGTTATTATTATTTTTATTATGCTATCTTTTTCCAGTGCAAAACTCAAGGTGAATTTTACAGATAAAATTACATTGTATAAAACTTAAAAATATAATTTAAACTATCAATAAAATTAAAAGCAGTTAATGGAAAGTCATAAAAACAAATATAAACAACACAGCACATAAAAAGCCCTTTCTCCATTTGCTGAAACAAAAATGGTATTCACTTGCTAATGGAAGGATAACAAGGAGGATGCTTGTTATCTCCAGTGATCCCACCACATGTAAATACACTCCTGACCATCACTGAAACCCGTCCAGGAATACACCCAAAGTTCCAAACATGCGTTTTCAGAGGGAACATAATTCCCCTCAACACAGACTAAATCTCTGTTCCCTGACCTGCCTTTCTCGTGACCAGCGCTTGCTCTTGTCTGATTTAAATTTCTGTCTTGGATTCAGCCCCTGTATTGTCAGGGTTAAGTTTTGACTCAAAACAGGTTCTTTGGATTGAGGCAGGAAAGAGGAATAGAGCTGGGTTGACCCCTGCACACTGATGACACTTCAGCCAAAAAGTCTAGACAACCTTCACCAATGGTTTCACGTATATGGTAAAACAGCACCAGGGACAAAAACAAAGGCTTGAGGCATCTTGTGGATGAATAGTCAATGAGTCTCCCAACGCCAGCTTCAGTGTCATCCTTCTAGGATGGTATGGAACCATTGTAAAACAGGGAATATTATTGCTGACAGTATTGAAAGCTACTAAGAGGGACACACCCACTATCTAATTCCTTTTTTAAAAAAGTTTTTTATTGTAAATAGTGCTACGTAAAATTATACAAACGTTCAGAACATTTTCCATCAGTAACACATGTTTACTATCTTCCACTATCTAATTCCTGACATAAGTTATTCTCCAAGGTAAACTCCCCCAGGGCAAATATTTTGATTATGTGTATTTGTTTATAATGTTGTTGGTCATGGTCTGTGTTCAAAATGAGCAATTTAGATCAGATTTCATTTCAGTTGGATAATTATATAACTCATCTTTCAAGATTTATGGATATACCCAAATTTATGGAAATATCCAGTGCCTGGCTTCTATGGTTAGATCAATGCTAGAGCTATGTTCTTCATGTCCCCCTTTAGAAATCGTTCATGTACCAATTAGTTATATGTTGGCCTAGGAATCCCACACTATGCTATCAATGAAAGTGCTTGTGTCTACAGAATCATGTTACTTGCCTCAACATATCTACTTTTGTTCCTGACAGTTCTCATCTTACTTCTGCATGGGAATCACAGCCCCTTGCTTAGAACCGTTCTAAGTACCATCGTCGTTTTTCTTTTCCTGATCAATGTTCATATTGTGTTGTCGAAGGCTTTCATGGCCGGGATCACAGGGTTGTTGTATGTCTTTCGGGCTGTGTGGCCAATGTTCATATTGGTCAGCAATAATTTCATCCAGCTTTTGTGCTATTGATATTGTTCCTGTTTGTGATTAAGACAACAATGAAGAAAGTGCGTCTGTCTGAGAGTAACAAAACTGAATGGGGTTTGGGCAGCGCTCTAGAACAGTATTGCTATTGACTGAGTCTCAGTTGGTCACTAAGCAGTGTTTTGATTAGCAGCAGGAAAAACACAACAGCTACATGCTAATTAGTGCCAGGGGCTGTAAACATGCAAATAGATGTAAAGAGGGAAGGAAACTCAGAAATGTAAAGCTCTACATACAGATATTTCTGACATAGTAGTACAACTCAAGCATTAATATTTTGATCACTACTACAGCCTAGCTTAATCAGAATTACTTAACAGCAAACTTTATTACTTATATTTTGTGTGTATAATGAAGTTGGGTGCTCAACAAGAAAGCTTGAGAAAGAATATACAGTTGGCACTTCATATTCACAGATTCAACTGTCCACAGCTTGAAAATACTCCAAAAATAAAAATTCCAAAAGCAGACTTTGATTTCCCATTTAGTATATACTATTGACTTGAGCATCAACGTGTTTTGGTATCCACATAGCATCGTGGAACCAAACACCCACAGATACCAAGGGTCCACTGTACTTGTTCTAATTTCGGCTTCATCCATGCTCCTTTTCCCCAACATTTGAATGCTATCTTCCTAAAAGACCTAACATGAATGCATACATTATTCTATCAATGGAAGTTGAGAACAAGCAGTCATAATTGCAACTGGATTAAATGTTCTACGGGCCCCCAGTGGCACAATGTGTTAAAGCACTGAGCTGCTGAACTTGCAAACCAAAAGGTCGCAGGTTCGAATCTGGGAGCGGAGTGAGCACCTGCTGTTAGCCCCAGCTTCTGCCAACCTAGCAGTTTGGAAACATGCAAATGTGAGTAGATCAATAGGTACCACTCAGGCAGGAAGGTAATGGCGCTCCATGAAGTCATGCCTGCCACATAACCTTGGCGGTATCTACAGACAACGCCAGCTCTTCGGCTTAGAAATGGAGATGAGCACCAACCCCCAGCGTCGGACAGGACTGGACTTAATGTCAGGGGAAAACCTTTACCTAAAAGTTCTATCTATAAAGAAAAGATATATGAGCAACACACACAAGGGTTAGTATAAGAAAGGTGCCATTGTTTTTTGCAAGCATGGCAATTATGGCCAGTAATTATAATTACAGAAAGGAATAGGCCTTTCCTCCATATCATTTAATCTATTAGATGAATAAAGCTGATATTCAGCTCAATCTTTTAATTTAAACAATAAAACTTCAGAGGCACAAAAAAGCCATGAAGGGGCCCTGGTAATGTTCAAATGCTCAAAAGCATAGGCAATTCCATTCAACATATTCTTAAAATGCCCTCAGAGTAAAACTAGCCATCCCATAGACAAATTTTGCAGTGTGCATTTGTCAAGATAATAGGGAAGCAGGGGCAGGAGAGAAGGGAGTGGGTCTACAACCCATCCAATGTCCATCAATTATTCCCCCTTATTCTGCCCCTCCTACTCCAACTGTATCTTTCTTGCAACCAAGCTTGCTTTTTGGATCCTGAAGCCAGGCTGCATTGAAAGGAGAGAAAAAAATCAATTAAAAGCAGCCTGGAAGGCATTTTCAGGAAATAACTGGTAGGAGAAGGAAGGATTAAGCATGTGTTACCACCCACTTATTTTTTTTTCTCTGTGCCCTACTCCTTACCCTGCATAACGTTCGCATGGAAATCATAGGGCTGGGAACCCTAATATTTCTCTTAGAATGTCTAGTTCCAACCTAATTTTAGAGTTTAATTGATGTGAGAACAAAATGTTATTCATTTGGACAGGCTGTCTACAAAATAGGGACCTCAAGATCTACACCAAGAGATCTGGTTTGCCAGCAGGACGTACCAATAAACACAAGGGAACAAATATGAACACAGAGTGAAATTCAACACTTCTTCTTACTGATTAACTTCCACCTCTCCCAAAAAAAGGCGAAAATGGAGCACTTCACACTTGAACCCATACCACACAAAGCCATCTTGCATGAAAGTCAATATATCATCACAAGAAGGGGGGGGGGGGGAATCCCTGAACAACCCTAACTATAATCAGTAATTGTCATTAAGAGCTCTCATTATACAGAGCAAGGGTAATTAGAGCATCATGCCCTCACAGGATGCAGTGCAGAGAGAATGCTAGAAGGCTTCATAAATTAGTGCCAAATCAGTCCCCTCCCCTCCACCATGAAAGAGAATTATTATATTTACATATGTCAGAGCAAAAGCCAATCGGCCCCTACAAAAATTAGCCTAAATACTATCTTCACTTTCTTGATGGGCTCCTGATTTCATTATGCATCACGGAAAATAAAAGGGACAAAAGTTTGCCATCAATAATTCTGAACGTTATCTGCTGAATCCCGCAGATTCCAAAGCATTAATAATTCAACATCTTGTGGGAATTTTGTCATGGTGGAGCTACAACTTGTCTGCAAACGGAGCTCAGGGGATGTTCAATATGATCTATTCCAGCATATGGGCACAATTGCTACATTCATCACGATGCAGGGAAAACATTATCTTTCCTCAACTTATAGTTTTTAAGAAGGGTTTTTTGTAGTTTACACAATAAAACCTCTTGAGAATTAAAAAGAATAAATAAATCCCAGAGTTTAAGCACATATTGCTATTTAAATCATGCTTTAAAAAAAGACTACTGAGTATTCCTTGCCTAAGAAAACCCTATGAAATTCACGAGGTCACCAAGAGTCGACAGGAAACTGCAAGGCATCTCCCTCCACCCCCAACCAGCCTCTCTAGGTATATACTCTCAATCTCTGGCTCTTATGCTTTGTCATAAGCAAAAAACTCAGTGATTGTATGGGCATCATAAAATGCAGCAGGAAAAGAAAGTGATCTAACTGGATAGACCAACTTTCAGCTATACAATCTGATGCACTGTAAATGCTGTAACATGATATAAAATTAGAATACTAGGTCCAAGGTGAGAGTGGTTGGCTTCATTGAGAAAATGTGATAGAACCTAATCTATTTCCAGGACATGAAAGTGACTCAATGTGGTATATAGTGGTTAGAGGATTGAACTAGGAGCCTCTCTTAGCCTCAGGAGTGAACAGCAAACCTCCTCTGAATAAATTTTGCCAGGAAATCTGTAGGGTAAGGTCACCATGAGTTTTGGAGTCAACTTGAAGACATAAAGCAACCATATAGAAGCCTTTTGTTACATACTGAAAGCTTTTCATTCTGTAATTGTTTTTTTTTAAATTATCACAAAATTGTGCAGTGAGCTTACTATATCAGCAGAGGTTTGCTTCTGGGACCCAGCTCAGATATGAAAAAATGCAGATGATCATGCCACATAAATGGTATTGACATGAACATGCATACTTACTTCAGTTGTCTATGTTACTGTTGCCGCCATTTAATACTATGCATCATGACAATCCATGATTGGTGAAAATCATGGTTCTGGATCCCACAGATCCAAACAACCTAATATACAAACAAACTTTCTAAAATAAAGTCTGGTTTTTAAAAAGAAAGGTATATGTGAAGAGAGGGTAGGAAATATTATCATTTTATCACTGATCCCTTGTGTTCGAGTATGATTGTCTTCCAAGTGTAGGGCCTTGGCGGTGGGCCAATAGATGACTGTGGAGACCTATTCTTGATCTGCATGTTCTTTCACAGTGAGGACATTGGTTTCCAGGTGGAAGGCAGTCCCAATCAGGGTTGTCTTTATGTGTCTTCCTCTTGACACATTACTTCCTTTTGCCCTCCATTCATGCCTCTTTGAATTCCACAGCACTGTTGGTAACAGCTGACCTCCAGTTAAAATGCTCAAGGGCCAGGGCGTCCCAGATCTCAGTATCTATGCCACAGTTTTTAAGGTTAGTTTTAAGTTCATCTTTAAATCGCTTTTCCTGTCCACCAACGTTCTATTTTCCATTCTTGAGTTGAGCATCTAGCAATTCCTTTGGGAGACGATGATCGGTCGTTTGGACAATGTGGCCAGTACAGCAGAGTTGATGGCAAAGGATCATCATTTCAGTGCTGGCTTCTTCCAGAACACTGGCATTTGTCCGTCTGTCTTCCCAAAATATCTGTAGGATTTTTCAGCAGCAACACTGATAGAATCGTTCTAGAAGTTGGGTGTAACCTCTGTAGACGGTGCACGTTTCACAGGTGTATAACAGGGTTGGGAAGACAACAGCTTTATAAACAAGCATCTTGGTATCCCTACAAATGTCCCAATCCTCAAACACTCTCTATATCCTCTTAATTATGAGTTTGAGTTTTGCAAAGTTTGCCTGAAGAAAGACCCATAAGAATGAAAGAAGAAAGTGAAATGAAGAGACAGAAGAGAGAGGGTTGTGAATGTGACAGAAAACATCTCTACAAAGGTGGTCTGATAAATCATAAATATCTCTTCTATGGAGGAAAGAGCAGGCAGAAAAGAGGCTCAATTCTCAGCAATTCCTACTAAACCCTATAGGGAAGTACAACAATCCATATGACAATTGAGCTGAGAGGTGAGCACGTCTCTACCATCTAGCTCTTCTGAAAGCCCTTTCGTCTGCCCTTACCATGCTTGGTAGGCAGAAGTGGCCCTTTGGTCTCTGAGCCACAATGAAAAATGAGCCAAAAACTATTACCATGACACCTAGAAGGAGAAACGAAAAAGTATTCTTGCTGTAAAAAACCTTCTTCACCAGATTTTCCTTGAGTTTGGCTTAGAGTTGAAATGGTTAGATACTGCTACAACTGGAAGGTCTTTGTGGTCAGAAAGCATGAAGAATGGCCAAAAACATACTGCAAGAGGAACCTGAAAGGGCAACTTAACTGAAAATTAAATGTACTTTAAAGTTTAGACCATCTCACTGTTGTTATTTTTATGCCCTTCACTCATATTTAACATTGTCATCATGTATCTTCAAGATGACTTCAATTTATGATGACCCTATCATAGGTTTTTCTTGGCAAGAATTATTCAAAATTAAGTTTGTTTTTCTCTTAAGGTGAGCAAGTATGACTTGCTCATGATCATCCAATGAGTTCTTAGTCTAAACCAATTAGCACCATATTAACATAGTGAAAAGCAACAGAGATGTATTAAAAACCTATCATATTTCATCAAGTTGATGATCTCAATGTCATTTCTTAATATTTAGCTATAAACCTAGCTTTCTTATTTGACTTTCTTCAGTGATAGTTTCACATATTTTCTATTTTCTACAAGTAGTATGGTGTCATCTGCATGACTTAAATTATTGATGTTCCTTCCTCCAATTTTCATGCCTCCTTCCGCTGAGTCTAGTCTTGCTTACCATATGATATTTTTGGCATAAGACACCATGTTCTTTTGACATTGTAAACTAAGTGACAAGGGCCTTCCTCTGGAGCTTCAGGTTATATAAAGTATACGCCTGACAGGATATTCTAATTTCCATTTATTCAGAATTAGCTGTTTGGCTTTTGTTTCTATATTTTTAAGTCTAGTAAACTCAAATCTGCAGATCACATGAAACAAATGGCATGAATCCATAGTTAGCCATGAAACCTGATTTTGAGCCTCACAGCTCAATGCAACCTACAGCAGGGGTCCCCAAACCAAGGCCCACAAAACAGATGTGGCCCTCCAAGATCATTTACCCAGCCTCCGAACTTTAGAATTAGGGTCACTCTAAGTCTGAAACTACTTGAAGGCACATAACAACAATCCCAATTAACTTGACTATTGCATCAGCTAAAAGCAGGCTCACACTTCCATTGAAATATTGGTAAGTTAATATTGGTTAAAATTGTCTTTCATTTTAAATGTTGTATTGTTTTTTCATTTTTATTTTTTTGCACTACAAATAAGATAAATGCACTGTGCACGGGAATTTGTTCACACTTTTTTTCAAACTATAGTCCGGCACCCCAACAGATTGAGGAACTGGCCCTCTGCTTTAAAAAGTTTGAGAACCCCTGATCTACAGGGATTCTAAAATGATAACATGAATAAAATCTATTTGTGATTCACAAATACAATTGCCTTTTGTTATCAAGCCATAGTGACCCGCTCCCCAAAAATGATTTATAATTCACAAAAAGACTACCAACAAATATATAATTTTTTCCTTTTATTAAAGACCTTTCCCAGAGTCCAGAGTTATGCAAGTTCAAAGTTTTAGAAGATCGGGAACAGGCATAACAACAGCAGCTGTATCTCCCATGAACTATATTGTCTCTAACTCTTTAATAAATTGTATTGATTTGATAATTTCTGTGTAACTTGTATCCTTTAAATTGTGTACTGTATCTATTTCTTATATTAAGTGTATATAAACTGATTCTTTAAAATGTATCAAGATGTAGCCTAGACACAGCTACCCCTCCTTGGCCCTGTTTAGATAAATATCTTGGAAATGGAAAAGGTTGGACAAATCCCTCTAGTTATTTCCTAAGCCAAATAATCATCAGATTAATTGTGTGTATGCAAGGATAGGTGATCCAAAATGTTTATTTTATCTGAGGCTGAGAGTCTGCCACTCCCCATGGAAGAGGGGGCTTAGAACATGTGCATTCATTAACTTTCTTTATGGATAGCCAAGTCCTTGATTACCTAAGATCAACAACTTTATCTCTTGGGTCTTACACCTTTGTCTTCTGAACTCCATATCTTTGTCTCACACAGAACTGGACATTTAAGCTAATCGAAATCTCATCAGCATATCTGCGCTATTGTTTCCTCATGGACTGCACTCTCCCGGGAGGCGTCTCTACAACTTCACCTTGACCAATCCCTGGCTGCCATTCTCCTTACCAAGGGAATCCTTGCCTGGAGTTAGTAACGTCAATGGAGCTCCCAGCCAATCCCAGTGCAAATCCTGTCCCGCTCTTTTCTTAGCCAATTGGGGGAAGGAGTGGGAGGTTTTAATGGCTGTCAGAATTGTGTAAGGTGTCTTGTATTTCTTTGTTTATGATTATACATTTTGAAGCAAATTGCTTGTACTTGTATCTGTTTTGGCTGAATTGTAATAAACCTCAGTGGCTTGTCTTCAACCTGGTGAGTTCGTTTCTCTGTCCTGGCCTATCTGGTTTAGCTTACACTCACTGGGCATGGATCCTCTTAACTATGGTTCAAGCTGAAATCACTACATTTATTAAAGCTTTACAATGTTTTATGGGGTTTTTAAGCTTGCACCCAATATCCTAGCCAAGGAGAGATGGAGTCTAAGCATTTTTATCTGAAAGTAACTTTTCCGTACTTTTTAAAGCAATTTCACTGAAAACATTGGTAGTATCCATGATAATCACTCTCTTGAGATACCAACTGAACTATGATATAAACCATATTTACTTAGGAAGTAATAAGCTATGTTGATTCCTTTTAAAGTTGCTTGCATGTGTTGTTTTTGACCTGGTTATATTGGTTTGTAGGCTTGTCCGATCGATGGAAAAATTGTTTCAATTCTCGTTTCTAAAGTAGGGGGTGCCGGCTCTTCGATGTAGAAATTATTTCTAAATGTTTCACCCAAAATTTTTGGATATTTCCGAAAATTCGTAATGTTTCTAAAATGTTTCTAAAATGGCGGACGCGCATGCGCAATCGCCAAAAAGCAGGAAACCAGTGGGGGACTTTTCTGGGGGTCTCCTGCCCTCATTTCTTGAGCTATCCTCATCAAATTTGGTACAGTGGGAGATCACATTCAACACTCTTTGCTCAACAAATTGCAGAACATTTCCTGTCTCCTATGATTTTTGGCAAATTTTCATAACTTTTTATAATACACTATTTTTCAATATTTGAAGAAACCTGTTCCTGGTTTGAAAGTCTTATTTCCTGTTCAATTGGGTTCTTATCACTGTAAAAGTCCCTCTTCTACTTGTGTAGACTTTGGATTAGAAACGCAGCACACGCCAAGCAATGCCTTGGCAGGAGTGCCACTGTCCTTTGGAAACTATAAATTGCCTTTGAACCTTTTGATCAATGGTGCCACTGGCTGACCTTGTGATTGCAAAAATGAAGCTCTGGCTGAGGACTTTGGATTAGAAATGCAGCACACGCCAAGCAATGCCTTGACAGGATTGGCAACGTCCTTTGGAAACTATAAATTGCTGTGGACCCTCTATTGAATCAAATCAATGTCTGACTTTGTGATTGCAGAAATAAAACTCAGCCCAAGGCTTGGGAATAGAAATGGAACGCGAGGGAAGCAATGCCTTGGCAGGAGTGCCCACGTCCTTTGGAAACTATAAATTGCTGTGGACCCTCTATTGAATCAAATCAATGTCTGACTTTGTGATTGCAGAAATAAAACTCAGCCCAAGGCTTGGGAATAGAAATGGAGCGCGAAGGAAGCAATGCCTTGGCGGGTGCCCCACGTCCTTTGGAAACTATTTCTTCCAATGTACCCTTTAGGTTTGAAAACAATGTGTGTCTTTGTTTTCTATTTGATTGCTGCAATAACACTCAGCCCGGGGGCTTGGGATTACAACGGAGCAGACATCCTTAGGAAACTATAATTTTCTAGTTCCCCCCTTTCAGGATTGGAAAGAAGGGCTTATGTGGTGAATGATTCCAAAAAAGAAAAAAAGAAAGGCAAAGGGTCTCCCTCAGGAGTAGGAAAGGAAAGCAAAAGCACCCCTACCGCTTACAGGGACACAGACGTCCTTTGGAAAATAAAAGTTTACTAAAGCCAGCCACAGCAAGGACTCTGCCCCAAGCCAATTTCCCCCAAAAGAAACACAATATCGAACCAGCAACAACAGACACTCTACCCCAGTCACTTAGCCCTCTCTCCCCCAAGCAAGCAAGCAAGCAGCTTCCCAGCGCGCACGAAACACCCTCTCTCCTCGGTATCCTAGCCCAGAATGGTTTGGCTCCGTTGCGGAGGACGCGGACGCGGAGGACGCTAGCCCCCACCTTTTTCAGCCATTGTGGAAGACTCTGATTGGCCAGGGAGCGGTAGCCAAGTTAGGCTGCGCTAGGCTCCCATTCATGTTAGGTTGCAGAAACAAATAGATAAATAAATAATAATTTAAAAAAAATATTTAAAAAAATTTGGAAGGAAAAAATTTAACGAAAATTTTAAGAAACAATTAGAGAATGGGCCAACGATGGTTCGAATTACATTGCCAGTTGCGCCCAGGGAAAATGTTTCAATACTCGTTTCAAAAAACGAGAACAATACGAAATAATTACGAAACGAGAAACATAACGAATATTTGGACAACCCTATTGGTTTGTATCTCTGTGCTTTCCTGCCAAAACCTCTGGCTTTAACAAGTAAACAGTTCAATTGTCAATCTAATCCCATAAACACATATGAAAAAAATGGCACAGTATGTTCACTCACCATTACCTTGAGGCATCTTCACACAAAGGCAAGAATCATCTACAGATTAAAAATTCTGAACCCTAATTAAAGACCATAGTGGATAGGTGGGAGATAACCCAGGGATTGATGGCATCCCCTTACTCACAAGAGAAGTCAAACCTTATTCACAAGGGAAGAAATGTCATTGAAGTCGACTGTGACTAATTCTTATTATTTATTATATTCATTTATACCTTCCTTCCCTCTCCTCCCCATGGATTGTGACACAGAGGCTAACAACATAACAAGTTATATAGTTAAAAGCATATAAAAAGTAAATATTGCAACAATTAAACTAATTCCATTATTTATATAATTTAATTAAAGGGCCATTATAAAATAAATTAAAAAGCTGTTAAGAACAATTGTCTTAAATTAATACAGACCTCCCTTTTTCTATTTTAAAAGCTTGACTGAATAAAAAGATTTTAGCCTGCCACCAGAAGGACTACAAGAAAACAGCCATTCTAGCCTCCCTGAGGAAGGTGTTCCAGAATCCAGGGCCAGGCAATCTGAAAGCCTGTTTTCATAGCCCTACCATTTGTGCTTGTGGGGCTGAGGATACAACCTCTCCTGATGACCTCAAAGCCAGGGCCAATGCATACAGGGAGATATGATCTGCCAAAGAACCTAGATCTGAGCAATATTGAGCTTTATGGGACTAACTTCTGAATAAACCTGCTAAAGAACTTCCTGTATAAATACATCATCTTCCAAATTTCAGGGTGTAATTAAACAGACTAATTTTTCAAAGGGGAAAATCTGATGACTTTTCTTCTGAGACCCAGCATGTAGTAGTTAGTGGTATATGCCATCACTAGGTAACACAAACTTCAGGAATATATGTGGGTCCTCTTCTTCATTCACACAGTCGTCTCCGACTCTTTGTGACCTCATGGACCAGTCCACGCCAGAGCTCCCTGTCGGCCGTCACCACCCCCAGTTCCTTCAAGGTCAAGCCAGTCACTTCAAGGATACCGTCCATCCATCTTGCCCTTGGTCAGTCCCTCTTCCTTTTTCCTTCCATTTCTCCCAGCATCACAATCTTTTCCAAGCTTTCCTGTCTTCTCATGATGTGGCCAAAATACTTCATCTTTGCTTCTAATATCCTTCCTCCAGTGAGCAGCCGGATATTATTTCCTGGAGGATGGACTGGTTGGATCTTCTTGCGGTCCAAGGCTCTCTCAGGATTTTCCTCCAGCACCAAAGTTCAAAAGCATCTATCTTCCTTCGCTCAGCCTTCCTTATGGTCCAGCTCTTGCAACCATAGGTTATTATGGGGAATACCACTGCTTTAACTATGCGGACCTTCGTTGCCACTGTGATGTCTCTGCTTTTCACTATTTTATTGCGGTTGGCCATTGCTCTTCTCCCAAGAAGACGTCTTCTGATTTTCTGGCTGCAGTTTGCATCTGCAGTGATCTTCGTGCCTAGAAATATAAAGTCTGTCACTGCCTCCATGATTTCTCCCTCTATTTGCCAGTTATCAATCGGCCTGGTTGCCATAATCTTGGTTTTCTTGATATTTAACTGCTTTTGCACTTTCTTCTTTCACCTTGGTGATAAGGCTCCTCAGCTCCTCCTCACTTTCAGCCATCAGATTCCTATCATCTGCATATCTAAGGTTGTTAATGTTTCTTCCAGCAATTTTAACTCCAGCCTTGGATTCCTCAAGTGGGTAACAGTCGCAATATAGCTAGGAGGTGATGGTATCCATCTATCTCAGAGAGTTAAGGTCCAGTCCCTACTCTACCATGAAGTCCACTGGATAATCAAGTTCAGTCTCCTTCTCAGTTTAATTCAGAGCTTTCCAAACATTTCATGTTGGTGAAATACTTTTTAGACATGCATCATTTTGCAACACAGTAATTCAGTTTTACTAGCCACCCAAAAAGAGATGTAGACACACACATACAAACAGCAATTCAGTTTTACTAGCCACCTTATAAGAGATACAGACACATACATAAATTGTATTAACAAAATGTATGGGGACACAACATCTCTAATGAAAACCTTTCATTTATATTTCTAAAAATATGTTTTATTGCTTATTCCACATAGAGGTTTCTTGTTACCTTCTCACAACACACTGCAGTGGAGACACTAATGTATTATGACACACAGTTTTGCATGCTCTGGTCTAGATTAACTTAGTGTTGCTGTGAGGCCAAAGTCTATGGCGGAAGAGTACAGAACAACCAAATAATCTAGCATGCCATTTTGTGACCTATACGATAACCATGAAGATTTATATATATGCTAGATTCATAATATTTCTTAGGAACAGTGTGCCACATTACAGGTGAAAGAAAATACCTACAATACAATTCAGGCCCCATTTGTGTAGATCATATTTAAATCAGTTGCCATCATCCAGCAAAAGGAAATAGCTATGATTGGAAAAAGGGTACCCATATAAGGGAGCAAAACTTATTTCTAAATAGTGTCTGCAAGTGCTGAAGATCACTGCAAGAGTAACCACCCTGGGATTTCAACTGTACTGATCTTTGCTTCAAGTGATGGCTGACACAATGATTCCTCCACTCACCAATTTAGACATCCAACTCCAATATGAGGATATCTGAATCTCTGAAACATTTATATCGTCTGAAGAGGAAACAACATTTCTGCCTATGAACATAAGTGGCTACTTCACTTCAGCATGCCAACTCTAGAGATCTTAGTCTATTCTGAATTTAGCTATATATTGCAAGTAATTCTTTCGATCAAATACTACAAACATGAAACAAACAGAGAATGTCTGTTGTCAAATACAAATAAAAGGAGAGGAGGAGGAATCTTCAAAGGGCACATTTTCCCTAACAGCTGAGCAATTTTGCACAACAAAATTAATAATTTAGCTATTTGAAACATCACATGTGCAGAGCACTGCAAGCCAACCAGTGGCATTTTCATTTCAAATTTGTACAGTCTTTGGTCAATGCATATAATCTACATTTCTAACACCTGCTTCACTGTGCTGTGAACCGCAGCATTTTCTATAAATCTTCTTTCATCTTTACACTGTCCAGCCAAAAAAGAAAAAAGAAAAAGAAAAAAGTGTGGTGGAGAGAATAGTACAATGGCAGGCAATTATTTAGCTTTACTAGGATAAGAAGCTATTCACAGGGTTTTGATCATAGCTTGGAAAAGACTTTTCCTTGTATGTGAAATTTCATTTTATGAAAAATTGATCCTAAAAATGTAATGCTATTATTCTGATTTTAATTGTGTATAATGTATACCTTGCCTTCATAAAAAACCCTTGACATTGCATTTATACATACTAACAGAATAAAGTAAAATATAAAAATATATACGTAAACTACAGTGCAATTAAGCAATAATGCACAACAGGGTGTACCTTAATGGGCCATTAACCACATGCCTCAGGTGTATTGATAGGCAGGAGGCCAAAAGGAGGAGGACTTCAAATACTCTGTAAGTGCACCAATGGCTCATTAGCACATACCACAGAATTACTTGTTGCTATAGTAATAGACACATCATCAGCCTAAAAAAAGAGGAATGTTTTATGCTTGTGTGATGTCACAAGCAAGGTTTCCTTGAAGAGATTTGCCCTCAATTTTTGCAATAATAAGTCATCAAAGTTTGCAATAGAAATATAAGTCAGCAACCAAAAACAGAGGGTTGTTGTGTGTTTTTCAGGTTGTACGGCCATGTTCCAGAAGTATTCTCTCCTGACATTTCGCCCACATCTATGGCAGGCATCCTCAGAGGTTGTGAGGTAATGATTCCAGCCATGAAAGCCTTCAACAACACAAGAAACAGAGCTTTTGTCCCACTGTTGTTTTTTATTATTTCTAATGCCTCCTGTTGGACAACTCAAGACCATGACTGAGGTCCAGTTGTCAATACCACCTAGAGTTACACCATTAAGCTGTATTTCTGGCATTGCAGAAGAACTGGCTGGTACCTGCTAAAAGAGCACTTTGGTTTTCTCGATGTACAGTGAGAGACCAAGCTTTTTGTATGCTTCTGCAAAAGTGTTTAGCGTGGCTTGTAACTTTTCTGAGTGAGCACAGATGGCATTATCACCAGCATATTGGAATTTTATAAAAGACATTGTTGTGACCTTGGTTTTGGCTTTTCAGTCTGCTGAGGTTAAATAGCTTGCCATGTTTCCGATAGATGATTGCTACACCAGTGGGTAGCTTCCTATCAACAAGGTGCAGTATCATAACAATGAGGATGGAGTATAAGGTTGGGGCAATAACACTTCCCTGTTTGACCCGATTCCACCTTAAATGGGTCACTTTGGGAGCCACTGCCATCCAAGACTGTTGCCATCGTGGAGGAGCCGCAGGATGTTCACAAATTTGTGGACCAAGTGTATCCATTGGAAAGTGATAAAATTACACTTATTTAAATCCCGTTCATACTATGGGTATACTCTAATTCAGGCGATTTAGGCTTATACAGCTTAAACATTTGGCACAGCAAAGGAAAAAGATCCAACTAATGATTGCAATAAGATTGCCACATTTCCCCTTTATTTATGTACCAACTTTTACACTATTTAACAACTCATCAAACGGTGAAGAATAGCAAACAGGAGACAGATAAACAGTTTTGCTTTGGGACAGCCACTTTTTCAAATTTTCACTTCAGAAAAAGGTAATTCAAACAACTCTTTTTGTGGGTTGCAGTGGACAAGAAGAAAAAAACATACGTAAGCATGAAAAAAATGTTGCAGAACCACAAAAAAAAACTTTTGGAAACCTACGTACAAAATATTATGTCAAAGAAGTAATAGCTTATTGCCTATATAGGCTTCATGTTCGCTGTCCACATGATGAAATTAATCTAAATTGAGAACAGCATGTCCAATTTTTTAAAGATTTCTTTTTAAAAAAAAATCCAAACCAGCATCTAGTGTCTCAATGTACATCATTAAGCAGTGGAAACAACTAAACTTTGCAGTTTTACCAATTTGTGGCATCTTTGTATTTTCATAATGTCCTTCACAATTGAATTTCAAATTTTCATACAATCAATAAAGGGAAGCAATGAATGAATGAATTTTATCATATAGTCACAGGCCAAGAGTTTAAGGAAGCAATGGAAAACATGCTTGCTCAGTATCTTCCATACGTCTGTCCTTTTCCTTTTCTAAAAGTGTATGAGATTACAAATGGGGAAAGAAATGCATGAAAAAGGAACTTCCTTCCTCTTCAGCTTTCTATATGAGATATTTTATATGCAGGCCAATTAACAGAAAAAAGCAAGAACAGCATTTGGCACAATATAATAAAATAAGCTAGTCAATTGGTTAGTTCCACATCATGGAATTTCTTTAAAGAATAATGAAATCTTTGCTTTAAAAAATCCATCATTATTAAAAAATAAAGAAGTTGGCTCAGCCTATGAAAATTAGATTTGTAAGTTGTTGGTCATTCCCATAATTAAATTTATGTCACAAATTTGCAAGAAAAATGGACACTGTGCCTAATCCATTTACACAAGTCCTGTCAGGCTGTATAAAGCACTATGTCTACTAAAACGGGATAGATAAGAATTCTATAAGCTTTTATTAAAAGGGCATTTGGAAAAAGGGGCTAATTTTATGTATCGTTAAAAAGAAAAGTAAAATGTGCAATTATATCAACATGTAGCCTAGAGGATGAAATGCAGCAACCTTTGCTCTCATCAAACATATGGCTTCCCTGGAATGGCAATGATTTAAGTCTCCTTGGAAGATGGAACCTTTCCTGATAGGAGACACTGGGCCCACCTAAAATACAAGATTTGTTTTAGATCGCACTAGTAATGCTATAGTCTTCCTTCTTTCTGAAAGAAAGAAAAGCCGAAAAGGTGAGTGGATCAGCGGGAGAGAGGTAGTCCCTTTACACACACATACTATGCCATCCAATGCCTCAGCAGGAGATGTGCAAAGAAATAGACACTGAGCTGTGTGAATCTCTCTATACAAAGAATATAGAAACGACGACACCAGGGAGGGACCTGGGTGTAGAATCAAAGGATCATAGAGTTGGAAGAGACCACACGAGCCATCCAAACAAAATCAAAGCACCTACGACAGATGGCCGTCCAGTCGTTGCTTAAAAACCCCTGGAGAAGGAGACTCCACTACACTCTGAGGCAACATATTCCACTGCCATCAGGAAATTCTTCCTGTTGTTTAGGTGGAATGTCTTTTCCTGTAATTTGAATCTATTACTCTGTGTCCGAGTCTCCAGAGCAGCAGAAAACCAGCTTGCCCCCTCCTCAATGTGACATCCTTTCAAACATTTAAACAGGGCTATCATGTCTCCTTACAGCAGTGGTTCCCAACCTTTGGGACTCCAGGTGTTTGGGACTTCAGCTCCCACAGTTCCTAATCTGGCTGGGATTTCTGGGAGTTAAAGTCCAAAATACCTGGAGGCCCAAAGGTTAGGGACCACTGCCTTACAACCTACTTTTCTCCAAGCTAAATATCCCCAACTCCCATAGCTGTTCCTCACAGGCTTTGACTTCCAAACCTTTGACAATTTTGGTCACCCTTCTCTGGGAACCTTCCAGCTTGTCAATATTCTTCTCTAGATATAAAAGATAATTCAATTGTCTTCAGAAGATGAAGCAGTTTTGTGTTTAAACATAGGTTAATAGATACAAGTGAATAGAAACGTGCAGTGGAGGAAGAGTGGAATGGTTTTTGGCCATCCAAAGGTCCATCAACACCAATGGCTCTCAATCTGTGGGTACCCAGATGTTTTGGCTTTCAACTCTGAGAAATCCTAACAGATGGTAAACTGGATGGGATTTCTGGGAGTTGTAGGCCAAAACACCTGGGGGCTCATGGGTTGAGAACCACTGATCAACACTGTAGAATTAATGTAGTTTGATTCCACTTAAACTATCAGGGTTTCAGGTTATGAATTAATGGAAGTTGGTGTTTTACAAAGTCTTTAGTCTTCTCTGCCAAAGTGTGTTGGAACTTTACCACACTACCAATTCCAGGATTCCATAGCACTGAGCCATGGCAGTTAAAGTGGTCTCAAACTATAGTGTAGATGCACCCAAAGAACCTGGTAGATTAGAGGATAGATGCTTTCTCAACTGTGGGCAGTGAAGAAATAGAGCCAATTGTCCCATTCTCCAGCTGGCTACTCATTTTTGTTGGCTTTTAACCTCTGTGGTATGATAACCATTAGGAGTAGGACAATATTCTTTCTGCATTAGCTTTAAAGGGGAACCCTTAACAGTATTCTGGCAGCTGAATTTTGTACCAGCTGAGGGTTCTCAGCAATCTTGAAAAGAAAGACCAACACAGAAAGCATTATTGGAACTTCACTTAGATGTAACCAGTATACATAGAGCTGCCTGCTATTTATTTAGGCTAAATCCATAGATGTTTACTTAGTGGGAAGTCCCACTGTGTTCACTTGACTTATTCTCAAGCAAATATGCAAAGGACTGCTGTTATAGAGCCACCATTATTTCAGAGACCCAACGGCTTTGAATTACTAAAATGCTATCACATTTTATTAAGTCACTGTCATGGGGAAAAACTCAAATCATTTATGTTCCACAATTATTTTAAACCCAACTTTTAAATGAGGGGAGGAGATAATTATATTAACTTCTTAACTTAGAGCAATTCTCTGTGGTATAATTCTAAAACATTCTCTTGGTCTGAAATTTATGTAAATTGAATTCATCTATCATCAGTTATTACCAGGCTAGCTACAGGAAAAAAAAAGTTTTCTGTAACAATTAGTTCTTTAAAATGCTATGTTTTAATTAGACCTATGATATTATTACATTCGTTAAAAATATACACATATTTCCGCCTGCAGTTCTACAGGAATTTCCAAGCTAAAACTGGGTTGAGGCTTTAGTTTCCATTTTAAATCCATACACCCAGTCCTTGCCTGAGAATGCCGTCTATCAAATGCTAATATGTTTGAAAACCAAGAGGCTGCATATCCTTATCTAGGCTAACCCACATTCATATTCCCAGGACTCCCATAGAACCACAGCAATTTGCTTGAAGAAAGTCTATATTTCACTAGCTAAATATACCACTCTGTTCTCAGTTTAAGCTTCGAAGCAATTAGACCTCTGTTTTTAAAGCATTTAGAAAAATATCTCTAGCAATCATATAATTATGGTCCCTACAGATGTTGTTGGACTAAAACTGCAATAATCCCTGACCACAAAACATGTTAGTGGATACTAACATCAATCACACGTGGAAGGCCAAAGGTTTCTCACCCCTGCTGCAAAACATTCAACTCATCCCAGTGAACACCTACTAGAAAAGTAGACTTTGCCATCCAAATTACTGTGGAACATAACAAGACTCATCAATGCTGTTAAACGTACAAAGGACAAATCATAGAATCATAGTTCCAGAAAAATACACACACACATACACAAATGCCTTAATGAACAAACAAATACTTCTGAAAGTTATTAGGCAATACAATCTGTTGGAAAATTCAGGCCAAAATTCCCAAAATCTGAAAAATATTGAGGCTGCAGTAGGATAGTAAATGTAAAGGTTTTCCCCTGACATTAAGCCTAGTCGTGTCTGATTCTGGGGGTTGGTGCTCATCTCCATTTCTAAGCCGAAGAGCTGGCGTTGTCCGCAGACACCTCCTAGGCCATGTGGTCAGCATGACTGCATGGAGCGCTTTTACCTTCCTGACGGAATGGTACCTAGCATGTTTTCAAACTGCGGGAGCTCACCTTGCTCCCCGGATTCAAACCGCCAACCTTTCAGTCAGAAAGTTCAACAGCTCAATGGTTTAACCCGCTGCACCACCAAAACTTCCTGAAACCGGTGCCTCCTCCCGAGTTATTGATTTGAATTCCCATCAAACGCACCAGCATGATCAATCATCAGGAACTATTTCCAGTATTTGCCATAAAACTAGTTCTTGATGCAATATGGCTTAGCAGTTGAAGGCCCACACAAACGCACACACAGGCACCAAAGGTTCTTCTCCTGCAGAACCCAGCTTCAAAATACACTCTTGAAATGGATTAACAGAGACTTAACACCCTACATCTATGTGCCAAAATGAAAAGTTTTTTAAAAAATTCCAAATTATGTACAATTATGTACAAGCTATTAAATTGAAAATCACACTTAAACATTCAAACCTATCTCCATGCATCAATTCAATTTCACATTCTTTGCAATGTTTTGTATATTTAATTTACTGGTAACTATACACGAGGTATAAAAACAGTATTCCTCATTATATGTACTCGCTACCAATTTAATTTTTCACCAACACACCATATTTGAAATGGGCGATTTGAATCACCAAGATGCAAGAGTATGCAAAATGATTGGTCGAGTTATTTAATTGTCTTAATACATAAAAGAGGGAAGGAACTACCAAGAGCATTTCTCTTTTCTGTAGGTTGCTGTTTATTTGTTGAAGTATTTACATCCCAACTTTTATCCAAAGAGGTCAGAGTGGCTGGCTTACAATAACACATTAAACAATTACAACAGTGTAAGAAGATTTAAAATTTTTGAAAAAATATTGTGCTTAGAAGTGCAGCCCTATAACATACACACAGAAATTACACTTTGAAAGGTTTTGCCTCTCTGCGTACTTTTGCTTCTTCCAATAGCTCTCCCTGGGGACAGGGAACAAGCTTTTTCTCTGGCAGAGAAATATGCTAATTGTGTTACTGTCACCGGGTGAATTAGCATTGCCTCTCATCATCTGGGCCATGTTTTCCTTTCAAAAACCATGGCCCCTTGATAGAAAATAATGATTATGTGATAAGTCTCATTAGAAAATCAATTTATTGACACTACCTTCCAAAACATCTGAATAATAATGGATTGTCTTCTCATTATGGAGACTATTAACATGTACTTAAACATCATTAAATCATATTGATCAGAGATTATTCATGCACTAATTTTCTGCAGAGGAAGAGACAGTGAAAAGAAATACTGGCTTGGGCATTTAAATGAGCAGCAGAATGCATTAAAAAGACATGTCAGGTTCCCTTTTGAATCAATAATTAGCAGCAATAAAGATATTAAACAACAACGTTATTAAAACAGTATGCAGGGAAAGAAAGAATATAACTTACCAAAAAACTTCCAAATGCAGAGTTAAATATAGCAGCTGCCTAAAAATACAAAAGAACAAAAAAAAATATCAAAACCATCCTTGCTATTTTACAGGGGGGAAAAGTCTTGTCTATTCATGCAAGTTTTTAGAGAATCATCAGCACTTCTTTCAACAATTGCAAGCAGCCTCCAGTGAGACATGTTTCAGACTCCAAATATTTAAACAAAAAAAGCTCTAAAAAAGAAAGAAGAATTATATACCAGTACAAGTCATGATTTTGAAACTGCTTATAAAAATAAAACAAACAGACCGGATCTGAACCCAAAGGCAGGCTTACTATAGAAGTGAACTCAAAAGTCATTTTAAAGGGGAATTGCAACAATTCAATCCAATGCAACAACTACCTCTTACTCTTTGTACTCTTTTAGCTGAACCAAACCACATATTTACCTAAGTTATGTTTTAAACAATGTACTTTGGAATATGTTTTATGTTGTAAACAATATAAACCCAAAAGTATTAATTCTGAATGAAAAAGAGACACCTAAGACAACAAAACACACCCAACAAGAGATACAAAATATAATTAACTTTGAACGGGTTGAGAAGGAAGTCTTTTGCTTACCTAAACATCCAAGAAATAATGATAGGCACATGTATTAATCAATCAAATTCCATGCGAAATGCAATATTTACATCTTGTAAAGTCTTCCCCTTCACTATAAAAAAACAAGAAACTCTTGGATGGCATCTACTCCAAAGATACAGAACCATAAGTAGACAAAAGGGAGAACGTGGGATGGCATCTGGGGGAGAGAACTGCCATGTTCATGAAGAGTACATGAAGGCAAAATCAAATTAATTACCAAGGACATCTTCTAGCCATAGAAAAGAGCTTGGCAAGTTTGAACCAAATCCAAAACACAGGCTCAGCTGCAGCAGAACTTGCCTTCTGCTCTATAAAGAGAGTACGACAAAAATGAATGCCTAATGAGATGCTTGGCTCCAGAGAGCTTAGCTTTCTTATTCAAGTTCATAATTAATTCAAAGCTTTGATAATTTCATTAGAGTCATCCTCGGCTGGCCCTATCAATAAAAGATAGCACTGGACCACAGCTTCTTGGTGGCCCAAGCTCATAAGCAAGTGGGGGCTTAGCCTTTGCTTGCTGGCTTTGCGAGACAGCACGGACAATGGCATATGGTACTCCGTGTTGCAGAGGGAGCTTCTAGATCGAAATGGCTAAATAAAACATCATAGTTGACAGTTGTAAAACTAAAGCAACATATTTTAACACCTCTGCCTCAAAAGCATTCTGCTTTTGAACACAACAAGAAGGCACCAGTCCAAAGGACTTTGCCTGCCAGCAGGCACTGTTGAAACTGGGAAACACATTCTCTAACAAGTAGGAATTTAACTACTTCTGCAATTTTAAAGCTTGAGACGGACACAAACCCATGGGAATGACTGTATGTATACAATATATCAAGTACTGCGGCTTTGATCTTGAGATCTCTTGGGTGGAAAAAGGTCGCAAGTGGAAAAAGTTTAAGAAGCCCTGGTCTAAGACAACAGGTTAAAGCTGTCATTTTAGTCTGAATAGCACAGCAATAACTGGCATTGTGGGGAAAGAAGTCACCAGCTACTTCTAAGCAAGGCCACTGAAATCACTGAGGTTGGATATACACTGCCCTAAATCCCAGGATCTGATCCCAGATTATCTTCTTATCCAAGATTATCTGGCAGTGTAGACTCATAGAATCCAGTTCAAAGAAGATAATCGTGGATCAAATCCTGAGATATACGGCAGTATAGATCCAACCTATGACTTAGGTCAGTAGACATGCAAAGGACTGCACTGTTATCATTGTTAATTGATTATTCACTTTGGCACTTTAGTTCATTAATTGATAGCAGTTCATTTTACCTGCAGGTATTTCTGCATTTTTATAAATTTGAACAATTTTATTCCTATGTGATGGTATGTGTGTCCTTGTTGGTTGTTGCTATAAATTTTATGTGTTATTTTTAATGCTTGTGTACTGTTTATTGTATATGCCATACTCTGGAGTGCTTTTGTGAGCCACCCCGGGTCCCTTCAGGGAGATGGTGGTGGGGTATAAATTATTATCATCATTTATATGATACTGGCTTAAACATGTGATAAGAGAACTGGTAGGTATCAATCACTAACAAAATATAGTATATTGATCTGTTAGTACAGATAGCCAACTTTGTTTGCAGGTTCTACTGTGTTTTCGGAATTTTACAATTTTATCAGATGGATTTTATGTGTGTTATACGTGTTGTTTTTAAACCTATATTGCTGTTTTATGTTAATGTACTGTTTTTTATATGAGGCACTTCGAAGTGCCTCTGTGAGCCGCCCCAAGTCCCTTGGGGAAAATGGTGGCAGGGTACAAATAATAATTATTATTAATAATAATAATAATAATAATAATAAGATTAATATAAGTACTATAGGCTAGGCCTTTAACACACAGAGAACAATTTGATCTGGAACTCTAACAGGATAAAGAGTTTCTAAGATAAGACGTAACAAGAAGATAAGACTGAAGAGGATGATAAGACCAAAGATATGGCTCTACTTTATCAGCATCACATGGGTTTTTGCTGATGTTACACAGTCAGAATTCTATATACAACCCACAGTGTAGCAGACAAACAACTGAAGTACAGATTACAAAACAAAAATACTGGTAGCCACACTAGTGGGCGATATCCTAACTGCAGCTGTCAGTTCCAACATTCACCTCAAACAGAACTTTAAACTCTGCAGGAAGTCCAGCGAGAAGCAGGATTCTAACCGTTCTTTTACCAGGTCCAGGTACAGTCTTACATCTCTCTCAATTCAGTTCACACCATGTGTGCATGGCCTGCCTGGTCCCAGAAGAGCTTCAACCACAATTTCATACCAAAGATTGCATTTGAACAGTGTTTACAAAATATAGGAGGTGTACACTGATGTCTATGTAAAGGAAAGGAGCATTTTACAAGAGAAATGAGCCACTAGGAATCACATACCTTAATGCCATGCTTACTAGCAAAAGCAATGTGAGCTGTCTTGAGGCTCTGTATTAATAGTGAGATACAGCCACAAGCAGAAGATTCACTGCTCTCAAAGATAAAACTGTGGCCTCTGAAAGATAACTTTGGAAAGGCTTGACAGATAAAATATCTAGGGTAGAAAACCAAAAAAAAAAAAAAAAGCTGGGATTGGGGTCCCTTAAGCAACATCTGGAAAGCACAGCCACAAGAGCAGAAAAAGCAAAAAGCTACGATGGGACATTTGCAGTTCTCCAGATGCCTAGCTCCTAACATACTCCCAAATCCTGTTTATGCCCTGATGTTAAGGTGTTCAACAGCTCCATCAGTAGGATGTAAGGATGTGAAGAGGAAGCACATAGGAGTGTTATGTGGTATTTGAGTTGTACGGCCGTGTTCTAGCAGCATTTTCTCCTGACGTTTCGCCTGCATTTGTGGCTGGCATCTTCAGATAAACATATAATTACAATATGTTGTAGTGTCAGGTTATAGGTGACTTCTACTTAAAGCTTTGGAATTTTTCTTTTAGACTACATCTCCTAGAATCTCTCAGCCAACATGGCCTAGGTTCATGCTAGTGGGGGAAATCTTGGGAGCTGTGGGCTTTAAAAAGACATGTTTCCAGTCTCTAGCACACAGTATGACAGAAGATTGAGGTGGGTAACTGCTGTGAATGATGCAGCACCAGAATTTCTAGCTACAGCTAGAAAGAAATAGAAGTTTAATTGTGAGGGAGATTGTGGGACAAGGGTTTTCATAGGGTGCACATGCATCCTACTTGTTGCACTTTGCCTACTACAATCTAATAAATATTAGGGAGAAAGCCAGTTGGCAAAAGCCAAAGTTGAAATTTTGGGCATTACTTCTACATTTGGTATAACATCAAATTCTGTCCTAATGCCAACCTACTTGAATGTGTCAGTTTTGCCTAAAATAATCAATCAAATCTTTTATATTTGACACATTTCTTTGACAATCAAATTTACAATTATCCCCAGCTCATGCCTTAATTGCTATTACTATGAATTGAAAGCTCTAGTTTTGCAGAAAAGCACATTCATGCATGCATCTGGGGCTGCAAACAATTGTGTTTTCTCTCTTTTAAACAAGAAAAGCTATGTATTTTGTCTCAGTTGCAACTCATAACTATTCATCTGACATCGGAAAAGAATATATATTCACGTTATTGGTTGTGGGTACTAAATTGAATCAGGTGTCCTTTCCTCTTAAGAAAATTAAGTTGCTTTTGTGCACGAGTGTTTTAATGAGAACAGAGCTTGCCGACATTGATAAATGGCAATGACACCAGAGAGAGCATGTAAGCAGGACAATATGCGCATGTTACAGTCTTACAGGCTATTTTTCACTGACTATCCTGAATGACTTCACCATTTCTTAAGGGGCCTATTAATCTCAAATTTAGTTATTACACAACGTTTATTTGAACATATATTCTGGGGATGATGACAGTTAATAAAGGAAAAATTTTATGAGCACTATTTTTACATATTGTTCCAGCCATAGCTTCCCTCTCGTTCTTCTGTACTGATGGAATACTGTGCTTACGATGAAGCTTTATTTAAGAGAGAGAGAGGTACATATATTCAGATGTCTTTTTTAAGCATACGGGGACTCTTAAATAACAGTTAAAATGCATGCTAAAATCATACCCCAGAGAAGCAAACTAAAATGTGAGGCTAAATGTTTAACAAGAAAGCACTATATGCATAAATTGATCCCTTAAAGGCAGATTATATATATGTGTGTGTGTGTGTGTGTGCATGTGTGTGCGCACCACAACATCACTATAAAACAGAATAGAATTCAACTTCTCTATTATAATGAACATTCCTAGTTAACTAAGTGGAAACTGCCTGCATATCTGAAGCCTGAATAAGTTATGTCTTCATACCCTCCCTTGGGAAAATACCTCTTGTACAACAGAACAAGGTTGGCCAGCATGCAAACATTTACATGTGTACAATTACTAAATGTGAATAGTTATTATGTATATTTGAAAACCTAAAAGCTGAAATTTCATTTTTCCTTACTCATCCACTCCAATTTGTTTGTGTTACTTCATCCATGATAAAAGAAGACAAGACCTAAGCAAATCACACTGTTCAAGTGATAGAAAAGTAAAGAACATTTTAAAAATGATACTCCTTTAGCAAAAGAACATGCTAAAGCATTTAATACATGTGGTATAGAATGCAATAAGTTCTGGACAGTTCATGCAAGGAGATACACTTTCCCTTCTGTCTTTTGCCGTATCTGATGGATTCATCTGTGGAGAGACCAGGAGAGCAAAAGCTTAAAAGCCAAACCATATGATATTAAATCATTCCATCTAGATTCTAGTCCAAGACATTTCCAACCATCTTGCTGACAAAGGAACTTAACTTTACAATGTTTTGTTTGTTTTACAGCATGCACATTAAAAATTAATAACTGAAGCTCAGCTTTCTTTAAATCAAACCCTCAGAAAACGGTTCATACCTATATATGGATAGAGAGGAATGAATGGAATTGTAGTTGCTATCTTTGATCTATAAGATTTGTGTCAGGTAAATGCACTTGAAACTGTATTGACTCTGTTGCTGTTCACATTAAAATAATATTACATACATTGGTGCGCACACTGTTCTAAATAGTAAAGTAAAAAATACAGACTCCTTAGAAATCTGCTAAAACCTCCAAGTACTTTATGGTATGCTTCTCCTGGAAATTACTATAAAATTGCATTGTAGGACCTAACAAATTCCTACAGAAGATATCTCTCAGCCCTCCCAACTCTATGGTATTTTTGATCATCCACTGTGTTAAAAAGTTCTCTTTTAGATCTCAATGGGCTAGGGGAGAACATGACAAAAATGCCTCCATGAATGAACATTAAGCGTTTTGGAGACACTGGGGGCAAAAAATCTGATTTTCATTTTGTAAGCATATCAAGGTCACCTGAAGAGCTAATGCAACCCCTTAGCTATCTTTGCCCTATATACACAGAAGTCTACTTTCAACTTTGCTTTCTCAGTTGCTGTTTTAAGTTGTCTCTCATGAAGATATAAGAATAAACCTTATCTTAGACCAGTGATTCTCAATCTGTGGGTTCCCAGGTGTTTTGGCCTCCAACTCCTAGAAATCCCAGCCAGTTTCCCAGCTATTACGATTTCTGGGAGTTGGAGACTCCCAGGTTGAGAACCACTGGCTTAGACCAAGGCTTTTTTCATGAAGGTCTCAACTGTGTTTTGCTTCCTCTCTATAAAAGGTCTGAGAAGAGCTTTCCTCAATCTGGTGCCTTCTCACATCATGTTGAATTACTCTTGTAATCCCCCCGCATGGTCATGCTAGCTGTGTTGATGGGAGCTATAGACCAACAGTCTCTGCAGTTGAAGAAAGATGCCCCAAAAAATCCCTATGCTGCTGGGATTTAGAAATTATTATTATTATTATGTTTATTTATACCCTGCTTTTTGTCTCCACAGAAAATAAAGTTATCCTTTGTGTTAACCTAAAATGCTAGCTTTTCTTGAAGAACAAGATCAAAAATGATACAAACGGAAGTTACAATGAAAGCAAGAACAGATAGAAATAAAGTGCACAGTGAACTCAAGTGATGACATCTCAGGCCTTTTCCATTCTCTGGTTTGATCAAAGATACAACCTTGTGCCCAGTAAAATTACATTCCATGTGAATAAAATGCTTTCATCAAATCAGTCAGGCCTGGGCTACCTCAGAAAGTTCTGGTTTGCTGCCAAATGCACCACAAGGCCATCAAGGTCTTTATCTGATCATAGTTTGACGCACTCAGTCTTGTGGGAAAAACACACTATCCCACTAAGGAAATCTTGGGACATCATTGCTAATGCTACAGAATTACTATTCACAAACAATATTTCACAGATCCAAAGAATTAATTTATCATGTATCATTTTACCCCTCCATACAATGCTTTGCACAAAATATCTGCTATGTTGAATGAAAAATCAAAATGGAATCTCCATTCTGAATTTAATGTTTTCCCTCTGCAAGTATACTTTTTCACTGTCCAATAACAAAAGTCTCTATATGGAGCATGGTGCATGAAAAATATAAACTAGAAGAAAGAAGCAATGATATAAACCAAGATAAAACCAGTAGGCAAAAAAATTTGGCTGAGATCATATATGTGTGAGGGAGTCCACATGCACAACTCTACATCCTTCTATCATCCAGCAATTTTCAAGACCTGGAAGAGACCTCTAAACCTGTTACCAGTGGGGAAGGGTGGGAGTGGGAAGGTGATTCAGCTCATAGAGAAGCAAATGGTCTCAGCTCAAGGGGCGAGAGAAATTAGGGTATGCCCTTAAGTGGAGTGAACTTCCCCAAAGAGTAGCCAGAACATAATACAGTAGTATTAAATGTATTCCACCTCCCACCCCTACTCTCTGGCAAGAAGTTCCTGGACATCTGAGGATTTGCACACACATAGTCACTAACAGGATGCTGGCCTTGGGTAAGATAGGAAAACACCAATATAAAATCCCATATGTTTAAAACAGATGCAACAATCAAAAACGAAAGGTATCAAGAGATAATAGTAACAGTGTTATTAGCACTACTACAACAACCAACACAAGTTAGTTTAAAGAAATTGTTAAAATTCGTTCTCTACTCACTTATCAAGAGCCTTCCTGGAAAAGGGAGGTTTTTGAAGACAGAGGAGACCCCACCACTCTCTAAGGCAGTGGTTCTCAACCTATGGGTCCCCAGGTGTTTTGGCCTACAACTCCCCAAAATCCCACCCAATTTACCAGCTGTTAGGATTTCTGGAAGTTGAAGGCCAAATCATCTGGGGATACACAGGTTGAGAACCACTGCTCTAAGACAATTGATTCCATTGCCAAACTGCTATTATCAAGACGTTCCTTCTAACGTTCAATCAAAATCCATTCTCCTGTAACTTTAAGCCATTAGACCTGGTCCTACCTTCTCTAACAGCTTCAGAAGTTTTGAAAGACTGCTGTCAGATCACCTTTGCCTTCTCTTCCACAAGATGAATATGCCCTTCGACCTCTCCTCATATGTTCTGTTCTCCATACCTCTTATCATCTTCATCGCCCTTTTTTGAACCTACTCCAATTT